>NW_022196298.1:3788-644740 GCF_008641045.1 Pistacia vera
AAAAAAAAAAAAAAAAAAACACTTTATTTGAATTTCGCAAATTTTTATTTACAAATATGTACATCTTGAATTAAAAAAAAAAAAAAAATCATACCAAGTTTTCTCGCATCAAAAAATGTTAAAATATATAAAGTTTCGACTAAATTTTCCATTTGAAAAAATATAAAGTCTTATTTTTAAGTAGTTTTAAGATAGTAAAAAACTTCATTAATATGTGCATCTTGAAAATTTTAAAGTCCTATGATAAAAAAATTATTATGTAAATATATACATCTTGAAAAACTTTGTTTATTTATCCTTAATGATGAAGGTTGATTAGTGCACAATGTTATGACAAATTGAATAAAAACAAGTATTTATTGACTGTGAAGATTAAATTTTATTTATTTAATTAATTAAAATATAATCCACATTGAGTGCCACCTCTCTCACTCACCGTCCTAGCAATTAATATAAGTAATAGGCTCATGCGACCCTTTACCATGGATGACTTATTAAAATCAAAATCATATAAAATCTATAAATAAATATTAAATCCCCAACTTGACCAATTAATTAAAACCTGATTGGGTCTCTTGGATCTTGTGTTTTGAGTCAATGTCTTGTGATTAAGATGTTGAAAAGTAATTAAAATGTAGTCAAACCATTCATTGACCCAAAGTTGAAAATTTATTTTGTTGTAATGTAACATCAAGCCTCACGCCTTTCGCCATACAATAAGGTGATTAATTTTAAGAAAATTTTATGTTGGATTAAGTAAAAGGAAGGACTAATTTACTTGATATCGAGTGATTAATACAGTTTCTGTGTTTTAGTTGGGTGTCAATGATACTCTAAACCATCGACAAACATGTTTTGGTTTGTGGTTAAGCAATTCTTAATGCTGATTAATTACCTTATCTTGTTTACCTTAATATTGAAGCTTCATTTATAGAAAAGAGTGAATTAATTCTTGTGCTAATTGATTTTAATATTTGTGTTGTAGCAAATACTCAAACCCATTAATCTTTGCCCAATTTACATCTCTTTATTGTGCCCACCATTTTATAAAACAATGTTCATTTAATTTCCTCACAAAGTACTTCACATTCTTGAAATGCTATCTATATTTTACTAATCAAATCCAACATTGGGATCATTGCTTCAATATTATAAGATTAATTCAATTATTTTATGAACTAGCCCTAAAGGTTTTGTTTTTGTCAAGCTCAAAGAGAAAGAAAAAACTTATTCTTTAATTTAATTATTCACTATAATAAGATCATATTTGTCATTAATTTGACTTAAGGGAAGGGGAGGGTTACATGACTATATCTAGGTTTGTAATAGAGACAGTTCATATCTAATTACAAATTTTATGTTGGTCAAGATGCCCTATCAATAGCAAAGCAAATACAAAAATGCCCAAAGGATGATTAGAAAGAAATATATTTTTTTGCGTGGATTCAAATTTATCTAGATATATATTATCATTTAGAGGACACTTATTTAAAATAAAAATTGCATTTTTATTACTTAAGAGACATTATCAATAAGGGGACACTTACTTAAAATAAAAATTGCATTTTTATAACTTAAGAGACATTATCAATTAGGGGACACTTTACAATATTTGTCTTGAAAAGTGTCTGTATAATGATAAAAAAAATAAAATAAAATGTATGTTTATTGATAAAGAAATGCTCGTTGAATGATACAGTGTATGTTTATTGATACAAATAAAACTTATGTTTTTTGACTTCAAGTTTAAATTAAAATTATCATTTGAATGATGATACTTCATAAAGAGTAATGTTATGTGCATTAACCAATGTGTATTAATCCAAGTACTAACATTGAAAATTTAAAATTTTTTTTTGGAGGGAATTTCAAATTTCCAATGTTAGTACTTGGATTAGTACACATTGATTAGTGCACATAGTTTTATTCCTCCATAAATCATTATAATCTAATCTCTTAAATATTTCATTGTAATTAATTTTATCTTTGGGGTTGTAATGTTAGAATTAACAATACATAACTGATTTCGAGTATATAGTGTTAAGGGATTTATGCTCATATAAGTGATAAAAAAAAATATGAGAGTGGGAGTTTACAAATTTCTCATGCCATGCATATTCACGCAAATGCATACTTCAATATTTTAGGAAAATTTAAGTAATTTAGTAAATAAAAGAAAAGAAAAATAAAAATTGATTGGAAAATATGAGTACATGTGGAATCTCGAGCAAGTAAATTTTTATAAAGCCATAGTTTAAAACAATAGTTTCTTAAATCTCTTTGCAAGATATTTTTCGAAAAAATATTTTTAAAATATTTCAAATAATCAATATATTATTTGACAATGAAATAAATTAAAATTATTTAATAACAATGGTTTCTATTTCCTAAATAAAAGGACAAAATGTTTTAAGTTGAAGAAGCAAAATGAAATAAATTAATAAAGATATTATTTTTAAAGTAACATAACATTCTATTTCTGCATAATATATCGTAAGTATTGATATTAAGGGTTTAGATACTATAATGTTAAATTTTTACTTAATTCCTTTTTATTATTTAGGAATTGTTTATCTTTATTAATTCAAAGATATTTGGAGAAAGTTAAAAGATAGTTATCTTTAATATCAACTCGGCATCTTTTAACACTGTTAGATTGATAAAAAAAAAATATTTCAAATAATAAAAACAAATTAAGTAAAATTTATAATTTTAAAATAAAATGAAAAATTTTAAGTCAATGAGATCATGAAGGATGAAGGGTGGCCTTGTTTAGCTCCTCTTCCTCAGCCAATTTCAAGGGCATTATGTCTCCTTCAAAACACACCTAATTTGTTTTATCTTTGGAAGAACATGAAACAAAATCTGGCAAATCCCGATAAGTATGTCTTAATTACAAGAGATAAATTAATTATTTAATTCTCTTCAATTAATTTACTCTTATTAGGGTGCTTAGATGGCGGCCTAGTCTTAGCTAAAATTAACTCTTCTTCATGTGGCTTCTCATTGTGCCTTTAACTTAATTTAATTTAACCCCCTTTGAGATCTACCAAACTTAGTGTATTGTCACACTAAACATATAGTTGGTCTCTCTTTTCATATAATGTAGTTTGTCTCTATTGTGTTGAAACCATGTGTCTAACAAGTACAAGTTGCATTAAATCTCAATCATCTAAAGTGTTAGATCCAATTACTTTAAACTTGTGTAATTTTTTGTGTTAAAAAAGAGCATATACATATGTATGTATGTATGTATATATTTATGTATGTATGTATGTATGTGTATATATATATATATACACACGTGTGTGTGTGTGTGTGTGTGTGCGTGTGTGTGTATTGTTTGTATCTTTGCCTTTTTTTTTAAAATGTAGACCTTGTTAGATATGACGCCAACAAATGGTTTTACCATGAGCATATAACTTTGAAAGACAACATTCAACTAAAAATTTTATATAAAAAAAACTTTAAAAGTTTATCTTTTAATGTTTATTGATATTAGAGTCTTAGATTTATAAAAATGATTGATATTGATTTTTAATTTCAACATATGAAAGCGTATTGATTGAAAGATTTTAATCATAATTTATATAAAAATATGTTATATTGAATATTCTTGCACAACTTTTTGTAGAGAGCTAATAAAAGAGAGAAAATAAAATAAGCAACATCTATATGATTCTCCTCTGCTTTATGTTATAAACAAATATAACTTCTACTATAAATTTTTATTAAAACACGTGCTGATGTTATATCCATTTTATATTAGTTAGATTCATTCCAATGAAATCAATTCAATTATTATAATATACCATAGTAATTGTGGATTTATAATATTCAACGATAAAATGTTAAGACTGCTAAATATTACAAGATATGATTTCGGTTTTACAAGTTTTAGGTTGAACATGGATACCTATCATATCAACATTGTAGCCAAATCCTTCAATACATCTATTTTGATCAATTTAGTGAAATGAGGTCAAATCTAAATTATTTTCAATAAAATATTCTTGCTTCATTTCTTCAATAACAAATACATACATAAAATATTCTTGCTTATTATGTGAAGAACAAGTTAAAAAAGCATAGCTATAATTTGAAAAGACAAAACAATCTAAACTTTAACTCATACAAATATCTCTAATCTTGAACTGTACAAAATGTAAAAATACTCGAAGTTACTTATGTGTATGTACCATTGAATAATTACACACATATATGACACTTGTTTTAAGATTTTGTATACATTATAAAGAAAAAAAGCACTTGAACTTATTTACATACAATATATACAAGGGTGAGCACGGGTAGCGGGTAGAACCGAAACCGAAACTGAAACCAAAACCAAAACCAAAACCGAAATCGGAACCGGAACTAGAACCTACCCAGAATTGACATTGTACGGGTAGGTTCCGGTTCTATTTTATTGGAATCGACATTGTGCGGTTCCAGTTCCTATAGGTTCTGGAATTGGAACCAGAACTGAAAGTTGAGAAAAGAACTTGAAGCGGGTACCCGGTTTGAAACTTGTTTGTGTTTTGGTTTTGATTGAGATATTTTATGTGAATTGATTGAATTCAAGTGTTGCCTAGAGATTAGAGGATTTATGAGTCACATTGGACACAAATGAATGAGTAATCAAAAGTTAAAAAACTACTAAATGTAGGTTTTCTTAATTTGTTAGGAGTGTATTTGTAAAATTTTAAGGTATTTTTGTTATTTTTAAACTAATAGGGGGATAATTGGTTTTTTAAAGGGTACCTAGGTAAGGAACCAGAACCTGAATTGCAGGTTCTGGTTCCTTGAATTTAAGAACTGGAACTTGTCGGTTTCGATTCTTTTGTTTGGGAACTTGTACTGTACGGTTTTGGTTTCGGTTCCCTCGAAAAATGCAAGATACCCGGAACTGCTCACCCCTAGATGTATATGTTTATATGGTTTAATTATGAATAATTACAAGTGTACAAGATGTTTTATAAGATTTTTTTTTTTTACCATTAAGCATAAAAACACTCGGTTTTATGGATATGTATGTCTTGCGAGGTTTGTGAATAATTACCCATATATGAGATTTACTAAAAAGTTTCAATCCATTATACAAAATTAAAATACTTAAACTTACTCATATGTATGTCTTGTGAAACATTCGAACTTAGAGTATCTCCAAATGATTCTTTCTATAATCCAAACTCTTTATTATAAAGAGTCTATCCATAAAAACAAGAGTCCAACATACTCTTTATCTTTAAAATATAAATTAGAAAGTGAGTTTGACTCTCCACATTTAGAGAGTCAAATTTCACTCTCTATCCTAATTTTAATTAATAAACTACAAGTTCCCATGTATTTTATTTATTAATTCTCTCTCTCATTAAATCTCTTTACTAAAAATAAAGAGTATTTTCATTAAATTTAAAGTGTCTGTTAGATTTGAATAAAAATTGTGTTCTTTATATTTAAAAATTAATGAAGATATTCTTTATTTATATGAAAAATACTCTTCAAAATAAAGAGCACAATTAAAGATGCTCTTACTGATGTATCCTACAAGATTCATGGATAATTACATATATATCCAAAATACATTATACGAAACGATTGTATTGGGTATAGGATCATGAGATTTCTATCATTTCCCATAAAATAAACAAAAAAAAGTGTAAGAAAATCAATTCTGTCTTGTGAGCCAATTTTGTGTTATTTTCCAAGCTAGTGTTGTCTTTCCCACAAAAGAGATGAAAGTGTTTTGGATCTTATGGAGAAATGCGAGGCTTAAAATAGTAGTAAATTTGTCCTCAAATCCTTCAATTACCAAGTAGGTCACAAATTTTTTATAATTTATTGGCCTAAAAAGATTATAATTCAATGTGACCTCATAATGAGAGAGGATTCATGGTTTAAATCCCAATAAAAAATTGGTTCTATTGGTCGGCTTCCAATCATAATTTTGACGATTCCATTGTAGGGTCCTTGAAAGGACACATGATTCTCTAGCTTGACACCTTACGTCTATATTCTTTTATGTCTCTGCATCCTCAGGGGGGGATTAAATCGTCTCTAACAGAAGTAGTTTTTTTGGAGTTACAACTTACAACTAGGTAGATATGTGGGGAACATTATATATTGCATTTATTCTTGATTTTGTATTATTATTTCGATAATATTATCATATAGATAAAAATAATATTTATTTTCGTAATGTAAAAGATACATAAATATTATTCACTTAATAAAAAAATTAAAATATAAATATCTATGGTTCTGTTTGGTTGGTTTTTGGGAATACTATTATTAGTATTCCCAAAAAAGTTAAACAGTGAAATGCCCAAAAACTCACAATATTATCCAATATTATTCAACTTTTTTTAAATCCCTTAAATTTGTTAATTTAATTAAATACCCCTAAATATTTTTTTCGAAATTGCAAAAACACCCCTAAACCCACATTATACCATATTCTGGCCACTACTGCCGGAAGTTGGCCGGAATCTGATATAATGGCGCACTACCGACTGAATCTGGCCCGTAGTGTGTCGATCTAGCCTTTTCTAGCCATATTCATGGTGGATCTGACCGGAAAAGGCCAAAGATCTGGCCGTTGATGACCAGATCTTTGGTCGTAACCAAACATCAACGACGGCTAACATATGGTCATCGTTGACCATCAACGACGATCGTATCTTTGGCCGTCGTTGACGAGCAAATGAGGTCAGATCTGGCCGTTAATGCCCAGATCTAGCCGTAGATCTAGACGAAAAATGTCATATTGGGGCACGACCGGCAAGATCCAGCCGGTCATGCGCCGATACGGCAACTCCGGCCACCCTCTGGCAGTGGTGGTCAGCTGTGGTTATTCAATGCGTGGATTGGGGTGTTTTTGTTAACTTTCAAAGTTTTATTATAGGATGTTTAGTAAATAAATAAACATAGGAGGTATTTTTATTAATTTCCAAATCCTACATCGTAATACCCGTCCAATTTAACTTTTTTCCAAAACTTTTCTAAAAAATGCAAAAAAATGAACCAAACGGAGCCTATGTTTTCTTTTAAATCCAATACTAACTAGTCAGTATGAATAAACATTATATGATAATTTTATAATTTTTAATATGAGAAAGTTTAATTGAGTTTTTGTCATTTAATGTTTACTGATGTAAATTAATTGTTACACGTATAAGTTAATTGGTATAATGTTGACTTTTGCTAAAAAAATGAATCATATGATTGATATTATAACAAATTCTTGTAGAACAAATCTCAACAAATTATGAAAGTCTCATTGATTGCATTAGTAAGGTAAAAAAAATCTAACTTAAAATGACAGCTTCTATCGTTATAAGTTTCGTGTTGAATATTACAAATTTAATTATCGTTATTATATTGTATTATAGCATTAATATCTTATTACAAATTTAATTATCGTTATCTCATTTTCTTAATTAGAGCACCAAAAATTAAGGCTTTTTACGTGGGTTTCTTAGAAGCTGCCTAGTGGTGGAAAATTATTCCAAAAGTCACATTGAAAAAAATCTTTTGTCAGCTTGAAATAAAAAAGAGTATCAGCCAATTAGACCCATCAGGATTTGAAACACATTTTTTTATTTTTATTTTTAGCTAAAGTTTAAATTAAATTGTGACACTTTAATGAGGTCATAGCAGCAGGTGTAAATATGTAATCTTGTGCACTTTCAGGCATATCTCCATGTGTTATGCCACCTAAAATCTCCACTTACACCTAGCAATCCATATATGGGCGAATTCCCAAGGCCCCTCCTCTTTGAATTGGTGTTTTCTGTTATCATCTTTTTAATACTAATTGCTTATTTCATCTGTTCATCCAATAAAATTCGATCGAAGTTGGTTATCTTTCGTTGTGTTTCTTGAAATATTTGAGTTGATACAAACAATTAACACTACCTAATTACATAATTATACGTTTGTCGAAGAAGTTTCTATCATAAAAGTTTGTTAAGGTACACGGGGTAAGTTACGTACCTTTTGTTATGTTCCTTGAAATATTTGGGTTGATACAAATGAGTAACCGTACCTAATTACATAATTATATGTCCATCTAATTAAATTCTATTGTAAAAGTTTGTTAAGGTACATATGGGCAATGCTACAGATGAGTGACACTACCTCTTTTATTGGATGACCCGTTTATTATGATGTATATATATTTATATTAAATTTTATAAGGTAATTATATAAATAGATAAAAGAAAAATATATACAGACACATTGAATTAATAACAAATATGTGCACTGTATTCACTAAGATATAGGAGTAACATTACCTCTTAGGGGCTGTTTGGATCGGGTTGATATTATATAACGAGAGTAATATATTTTAAATTGGATAGATAACCATGTTTGGTTGTTTTGTAAAAAAAAATTTTCGGAAAAAAAAAATGTCAAACAGTGCCACATTGGGGATAAATCACTAGGAGTAATATTACTTGGGTGTTATAAAATATTACTCCAATAATATAAATTTCTGTCCAATTTTGCCCCAAAACAGTGGACAATATGGACGAAAATATCCTCGACTTTGTTAATAATTACAAAACACCCAATTTGCACAAGAAGATGGATTTGCCCTCAGTTTTTTAATTTTTCGGACAAAATTGCCCTGTTTATTATCAATATTTTCAGAAATGCCATGAAATATTGGTGTGCCCATATTATCCTCACATATTTGCATATTGTGACCAATATGCCCTTTTATTTCACTAAAACTACAATATAAAAAGAAAAAAAATTCCCAGCCGTAATACACATTTCGACCGAGACTCTACCCTAAACCTCCATCACCGTCGCTGGTCTTCTTCTTCTCGATCTTGTTCGCAACTTCATCACTCCGATCGCCATTTTCTGGTAAGTCAAATTCCCTATTTCTGTTGTATTTTTCATTTTGGGTTTGTTTTGCGTTCGTTAGTCTAAGATCTTGATCTCGCTCTTGCCTTTGTCATTGACCAACCATCTTCGCCGTAGCACCTCGGTCTTCGTCTCCATCTAATTGATCTGAAAAGCACTCCAATCGCCATTTCCGATAAGTCCCTCACCCTTTTTCCATTGTATTTTTTCATTTTCTGTTTTGTTTGCGTTCGTTAGTCTAACTTCTCCCTCTTCTTTCTACCGTTGGTTGACCATCTCTACCGCAGCAACCTCGGTCTTCGTCTCCATCTGTTTGCTCTCAACAACACTCTAATCGCGGATTTTGGTAAGTTCCTCACCTTCTTTATACTTTTTGATAAATACCCTATTGAGAGGGTTGCTTTGTTCCACTTTAGAGAGGGTAAAACAACCTTGCAATAATTGATTTGAACCTCAAATGAAATGAAATGAGTTCGTGAGGTATGACTGTGTAAATGCTTTTGTTGCTTGTGTTAATGTGTTGATTTTTTGCGGTGTAGTGGTCCATGAGATATGAATTTGTGATTTAATGTGTGTTACTCTTGACTAAATGTATACTGAAAAGTTAATGTAAGTTATGATATTTCTTTTGAATTTATGTTGTTATCTGTCTTCTATAACACATGCGAACACCATTTTTTCCTTGTTTTGCTTTTTGTTTTTAGCATGAGCATAAAATTCTGTATATGATCTTTTATTATACAAAAACTTATAGGGAATTTGTAGTATTTGTGTATATGTGGGTATGATATTTTATTTGAGTTGAGTGTACAACCCATTTTTTGAGGAGCCTACCTGTTTGCTCTTACTGCCCATCTTTGCCACAATAGAGAGTTGTACATGCAGCCAATTTTGTGTGTAGTTATGCACATTTTGTGTTTGTTGGGATTTGTCTCTCTATCTTCATCTTTCTTCTTTCCAGCACAATACATTCTGTTGATTTGTTGCTGACACACACATGTACATTCATTCATTAATGTACAAAATTATATATCCTCATCCACTTCTTCTCTTCTCAATAAGAAGTGTTTAATTTGTTTTCTTTATATATAAAACAATGGTTTTTTGTTTAGGATTATTGTCTTGTAACATGTTTTGCAATCATTTTTCTTCCTCAACCTGCATTCCATTGCTACTAGAATTTGACACTTGTTTTGTCTTTCAATGCTCATCATTCTTCTTCCCAGCCCATCAAACACTGCTAGTTCATAGCTGACCACACTCAAAACACATGGCAACACATGCACACAATTGCATTCTCATTCTGATAAAGGAATATGATTATTATCTTTTTGGTTTCTTCTATGTTTGTTTGTTGAATGGATTGAGCATATTTCCAAGATCTGTATACATTTTTCTTTTTTATTTCGTAACATCAGTTTCATAAAAATTAATTGAATTACATGGTGAGAAATTCAGCCATGGTAAATGATTGATCATAAGCACAGATAATTCCTGTATGAACATTACTTTGCATTTTGTCACATTTTGTTTGGGAAATAATGTGCTTTAGGATATACACGTGCTGTTTTTTAGGTTCTTGTATATGCATCTTATTTTCATTATGTAACTTTGCTGTTAATGACTAAATCAATGTGTTGTATTTGTAAAAATGAAACTATGTAGAATGCCCAGTGAGAAAAGCACAAAATGGTTTTATTTCATCATATGAATGCTGCAATTTCTGACCTTAATATGTTAAACTGTGGTAGTTCTGAATTGCATGTCATGTTTGTTGCCTGAGGTTTATAAAGTGAAGATTAATGTGGTTATTGTTTACTCATTTAGGAAATTTCTGAATGAAACTGTAAACCCCCGCGTAAGCGTTCCGATGCTATAAGGTATGTTATTCTACCTTTAAAAGGATTTTTATCAATAAAAGTGATCAATTTGCATGCATTATGAGACATGAATGTCGTAAAGTGTTAGGAATTGATGATACTGATAAGAAATATGGTTAAAGGGTCATGAAGGAGGTTAGTAAGGTTAAACGGCATAAACAGTTCCCAAGGGGTATAATGGTCTTTTTACAATAATTTATAGGAATCAAGTATCCATAAAAGTGTATTATGGGTAAATTAGTTAATTATCTTATGGATTTACTTGGTCACCAAGTAGAAAAGAAAAGTCAAATGACATTAAAGGAGTGTAATAATTATGTTGTAGTGGAAATGACCAAAATGCCCTTATATGCAAAATTTATACCAAATGACTCATATCTCTAACTTTTGATGGCCAATCCCATTTGGGAATTAAAAAAAAATGAAATATTTATAAGATATTTTCTTGGTTAAGTCAGTCAACACTCTTAGAACATCAAACTCTCTTCTTCAAGTCTCATTCTCCTCCATTAAAGGCTCTCTCTCAAAATTTTCATAGGAAATTTTCATAGGATTTCAAGTTGAATTTCAAAGGAGATCACCATCCACACTTAAAGAACTTCAATTTTAGGGTTTAAGGTGAGTTTTAAAACCCTAGTTTGTTGTGATTTTTAGTTAAAAGAGAAATTTATAAGTGATTATGTGTGTAAGGTAGAAAGGGTGAACCTTTGGAGCTAAAGATGAGTGCCTTTGTGCTTTGAATACTAAGGTAAGGAAAAAAATCTCCCTTATGACTACAATTGATAACACCTAGGGTTGATGAAACTTACATCTATTTATGTTAATTTGAATGTGATGCTATGTTTTGGTTAGGGATTGTTTAAATGGGTGTGTTGATGGGTGTATGTGTGCATATGGAGGATGTTTATGTCAATTAAGAGATTTGTAGATGGACGATGTTTTGGCACTTTTTGGTTATGTAAAAAGGGAGGTTCTTATGGCCTTTTATACTTAGAATGATATGGCAAATACTATGAATGTGCAAATGAATGTGACATGGTTAAAAATGAATAGAATTCAGATTTGGCTTTTTAAGACTTATACTATACATGCTTCACTGAATCAGTCATAACTGAAGTTATAAAAGTCTGATTGAGCTAATTCTTGAAGTATTAAAAATTTTAGAAATAGACCTAAAACTTTTATGTTTTAGCCAAAAATCAATTCGAATTGGAAGATGAGGAAAAAATTGCTTGAATAGTGACGAATTGTATGGCATCCACCTCCTTAAGTAAAATTCCCATTTTTTTTTTTTATAATTTTTAATAAACCACTGAATAATCTTAATGTTTAAATTCCTTGTGTTGTATGAGAAATCAAATGAATTAAGTTAATGAATTTAATAGGAAAATATTCATGTCATAGAATTTTGCTAAATTGATTGATGAATTGCGCAATTGGGTAAGGGTACATGTTAAATGAATGAATAGTATAATTGAGCATGGAAGATGGTATCCCATATGTTTGCATTCATAATGGTAATGCATATAGCTTATTTAGTTGACTTATGAAAACATTTATGAAATGTTAAAGAATGAATTCCATGAGTCTCTTGAGGTATAAACCAAGATCAGAGGAATGGAATCTTTGTGGAAACCATGAGTCCTTTGAGGTGATGACCAAGAACAAGGTAATGGTTCAAATAAATCCGATCGGATAATAAAGACTAATAAAAACATCAAGTACAAAGATAAAAGAAATAGGCATGTCATGTTTATGAATATTGCATAAGTCATATATGTTCTATGTTATATTATGTATGGTTATGTCATGACTTATGTTTATGAGGAAAGTCCAAAGCGTATGACATGTTTTATGAACTTGATAATGTCAATGAATGAAGGTCATGTCTTGTAGGTAGGTAAAGGTAAGGTCCTGAGTAATATGCTTGTATAATGAACCTTAATAGTTTATGAAATGCCATATTCCCTTACTGAGTGATTAGCGCTCACCCCACGAAATTTTTTAAAATGTTTTGCAGGTAAGAATTGAAGCTTGAAGCTAGGAGAGGCTACAGGGGAATGACATGCACATGAAGGAATGCTTTTGCTATGTTTTGAATTTTTGCTGTAAAATAACATCAAATGGTTTTTGGTTTATGGATATTGAAGTAAATATGTTTTAATAAACCTAGTATGACCATTTCCTTGTCAAATGAATGAAAAAGGTTTAATGATATTAGTAAATGATATTATATACTTATGATATTAACTCTGTAGGAAGCTAAATTTCTTGAATCATTTTATGGATATGGGATGTTTAATATCATGCTTTAAAAAAAAAAAAAAAAAAAAAATCAAAGACAAAATAGACAAAAGTATAGGTTTTAAAACAAACTCATTTCCTAGGCGTGTCTTTTCTAGGTTCTCAATGGCCAATGGATACTTAGAAAATACCCGGTTAGGGAGGGGTTTTATAGAAGCTGTAATATTCATGGGATGGCTGTTTATTATGTTTTCATCAAAATTCAGTTTGATTTCTTTCATATAAGATTGCTTGTTACTGGTTTAAGGACTTGTACATGCTTGATTGACTTTATTATGCTTTGATACATGAATTATGTGAAATAGTTATGACTCGTTTAACAGTCAAGCAGAAGATGCACTTGGTTGCCCTTTTAGTCTTCCATTTGAACATGTTTGAAATCATGTACACCACGCTCATCCTTCTTGGGTTGGCTAATGTACTTAATATATGGGGTAGACATAGAGATGCTATATCATATGCCAGTGAGGCTGTGTCTAGGTTTAAGGTTAGGTCGTTGAATTTACACACCGTGCTTTTCCAAAGTGATGAGTTATGTTTTGAGAGCTGTAGGATGAATAAAGTTCTATTTGACAAATTATGTAATTTACTTACTATACATGGCCACTTAAAATCAACCCGTTATTCATCCATAGAAGAATTAGTAGGGACTTTTCTTCACATCCTTTCCCATAACCAGAAGACTAGAGTCATGAAACGACAAATGCGCAGATCCACTGAGACGGTAAGCCGCAATTTTCTCTTAGTGTTGAACGTTGTGTTATGGTTGCATACCTTGCTGTTTGAAAAACCAAAGCTCATTCCTGAAAACTCAACCGATGACAGGTGGAAATGGTTCAAGGTACAATCTAATGACTTAGTTTAGGATGCACATGTAGTTCAGTAGCTTATTAAAATTAGAGTTAATGTTTTGTCTAAAATATTTTTTTTTGTTCTGTGTTAGAACTGTTTGAGAGCTTTAGTTGGAACACGATACACCTAGGTATCGGTCAAGGAAAAATGAAATCACAACAAATGTCCTTGGTGTATGCACACCAAACATGCAGTTTATATATGTCCTCCCTAGGTAGGAAGGTTCTGCTGCAGATGGTAGAGTTATTAGGGATGCCATTACTAGGAGAAATTGATTAAAGGTCCCCCAAGGTAATATCACAAAATAAATTGTATTTTTAATGTTAGGGTCTGCCATAATAGTACACTTATTAATTGTTATTGACTTGAAATTGATTATTTTAGGGCAATATATACTATTTATGTGATGCTGGATACACTAACGAGGAAGGGTTTTTGGCTCCTTATCGAGGATAAAGATATCATTTAAGTGAATGGCAACAAGGTCACCAACCGGCATCACCGCAAGAATTTTTCAACATGAAACTCTCTCAAGCAAGAAATTGTATTGAGCGATGTTTCGGCATCCTGAAAGCTCAATGGGGAATATTGAAGGACACATCTTACTACCCTGTCAAAACTCAATGTAGAATCATTACTGCATATTGTCTTTTACACAATTTCATAAGGTTTGAGTTGCCCATTGACTTGGTTGAAAGGGAGCTACAGTAAGAGGTCAACGATGAAGGGCAAGAGGATGACGATGGAGAATTGATCAGGCACGTTAAGCCTAGTGTCACGTGGACTGCATTTAGAGACAATTTGGTGGCCGAAATGTTCAATACTTGAATGGCTGCGCGAAATGCATGATTGTGCTTGTGTTGAGTTTACGTGTAGTGTTGTGTTTAGATTTCTGTTTTCTATGATTGGCCATGTATGAATGAACCAAACCACATATGCTTTGTTTGTGGACTTGTACTATGAATTACATTTGCCGTAATGTGGATGGTTGAATGTTAATTGATCCCGTTCATCTATTATTCTTGTTGATTTACTTAAAATTATGAATATCGCGCATATCAATATTTTGGACACTGTGTATATATGAAGTTGTAAATTGAATTTTTTGTCCCAATATCACTAATCTGCCTTTTTAAGGTTTCAGCAATTTGGAGAGGTCAGCGACGCAACCTAATGACTCTGACAAAAGCATTATCATGCATGATGACGCTGTGACTACGAAAAAGGGCAAAAAGGGAAAGGCAAAGGCTAAGGGAAGTAAGCGGCAATGGACAAAAAATGAGGACTCTATGTTGTGGAGTGTCTGTTGGAGCTGAAAGATCAGCCACTATGGAGAACTAAGCGGGGGTTCAAATGTAGTTACCAACCTGAGGTGGAAAAGATGATGCATAAAAAGCTTCCTTGTTGCAGCCTGAAAGCACAACTGCATATCGACTCGAGGGTCAAGATGTTGAAGAGGCAATATAATGCAGTCAACGACATGCTTGAGAAAGGTAGCAGCTTCGGGTGGAATGATGAGGAGAAATGCATTACATGTACCAAGGATGTCTTCGATGACTGGGTTTGGGTAAGTATGCTTGTGTTGGTTTATTTGTGTACATTTATGTTCTTAACTTTATGTTTAAATGTACTCTTACAAATGTAATATGTCTTATGATGATTAACTTTTTCGTAGAGCCATCCTTTTACAAGAGCACTACGACATAAACTATGGGTGAATTATGATTCCTTTGTCACTATCTATGGCAAAGACAAGGTAAACGGAGCTAGTGTGGAGATAGTCGCTGATGTTGTTGAAGATTTGGGTAATGAGACTGCTGACGATAATGATGAACAGATGGACATTGATGTCGATATAGATCTCGATGTCGATGGGCAAACCAGTGCCCCGTAGAAGGATGATGCGGTTGATTCTACTTGTTAGGTCGCCACTGCTAGTCAAAGCAGAGTTGCAGTCATCAGTAAGAGGAGGAAAAAAGATGCTAGAAAAGCAACAGATTGACAATCTACATTTGGTAGGTTTGAGACTGCCTTGGCTGGGACTCGAGCTGAGCTGAAGGGTATTGCTGACTATTTCAAGAAAGAGAACCAAGAGAAAGAATGTAAAGGGCCAGTGTAATCGGTCGTTTCTCAATTGGATTGGTTCACAGTGGCTAAGATGCTGACAACCATCACGAAGATTTGCAAGGAACCTCACAAGATAGATATCTTGTTTGGGTTACCAATGCACGTGCAGAGAGATTTTGTGAAAATGCAGCTTAGAGCAAGTAATGAGTACCGCCCAACGTTTGATTTCTAATGGAGTCTTGTAATGGTTTTTTTTTTTTTTTTTTTTTTTTTTTTGCACAAGGTCATTAGTATGCTGACATAGCAGTTGTCTTCTCGTATTTGTATTTTGCCTATATTCTAACTGCATACAGGATGATGTCTTTTGTTATGTTTTTGTCAAAACCATGCCTGTCTAGTAATTAAATGGCAATGCCCTATGTTTGCAGTTAGTATGGGAAGGTAGGGATCACTAATATGCAATGTAAAAAACTCTTAACTTTGATAGTGATGTATAAAATGTTGTGTGGATGTCTGTGCATTTAATGTTTGTGTTGCCTTAGTATGGTGAATGTGGCATTTTGATTAGTTCACCAAAAAAGTACGATACAAGTATATTAGCATTTATAAAGTGTTAGTTCTCTAATTTATGTTTTCTTTGCCTCTTTGATGTGCTTTGTTTTGTGGGTTGGTGTGCAAGAATGATGAAAGGACCACCACATTGCCCAGTAGTAACGACCGAAAGTGCAAAAGTTTGTGAACAATGTCAAGAGAGCCACACAGTTTGTATGGATAACAATCTGAAAGGTATTATGGTTGGATGGTTATGGAGTTAATTTGTTGTATGGTTGAGAATAATGCTTATTAATGTAGCTCATAATTGATTGATGTGCAGATATAGGCAGGACCAGTCATTCAGTACATGAAGAATGTTAGGAGATTCCTTCAGCCTTAAAGGGCAGCAAATGCAAAGGTACCAACATTGCAACTCATAAACCGACTAATGCATTCAGTTATGAAAGATATTTAGAATCGTTTGCTAATGTAAATGAATGATGAACATATGTAGGTGCCACAAATCAACGAAGGTCAAGTAAGCGATTGGCAAATAGAAGGGGAAGGGAGTTGTTGCGGAGCAGTATGTTTGACCTCCACATGGGGTACATAACTGTTTTACAATTCTGATGCTTCAGGCCATATTTACATAATATATTTACCTCATATGATTGACTGCATATTTCTATTTTGTAGCAAATTGTGGAGGAGTTTTAAAGGAGACAACTTGCACAATTTCATAAGCTTGGATTGCATGTGGTTTTTTATGTACACAAAAGAAATCTACAAAGGGAAGGTGCTGAAGTGGATTAATGACTTGGACATATTCTCAAGAAAATATGTGTTCATTCCTATAATCCTCTGGTGAGTGAAAATTTTGTGTCTGTACGCATTTATTTTTACTTACCAAACGCAGACATGGGTTGACTTCGGTTGCTTAAGACTTGACATTGATAATATGCATAAATTATGCTGACAGGGGTCATTGGAGTTTACTGATTTTGTGCAACTTTGATGGAGATGTGAACTTGGAAAAAAACTCGATGCATGGTGCTGCTTGATTCGCTTGGATTAGATGACGAAATGAGGCTGCAACCTCTAATTCGATGGTAAACTTTGATTATTTCACAATTATTTGCAAGCACATTTGAGCACATGATGAAATTGTGTTGTTAGAGATGTGGTACTGGAATGGGTTTGAAATTGTCCAAATTTAATTATGCAGGTTTTTGAAGGATATTTATGAATCAGGAACAATGCCCAAGCATCCAGCATTGGTTGATAAAGTGCCTTTGCTAGTGCCTAAGGTGATAAAATAGTATATTGTGTTGGTTGATGGTAAATAGTGGTTGATATGTTCAGTATTTCATGTATTTGTTGTGACCGATATATACACTCACCAGGTCCCTCAACAACGGAACGACATGGATTGCAGATATTTCATATTGTATTATATAACCAAGTTTGTGGAAGCTACCCAGAAGATTTTTCAATCAACAACGGGTATCCTTACTTTGTAAGTACTACAGTCATTTAATTGATCAGGGTGATTTGTTTATTGTCTCTTCAATTATAATATGAGGGTTATTGTTGTTGTTGATTTTTATTCTCAACAGATGACGTAGGATTGGTTTAGCCTTGCTAAATTTACAGCCTTTCGTGACAAACTGTTGTGCGAAGTTGAGTAGCATAGGCTGTGTTTTATTCATTTATGTATGACTATTGTGTAATTTGTATTTGCGGACGTCAGATTGAGTTCACTTAAAAAATTGCGGAGATTACGTTCACTGTTACAACGTGTGGAATTATGTATTATTATTGGTTCACGGATTTAAAGAGCATCGTTTTTTTGCTTGCATTTTATTTTTTGGTACATTGCTTGGATTCAGTATAATGTAAATGCACAAGTACTCCAAAATATGTGATATTACAAATGTACCAATAATTCTCACACTTTTCACACATAATTTTGGTCTAGGATAGTGGAAAAAGTTAACAAAATTTCTCAAATTTGGAAATTTGCATCTGAATTCCAACCATGGTGTAAACCAAAAAAATACAATTTTTCTTTTGCCTTGAAAAAAAAAAGGCTTCAATTGGATTCAAGTAGAAATCAATTATGTAGGAACTATAATTTGGGGCAGTACACAAATCAGAATTTTAAATTGGGAGATAGGAACTATATTAGTTGCAATAATAGGGTGAGGTGTTGAATGCATACTCAACAGAAAATACAATAACTTTTTTTCGAAGTTTCAATAGTCTGTGTAAATTTGTCAATAAATGAATTAACAATAAAAAATTTGGCTAAAATATAAGAAAAAGAATTTTGTTAATTGATCATTTCTTTTATTAACCAAACATATTAATTATTTATACCCGTAATCATTTAAAGGGCATTTTAGTAAAATTTAATCAAGACATCTGCTCTTACAACCAACCAAACAAATTAATTAGTAATACAAGCAATCATCC
The DNA here is from genome assembly GCF_008641045.1 of Pistacia vera. Lineage (NCBI taxonomy): Eukaryota > Viridiplantae > Streptophyta > Magnoliopsida > Sapindales > Anacardiaceae > Pistacia > Pistacia vera. Next base: position 22,781 of record NW_022196298.1, read on the forward strand.
CAAGGGCATTCTAGTAAAAGGGTATTTCAGGACATCTGTTATTACTATCAACCAAACACATTAATTATTAATACATCCCAATTGAACCAAGCACAATAATAATTTAAACCCAGTATTCTACAATGCAATCTTTCTTTCCGGTAATCTTATTACTAAGATAAAAAAACATTATATGATTCAAACGCCCCCTTATTGTTATATCTTGATTTAGGATAATGTCAATCTTTGAATCTTAATTCAAATCGCTATCATAGGGTGAGTAACGCTACTTCCTTTACTATAGGATGATTTGTCTATTGTATATTTATTTATTTAAAAAATCATGGGATAATTTGATAGATAAAAGAAAAGAAAAAAGAAATACAAACACACAAATAATGAATATTTACATTCTATCTTTAATATACAAGGGATAAAGTTATCTCTTGTATTGTAGCTTAACTTTTCAGATTAAAGTAAAAGTAACCCTTAATCTAAGAACTATTATAGGATAAGTAACATTATCTTTATTATAATAAAATGAAAAACCTTCTATATCGTATATTTGTTTATTAAAATAAAATAAATACACGATGAAATGTCTAAAACTTTTTTTCTGAAGAGAGAAAGAGCTATAAAGTGAGGAAGCTATGATTGGAAAATTTTGCTATTCTTTTCATGGGTACTTGGAAATCTTGCATGACTTTCTGGTTTTCTAATCATTAATATTTTATTTGTGTTTGCATATGCTTAATCTTATAGTATTCTAAAGTCTGAACTCTTTACAACATTTGCATTAATGATTGAATACTTAATCAAAAGCTGACCAAGCTGCTTATCTTAAACATAATATTATACTAACAATTAAAGCTAGCTATTGATTGGGTTTGAAACTCTACAAGAATTTTGTTTAATTTATTTATTCTACTAAAAAAATTTGATTGGAAAATTAAGAAACTTGTAGCTTGTAGGCAGTATTGACCAATGATAGTTGCATCTAGACAAGGCCACGTGTGTAGGACCTCCATAGCCTCCTCTTCTTCCCTTGCATTTCCCTTCTTTAATTTTTTTATCTTTTATCTTTTGTCTTTTTTTTTTGTTTTTTTTTGTTTTTTTTTTGGGTGGGTTCATTTTGTTGACCTCCCTTCACGTTTTCAAAATTTTTCAAAAGTCCCCTTTAGTTTAAGAGTGTCGCTCACCTCCTCTGTGAATATTTATCTTTAATGGTAATACAATAATGTTATGCTTACTCACGAGTTTACTAATTGTCTTATTATCTTTGTTAAAATTACATATAGTACTCGTACTATGCGTTATATTTATAAAGGATAGTAAGATAGTTAGTAAGATCGTAAGTAAACATAACATTACTCAATAGTAATATTACGTATACAAAGTTGAGAAAATGTATGGTACCATGATGGTATCACAACTCAATGCATACACATTAAGTAGGTATTATATTTAATAACAACACATCATAATAAGTCTAAAGATAAATGAGAGAAAAACTGAGAAGTTGTACAAATTCACTAGACAATGGGATCAGGGATGGATGATGTGGTACCACAATACTATTCTAGGCATTTCTTTTACAAAGTTATCTCAACTTTGTAAGTGTGGTATGTAGTCTATGTTCATTAGATAGGGAAAATTAAGCAAAATCTGAAGGGAGGTAACTGGTAAGCGGGGGAAGTCAACAATAATATCCAAAATATGAGGGTGTATTATGAAAACAACTAAAAGTAAGGGGAGGTGAAAAAATTACCCCATGAATTTTTGAATACAAATCATTTCTCAAATCCCCTCCAGAATCTGTTATTTAATCAGAAGCTACCCTGAAACACTTTCCAATTCACACACACAAACACAGATAGAGAAAGAGAGAGGCTTTAAGTATGAGTGCAAGCTACTTTCTGATTCATGAAGTGTTGTAGAGCCACTCAAAACTTTAGTTTAAATCATACATTTCACTTCTGCTGCACAAAGATGCTACCAAAAATGTTGCCAGACTATGATCCAAATGACAATGAAGCTGGCATGAAGCTCCTGGAGGACCTTACGACAAATGCATATGAAATTCAGCAGCAAGTTCTCAGGGAGATTCTTACTCGAAACGCACAAACCGAATATCTAAAAGGGTTCTTGAATGGGCAGTGTGATGAGGATTGTTTCAAGAAGAAAGTTCCTGTGGTGAACTATGAAGATATCAAGCCTTATATTGAGAGAATTGCCGATGGAGAGCCATCAGAAATTATCTCAGCTCAACCGATTACTGAGCTGCTCACGAGGTATGAAACGAATATCGTTTGTTTTCATTTCGAGTTTTCGAGGAATTTTTTTCTGAAATTTTATTTGTTGATGTGCAGCTCTGGAACTTCAGGAGGGCAGCCGAAAATGATGCCTTCAAGTGCTGAAGACTTGAACAGGAAGACATTCTTTTACAATATGCTTGTGCCTGTGATGAACAAGTGAGAATTGGAGCTTTAAACTTTTTCTCGAATCGTTTTTTTTTTTTATCTTTTTTCCAATTTCGATTGTGCTTTCGAAATGAATGTAACAGTGAAAAATCCTTGGAATTGCAGGTATGTGGAAGGATTGGACAAAGGCAAAGGAATGTATTTGTTGTTCATCAAACCAGAAATTAGTACTCCTTCTGGGTTGATGGCAAGGCCTGTGTTAACCAGCTACTACAAGAGCAGTAACTTCAGGAACCGCCCGTTTAACCAGTACAATATCTACACAAGTCCTGATGAAACCATCTTGTGTCCAGACAGCAAGCAGAGTATGTACTGCCAATTACTCTGTGGATTAGTCCAACGCGATGATGTGCTTCGAGTTGGTGCAGTTTTCGCTTCTGCTTTTCTGCGCGCGATAAAGTTCTTGGAAGATTACTGGAAGGAGTTATGCAGCAACATAAGGACTGGCCATGTCAGTGACTGGATCACTGATCCTGGCTGCAGAGGTTCTGTGTCATTAGTTCTTGGCGGCACGAATTCAGAATTGGCAGATTTGATAGAGGAGCAATGCAGTGGAAAGTCATGGGAGGGGATAATAAAAAACCTGTGGCCTAAAACTAAGTTCATTGAGGTTATTGTTACAGGTTCCATGGCTCAATACATCCCAACACTTGACTTTTATAGTGGTGGACTCCCTTTAGTTTCAACGATGTATGCCTCTTCTGAATGTTACTTTGGGATCAATTTTAAGCCTCTCAGCAAGCCTTCTGATGTTTCCTACACTCTCCTTCCAAACATGGCCTACTTCGAGTTCTTGCTGGTCGAGAAAAACAATGGAGAATTGACTCAAAAAGTCCACTGCAATGGTGTTTCTGATAAGAATTGCATACAAGCCAGTGATGAAAAGGAGGAATTTCAAACTTTAGATCTCATGGAGGTCAAGCTTGGTCAGTACTATGAACTTGTCGTCACAACTTTTACTGGTGAGCCTTTTTCTCTATTTGGATCTGACCCACCAAGAATTTTAAGTACAAGTTTTTTTTTCTGATTTTGTTTGTGAATCTTTTTTGCAGGCCTATACAGATACAGAGTTGGGGACATTCTTATGGTAACCGGCTTCCACAACAAGGCGCCGCAGTTTCGCTTTGTGCAGCGAAGAAACGTCGTGTTGAGCATCGACACAGACAAAACGAACGAGGAAGATTTATTGAAAGCAGTGACGCAAGCTAAGTGCCTCATCGAGCCTCTCGGATTCCTGCTGACAGAATACACAGGGTATGCTGATACATCTTCGATTCCGGGACATTATGTACTGTTTTGGGAGCTGAAAATGAAGGGAAGCAACGATCTGCCGGAGCTTGATGCTGAAAAAATGGAGCAATGTTGCTCAAAAGTGGAGGAAAATCTGGATTCTGTGTATAGGAGGTGCAGGAAAAAGGATAAGTCAATTGGGGCACTGGAAATAAGAGTGGTGAAGCATGGAACATTTGATGCATTAATGGATTTTTGTGTGTCAGAGGGGTCTTCTGTGAACCAATACAAAACACCAAGGTGCATCAAATCTGAAGAAGCCAGAAAGTTATTGGATTCCAAGGTGGTAGGGAAGTTTTTCAGCAGAAAAACTCCATTCTGGGAGCCATTTAGAATGGAAATTAACTAATAAGTGATTATTTGTAAAAGTTCTTTTCTTATTGTTATTATTATATGCTTTTTTCAGCAACAGATTGACAATCTAATTTGGTAGGTTTGAGACTGCCTGGCTGGGACTCGGGCTGAGCTGAAGGGTATTGCGACTATTTCAAGAAAAGACCAAGAAAAGAATGTAAGGGCCAGTGTATCGTCGTTTCTCAATTGGATTGGTTCACAGTGGCTAAGATGCTGACAACCATCACGAAGATTTGCAAGGAACCTCACAAGATAGATATCTTGTTTGGGTTACCAATGCACTGCAAGAGATTTTGTGAAAATGCAGCTTAGAGCAAAATGATTACCGCCCAACGTTTGATTTCTAATGGAGTCTTGTAATGGTTTTTTTTTTTTTTTTTTTTTTTTTTTTTTTTGCACAAGGTCATTAGTATGCTGACATAGCGTTGTCTTCTCGTATTTGTATTTTGCCTATATCTAACTGCATACAGGATGATGTCTTTTGTTATGTTTTTGTCAAAACCATGCCTTGTCTAGTAATTAAATGGCAATGCCCATGTTTGCAGTTAGTATGGAAGGTAGGGATCACTATATGCATGTAAAAACTCTTAACTTTGATAGTGATGTAAAATGTTGTGGATGTCTGTGCATTTAATGTTTGTGTTGCCTTAGTATGGTGAATGTGGCATTTTGATTAGTTCACCAAAAAAGTACGATACAAGTATATTAGCATTTATAAGTGTTAGTTCTCTAATTTATGTTTTCTTTGCCTCTTTGATGTGCTTTGTTTTGTGGGTTGGTGTGCAGATGATGAAGGACCACCACATTGCCCAGTAGTAACGACCAAAGTGCAAAGTTTGTGAACAATGTCAAGAGAGCCACACAGTTTGTATGGATAACAATCTGAAAGGTATTATGGTTGGATGGTTATGGAGTTAATTTGTTGTATGGTTGAGAATTGCTTATTAATGTAGCTCATAATTGATGATGTGTGCATATAGGCAGGACCAGTCATTCAGTACATGAAGAATGTTAGGAATTCCTTCAGCCTTAAAGGGCAGCAAATGCAAAGGTACCAACTTGCAACTCATAAACCGACTAATGCATTCAGTTATGAAAGAATTTTAGAATCGTTTGCTAATGTAAATGAATGATGAACATATGTAGGTGCCACAAATCAACGAAGGTCAAGTAGCGATTGGCAAATAGAAGGGAAGGGAGTTGTTGCGGAGCATTATTTTTGACCTCCACATGGGGTACATAACTGTTTTACATTCTGATGCTTCAGGCCATATTTACATAATATATTTACCTCATATGATTGCTGCATATTCTATTTTGTAGCAAATTGTGGAGGAGTTTTAAAGGAGACAACTTGCACATTTCATAAGCTTGGATTGCATGTGGTTTTTTATGTACACAAAAGAAATCACAAAAGGGAAGGTGCTGAAGTGGATTATGACTTGGACATATTCTCAAGAAAATATGTGTTCATTCCTATAATCCTCTGGTAGTGAAAATTTTGTTTCTGTACGCATTTATTTTTACTTACCAAACGCAGACATGGGTTGACTTCGGTTGCTTAGACTTGACATTGATAATATGCATAAATTATGCTGACAGGGGTCAGGGAGTTTACTGATTTTGTGCAACTTTGATGGAGATGTGAACTTGGAAAAAACTCGATGCATGGTGCTGCTTGATTCGCTTGGTTAATGACGAATGAGGCTGCAACCTCAATTCGATGGTAAACTTTGTATTATTTCACAATATTTGCAAGCACATTTGAGCACATGAGGAAATTGTGTGTTAGAGATGTGGTACTGGAATGGGTTTGAAATTGTCCAAATTTAATTATGCAGGTTTTTGAAGGATATTTATGAATCAGGAACATGCCCAAGCATCCAGCATTGGTTGATAAGTGCCTTTGCTAGTGCCTAAGGTGATAAAATAGTATATTGTGTTGGTTGATGGTAAATAGTGGTTGATATGTTCAGTATTTCATGTATTTGTTGTGACCGATATATACACTCACCAGGTCCCTCACAACGGAACACATGGATTGCAGATATTTCATATTGTATTATATAACCAAGTTTGTGAAGCTACCCAGAAGATTTTTCAATCAACAACGGGTATCCTTACTTTGTAAGTACTACAGTCATTTAATTGATCAGGGTGATTTGTTTATTGTCTCTTCAATTATAATATGAGGGTTATTTTTGTTGTTGATTTTTATCTCAACAGATGACGTAGATTGTTTTAGCCTTGCTAAATTTACAGCCTTTCGTGACAAACTGTTGTGCGAAGTTGAGTAGCATAGGCTGTGTTTTATTCATTTATGTATGACTATTGTGTATTTTGTATTTGCGGACGTCAATTGAGTTCACTTAAAAATTGCGGAGATTACGTTCACTGTTACAACGTGTGGAATTATGTATTATTATTGGTTCACGGATTTAAAGAGCATCGTTTTTTTGCTTGCATTTTATTTTTTGGTACATTGCTTGGATTCAGTATAATGTAAATGCACAGTACTCCAAATATGTGATATTACAAATGTCCAATAATTCTCACACTTTTCACACATAATTTTGGTCTAATAGTGGAAAAAGTTAACAAAATTTCTCAATTTGGAAATTTGCATCTGAATTCCAACCATGGTGTAAACCAAAAAATACAATTTTTCTTTTGCCTTGAAAAAAAAAGGCTTCAATTGGATTCAAGTAATCAAATTATGTAGGAACTATAATTTGGGGCAGTACACAAATCAGAATTTTAAATTGGGAGATAGGAACTATATTAGTTGCAAATATGGTGAGGTGTTGAATGCATACTCACAGAAAATACATAACTTTTTTTTCGAAGTTTCAATAGTCTGTGTAAATTTGTCAATAAATGAATTAACAATAAAAATTTGGCTAAAATATAAGAAAAGAATTTTGTTAATTGATCATTTCTTTTATTAACCAAACATATTAATTATTTATACCCGTAATCATTTAAAGGGCATTTTAGTAAAATTTAATCAAGACATCTGCTCTTACAACCAACCAAACAAATTAATTAGTAATACAAGCAATCTCCCAAGGCATTCTAGTAAAAGGGTATTTCAGGACATCGTATTACTATCAACCAAACACATTAATTATTAATACATCCCAATTGAACCAAGCACAATAATATTTAACCCTATTCTACAATGCAATCTTTCTTTCCGGTAATCTTATTACTAAGATAAAAAAACATTATATGATTCAAAACGCCCCCTTATTGTTATATCTTGATTTAGGATATGTCAATCTTTGAATCTTAATTCAAATCGCTATCATAGGGTGAGTAACGCTACTTCCTTTACTATAGGATGATTTGTCTATTGTATATTTTTTATTAAAAAATCATGGGTAATTTGATATATAAAGAAAGAAAAGAAATACAAACACACAAATAATGAATATTTACATTCTATCTTTAATATCAAGGGATAAAGTTATCTCTTGTATTGTAGCTTAACTTTTCAGATTAAAGTAAAGTACCCTTAATCTAAGAACTATTATAGGATAAGTAACATTATCTTTATATAATAAAGAAAAACCTTCTATATCGTATATTTGTTTATTAAAATAAATAAATACACGAGAAATGTCTAAAACTTTTTTCTGAAGAGGAAAGAGCTATAAGTGAGGAAGCTAGATTGGAAAATTTTGCTATTCTTTTCATGGGTACTTGGAAATCTTGCATGACTTTCTGGTTTTCTAATCATATATTTTATTTGTGTTTGCATATGCTTAATCTTATAGTATTCTAAAGTCTGAACTCTTTACAACATTTGCATTAATATTGAATACTTAATCAAAAGCTGACCAAGCTGCTTATCTTAAACATAATATTATAACTACAATAAAAGCTAGCTACTGATTGGGTTTGAAACTCTACAAGAATTTGTTTTTAATTTATTTATTCTACTAAAAAAATTTGATTGGAAAATTAAGAAACTTGTAGCTTGTAGGCAGTATTGACCATGATAGTTGCATCTAGACAAGGCCACGTGTGTAGGACCTCCATAGCCACCTCTTCTTCCCTTGCATTTCTCTTCTTTAATTTTTTATCTTTTATCTTTCGTTTTGTTTTGTTTTTTTTTTTTTTTTTAGGTGGGTTCATTTTGTTGACCTCCCTTCATGTTTTCAAAATTTCCAAAAGTCCCCTTTAGTTTAAGAGTGTCGCTCACCTCCTCTGTGAATTTTATCTTAATGGTAATACAATAATGTTATGCTTACTCACGAGTTTACTAATTGTCTTATTATCTTTGTTAAAATTACATATAGTACTCGTACTATGCTTATATTTATAAAGGATAGTAAGATAGTTAGTAAGATCGTAAGTAAACATAACATTACTCATAGTATTTACGTATACAAAGTTGAGAAATGTATGGTACCATGATGGTATCACAACTCAATGCATACACATTAAGTAGGTATTATTTTAATACAACACATCATAATAAGTCTAAAGATAATGAGAAAAAACTGAGAATTTGTACATATTCACTAGACAATGGGTCAGGGATGGATGATGTGGTACCACATACTTTTCTAGGCATTTCTTTTACAAATTATCTCAACTTTGTAAGTGTGGTATGTAGTCTATGTTCATTAGATGGGGAAAATTAGCAAAATCTGAAGGAGGTAGGAAAAATGAAATCGCAAGAAATGTCCTTGATGTATGCACACCTGACATGCAGTTTATATATGTCCTCCTTGGGTGGGAAGGTTCCGCTGTAGATGATAGAGTTCTTAGGAATGTCATTACTAGGAGAAATGGATTAAAGGTCCCCCAAGGTAATATAACAAAATAAATTGTATTTTTAATGTTAGGGTCTGCCACAGTAGTACACTTATTAATTGTTATTGACTTGAAATTGTTTATTTTTGGGCAATACTATTTATGTGATATTGGATACATTAACGGGGAAGAGTTTTTGGCCCCTTATCGAGGACAAAGATATCATTTGAGTGAATGGCAGCAAGGTCACTAACTAGCATCACCACAATAATTTTTCAACATGAAACACTCTCAAGCAAGAAATTGTATTGAGCGATGTTTTGTCATCCTAAAAGCTCAATAGGGAATATTGAAGGACACATCTTACTACACCGTCAAAACTCAATGTAGAATTATTATTGCTTTCTTTTGCATAATTTCATAAGGTCTGAGTTGCCCATTGACTCGGTTGAAGCGGAGTTGCAGGAAGAGGTCAACGATGAAGGGCAAGAGGATGACGGTGGAGAATTGATCATGCACATTGAGCCCATGCCACGTGGACTGCATTTAGAGACAATTTGGTGGCTGAAATGTTCTATACTTGGATGGCTGCGCGGAATACATGATTGTGCTTATGTTTAGTATATGTGTAGTGTTGTGACTTTTTAAATTTCTGTCTTTTATGATTTGTCATGTATGAATGAACCAAAAAAAAAAAAAAAAACGCTTTGTTTGTGGACTTGTACTTTAACTTACATTTGTCGTAATGTGGATGGTTGAATGTTAATTGATCTTGTTCATGTATTATTCTTGTTGATTTACTTAAAATTATGAATATCGCGTATATTAGTAACTCGAACACTGTGTATATACAAAGTTGTAACTTGATTTTTTTTTTTTTTCCCAATATCACTAATTTGCCTTTTTATTGTTTTAGCAATATGGAGAGGTCAGCAACACAACCCAATGAGTCCAACAAGAGCATTAGCATGCATGATGACGCTGTGCCTACGAAAAAGGGTAGAAAGGGAAAGGCAAAGGCTAAGGGAAGTAAGCGGCACTAGACAAAAAAGGAGGACGTTGTGTTGGTAGAGTGTCTGCTGGAGCTGAGCAGCCACTATGGAGAATTGAGCGGGGGTTCAAATGCGGTTACCAAGATGAGATCGAAAAGATGATACGGGAAAAACTTCCTCATTGTGGTTTGAAAGCACAACCACATATCGACTTGAGGGTCAAGATGTTGAGGAGGCAATATAATGCAATCAATGACATGCTTGAGAAAGGTAGTGGCTTCGGGTGGAATGATGAGGAGAAATGTATTACATGTACCAAGGATGTCTTCAATGACTGGGTCTGGGTAAGTATGCTTGTGTTGGTTTATTTGTGTACATTTATTTTCTGAACTTTATGTTTATATGCACTCATACAAATGTTATATGTCTTATGATGATTAACTTTTTTGTAGAGTCATCCTTTTGCAAGAGCATTGCGATATAAACCATAGGTGCCTATGATTCTTTTGTCGCCATCTACGACAAAGACAGGGCCAACAGAGCTGGTGCAGAGACAGCTACTGATGCTATTGAAGATTTGCATAATGAGACTACTGACAACACTGATAAACAGATAGACATCGATCTCGATTTTGACGGGCAAATCAGTGCCCTACAGAAGGATGATGTGGTTGATTCTACTTTTCAGGTTGCCACTACCAATCAAAGTAGAGTTGCGATTAGCAGTGAGAGGAGGAAAAAAGATGCTAGAAAAACAATAGNACAAAGTTGAGAAAATGTATGGTACCATGATGGTATCACAACTCAATGCATACACATTAAGTAGGTATTATATTTAATAACAACACATCATAATAAGTCTAAAGATAAATGAGAGAAAAACTGAGAAGTTGTACAAATTCACTAGACAATGGGATCAGGGATGGATGATGTGGTACCACAATACTATTCTAGGCATTTCTTTTACAAAGTTATCTCAACTTTGTAAGTGTGGTATGTAGTCTATGTTCATTAGATAGGGAAAATTAAGCAAAATCTGAAGGGAGGTAACTGGTAAGCGGGGGAAGTCAACAATAATATCCAAAATATGAGGGTGTATTATGAAAACAACTAAAAGTAAGGGGAGGTGAAAAAATTACCCCATGAATTTTTGAATACAAATCATTTCTCAAATCCCCTCCAGAATCTGTTATTTAATCAGAAGCTACCCTGAAACACTTTCCAATTCACACACACAAACACAGATAGAGAAAGAGAGAGGCTTTAAGTATGAGTGCAAGCTACTTTCTGATTCATGAAGTGTTGTAGAGCCACTCAAAACTTTAGTTTAAATCATACATTTCACTTCTGCTGCACAAAGATGCTACCAAAAATGTTGCCAGACTATGATCCAAATGACAATGAAGCTGGCATGAAGCTCCTGGAGGACCTTACGACAAATGCATATGAAATTCAGCAGCAAGTTCTCAGGGAGATTCTTACTCGAAACGCACAAACCGAATATCTAAAAGGGTTCTTGAATGGGCAGTGTGATGAGGATTGTTTCAAGAAGAAAGTTCCTGTGGTGAACTATGAAGATATCAAGCCTTATATTGAGAGAATTGCCGATGGAGAGCCATCAGAAATTATCTCAGCTCAACCGATTACTGAGCTGCTCACGAGGTATGAAACGAATATCGTTTGTTTTCATTTCGAGTTTTCGAGGAATTTTTTTCTGAAATTTTATTTGTTGATGTGCAGCTCTGGAACTTCAGGAGGGCAGCCGAAAATGATGCCTTCAAGTGCTGAAGACTTGAACAGGAAGACATTCTTTTACAATATGCTTGTGCCTGTGATGAACAAGTGAGAATTGGAGCTTTAAACTTTTTCTCGAATCGTTTTTTTTTTTTATCTTTTTTCCAATTTCGATTGTGCTTTCGAAATGAATGTAACAGTGAAAAATCCTTGGAATTGCAGGTATGTGGAAGGATTGGACAAAGGCAAAGGAATGTATTTGTTGTTCATCAAACCAGAAATTAGTACTCCTTCTGGGTTGATGGCAAGGCCTGTGTTAACCAGCTACTACAAGAGCAGTAACTTCAGGAACCGCCCGTTTAACCAGTACAATATCTACACAAGTCCTGATGAAACCATCTTGTGTCCAGACAGCAAGCAGAGTATGTACTGCCAATTACTCTGTGGATTAGTCCAACGCGATGATGTGCTTCGAGTTGGTGCAGTTTTCGCTTCTGCTTTTCTGCGCGCGATAAAGTTCTTGGAAGATTACTGGAAGGAGTTATGCAGCAACATAAGGACTGGCCATGTCAGTGACTGGATCACTGATCCTGGCTGCAGAGGTTCTGTGTCATTAGTTCTTGGCGGCACGAATTCAGAATTGGCAGATTTGATAGAGGAGCAATGCAGTGGAAAGTCATGGGAGGGGATAATAAAAAACCTGTGGCCTAAAACTAAGTTCATTGAGGTTATTGTTACAGGTTCCATGGCTCAATACATCCCAACACTTGACTTTTATAGTGGTGGACTCCCTTTAGTTTCAACGATGTATGCCTCTTCTGAATGTTACTTTGGGATCAATTTTAAGCCTCTCAGCAAGCCTTCTGATGTTTCCTACACTCTCCTTCCAAACATGGCCTACTTCGAGTTCTTGCTGGTCGAGAAAAACAATGGAGAATTGACTCAAAAAGTCCACTGCAATGGTGTTTCTGATAAGAATTGCATACAAGCCAGTGATGAAAAGGAGGAATTTCAAACTTTAGATCTCATGGAGGTCAAGCTTGGTCAGTACTATGAACTTGTCGTCACAACTTTTACTGGTGAGCCTTTTTCTCTATTTGGATCTGACCCACCAAGAATTTTAAGTACAAGTTTTTTTTTCTGATTTTGTTTGTGAATCTTTTTTGCAGGCCTATACAGATACAGAGTTGGGGACATTCTTATGGTAACCGGCTTCCACAACAAGGCGCCGCAGTTTCGCTTTGTGCAGCGAAGAAACGTCGTGTTGAGCATCGACACAGACAAAACGAACGAGGAAGATTTATTGAAAGCAGTGACGCAAGCTAAGTGCCTCATCGAGCCTCTCGGATTCCTGCTGACAGAATACACAGGGTATGCTGATACATCTTCGATTCCGGGACATTATGTACTGTTTTGGGAGCTGAAAATGAAGGGAAGCAACGATCTGCCGGAGCTTGATGCTGAAAAAATGGAGCAATGTTGCTCAAAAGTGGAGGAAAATCTGGATTCTGTGTATAGGAGGTGCAGGAAAAAGGATAAGTCAATTGGGGCACTGGAAATAAGAGTGGTGAAGCATGGAACATTTGATGCATTAATGGATTTTTGTGTGTCAGAGGGGTCTTCTGTGAACCAATACAAAACACCAAGGTGCATCAAATCTGAAGAAGCCAGAAAGTTATTGGATTCCAAGGTGGTAGGGAAGTTTTTCAGCAGAAAAACTCCATTCTGGGAGCCATTTAGAATGGAAATTAACTAATAAGTGATTATTTGTAAAAGTTCTTTTCTTATTGTTATTATTATATGCTTTTTTCATTCTTTTTTATTTTTTTACTTAATGGTGTATGCTTGATTTGTATGGTGGTAATTAGACTATTAGAGATATTAATTATTAGTTCTGTGTGTGTCTCCATTTCTGCAACTGCAAAATCTTTGTTCTTCTAATAAGTGCTTCCATTGAGATAAAATGGCTTTGAGTGAAGGGGGTAAGGCATTGTTTGGGGTGCATTAAATTGAGATAGCTAAAGTTGGTATGTGCAAAGGAACTGTCATTTCAATTTCCCTTTCAAACACTATCATTGTCTACCAATTTCTTTGTTTCAAGGAATTAAAAGAAAATATAACTATAAAACATGAGACATAAATTTAAGTACTATTTAGAANTCGCTTCTGCTTTTCTGCGCGCGATAAAGTTCTTGGAAGATTACTGGAAGGAGTTATGCAGCAACATAAGGACTGGCCATGTCAGTGACTGGATCACTGATCCTGGCTGCAGAGGTTCTGTGTCATTAGTTCTTGGCGGCACGAATTCAGAATTGGCAGATTTGATAGAGGAGCAATGCAGTGGAAAGTCATGGGAGGGGATAATAAAAAACCTGTGGCCTAAAACTAAGTTCATTGAGGTTATTGTTACAGGTTCCATGGCTCAATACATCCCAACACTTGACTTTTATAGTGGTGGACTCCCTTTAGTTTCAACGATGTATGCCTCTTCTGAATGTTACTTTGGGATCAATTTTAAGCCTCTCAGCAAGCCTTCTGATGTTTCCTACACTCTCCTTCCAAACATGGCCTACTTCGAGTTCTTGCTGGTCGAGAAAAACAATGGAGAATTGACTCAAAAAGTCCACTGCAATGGTGTTTCTGATAAGAATTGCATACAAGCCAGTGATGAAAAGGAGGAATTTCAAACTTTAGATCTCATGGAGGTCAAGCTTGGTCAGTACTATGAACTTGTCGTCACAACTTTTACTGGTGAGCCTTTTTCTCTATTTGGATCTGACCCACCAAGAATTTTAAGTACAAGTTTTTTTTTCTGATTTTGTTTGTGAATCTTTTTTGCAGGCCTATACAGATACAGAGTTGGGGACATTCTTATGGTAACCGGCTTCCACAACAAGGCGCCGCAGTTTCGCTTTGTGCAGCGAAGAAACGTCGTGTTGAGCATCGACACAGACAAAACGAACGAGGAAGATTTATTGAAAGCAGTGACGCAAGCTAAGTGCCTCATCGAGCCTCTCGGATTCCTGCTGACAGAATACACAGGGTATGCTGATACATCTTCGATTCCGGGACATTATGTACTGTTTTGGGAGCTGAAAATGAAGGGAAGCAACGATCTGCCGGAGCTTGATGCTGAAAAAATGGAGCAATGTTGCTCAAAAGTGGAGGAAAATCTGGATTCTGTGTATAGGAGGTGCAGGAAAAAGGATAAGTCAATTGGGGCACTGGAAATAAGAGTGGTGAAGCATGGAACATTTGATGCATTAATGGATTTTTGTGTGTCAGAGGGGTCTTCTGTGAACCAATACAAAACACCAAGGTGCATCAAATCTGAAGAAGCCAGAAAGTTATTGGATTCCAAGGTGGTAGGGAAGTTTTTCAGCAGAAAAACTCCATTCTGGGAGCCATTTAGAATGGAAATTAACTAATAAGTGATTATTTGTAAAAGTTCTTTTCTTATTGTTATTATTATATGCTTTTTTCATTCTTTTTTATTTTTTTACTTAATGGTGTATGCTTGATTTGTATGGTGGTAATTAGACTATTAGAGATATTAATTATTAGTTCTGTGTGTGTCTCCATTTCTGCAACTGCAAAATCATTGTTCTTCTAATAAGTGCTTCCATTGAGATAAAATGGCTTTGAGTGAAGGGGGTAAGGCATTGTTTGGGGTGCATTAAATTGAGATAGCTAAAGTTGGTATGTGCAAAGGAACTGTCATTTCAATTTCCCTTTCAAACACTATCATTGTCTACCAATTTCTTTGTTTCAAGGAATTAAAAGAAAATATAACTATAAAACATGAGACATAAATTTAAGTACTATTTAGAATTGGTGTATATATATGTGCGTGTGTGTGTGTGTGTGTGCATTGATGATGACCCTGCTATTATTTGATCAAACAGTTGAAAAAAATTTATGGACATCATGTACCACCCAGCTGGGTGTGGCATGAATGCAGCAAGGCAACAAGCTATATATTAGGGTTTTATTACATTGCCACCCTTAGGCTTGGCAAGAAATGTTTTCCTCTAGTTTTGGGAAATTAATGCTGCCAATTTTGAATGACCTTTTTGTTAGTTAAATATAACAGTTAAAAGGGATAAAAAATATTTTGAATAAACAACCAGCATTTTTTGTCCAACGGCGGGAAACTTTTAGTATTACTACAATTCTTTGTATAAAAATAGTCAATCGTTTAACCAAAATTGTCAACTGTTTATTTAAAATGTTTTTTGTCCCTCTTACCACCATTACATTTAATTGATAGAACATCTATTTGGGGTGTTGGTGTTAGTTTCCCAAAATTGGAAGGACAATATATGTGTACCAAACCTTAGGGGTGACTATAAAATTAACTCATATACATTATGAGGTGAAGATCTGATCATCAGCTAGTAGGGCCTTATGTGCCAAACTTTGGTCAAATTTTCCTGATATTTTTAAACTTAAATGTTAATGTTGGTCCAAAGCTAAAAACTTAATATGCCAAAGTTAGAAGGTCTCGAGATGGAATTCTTCCAGTCTCAAGTAAGTACGCAATCAGACGTCTCTTGCTTTCTCGGTATTGAATCTTAAGTTAATACTGAATAGACGTCTCTTACTTTCTAATTTATTGAATCCTTCACATTTAAAGTTAGTATTGAATCAGCCGTTTCCTCGTTTCTAACACAATTATGGTAAATAAAATGAACGGAGGAGATAAAAGGAGAGAGACAATGAATTGAATATCAATGGAGATAGAAAAGCATTGAAGAGTTTTATGGAGGCAAAGGCCAACAAGAAGCCACGTGTGCACGAAGTTAGGGGTGAGATCCATGAAGCATGGACAAAGGCAAAAGGGGACAATGAGAGCAACCCAAGGAGACATAAAAAACTGTACAAGCAAAATGGAAAGTCTTAATACACAGGCCCTTGAGCTTTGTCTCAAGCATTTATGGGAAACATGTGGCCTTAACCACCGCCATCTCTACCCCATCAGGTGAGGTTGGAGTTGGAGTTGGACACTACTCATCTTCTTCTTTCATTTTACTTCATTTCTATATAGGGCTCCACTTTGAGTCTTTTTCTTTTCACCAATCAAATGGCTAAACAATTTCATTCATCAATTATAATGTCCTTAAGCCAGCTTTGACTAATCAACGTTTACTTGTCGGAGAAGAAGATAGATGTATCATATCATTTATATAGCAATGATCTAATAAAATCATGTTATATATGTGCAAGAATTTTTATCTTTCTTTTATGTTTCTTTATTGGTGTTATATAAAACCAAATCAAATTTTTATCTTTAGATAACGGTTAGGGTTTGATCATGGTTCCCTTGATCGTGATCATGGAAGATACACATGATTTAAAGTGAGGAGAATCTTGTTAAATTACCCAAAGCTTAATTAGAATATTAATGGCAAATCCTATTTCAAAGTTTATCTGGTCCTTTGATCGTAATCTAATAGGTGGAATTTGTAATGTTAGCAGACCAGTAACATATATAACTATTTCCTGAATGATTACAATAGTTTTGTGATAAGTTGCTGGGTGGCTGCTACTTGAGGTGATGATGATTTAGGAGTCAGTCAAAATCAATGTTTAAAGTAGAATGAGATGTATCAAAGGGAGAAATATACACGGTGAAAGAAATGGGAATTGGCAGTTAGTTAAGGTGATATTAAGACCAAGCACACGTGTGTTGGGCTCATGTTGGGGACATTTTTGAGAAAAAGACGGCCTTCTTGTAGCTGTCTTTGACTCAATTCCCGGAGCTTTGTGCTCACTTTTATTAGCCCTTCAACACCACCCTTTTCACCAAAAAAATTCAACTAGATTGAGACTATTGCTTTGCCTTCTGCGTTTGCCCCTCTCGGTGATAAGCTAATTAGTTCATGTCCTTGTGCCCATTTGGTGATAGTGAAACATCTTTGAGAGTAGTGGGTCATTCTTGCTTTGACAAATGAGGGTTTTGTGAGGTTCTACCACACGCATGTACCATCCATCCTCACAAAATTCCAATAAATTGAGTATATGATTGATTGAAGTTTTGCGAATGTACCTATATAGCTCGAGGGATGCCTTGAGTCGGTAATTGATGATAACGTTGTTGTCTGTCAAGTAATCATTTGATTCACACTATTCATTTTTTTTTTTTTTTTTTTTTTTTTTTTGTGTTTGGAGAATTAAGGTGCACCCACAGATGAAATTTTAATTGAGAATGCTTTTAAGTCTAAATGATTATAGATTATAGTTTTATTAATTAAAGTACATATAACTCAAGACAACTTTATAATATTATGTCAACAATTGATAGGGTTATTAGTCAAGTAATCATTTGATTTGCACTGTTCACTTTCTTTGTTGGGAGTTGAGATTAATGTTATTGTTTGGTAACGCACTTAGCATATCCCCCAACCCAAATAATTGAATTGAGAATTTTTTTGTTTTTTAAGCAGTTTTAATTATTAATATGAAGTCTGCAATCGATAGTGCTGTTCACTCTTTTTTCTTTTTTTAGAAATATTATAAAAATAAAAAAGGGTCAAGAATGTATGGTTCAACATACTTAGCATCTCTCATAGATAATATTGATGTCTGTGTTTGTTTTAGTATTTTTGATATTTTTAGAGTTGAGTGAGAATAATGAGGTAAGATTTAAAAATTAACAAAAACACCCCCCTAAGTTTGTTAAATAACTGAACACCTTAGTAATAAAAACATTAAAAATTACAAAAACATCCCCACTCACCCATTAAATTTCGGCAGCCAGCCATCACAGTCAGAGGGTGGCTAGAGTCATCGTATCGGTGCACGACCGGCTAGATCTAGCCGGTCGTGCATCGAGATGGCTTTTTCCTGCTAGATCCACTATAGATCTGGCCATACGGCCAGATCTAGCCCTGTTTGGTCCTCAACGACTGCCATGTTTGGTTGTCAATGACGCCCATATCTTGGCCGTCGTTGACAACCAGTTACGGCCAAAGATCCGGTCATTCTTTGGTCGTGGATCTGGCCGAAAAATGATAGATCGGCGCACTATCGACCAGATCCAGCCAGTAGTATGTCATTATACCATATTCCAGCCACTTTCTAGCGATGGTGGCCGAAATTTGGCAAATGTGGGTGGGTGGGGGTGTTTTTGTCAATTTCTAAACTTTTTTTGGGGTGTTTAGTTAAATTAATAAACTTAAAGGGTTTAAAAAGTTGAAGAAAATATAATAGTATTTTCAGAATAGGGAAACAAACTGATATTTTGGAAATAGTATGAATATGATAGTTAAAAATATTTAAACAAACAAACCCGGTAATATTGTATTGTTGTCGAGTAATCATATTATTCACACTTATCACTTTTGTGATGAACAAATCTAATTGTAACGCCCACATCGAGGTATGTAGTTTTATGTATTCTCTAATACCCTTAGTTGAATTTTGTTAAAGTTATCCTGAACAAGTGTGAAGAAAATGCATTAAAATTTCATTAGGGGTAAAATGGTCTTTTCACTCATAATTAGTTGAAAAAATGGAGAGTGAAAAGAGATAGAATTTCATGGAGAAGTTAATAAAAATGAAGGCATTATTGTAATTGACTAAGGGACATAGATGGAATTTCATAGAAAGTGCAAAGGCAGAATAGGAAAGTAGAAGTAATAAATGAGATGTTTTGAGTTTATTCTTGAAAACCTATCATTCTCTACTCCCTCACACACCACTTTCATCTCCAAATTCTCTCATTTTCTTTATCAAATTTCCAAGGCAATTTAGAGGATTTTTGGTTGTATATATAAAGAAAAATTGGGCCCATTATTTTATACTTATCTATATGTATATTTTCGTAATATTTATATTTAGTGAGTTTTACTATTTATTTTACAAGTATACTAGCTAGAGAGAGAATCATTACACTAATGATACTAAAGGATGAAGAATGTTATTGTTTATGTACTTAGTATCTCTCATAGAAAAAAATTCAAATGAATGCTTTGTTGTTTAAATTATGTATTGTTAGAGATATTATTAATTGCCGTTTTGTAACATAAATATAAAGCTAAGTTTCAATTTGTATGGTAGTTGATTTGGTAAATCATATTAGTCGAAATCTAAAGTTTAGGATCCCAACTTTATAAATATAAAATTATTTTTATTATTAAAGTCGAGAGTGTTAACATAAATTTGATTGAAAATGCTTTGTCATTGAAATTATGTGGCGATAGATATAAATAATTGAAATACAGTTAATTTACCCACAAAGTGAAGAGCAACTCTACACTAGTGTCTTGACAATTTAAATTATGTAGAGATAGAATGTAATTGGTTGAAGTGTAGCTAGAATTTTTTTTTTTTTTTTTTTTTTTCAAATTAAGCTAAATGACTATAAAATTCATGTTTTGACTTAATTTTTTTTTCATAATATAAAGGGTTTGAAGCAAAAGTAGAAATTAATTGTTAAGAGAGCTAAGTATACATTCAAAAATTATGACTATGTTTATGTGATGAAATTCAATAATAAATAATTACCTATTTAATATAATGAGTTCTATCATTAAAACAGAAACAATGTTATTTTTAATCTAATAATTTTCTAGAGGATACAAAAGTGTTCTATAAATTAAAGAATTAAAATTATGATATTTTTTACAAAATTAGAATTATTTTTAAAATATGTAATAAATTTTAAATTTAATTTTAAAATGGCTTGAGAATTTGCACAACAACGAGTATTGATATGGGTTGGTTGGACTTGGGCTTAGAATAAGAGACTAGTAGGCCTCAGAAACACACGTTTGTATTGGGCTTATCTCTGGGCCTTAAGTTAGATGCTAAATGAAATGTACGGATCTCTAAGCACACTCACTAAAATATATTTATTCCCACTCTTATAATGTGGTCGGTAAGTATTATAGTAAATTAAAAAAGGAAATTGAACTACGTAGCTTGACGGTTCACTTAAGACTCTTAGGTGTATTATTCAAAAGGATTTGAGTTTAAATTCCTGTTATTACCAACGAGGGGTAGCCAATGAAGACTTACCTAACCGTTAATTTCAAGGTTCCGGAAGACTAGTTAAGGTGTATACAAGCTGGCACGAACACCTCCAAATACCAAAAAAAAAAAAAAATGAATAACTCTAAGTGGCGTTTGTTAATTTATCTGAAAAATGAATTAGTTTAATTATTGATATGTTTCATTGCTTAAGACGGGATCGTATATTTGTTTTTAACATTTTAATGTCCAATTATATGAATAAGAAGTTGTTTATTTTGCAAGTATAAACATATGTAAATTGAAACTTCCGCATAAATATCCTTATGAATAGAGAGATCTATAATTTGCATTACAATTCATCAATTTGATGAAATACGACAAAATTATTCGAAAATTTTGAAACAATTACAAGAGAAAAACATTTAATAATAATAATAAACTCATTAATTTTTTTATATACACCAATAAAAAGGTCAAGTTACTGTAAGTGCAATTCAATTCGATAGTCGAGAAGTTAATTACTTTTCATTTCATTTTTAAACTCATTGGATTATGTTAGGTTAATGTGTTTCAATAATTTAATTTCATTAATATTAAGTGGTCTAACTAATTTGTGGATATTGTACAAAATTTAACTCATCTTTTGAGTTGCGTGATAGTTAAATTTTCAAATCAAATAAAAGGAAGTGATTTTTAGCCCCCTCAAATTAATCACTATTCCCGTTACTAAATACACTTCTATTATATTTTTAAAAAATTCACTTTAAACTCTATTTAATATAAAAAATAACCCTACTTAATTAGGTTTAATTAAGGTTTTATTTGCATTATCCTTTTTCCTCAATTTGAAACTTAAATTGGGTTTTTATTTATACCACTTTTCCCGAATTTCTTAATTAAGTTTTTCGTTCTTTTACCCTTTTTTCTTAGTTTCAAATTTGAAATTACAAATTCAATTTAGATTTAGATTCACATTCATCTTGATGTGTGATTATTTTCTTCATAGCTTTATAATACATTTTCATCAAAGAAAGGGTTATGAAATTAAAAAAAAAAAAATGTTTCAAGAATTTAATTTATGTTATGTGAGAATTAAGGTTAAAATTAAAATTAAAAATAGATAAAGTGTCTTTAGAAATTATATGTCATTAATGTTAAACTTGTCAAAACAAAAATACGTTTAAAATTGGGATATATTAATCAATTTATGAACCCTAAAAATCACTTTCCTTAAATAAATGGCAATATAAGTCAACATGTTAAGGCTATGGCTTTTGATTATTTCGGATAGTAATATTGTTTATCGGGTTTGATAGATGGTAAAAATATTTTTAAATGTAGATACAAAAAATTTTAATCTTATTATATAAGAATAACATTATAAAGAAAGAAGATAACAAACTTTATTTAAAAATAAAAGAAGAGTGTGTGGAAATAGTGAAAAGAGAATGAATGTTGAATTTATAAAACGAAATGAAGAATTATATATTATAATGATTAAGAGAGATTTTACTATATAAAAGAATATATATTATAAATTATAAATTATATGAATTTTTTTTTTTCCAAGAGTTTTCACTAAAGAATTATTAGGTCTTTTGGTAATTACGTTGCTCAATACTATCAGCTCCCAATGTAGGCTTTACAAAAGTTTTAAAATTTTTCACAAAAGTTTTAAAATAATGGTATGGTTTAAATGTTTGTTAAAACATTGTTGCAATTACAAATGGTCCAAATCTCACTGTATTTTACCAAATTATCGTTACATATTATGTTAATATTGTATCTTTCTATATATAAAGTTATATCGCATACCCATTTATTTCAATTTTCATTTCCTTTAATAACTTTCATCATCGGTGGATAGTTTTAATATAAATATATGGTAAACACTTTTTCCCACCAAGATTTGCCTTAATACTTTCCCACTAAAAAATTCAAAATATCATTTCCCACCCAAGTTTATATTATGTTAATACCCAAATAATTTACTCTCTCAGCCAACTTTCGCAAGTTACAGGAGCCAGGGTAAGAAGGTTTTTGTAGAGTGGATGCCGTGATAATGATGGTGACCGATTGAATATTTGTCGTCAGAATCAACAGAAATTAGTTAAGAATAAAACTCTAGCTTTGCGATGGTTGCAATCGATGAGAAATCAAGTGTCGAGCGAGAGAAGTTTTGTAGAGAGGGAGAGCGTATTCAAATGGTGGTGACGGAGAGAATTTTGTCGCTAGAATCAGCGGAATAGGCTTTGGTAGTAACAAAATGTTAACTTTGGGTGAAAAAATGGTATTTTCAAACTTTTTGGTCTGAGTATATATATATATATAGGAACAAATGGGCCGGGTAGGCAGATCAACCCTAACCGGCCCGCAATGAAAAGGGTTTATTGGCGGTCCGGGTTGAACCCAACCCGGCAGCAACCCTCGGGCGGGTCGGGTTGCAAAATGGCAACCGTTGACTCGCGGGTTGCTGTTTTGTCCTTTCTAAGAAAGGACGCCAACCCGCTGGGTTGGCTGTTACACATCAACGGGTTGGCCGAACAAAAAATAAAAAAATAGAAAATTTTATTTATTTTTTCAAATTACCCCTTTACCCTCGAAATATAGTTGTTTTATAGCTGTTGGAGAGGTTTTTTCGTCATTTTCCTTTCCCATTTTTTTTCTATAAATTGGCCTTAAACTCTCCATTTTTCTCACAACTCAAATTCTCTCATTCTCTCATATTCTCTAATCTCTAATCTCTCATTATTCATTTATTCTCTTAATCTCTCTGTTATCAATTTGCTCATATTTTAATTTTTTTAGTTTTTGCAATTTTTAATTCATATTTCCAATTTTCCAAATTCCAAATTCCAAATTCCAATTTCCATATTCCAATTCTCTTTCTTTAATTTTTATTTTTTCTACATCAATTTTTTTTTTCAACTACAATGGATAGATATTTCTCTCCATCAATTACAATGATGAAGGAAATACTATCCTAGTCCTAGTCCTGTTGATTTACTAACATAAATGCAGGAGGAGATTCAATAGTCCCACTTTCCCATTCTCAAATTCGATGCACCTCAAAATATGCCCCCGATTCCAATAGCTCTGGTGGTTCTAGAAGTCGTCCTCGTCCAACTTCATCTCAAGCTGAGGCGGGTTATCAACTGCTGTCGAAACCGAAGATAGACACACATCAGACGTTTGGGTGCATTTCGACAAGTTTTACGAGACAGAAAATAGTGTTCAAGTCAAGAAAGCGAGATGCAAATACTGTGGAAATATTTATAAAGCTGATTCAGGTAATGGTACTAGTACTTTAAAAAGGCATGCTAATAAACATATTAATCAACATGGAAATAGAGAAAGCAATCAAACTCAAATAACTAATATGGGTATACTTGGCGTATTATCTGATGTATATAGGGAACGGTTAGCTTTATATATTGCTGCAACTGATCACCTATTAATATGGTTAAGATAAATATTTGAAAGATTTGTTCAAATTCATTTGTTCCAAGATTTAAAAGTTATTCTAAAACTGCAACTAGAATGATTTAATAAAATTGTTTAGAAAAATGAACATTAGAATTAAAAATAAAATACATACTTGTCATGTTAGTGTGACTCTAACTGCCATATTTGGAGTGGTAGAGCTAAAAACAAGATTTATTTGTGGCTAGTCATAATTTTGATAATGAATGTAAATTAAATAAATCTTTATAGGATTTAGATTAGGATGTTGATCATAGTGGTCAACAAATTTATAATATATTGTTGAAGTTTTAGAAGATTATGATATTGTTAGTAAAGTGATAAGTTTAACTTTAGATAATGCAAGTTCTAATAGTAAAGTTATAGATTATTTTCACAGTAATTATCTTTATATAACAATTTGAAGTTTTTTTACCAACGTTGTGCATGTCATTTATTAATTTAATTGTGAAAAGTGGTATGAAAACAATTAAAGAAAATATTGATAGAATTAGAGATTGTTTAGCTTAGATTACTGGTATGAATAAAAGAAATGCTGAATTGTGAAGATGCTTGTATAAAATCAAATATGTCTCCTAGAACATTTACATTAGACATGTCTGTTAGATGGAATAGTACTTATTTAATGCTTGATTCATGTTTACTTATGCTAATTTAATTTGTTATTTTGAGTAAATAATAGAGGTCCTCATTATTTGGTAGAAAATGATTGGCAAATAGCTAAAGTATTTCATTCTTTTCTTAAAATTTTTACCAATCCACTTTACAACTTTCTGGTGTGGTATATCCTACTAGTCTATTGGTAATACTTTCATTGTAAAAATTTCAGAGTTATTTACAAAAAACAAAAATAATGAAATTTAACAGAACCAATAAAGGCAATGGAAATTTTTTTTTAAAATATTTTAAACCCATTCCTTTTCTTTATTGTTTAGGTGCCATTTTTTATCCTAGAATTAAACAAGAAGGTTTAAAATGGTTTAGAGACATTATCTGAAAATTTACAAGACTTAGCATTGTCAATCAAATAGGAGAGTAAAAAATTATCTTGCAGGGGTATATTTCCAATATGAAAACAGGTATGGGAACCCGCAAGACACGAAATATAAAGGGAAGTTTTAATCAGAAGAAACAAATGAAGACTTCTACACCTGGAGTGCATTTAATAGGCCGAAGAGGCACCAACCCGAAGCTAGGTGCAATCTCCTCTCAAAGCACCAATGGTAACAACGAATCTACTGGCCGCCATGCAGTCATAGAGTACGACTCTTATATATGTTGGTAACCTCCTGAAATGTTACCAGTAGATCCACAACAGAGAGCCAACATTGATCTCTTAGACTATTGGAGAGCCAGAAAATGTATTTTTTCGGTATTATCAAGACTTGCCTTGGATGTTTTCACTATTCCTGTCTCAACCGTCTCATCCGAACAAACATTTAGTACAAGTGGAAGAATTTTAAATGAAATGAGGGTTAAACTTTCACAAAAAATGATTGAAGTCCTCACATGTCTTCGAGATTGGGAACAGTCGCGCCATCAAAGTCAATATGAGCTTGTCAACGATATTTTAATAGAATCATTTCATTTTGTAATATAGATGATACGGATGAGGGAGGTCTTAGTGAATCCCAAAATGAGTTGTTTTGTAAATTGTAACTTGTAAATTAATTGTCAATTATTGCACTCTTTTTTCCTTACCAAGTTTTTGTCCCATTGGATTTTTCTTGGTGAGGTTTTGAACGAGACAATAATTATTATAATTTCTTATTTTATTTTTTAATAAATGAATAAATTTAATTATTCTTATATTACAATTTTAATGTATTAAAATTGAATTAATATTTGGAATGTTAACAAAAAAAAAATTTAGTTTAATTTAATTATTGATATTTGAAAAGAAATTAACACTTAACTAAAAACAATTACATTTATTCATTTATAAATTGTTAATTATTCATTTGAAAAGTTAATTAAACATTTAAACTTAAACAAAACAAAACAAAATCAAAAAAGGGGTTAACCCGACCCAACCCGCGGCCTAACACGGCGGGTTAGGGCTGGTGCGCCAGGTTGGGCCAGCCAATTTCCCATAATTGGCGGGCCTAACCCGGCCGGCCAATGTTGGCGGGCGGGTCAAGACCGACCCGCCACTTTGTGTAACCCGTCGTGGGCCTGGTCGGGTTGGGTTGAGTGGGTTGCTTTCCCACCTATATATATATAATAGTGATCTTTATGATATATCAATGAGATTTTGCCATTTTCATAATGTTGCCAAAAAAAAAAAAAAAAAATATATTATTGAATTAACTTCAACAATAAAGATAAAACGTCTAGAAATGTGGAAAATATAGTACCATTTTAGAGTACTTCCACTATTCATATTATTGAATTAAAAGCCTTACTGTTTTACATACAATTGATCAATCAAAATATACAATGATATGAAAAATAAATATTATATAAACGCGTCTGTTTACGTACAATCCATCAATCAAATCATGTAAGATTATAACATATTACATAAATGTGAATTTTTTTTTTATATTGCTCATTAAAAAGTCTTTTGAAGGTTAGATTTCAAATGATGTCAGAGGGGTTTCCATTTGTAGAAATTCAATTTTTCCCTACAATTTATCTCTAATTTGGAAGGAAAAGAAATAGCAAATTTTCATAATTTTCAATCAATTTATTCAATATTATCTTTTTCATAGACAAACACTCGCATTTAAATTATGTCTTAGTCTTAGATGTACTAGTATGCAGCCCTTTGGCTTAGAAATCTTGGTTCAAAACTTCAAATCCTTTGATACTAGGGTAAAAGATGTCTTTCTTTACATTTATATGTGTACAAATTAAATATTTTATTTATTGTTTTAGTATTAGTTAGTCAGTTAAGCCGAGTTGGTTAAATAGCTACAGCTGAGTTGCAAAACAACATTTTGTTTGTTAGTTAGATTAGGATTAACTGGCAGTAAGTAGCTATTTTTTCTTGTATAAAAGGATGTACTCCGTTTTTCTTCATTTATAAAATAAGAACTCACTTTACCAAATTGCATTTTACTCTATTCATAGTATCAGAGCATAGATCCTTTTACGAATACACAACTTTTTTGTTATTGTCGTAAATCTTTGATTCGATAAGCATGGATGATGGCATAAGGAGCTCAAATCTTCAAAGTGAGAGAGATGGTGCTTAATCAAGTACAAAATGGAGAACACATTCGAAATGGAGATCCTTTGTATCTACAAAGTTCTGATCATCTAGGAATGATTCTTGTCTCTACTCCACTAATCGGTAAGAATTACTTCTCTTGGAGTCGTTCTATGAAAATTGTGTTGGGTGCAAAAGTGAAGTTAGGGTTTATAAATGGGAAATGTGAGATGCCTAATGAAGAATCTTAAGATTTTGAACAATGGAGTAGGGTAGATTGTATGGTTACTTCTTGGATATTGAACTCAAATTCGAAAGAGATTGTTGAAGCCTTTTTATATACAACCTCGGCTAGAGAGTTGTGGAAGGAGTTAGAAGAAAGGTTTGGTGAACGTAATGGACCTTTATTGTATCAGATACAGAGGGAAATTAGTTCACTTGCTCAAGGAAATATGCCTGTTGTGCAGTATTATACGAAGTTCAAAAAATTATGGGATGAATTGACATGTTTGATGGCTATACCACAGTGTAGTTGTGGTGTGGCTAAATCGGTAGCAGGGATAACTTCTTTTAATCGATTAATGCAATTTCTTATGGGTTTGAATGATAGTTTTGATCATATTAAAAATCAAATCTTGGTTATGGATCCTTTACCTACTGTAAACAAGGCATATTCAATGATCTTGAGGGTTAAAAAGCAAAGAGAAGTGCATGTAGTGTTTGCTAAACATCTTGAGAATAGTGCTCTATTTGCTAAAGCAAAAAATTTTAAAAAGGAAGCAATTGTTAAGAATGGGTACAGGAGGAAGGACATGGTGAAGAAGTCTAAAAGGCATTGTGAGTTTTGCAACAATGGTGGACATACGAAAGAGACTTGTTTTAAGCTTCATGGTTATCTAGACTGGTACAAAGAATCAAAAGAACAAAAGGGAAAATCTCAGCCTAAGAATTATGCCAATATGACAAATACTCCACTGGAACGTGAAAATGAACAAAAAAGCAATGGGATTGAATGCAGTGCTACACTATCTGAGCTAATTTAACAAGAATTGGGAAAGTTTAGGAAGGGAAAAGCACCAGCTGATGGGTCTGCAATCAATTTTGCACATTTTGCTGATTTTGCAAGTATTGGTCTAAAACATGCATTAAGTTCTATTGAATTGTTAGATTCAGGATCTTGGATTATAGACATAGGAGCCTCAAGTCATATGGGTACTGATCTTACAATGTTAAATCCTTATACTTTAGTCAATAAACCCACCCTTGTATACCTACCAGATGGATCAATCAGTTTTGTGCAACATATAGGAACACTCGTTTTACAACCAACTTTAACCCTTACTGAGGTCTTACATATTCCCAATTTCAAATTCAGCTTGCTGTCTGTAAATAAGTTTTTGAATATGCACTTATCAAATTCATTTTTTATCCTACTCATTGTCTTTTAAAGGACCTACAGACTGAAACAGTGTTGGCAGTTGGCAAGTTAGTTGGGAGATTATATATTTTAGACAAATCTTCTTTTACTATAGAAACGATTAAAACCCATTCTTCACAGTTTGTATCTAGGATTGAATCATCTAATACTCCACATACATATAATACCTTTTGTTATGCCAATAATGATGCCACAACTTCAACTCTATGGCATCAAAGATTAGGCCGTCCATCGCATGTTGTTTTCAATAAAATTTCTATTACCAAGTGTTCTACTTTTGATACTTCTATTTGTGATATATGTCCTTTATCAAAACAACACAGATTACCTTTTCCTACTAGTACAACTCATACTCACACAACATTTGAGTTAGTTCATGCAAACATATGGGGACCATATAAAATTGCTTCATTTATAGGTGCGCATTATTTTTTAACTGTGGGTGATGATATCAATAGGGCAACCTAGACTTTTCTTTGAAGTCATAAAAGTCGGATTGTTCATACCTTAACTACATTTTTCAACATGATTAAAAATCAGTTCCAGTTATCAGTAAAGAACATTCAAACTGATAATGGAACATAATTTCTTAGCAAAGATTATCAAACTCTTTTCCTTGATCTTGGTATTTTACATCAAAAATCTTGCATTTATTCCCCACAACAGAGTGGGTTAGTAGAGAGGAAACATAAACACTTGCTTCAAGTAGCAAGAGCTCTTATGTTTCAATCTACTCTACCTAAACAGTTTTGGGGGGAATCAATTCTTACAGCCACCTATATCATTAACAGGTTGTCCACCCCTGTTTTACAATGGAAAACACCTTATGAAATATTTTTCCACAAAACACTAGATGATTTTTTCCTCAAGACTTTTGGTTGTTTATGTTTTGCTACAAACACATATCCAAACAAAGGCAAGTTTGCCCCTAGAGCTTATAAGTGTGTTTTCATAGGATATAATACTGGTTAGAAGGCTTATAAAGTTTTAGACATTCATTCAAACAAAAATTTTATGTCAAGAGATGTCATCTTTCATGAAAAAACTTTCCATTTCAAAAAAGTTCGTCCTTCTTCAAAAGAGGTATCTTTACCTCTTGTTCTTGTTTCTGAAGACAATGACACCCCTCTTACTAATACTCATGTTTCTGAAGAATTACAAATTCATTCTCCCTCAATTTCACCATCTTCCTTAACTACATCTTCTCTTATTGAATCCTCAACCTCTCTTGGTGTTCCTCCTCCAATATGACACAGTACCAGATTATCAAAAAAACCTGCTTGGTTAGATGACTTTGTGTCTAATGTTGTTTCCTCTACATCGACTTACATTGCCACTGCTACGATGTCTGCTGCCTCTTTACCTCATACACCATTTACTTTTCCATATGTTCAATCACACCTTTTTAATACATCATACATATCCTTTTTGGCAAATGTGTCTAGTATCTAAGAACCAACTTCTTATGATCAAGGTAGACTTAATGTTCAATGGGTTCAAGCCATGAAAAATGAGCTTACTGCTTTAGAAGCAATAATAATACATGGGAGCTAACACCTTTACCTGCAGGAAAGAAAGCCATTGGTTTTCGTTGGGTTTATAAAATCAAACTTAACCTTGATGGCTTCGTTGATAGGTATAAATCTAGGTTAGTTGCAAAGGGCTATGATCAAGTTGAAGGCATTGTTATTTTGACAGTTTTTCACCTGTGGCAAAGTTGGTTACTGTCTATGTTTTTCTTGTTATGGCTACTACCAAGTTATGGCCCATTCACCAGCTTGACATCAATAACTCATTCTTACACAGTTATCTTGATGAAGAGGTTTATATGTTACCTCTTGATAGTTACACTAAGTTTGGACCAGACCAAGTTTGTTGCTTAAAAAGATCATTGTGTGGTCTGAAACAGGCTTTCAGAATATGGAATAATGAGTTCACTTCTTAATTAATTGCCTATGGATTTTTTTAGTCAGCTCATGATGCTTGTTTGTTTATTCGATCTACAGCTTCTTCCTTTCTTGCTCTTTTAGTTTATGTGGATGATGTCATTATTACTGGCTCTTTTGAAGCTGACATTCTTGCTGTTAAGACCTATCTTCAAGACAAGTTCACTATCAAGGATCTTGGGTATGCTAAGTACTTCCTTGGTCTCGAAATTGCTAGGTCTTCTTAGGGTACTTACATTTATCTAAGGAAGTATGCATTAGACATTCTTAAAGATGCAGGGCTCTCTGGTGCTAAGCCTGCTTTTACCCCTTTACCTAAAGGGTTCAAGTTTACTACTCCTAAGAATGAATTACTTGTTGATCCTGATAAGTATCGCTGCTTGGTTGGTTGACTACTTTATCTTGGTTTTACTCGCCTAGACCTTTCTTATGCTGTTCAACAACTTAGTCAGTATGTTCAATGACCTTGCAATAATCATTGGGCAGCTACATTGCATGTTCTTTGATACTTGAAACACTGTCCTTCCAAAGGTTTATTTTTCCCTGCACGTAATTCTTTTAACTTGGAAGCCTTTTGTGATGTAGGTTGGGCTTCATGTCCAAATACTAGGAAATCCCTTACTGGTTATTGCGTGTATCTTGGTTCTTCCTTAATTTCTTGGAAAACCAAGAAACAAACTACTGTTTCCATGTCCTCTGTTGAAGCTGAGTATCGTAGCCTTGCTTCCACTGTATGTGAATTGCAATGGATTTCCTATATTCTCAAAAACTTTTCATATTCCTCTGCACCTTCCTATTCCTTTATGGTGTGATGATAATCAAGCTGCTCTTTATATCACAACCAACCCTGTCTTTCATGAACACACAAAACATCTTGAAATTGATTGTCATGTGGTTCATAATCAATACAAGGTTGGTTTTGTACTTCCTCAGCATATTTCTTCCAAGCTTCAAGTTGCTGATATTTTTACTAAGTCTTTAGCTAGTCCCTTGTTTCATCAGTTTGTTTCCAAGTTAGACTCAACATACAAATAATAGAAGTTGCAAAATAGTCTATCACAGCATGTCTTACTTGTTGCCAAATAGTCTTCCAAAACAAGCTTTACTTGACAAATTGTTTTCTACAACATGCCTTTTTTGTTGTTGATATTGGGGATTCAATATAAAAGCTATATATATATAGAGAGAGAGAGAGAGAGAGTTCAATATAAAGAGGTAAAAAAATAGTGAGTTTGTTTTGGTTAACTTAAATTCATGAAACTTTATTAGTTAATCTTTTTTTTTTTTTTTTTTTTTTTTTATTTTGCAAGGATTACTGAATTAAATGTTTTGACAAATTGTTTTCTACAACATGCCTTTTTTGTTGTTGATATTGGTTATTAAAACTAAAAGCTATATATATATAGAGAGAGAGAGAGAGAGAGTTCAATATAAAGAGGTAAAAAAATAGTGAGTTTGTTCTTGTTAACTTAAATTCATGAAACTTTATTAGTTAATCTTTTTTTTTTTTTTTTTGTTATAGAGAGAGAGAGAGAGAGAGAGAGAGAGAGTTCAATATAAAGAGGTAAAAAAAATAGTGAGTTTGTTCTTGTTAACTTAAATTCATGAAACTTTATTAGTTAATCTTTTTTTTTTTTTTTTGTTATTTTATTTTGCAATGATTATTGAATTAAATGTTCTCTTCTTTTTAATTGCAGAATTTGATTATGTTTTGATTAAAAGGTGTTATTAAAACTACAACAAGCTTCAAGAATATGCAGTTTCAATTGAAAGAGTTGTTATCAACCAAAAGTGCAAGAGATGATTTAAAAGTTCAACATGTTTTGTAAATATTTAATTGTGTATAAAAAAATCATTTTTATTTATCTAAAGAAGTGTACTTTACATATATTTATAATTTGGTGTAATTAGTGTTTAAATGGTGCTTAAGATTTTAATATCTATTTCCTTTTATTTAAAAAAAAAAAAAAACAAAAATTTCATATTATGGAAAACATGTTTTGAACACATATGTAATGACTTGCAATTTTGTGTTGTTGGAAGTTTAAGTGTGCCAAGTGGCTCGATGGGGACTCTTAGGTGTATTACTCAAGAGGTCCTGAGTTCGAATCCTTCCTCTCCTTAGGTGCTAATAGGGGTAGTCACTGGAGTTCTTACCCGACCGATAGAGCGGGGTCTTGGGAGATTAATTGAAGTGCATATAAATAGGCACGAATACCTCTAGTCATAAAAAAAAAAAAAAAAAAAGTTTATGCGTTCAATACTTCTCACACAATGTTGTTGAGATTGTGGAGTCAAATTCAATCTAAATTAGAGTTGGATTAGGACATGGGTTTTCCTAATTTGTGTTTAAGTATAATTGTTTTCTTTTAGGAATACAATAGGGAATAGGATTATAATATAATTCCTATTAGGATATGGGTTTGAGTCCTATTAGGAATAGTGTCCCATGTATTACCTATAAAAAAGTGGTTAAGTGCTAGAGTTAGAGATCACAAATTGAATAGAAGGCAAATTCACAATTAGAGAGTGAGAGCCACCAAATAGGGTTTGGTGAGTGAGCCAATTTGTGAGGCTAGTGAGAGATTCTTGTAATTTTTTTTTCTTCATAGTGAAATTCCGCAGTGGCAAAGTGTACGTAGCTCTCATATGAAGAGTGGGCCACTATAAATCTTATGTTTGTGTGTGTGGTTATTTTGTATCCTTTGTTCGCACTATTTTTTGCTTTTAGGGATTTAGGATTTGCTAATATTCAATTAAATCCCCCCAACAACTAGTATCAGAGCAAGGTTCAAGGAAGAAAGCGATGGTTGGAGAAGAAGGAGGATTTGCACCTGGGATTAGGGGTGTTCGGTTCCAGGTACCTTGTATTTTTTGAAGGAACCAGAACCGACGGTTCATTGAAATTTGGAACCAGAATCGGAACCAACAGTTCCGATTCCTAGGTACCCAGAACCAGAACCTGTAACAACAGTTCTGGTTTCGATTCTGGGTACCCTATAAAATTTATGACCCTCCAAAAGTTTTTAAAATGGCAAAAAAACCCTTAAAAACTTACAAATACCCCCCCACCTGGCACTTGTTAACAAAAATAAAATTACAAATTATAAATTCAAAATTACAAACTCCATTACTTTGTACAGATAGATTCTCAAAAGTCAAACCAACTTACTTTAAATGTTATGAAATATAAATATAAATGTATTCACATTACTTTTTCTACAAAAGTTTTTATTAATCCCCCTAATATTTAATTTTATTTTATATTAGTCTCGATTCCTGGTTCCGGTTTCGGTTCTTAACTATAGAAACCGGAATCGGAATCGCACAATAACGGTTCCAAAAATTTGGAATCGGAACCTACCCGTTAATGGTCGGTTCTGGGTAGGAACCGGAACCAAACCTTGGGTACCCGCCGGTTCCGGTTCCAACAGGTTCTTTTGAACAGCCCTATCTGGGATCAACAAGTTTGATGGAACAGATTACACATTCTGGAAGATGCAAATTGAAGATCATTTGTATGGCAGAAAATTACATCTACCTCTCTTAGGAGAAAAACCCAAAAAGATGTTAGATGAAGATTGGGCACTCCTTGATAGACAAGTATTAGGAGTCATTCGATTGACATTGACCAAGAACGTGGCAAGTAACATGGCGAAGGAGACAACCACAATAGGGTTGATGAAGATCTTGTCCGATATGTATGAGAAGCCTTTTGCGAATAACAAGGTACATCTTATGAAAAAATTATTTAATCATAAGATGAGAGAAGGTACATCCATGACAGAGCATATGAATGATTTTGATACAATCATTAATCAATTGTCGTCTGTATTTTGATGAAGAAGTTCGTGCCATAATTCTTATGGCCTCCCTACCAAATAGTTGGGAGCCTATGAGAGCAGCAATTAGTAATTTAACAAGTAATTCAAAATTAAAACTCACAGATGTTAGAGACAAAATTCTCGCTGAGGAGGCTCGCAAGAAAGATTCGGGTGAGATAACATCGAATGCTTTGAATGTTGAAACAAGAGGCAAGGGCTACGATAGAAAATCAAACCGAGGCAGAGGAAGATCAAAATCAAGGAACGGAAGAAGCAAGTCCAGGTTTGGGAAAAAGGTTGAGTACTAGAATTGTGGCAACAAAGGCTACATACAGAGGAATTGCAAAGCACCAAAGAAAGAGGAGAATAAAGATAATGACGCCACCAATGTCGTAACTAAAGAGGTACAAGATGATTTATTTTTATCTGTTGATAATTCTATTGACTCTTGGGTTTTAGATTCAGGAGCTTCATTTCATACCACTACACACCATGAAATTCTAGAAAATTATGTGACTAGAAATCATGGAAAGGTATACCTAGTAGATAGAGAACCTTTGGATATTGTAGGTATAGATGATGTTAGGTTGAAGATGGCAAACAGATCTGTGTGGAAAATCCTAAAAGTAAGGCATGTACCAAATTGATGGGCAATCTAATATTAGTTGGGAAACTTGACGATGAAGGGCATAGTGTGTCTTTTTTGGGTGGTGCATGGAAAGTTACTAAAGGAGCCATAGCGGTTGCTCGTGGAAATAAATCTGGAACTCTTTTCATGACTTCTTGTTACAGAGATTCAGTTGCAGTCGCAGATGCTAGTGTTACCTCGAGTTTGTGGCATTGTAGACTTGGGCATATGAGCATGAAAGGAATGAAGAAGCTTCAATCAAAGGGAAAACTACCACAGTTGAAGTCAACTGATCACAGTTTGTGTGAAGGTTGCATCTTTGGCAAACAAAGAAGAGTAAGTTTTTCTAAATTAGTAAGGGAACAAAGGCAAAGAAGTTGGAGTTGGTTCATACAGATGTGTGGAGACCCACTCTTATGTCATCCCTTGGAGGCTCAAAGTACTATATGACGTTTATTGATGACGCAAGCAAAAAGGTATGGGTTTATTTTCTGAAAAATAAATCTGATGTTTTTGATACTTTTAAAAAGTGGAAAGCCATCGTTGAAAATGAGACAAACCTAAAGGTGAAGTGCTTGCGATCCAATAATAGGGGAGGGTACATTGATCAAGGGTTCAAGGAATATTGTGCCAATAATGGGATCAAGATGGAGAAGACCATTCCTGCAACTCCTCAACATAATGGTGTCGTCGAAAGGATGAACAGAACTCTAAATGAGCATGCAAGAAGCATGAGATTGCACGTTGGACTACCACATACATTTTGGGCTAACGCAATCAATACTGCAGCCTACTTGCTCAATAAAGGACCCTTTGTACCGTTAAATTGTAAGATCCCAGAAGAAGTTTGGAGCGACAAAGAGGTAAATTATTCTTTCTTAATAGTGTTTGGTTGTTTAGCATATGTTCACATTGACTCTATTCTTAGAAGTAAGCTTGATGCTAAATCTAACAAATGTTTTTCCATTGGTTATGGTGACGCTGAGTTTGGTCATGGTTTTGGGATGACCAAAACCACAAGATTATAAGGAGTAGAGACGTCATATTCAATGAAGAGTGATGTATAAGGATAGACTTAACATGAAGTTAGAAAGTCTAAACACTGAAGTGAAGAAGCAAGAGGTAGTTCCTTTGAAAGACTTCCCAAGAAATGACATGTAAGACAATGGCTAGGAAGATCAAGATAACATAGCTCCAGAAGTTGAACCACAAACGCCCGTGTTTGAACCTAGAAGATCTTCCAAGACTATAAGACCACCACAAAGGTACTCCCTTTCGTTGAATTATATTTTACTAACGAATGGTGGAGAACCAGAGTGTTACAAGGAACCAATGCAAGTTGATGACTCAATCAAGTGGGAGCTACCTATGAAGGATAAGATGGACTCATTATTAACAAATCAAACCTTGCAGTTGACAGAGCTACCACAAGGGAAGAAGACATTGCAAAACAAGTGGGTTTATTGGGTGAAAGATGAACATGATGGCAGAAAATGATATAAAGCAAGATTGGTCGTGAAAGGATTTCAGCAGAAAGAAGGCATTGACTACATTGAAATTTTTTCTCCAATTGTCAAGTTGACTACAATAAGAACAATAGTTGGGTTAGTGGCAAACGAAGACCTTCATCTTGAGTGGTTAGATGTAAAGACGATGTTTCTTCATGTAGAACTAGATGAATAAATTTATATGTAACTGCCACAAGGTTTTAAAGTACAAGGAAATAAGAGATTGGAATGCAAACTTCAAAAGAGCCTATATGGGCTAAAACAGGCGCCTAGACAGTGGTACAAGAAGTTTAATGGGTTTATGTGTAATAACGGTTTCCTCAGATGCCAAGCAAACCATTGCTGTTATTTCAAGAAACTTGGTAATTCCTATATCATCCTATTACTATATGTAGATGACATGTTGATTGTAGTGGCTTGTAAACAAGAAATAGACAAACTAAAAAGGCAATTGTCAAGGGAGTTTGCTATGAAGGATTTGGGAGCTACAAAACAAATCCTTGGTATAAGGATTACCAGAGACAGAGCCAAAGGTTTCTTGAAGCTGTCACAAGAAGAGTATGTGAAGAAAGTACTCAATAGATTCAGCATGGATGGAGCAAAGCCAGTAAGTACTCCTTTGGCTAGTCACTTTAGACTATCCAAAGATCAGTCACCTACAATAGAGCATGAGTGAGACTACATGGCGAAGGTACCTTATGCATTAACGATTGGTAGTCTTATGTATGTCATGGTGTGTACAAGGCCAGACATAGCACATGTAGTGGAGTTGTGAATCCAGGAAAGCAATATTGGGAAGCAGTGAAGTGGATTCTAAGATATTTGAAAGGTACTAAAGATTCAGCATTATGCTTTAGTAGTTAGACTAAGAGCTAAAAGGTTATGTGGATGCTGATATGGCTGGTGACATTGATAACCGCAAGAGTACCACAGGTTATGTCTTTATGTTAGGTGGTACAACAGTCAGTTGGGTTTCAAAGTTACAAAAGATTGTTGCTCTTTCTACTACAGAGGTGGAGTATGTTGCTATGATAGAAGCTAGTAAGGAGCTAATATGGTTACAACAGTTCTTAGAAGAATTGGGTCAGAATTATGAGAGAAGCGCTTTGTGTTGTGATAGTCAAAGTGCAATTCACCTGGCAAAGAACCCAGTCTACCATGCTAGGACAAAACACATAGAAGTTCGTTATCATTTCATATGCTCAGATTTGGAAGAAAGAGTTATAGCTCTTGAGAAGATTGAAGGGAGTAAAAATCTAGCTAATATGTTTATGAAGGTGGTTACCATTAAGAAGCTGAAGTTGTGCACAACTTCAGTTGGACTTCTCGCTTGAAGAAAGAGAAGTTGATGCCGCTGCTGATGGAAGTGAAGAATTGAAGACTTTTTGAATTAGTCTCCAAGTGGGAGATTGTTGAGATTGTGGAGCCAAATTCAATCCAAATTAAAGTTGGATTAGGACATGGGTTTTTCTAATTTGTGTTTAAGTAGAATTGTTTTCTTTTAGGAATGCAATTGGGAATAGATTATAATTGTATTGAGAATTAAAATATAATTCCTATTAGGATATGGGTTTGAGTCGTATTAGGAATAGTGTCTCATATATTACCTATAAAAAAAGGTTAAGTGTTAGAGTTAGAGATCATAAATTGAATAGAAGAATAGTGTCTCATGTATTACCTATAAAAAAAAGGTTAAGTGTTAGAGTTAGAGATCATAAATTGAATAGAAGGCAAAGCCACAATTAGAGAGTGAGAGCCACCAAATAGGGTTTGGTGAGTGAGCCAATTTGTGAGGCTTGTGAGAGATTCTTGTAATTTTTTTTTCTTTTTCTTCATAGTGAAATTAGACATAGCTCTCAGACGGAGAGTGAACCACTATAAATCTTGTGTTTGAGTGTGTGGTTATTTTGTGTCTTTTGTTCGCATTATTTTTCGCTTTCAGGGATTTAGGATTTGCTAGTATTCAATTAAATTCCCCTAACAAATGTTGTGCTTGTTGTTATAGATCTTTATACAACGAGCATTTGAAGATAAAACAAGTAATATTGCACGTGAACTGTGTACCAACTTTGAACAACTAGTGCATACGTGACACTCACTCGAATGCCTACTATGAAAAAGTTTCAACAACAAGCATTGCAACTTGCAAGTTGTGAAATCCATATTTTCTTGCAGTGGTGTTTTTGTTTTAATTATATTACTCGTTAAAAAGTCTTTAAAGCATTTGTTTTATGCGCAATTGGTCAATCAAAGATGTGGAAAATTAATTAAAAAATCATTTCAAGTTTGGAATGAATTAAATGACCATGAATTTTGAAACTTTTTACTAAATGATCATTCGCTTAAGCGATATAGGCTTATCTATAAACTATCGCTTAAACGATATGTGTTAAATCTAGAGCTGGGCATTTGGGACCGGGTCCAAAAACCCGGTCCTAGCAGGTTTGGTCCCAAAACTAGACCAGGCCTAAGGAAGAGGGCCCGATCCCTCCATTGGGCCCTCCTCCGGTCCCAGGCCTGCGCCCTAACCCTTTTAATTTTTTTCTTTTTAGTCTCTTATATAATTACATAAAACCCTTATAAATTTTGATATAAACATAAATTATAGGGGTTAAAGGGAAATTTTACAAAATGTAAATTAAAAAAAAAAAATTTTGTTCAATAACCATTGGCTGGCAGCCAATGGTCATGTGACTGTTCCCAACAACTACACTATAAATAACCTCCAAATCTCTCATTTTTTCCACACCACTCAATCTCTCATTCTCTCAATCTCTCTACTCTCTAATCCAAACCCCCAATCAAATTCTCATTCAATTTATATTTATATTTATAATTTATTTATTTATTTATATAATTCAATTTTTTTCTATTTTTCAATATCATCTCTTATCCATATTATTATTTAATTTTTTCATTTTAATTATTTATTATTTTATTATAAATTCATAATGGATTCTCGAAATGATGCATTTGGAGGATCATCCCAAATGAGTTTTACTTTCCATCCACTGAAGAAATGGAAGGGTTCAATCTATTTTCACCCTTTCCTCTAGAGGCAGCAACTGCAATTCCACAACCACATTCGATCGAGACGAGATGTAACCAAACACATGCGAGTTGCGAGTCAATGGGCACGGGCATAGGCTAACTCCCCTGACCGTCAAAGAGGGTCATGTCTGATGTATGGCGACACTTCACCAAATCAAAACGGCCAAAGACAAATGGGGAGGGGGAAGAATCATGTGGGATATGTAATTTCTATGGAACCGTTATTGGCGTTGAGAAGGGGACTTTGACGATGCGACGACACTTGGAGAAGAAGCACCCCCAAATAATGCAACTGCCCGATACATCTTCAACTGGATCAGGTAGGCAAATTCAAACTCAACCTAATTTTAATCCACAATCCTCAACTCTCTCAACATGGCAATACAATGCACATGTTGCACGAGAGGAAATAACAAGATTCATAGTTGCTACGGACTCTCCCATTTGTTTATTAGAAAATTCTTATTTTATTCAGATGATTCAAACTGCATTTTGTCTAGCATATACCCCTATTAGTAGAAGTACAAGTAGAAGAGATATACTAAAACTTTATAACAAAATAAATAATAAACTTAAAAACGAATTTCAAAATTTTAGGAATATATCTATTGCACTTACATTAGACATATGGGCTTGTAGATCAAAAACCGATTTTTTAACTGTCACAGTACATTTCTTAGATCATAATTGGGGTTTACAACAAAAATTGATGGGTTTTAAACCATTATATGAAAAACATAGTGCTGACACTATTTATTTTACAATTCTTAAAGTTTTGCAAGAATATATATTAACTGATAGAATTGAAACATTAACGCTTGATAATGCAGCTACTAACACTGCGACAATCTCTTTATTTGAAAAGAGATTGGATCCGCGTGGTGAAGGCAAAAATTTTCACCAAAGATGTGCTTGCCACATCATCGATTTGATTGTTAAAGCAGGTTTAGATGTTATATATTCGAAGATGGAGAGGATACGAGCGGCTATCGGATTATCGTTGGTGGTAGCAATAAAAGATGGCAGGAGTACATCAAATATTGTAGGCAAGAGGACCCATCAGTTTGACCTTTGAAGTTATGTACGGACATTCCTATCCATTAGAACTCCACCAACTTGATGTTGGAAAAAGCTTTGCCAACCGCAAAACAAATTACAGATTTCGTCAATTGCAAGAATCCGCAGGAAGTTGTCAGTTATGATGATTGGGCGGTTTGTGAACTTTTTTATTCATTTCTTAAAATTTTTTATGATTCTACTAATACATTAAGTGGTATTTATTATCCAACTACTAATTTAGTGTTAGATATATTACTTCAAATTACTAAAACTTTTGCTAAATATAGATATAATGACGTTTTAAGGGAAATTCTTTCAAAGATGGAAAAAAAAAAAATACGAGAAATATTGGTTAGATATTCCACTCTTATATGGACTAGGCCTTGTTGTAGATCCTAGGTTTAAATTACACGTAGTTAACTGTATAATTATTGAGTTAGGCCAGCATTTAGGACATGATTATACGTCTTATTTGACTGACTTTAAGCAAAAATTGGAAAGCCCTTTTTCTTTATATGAGAACAGGTATAATGGAAGTGGAAGTGGAACGTTTAGGAGAGACGATTAGGACCTTGATGCAGACCTCCGTCAAGGATCGAGCAAGTGGACGTATATGGAACATGGCGGAAGTAGTAGCTTCAGCTCGCACATACGTGGACCAAATGAGCTGAATCGTTACCTACAAGTGGACATGTCCTACATGACGATGAAGGAGAAACGTGACATGGATATTCTTCAATGGTGGAACCAACATGAAAGTTGATTCCCCATTGTATCACAAATGGCACGTGACATTTTATCTGTGCCGGTTTCTACAATTGCATCCGAGTCAACATTTTCAATGAGTGGCCAGATTGTTAAAGATAGAAGATGTTCTTTAACCGATGAAATGATTGAAGTGATAACATGTTTACGGGATTGACTCATGCAGAAAGAAGACTACAACAACACCCTGAAGATCCCAAACTACTCGAACTCTTTAGGAATACAGATTTGAATGATTTAAATATTGTTGACGATGAAGATGAATAATTTAATAAAAAAATTATTTAATTGTTTATTTGTGAAGTGTGAATGTGTGAATATTACATTTATATTAAAATTACTAAAACCCCCTACAAAATTTTATTTCGCCCCTAAAATATAAAAAAAGATAAGGGGGGAAAAACAAATTTTGCAGGCCCAAACCGGTCTGGGTCCTCAAATTGCTCATGGGCCTAAGCGTCCCAAAAGGATCAGTCCCAAACAGGCCCAAGCCCGGGCCTACTTGGGACCGGTCCTTGACTAGGTCTAGTTAAATCGCTTAAGCGATAAAGTTCATGGCTATTTAATTAATTTAAAACTTGAGATGGTGTTTTAGTAGTCAACCCCATCAAAGATGTAACATGTTAAATAAATACATTTTTTTTTTAATATTTTGCATCAAAAAGCCTTCAAAGTGTTTTTATTTTTATGCAACCAATCAATCAAATTATTCACCATTACAACATATATATAAACTTGTTTTCTAATTATATTACTCAAGTCAGCCATTTAAGCATCTTCTTTATGTGTAACTTTTAAATCAAAATATATGAGTACTAACCATAATTAAAAGCGAGACAATCGTTAGCCTTTTTCGTCTCATGTATCTATTTCTAAAACCACATATTATTTTGATAATAAATACAAATACGAAGAAACTAATGACTTATCTTGTAGGTGATTATGGATAACACTCATTGAACATATATTACTATAATGTATGATATAAATATGTTTTTGAGTAAAGGACTCTTTCCCGCCCAAGGTTTGGCCTAATGACACTTTCTCACCCAAAAAATTTTAAAATACAATTTTATTACCCACAACACACTTCTGTTAGTGAATTTCATTGTAAAGAAAGGCATAATGGTAAAAAATCTGTTATAAGTAAGGGTAGGATGGTCAATTAATATTAATTTCATTTTTCACCTTTTTCTCCTTATTTCTTTGGCCAAACGCTTCTCCTTTTTCTCCTTTTTTTTTTTTCCTTTGAGCAACATTGTTGCCTGCCACTAGTTTCTAGGGTAGAAAAAAAAAAAAAGAACCGAACCAAACCAAATTGGGAAACCGGTTATCCGGAATAACCGGTTCGGTTTGCAAAATTGGAAAAACCGGAAAACCGGTTCAGTTAGCGAATTAAGTATAATTTTGAACCAGTTTCCCCCAAAAATTTTAAAATCATATATCATATATTCATTCATTTTTTTCCCGAAATTTTACCCTAACATTCTTCCTGTAAGAAATTTATTCATTTCTCTTCATCACCGGCCCAACATACTCTTTATCATCACCATCACCATCATCATCAAATTCAACTTCCATTTCATCTTCTTCTTCAAGGTCTTTCATAAGTTTCCGGCTCCCCAAAAGTTCCAA
This sequence comes from Pistacia vera, assembly GCF_008641045.1. Taxonomy (NCBI): domain Eukaryota; kingdom Viridiplantae; phylum Streptophyta; class Magnoliopsida; order Sapindales; family Anacardiaceae; genus Pistacia; species Pistacia vera. The sequence goes on from NW_022196298.1 coordinate 65,841, forward strand.
TCTTTTCCTCTTCCTCAAACTCTTTACACACAAATTGTGCTTCCTTCACATCCTTATTCGTTGGACTCTTCATAAATGCTTCAAACAACTCATGCAATATTAACCATAAGAATTCTATCTGGCTTCAGAGTATAAGCAATCGGTTTAATAGCTTTGAGCTTCTTGAGCAACTTTCCCTTCATTCCCTTCATATTTTTCTCGGGATTCAGCTGTCGAAAAGCCAAAAATCTGAAGTTGATTGGAAGAATTATGCGCAAAGATTCAAAGATTGTTTCAGGATCTTGAAGATAAAGCAATGAAATGAAATGATTTTTTTTTTTCTTTGTGGTTGAGCTTGAGTGAGAGAGCTCTCAAATAATTAGGATAATTGTTTTTAGAATTAGAAATTTAGATTTACGGGTTGTGTTGTAAAACTGATTCAAAAATCAGTTAACTAGTAATCAAACTAATAATTCCGTTCAGTTAGTAACCGGTTAAAGAGATAATTTGGTCCAGTTTTGGTTTGAATTATCCCTTAAACCGAAAAATCGATTTGGTTCGAAAAGTGGACAATCCGATTCGGTTAACCGGATTTTCACACCCTATCAATTTCGTTCCATATAATAATAAAAAAATTAAGTCAAATAGTAAAAGGTATTTTTGTTTTTACAATAAATATCACTATATTTAATGAAAATTATTAATGAAATATAACTTTTGAATAATAAAATTGCATTTTTTTTATTTTTGGATTGAAAAATGTCATTAGGCCATACTTCACGTGGGAAAAAGACGTTTACTCTTGTTGTTTTGATGGGTGGATCGCAATTCGCAAATAAGACTAAAACAGTTAAATTTTTGTGCTGACCATGCAACTCAATTTTTGGGCACAATTTTAATGCAGAAGTTAATTATTGAGTGACAGGACCTATCAATGACAAGGTCATACTTATACACATGGCATTTACTTCGATCTGACGTGGTTTGACTGTGTGTCAGTTATATCACATGGACTGTCTCTATATTTTTCATTTTGAAATCTTCAAATATTATACACTACCCAATCAGTTGACTCAATAAAACTTATTATAGCTATCAAACTAATTCTATCAACACAAGATTTTAAAATACTACTAAATAACTAGATAAAATTATTAAAAACCTCTTTAAACGAAATTATAAAAATATTTCATATAAAATATAAAAAATACCTTAAAATATTTAATAATTTTCAAAAATTGTTGAAATATTTGAGATTTATTAATTTCTTTTTAACCAGTTTAAGTTAAATCTAGCTGTACATTGTTAATATACCATAAAATAAATTATGTTACTCGCAATTTCAGTTGTATATCGAACCTGTTTTGAAGAAAAATTTACCAAAAACCGGGTAATTTTTATAATCCATTAATTATATTAGAAGTAAATATAATTGGGAGGGAATTAATAGCTATGGTACCCATATCAATAAGATATATCAATTTCTAAATTTATACGTTATTTTTTATGACTTTATAGAAAAGATTATCTACTGAATGTGAACGATTTTAATCTTGTCCTTTTCTCATCGAACATGGTCTATATTTGTTACCATAATTAACTCATAAAGTTGGTCAATTAAATCAACCTTTTTTTTTTTCTTTTCAAGTCAAGTCAATTTTGATCAAATTTAATTTGGCCAACTCAATGGAATCTATAATGTTATCTAGAACTAATGTAGAAAATTACTAGGGGATGACAAGTGTAACTCCAACTTCTAGCTTTGCAATATGCTTAGATGCATTAATTTTTTATTTTTTATTTATTAATATGGTCCAAGTGTTAGCAATTAAATAGTGAGTATTCAATTTGATTCATGGTTGTGTTTTGATTTTATAGTAAAGTACATGTGATTCCATTTTTTGACAAAATAAGTGTGGATAAACATCTTATACATGAGGGTTTTTGTTGTTAATTACTAGATAATAAATTCATCCCCAATAATCTAAAGATTAAAGATGTATTTAGTTAACATTAAAAATTACTTTAACTAAATGCAGGTCAAATAAAATAAAATAAAATAAAAGGGAATGTTTTTAAGGTCTTCACTGTATTATAAATTAACTTTATCAATTCAATAAATACCCTACATTGAAATGTTAACAATATAAAATAATCTAAAATATTAACCTAATCATCTAATCATAATCAACATAATATGATATTGTTGCTTAAATAATAACGCAATGATCCTCTATGTTTTAATTTTTTTTTTAATAAAAAAATATTTAACTATATATACATTTCATCTAATCAATACAAATCGAGTCAACATATATGACCTAAACACAATATTATTTAAACGAGTGCATGTGCATCTTCAGTCAAAATTTTATTCTAATCATAAACCTTACAATTTCAATAAATACCCTTTTTTTTAACTAAGGTGTTCAACCCAACTTACATGCACCTCAACTAATCTTTGGAGAAGACTAGTGTAGATGCAAAAAATCTACCGTCATGAAAATAGGGTGTGATCCCGTGAGGTTGAGGTCACTGACAATCCGTTAGACCTGCACACATGAAAGGGCAAGCGTGAAGCTTCCGGAAAACACCGAGGTAGTGTTTGCCGTAGGCACTCCGACGTTCAAGTCAGCAAGGCTGAAAGAGATTTAATAAGAATTAAGGAGAAGAAGAATTACCAGGAGTCTTGTCAGAGGCTAGGACTACGGCGGAGGCGTCGGGTTCTTGAGAGCAAGAACTTAGGAGCAAATAGATGGTTTTGAGTGGTGTAGATTGACTGTGAGAGATTGCATGCTTAATGAGAGGGCAAGCCTCTGTTTTTATAGTGAACCTAAGGGGTTGGAATCCTAGTAGGACATTGAGTCCTATTTTGGGAGATAATCCCTATCATGAAAGAGATATGATTTCTTGACCTTATCAGATCAAGTTTAATAGTTTGAGTGAGATTTGAAATCTTAGTAGAAGAGGAAATAGAATGAGATTCTGATTTCCTATTTATACTCTGTTGCAGGCTAATGGGCTGAAACCCAGTTTAGCTTAACTTATAGGATAGCCCAACTCATAGAGTGGGTAGGTCGCAAGGTGATTTTAAGCATGGGCCCAATCGAGATTGGGTTGATGCCTTGGGCTGTGACATGTTTATTTCGTTATTGGGCCCCGTCAAGCCCAAGACGATTTTTGGCCCTAACAACTAGCGTAACAATCCAACACCATGACCTCCCACTTAAATCACCAGATGCTCAAACGGGGAATCGAACTTGAGACTGTTCGCATATTCACATTATCTCTAATTCACCATAATTATCTAGACTATCCATGGATGTGTATTTCAGTAAATATACTTACATTGAAATGTTCAACAATATATAATGATCTAAAATTTTAATCTAATCATAATTAGTAATTTGATATTGTTGCCAGAATAATAACAACATTCCACTCTATATTTTAAAAAATATTCATAAAAAGAAAAATTTAACATAAATACATCCCATTTAATGAATACAAACTAAGTCAGCATATATGACCTAAATACAAATATTATTGAACGAATTTATATACATTCCGAATCACTATATACATCCTAAACATACATACTTTTGAACGAGCTCATGTGCATCCATCGACAGAAATAATATGTACAGTGTACACTTAAAATGTGGGGTACCTAGTTTGGTGATATGGGAGGTGGAGGGCAATAAAAAGGTCATTAGCTGTACCTATCTTGCAATTTCTAAAAGCAACTTGGCAAAGTCATTTTGTGGTTTAGAAATTGACAAAAGAAATAAGGGCCCTTTCAACTTTCACGTGTTTGAAAAATCTTGGATTTATCCAATTTCACGTTGTGTTTTTAATTTTTTTTTTTTCCCAAGAGTTGACAAGAGTAAGCGGCTTTGTCTTATTTGATTTGTCAAGTAAAATTGATTCTATCTATATAGGAAGAACATCGTTTACATCCTCTATGATTTTGGTCAATTTTTATTGAGGTTCATTAGGCTGATAAACTGTAAAGAGGCCCTTAGGAAAAGGGTTGTTTTGTTATGTGGATTTTACAGTGTAAGGGTGTTTTTTGTTTTTAATAATACTATACTTACAATAAAATCTTATAAAGATTTCCATACAAAATGATGTGGTAAAAAATGAATAAAATAGTGAATTTAATGACTCTTCCATTCATTTTTTGCCACCTCACTTTGTATAGAGATCTTTGTAAAATTTCTTTGTAAGTGTAGCATTACTCTTTTGTTTTTTTTATGATTTTTCAAAAAATTTGGCGAAATAAGCCCTTTCCTCAAATTGAGAATTCATGTCTAATTTAGATTCACTAGCTTTCTAAACTAATAAAGAACTCAAATTAAGGATTGTAGCAGAGTTGTGTTCGTAAAATATCTTTCTTGTAAAATCCCTCTTCATGTTTTTCTCATACATTTAAACTCTCCTTCAACCTCAAAGATGCTATGGTATTATGATAGTGTTGAGAATAGCAAAAAGGCATCACATAGTTTGTAACACTATCATATCTTCCTTTATGTTTCTAATGTGCTACTATTTCCATTAGCCCTTCTTAGGTGATGTTAGGTGTGTGGGTGCACGTGTGTGTGTAGGATAAGAGGAGAGTCTTAACCACAAATTCAACCGATCGTCATATTGATCGACTATCATAGTTTCTTACATAGAAAACTTCATAAACCTTTTGACGACGAAGGTCTAGTAACCCTTTTAAGGGTATTTTGTCTTTTTATAATATTATATTACAAACTGACAAAAAAGCCCTTAGGATGAGGGTTGTTCAGTTAGATTAAAAGATGTAAGGGTGTTTTTGTCTTTTATGCTTTAAAATATGTTTGAAAAAATAAAAGTCCTTGAAATAAACTCCTTTTTCAAACGGAAAATTAAACTCTTATCACGATTCTACCAGCTTTATAAATTAATAAAGAACTTATAAAGTTAATGGTAGATATACCAAGTTAAACAATATAAGACTATCTTTGTCTTTTCATGATTTATTAAGATGATTTATTTTTATTTTAAAATAAAAGTTGTTGAAAATAGCCTCATTTTCAAAACCAAAAATCCATTTCTTATTAAGATCTACTAGCTTTATGAATTAATACAGATCTTCGCAAGTTAATGATCTCTATACACAAGATTAAACGTGTAAGACTATTTTTGTCTTTTCATGATTTATTATGAGTATTTATTTATTTCAGACAAAAGTTGATGAAATAACCTCCTTTTTCAAATTATAGATTCATTTTTAAACAAGATCTACTAACTTTATAAATTGATAAAAGGATTCTTCAAGTTAAGGATTGTTAAATTTGATTAAATGCAATAAGGGTAATTTTTTCTTTTATAACTAATATATATATATATATTTTTTTTGTAAAAATAAAAGTTGGTGCAATAAGCTTCTTTTCTTAATTTATTATTTGAGGTGTTACGTTTTATTCGGATGTTCATTTATTGAACCTAGAATTGAAGATTATATCTAGTAAATTAAAGAGTTAATATTTTGTTTTATTGTTTTATTATTTTTTCCATTTTGTGAAATGGATATGGCAACCTTTTTTTGTTAAAAAAAAATTATTAAGGTTAATGTTTATTATTATTATATGATATAAAAGGATCCATCGAGGTAGTTTTAGTCTTTACATAGAAGATAAAAATCAATCAATTAATTTTGAGGGTATTTTGGCAAGTTTATGAAACAGGTAAACCTTGAAATAATAAACCAAAACCATAGAGTTGATTTTATTATTGTTTTTAATGAATTTCCTCATATTTCAACTTTCAAGTGGTCAGTCCTTGGTATTATTCAGGAGTTGACCCAAGTAAACGTTTTATATTTTGTATGCTTGGTTTTATAATATTTTGTGATGTGGTAGTTTTTGTTTTTCTATTTTAAACAACATATAAACAAATTAATTTTAATTTTTCTCTNATATTCCCACCCTTAAACTAACACTGTAAGTTAATTTTAAATTTTGATTTGTACAATTACCATCCTGCCCTTCGTTCTTATTTCACCCCACCCAACCACCATCACCCTCACCATCCAGCCACCACCACCACCACCACCCACGAAACCCGATCGCCGTTCAGGCCCAATTTGGCCTGATTCCGACGCCGATTGACCAACCCAACACCACCATCAGGATCCTCTCATCTCCCTCTCGAAAACCCCTCTCATCTCTAACTGTTTGCTGCCGTTCATACCCAATTTGGCCTGATTCCGACGCGGATTGACCAACTCAACACCACCATCAGGATCCTCTCATCTCCCTCTCGAAAACCCCTCTCATCTCTAACTGGTTGCTGCCACCGTTCGTCGACCACTGTGCCCAATTTGTTCGCGTGCTGCAAGCAAAATTTCGGTCTCTCCCGGTGCTGGAAATCAACCTCGTTACCACCAATAACTTCACCAACATCCCACCTCAAAAAGCCCCAAACAGATCCAACGTGGTTGCCCGTCATTCGCCGTTCGTCACTCCCCTTAGGGTTTTGCGATTTTGGTGAAAATTAGATTTAATTAGAGGTTGATTCAGGATTTTACAAGGAGTTTGTGGGTGTGTGATTGATTTGGAGGTTGATTATGCTTGTTTTCGAAGTTTTTTTGTTGTTTTTTGGGTTGGATTGATTTCGGGTTGGCTTGGTGGTTTAGTCGTGAATTGCAACGGGTGGTGGCTGGTGATTGGGAAGCAACGGTGGTCAATGTTGGTAGGGGTTTTGTTTAGGAGGAAGTGAAGAGGCTAATGGTGATGAGTGGTGGGATTTTGGAGTCGAAAAACCGCCGGAATTTTGCTTGCAGCATGCAAACAAATTGGGCGCGGTGGTTGAAGAACGGTGGCAACAAACAGTTAGAGATGAGAGGGGTTTTCGAGAGGGAGATGAGAGGATCCTGATGGTGGTGTTGGGTTGGTCAATCAGCGTCGGAATCAAGCCAAATTGGGCCTGAACTGTGATCGGGTTTCGTGGGTGGTGGTGGTGGCTGGATGGTGAGGGTGATGGTGGTTGGGTGGGGTGAAATAAGAATGAAGGGCAGGATGGTAATTGCACAAATCAAAATTTAAAATTAACTTACAGTGTTAGTTTAAGGGTGAGAATATGGAATAAATAGAACCAGGGGTATAAACTTGGGATTTGGCTAAACCTTGGGTGCGACCATGTCGTCTGCTCTTGTTTTTAATGAATTTCCTCATATTTCAACTTTCAAGTGGTCAGTCCTTGGTATTATTCAAGAGTTGACCCAAGTAAACGTTTTATATTTTGTATGCTTGGTTTTATAATATTTTGTGATGTGGTAGTTTTTGTTTTTCTATTTTAAACAACATATAAACAAATTAATTTTAATTTTTCTCTTTTCTATTTGTTAATTTATCCTATGATGTAATCAACTAGGTCATGAACATGTATTATTGCAAGCTTAATTCAAATCCAGTGGCAAATTAATTAATTAATTAATTTCTTATTTTAGTAAATTTTGACTATAGATATAATTTAATTAAAATATTAAAGTGAGGTTGTCACAAAGGTATTATTTACATATGAGTAATTTTCTAATGTGGACATAGAACCCATTAAAATTTGATTTACAGAATTAATTTTACTATAAATAAAAGTCAACATTAAATTATATATATCAAAATTAATCTTCTAAGAATTTTTGATATTATTTCTAATATAGAACAAGTCAGTCGTTACATTTACTTTGGATTTAAAATTACTCGATGATTGTTTCTTCAATATCCTTAGATCGTTTATTAATAAACATATTCTAAAATTTTTTTTACTATATATTTATAATTCAATTCAAAAGACGTTGGTTCCCTCAAAATATGCTACTTGATATTTATTGATGAAAAAACTAATTACAAATTATCATCCTAAGATATTTAAAAAAAAAAAAGAAGATTTTATTAGTTTTTGAAGTTGAGATTATTAATTTACCTCAGTAAGATCACGTCTTATATTAGATATTCTTATTAGCGAGTTTATTTTTTTTGGATATTTTAAGAAGATTTCTGAAATTATAAAGAATATAATATATTTTTCTAACAATAATGAGTTCATGTTATAGATTAGGTAAATGAAAGGAACACCGTTCAAATTTGTCATTTTTTTAAAGAGCAATGCTAGTTTTATAAAGACACATACAAAAGGGGCATATAAAGTCAATCCCTACCCTTGATTTTCATGATTTCTCTCTCTCTCTCTCTCTCTTTCTCTATTTCCATTTTTTCTTTGTTTTTTGCTATGGATAATGTCACTTTGTAGCCCTCTTTGTATGGGTCTTTGTAAGGATAACATTTTTCTTTTTTAAATAATGAAAATCCTAATTAAATCAATTAAAAAATAATACTCATGCAAGCTAGGAGATCAAATATTTGGTCAAAATTAAAAATAGTCAAACAACTTTTTGCGTGCAATTTAATGATAAGAAAACTTTATGGGCATTCATACAATCTTTTTAATTTAAAAAGGTGGTAGTTTTTCTTCATTTTTTGAAAGTCTTGCGAAAGTCTTTTACAAGTTTGAAATTTAGGTTTGATTTGGTTGATAATGTGAAAACAAATTTTAAATACTAACATTCGATTCAAAAATTGTGTTCTAAAAATGTATTTGACGTACGTGATACTACGAAATTGTTATTAGAGTTAAAAACATATAAAAAAAAAAAAGGTTTTTTGTTTACTAAGTTTATACTAATTCTTAAAATTATTTGAACGTAATATTTTCGAAATAATAAATTTGGAGTCTACTTCCAATTGGCAAGAGTTAAAATTTGAAATTGGAAATGTTAACATGTGCAATAGAATTTTACTTATTTTAACAACTCATAAAATGTAATTTTTCTCTATTTGGAAATTGGACAAAAAACTCACTAGAATCCATAGTAAATATAATCTTATTATATGATTGTCATATCATCAATTTTAATTTGTTGAATGTATTTTTAATTTTTGTTTCACTTATTTTATATATCATTCATCGTTTTTACGTATCGCTAGATTGTCACAAATTGAAGACTAAAAAGAAAAAGGCACAAAGACAAATACACTTTTAATAAAGGTAAAAATCAGAGTAAGTTGGAGAAAAGACTTTTTACTGCATATCTTATTCAATTAACTAATAGCCTTTAAATAGGCATGCAATACATCAACGAAAAAATGAACTAGTGCTTCTAACTCTGTCCTCTGCACATCCGTCAACACTGCACCGACTGATGGTTCTGCTACCCCAGAAACAATCACCTGCCAATACTCTTTAGAGCACACGAAATTTTCCATTAGCATATTGTAGACGTAAAAATCTATCTGTACAGAAAGGGGGTTTGATCCCGTGAGGTTGAGACTACTAGCGATCCGCTGTACTTGCACACGTAGAGAAACAAGTGTGAAGCGAACGGAAAACACCTGGTGTTTGCCATAGGCACTCCGATGCTCAAATTAGCAAGGCTAAAAGAGGCTAGTGTAGTGAGGGTTAGGGAGTAGAGAGGTTACCGGAAGTCTAGTCAAAGACTGTGACTACGGCAGTGATGTGAAGCTCTCAAGTAGGAGCTTTGGGTGTGAAGGTGTAATGTAATGTGTCCCTTGTGAGAGGGTTGGCCTCTGTTTATATAGCGACTGTCCGGTCTCCCAATCCTGGTAGGAGTAGGAGTCCTAGTGTGACTTTGATGCAAACCCTAGAAGAATTAGGGTCGTGGTAAGCTGTCTTATTAGTGTCCGGATAGGAAGGTGATCCTGATTAGGAAAGTAACTTCGAGTCGGAAAGTGTTCTGAACAGGAAGGTGACCTCAAATAGGAGATTGTTCAGAAATAGGAAAATATTGTAAGGGGGTCGTGGGCTCTGGACTCGTCCATGGACCTAGGGAATGGACTGGGATTAAGAGGCTGATGCCCAGGTGGTTTGGCCCAGCTGTATCTTGTATCAAATGGACCTAATCCGGATTGGGTCGCATCAGGATTGGGCTTAGCTTTTCCTTCACTGTCAGGCCCCTTTTTCTATTTGGGCCAAGGATGATTTTTGGCCCTAATAGTTTGCCCCCCACTTTCTGAGTTAAGAGTTTCTGAAGTCAGAGAGTAGGAAGCGATCGAGGGGCGCTCGGTCTTCCTTCCTGGACGACTGATTGTTAGTGTGGCTGGTCCGATTGTTGCAAGTGATCCTTGGTCGGGGTCGTTCTGTATCAATTACCGATCCGGATTATAACATCATTCGAGTGGTGTGCCCGATCGGTGTGAAGGGACGAAGGGATAGACAACGGGGCTTCGAGGGCTCACGAGCTCGTTCGGTACATCCTGTCGACTGAGAGATGAGGTGTATGTTGCCGCGGTGTCTGCTCTGCAGGCTAGGCTGAATGAATAAGGGCATTAAGCCGAATGTGTTCGATCGGTTGGGGTGCTCGGGCGATCGAATGGAAATGTGCAAGTCTTTACCATTGGCTGTCCGTTCGTCCGCTATGGAAGGATGAATAGGCGAGGCTTCCACCTTTTTTACCTACAGAGAGCTCAGGTGGGGCCGTTCCAAGCTGGTTGACCAGTCGAAAGGCTTGTACCAGCTTGTGAATCATGGGGCCTATTGGGTCCATTCTAACAGTCACGTGCTGGCTAGGTCGGGAAGGCAAGATGATGGAGAATGGCTTCCGTTGCAGTTTACAAGATTGCCTAGATCCTTGCCACGTGTACGGTGGCGATCCGCTTCTAGTTTTCGAGGCGGGAAAACAAAAAGACGCGTTGACTCCCGTCCAATCGCGGGTCACCACGTGTCTTGGTCTATCAGACTTTCCTTTTTAAAAACGAATGGGCTGATTGTTTGTCTCCCATTCACATTTTTCATCGTTTTTCCTGTAAAAAACTTGCTTTTCTTTTTCTTTCGCCTTCGTTCTGGTTTTTCTTTAGCGGCAGCAATTCTTCTTGATAGGCTTCAATTTTTCTTCACGTTAAACATCTTTTTGCGTTGTCTGTTCTTTTCTTTTGTTTTTGTTTGTGGTAGTTTTGCTGAGTTTTTGGAGAATAGGGTGAAGTTTGTGTGATTTCAATTGTTTTTTGAGGCGTTTAGAAGTGTTAGTGTTTTGGTTTTCTAGAATACGCTTGGATTTTTGGTTTTCGGTGAGTTTCAGGCGTTTTTCTCTGGTTTTCTGGTGTTTTCTGGGAAAAGGAGAGATGAAGTCAAGTTAGGTACAATTTGGTTTGGTCGGTCTACCTGACCGAATAGTGTGATAGCTTGGAGTTGTGGGGGAGATAGGTTGTTTGGTCCATTCGATCGAGTGGTGAGGGGGCATGCGAAGTGGAGTGAAGAGGTGTTCGGTCGTCCAGACCGAGCGGGTGATTTTGAGTTGGCAAATCGGTGAACAAGGGCGAATAGGCTTAGTGTTGAATTTGAAGGCGAGTCGGTCACTTGAGGCGAGCGAAGGAAGACTTGAATCTAGGACCGGGTCGGTCGGTAGGGAGGGTCGACTAAGGTTTAGGAGTGAACTTGTTTCCGGGTAGGTCGACCGGTACTGAGGGGCGAGTGATAACTGTGTTTCTGGGCTTGTTCGGTCGATAGCTCAGGCCGAGTGGTTGCTTGACATAGAATTTTTGGGAGTCAGGAGCAAGGTTTGAGTTGGTCGGTCGGTCGGGTTGAGCGATCAAGCCAACATGTTAGATTCTGAATCAGCTAGTTCGAGTGGGATTGTGGCAAACCCAGGGGATGAGTATGAGCGTGCCCCGACCATAGTGATGATGCTCGAAGAGGGTGTTCCGATTGGGGTACCGACTGGAGTTAGTGTTGCTGCCCCGGGTACAAGTGGTCCCGGCCCGAGTGGTTCGGGCAGGCATGGGAGAAGTGGGGAAGACTCCGAAGGAGCTGGTAGTCCGTCTTCTTCCAATAGCAGCTCTGAGGAAGAGCCGAGTCAACAGGGTAGTGGGATCTTGACTAGAGATTATCCGCCCGTGCTCAAGGAAAACGACGTGTGGCACATCCAAACTTTGTACAATATTCTAGGTTCGGTTGATATTCGGATGCCACGGTCATACGAACGGGTTGTCTGGGAGGCACCAGGTTGGGTTAACGTCTATAAGAAGTGGTTTCACGATGGATTAAGGTTGCCTGACCACTTAATAGTGGATCCCATTCCCTTCATAATCACGACGACCTGGGTTGGTTCGACATTGAGGCTATATTAAGGTATTTTGTACCGTTTCGATCCGAACTATCTACTCTCGGTTCTCGTTGGCTGGTGATCGTATGGTTTCCTCACTTTGCTCAAATTACGTGCTGGGGGTTAGTAGCGGTACTCTGGCTTCCTATCATTCTGCCTTGAATCGTATCTGGAGTGAACTGTCCGGTTTATCTCATCCTCCTCCCATCTTATCTGGATCACTGTCCGGGCCAGGGCATCTTCCATTGTGGTGAAACCCAGCTTTGTAAGCTCTTTGTATAGTTCTCCATCCGGAAGGAGACCCTTCCGGAAGGCATCCACGGCTGTCTTAGGATTACATGGAGGGATGGAGATCTTCTCTTTGTTGAACCTGCTGACACACTCTCTCAGTGGCTCGCCCCTTATTTGGTGTACTCTGTATAGGTCGGCTGACAACTTCTCGAGTTTCTTGCTGCTGGCAAACTGTTCCACAAAGGTGTCGGTGAGTTGGGCGAATGAGTCGATGGATCCGTTTGGGAGATTCGTGTACCATTGAAGTGCCGGGCCGGATAAGCTCGAACTTTTGCACATGCAGGCTTCCCTCAGCGGTCGGGGTATTGAGACCGTGAACATCCGCTGCTTGTACGAGGCTATGTGATCGTCCGGGTCAGTTGTGCCGTTATACAGTTTCATGTTCGGGATGGTGAACTTCTGAGGCATGTCGGCTAGGGCGATCTCATCCACAAAGGGTGAATCCGCGTAACAGTGGGGCTTGCTCTTCTTGGTTGGGACTGACATTCCTGGGATATGTCTCATCACTGCTTCCACATCGGCCAATCTCTTGGCTAGTACCTGTTCCATAGGAGAAGGGGACGCCACTAGGTCATCCCGCTTGACCGCGTTGGCCTTTGCAATTGTCTTCGACACATTCCTTTGGATCGTCCCGCGTGGTGTGATTTGGTGATTCATTGCTTCGTGCACACCCTGGTAGCCTGAATCTTCGTTCATTCGTAACAGTTCTAGTGTTTTGCCCTACATGAATGGTCAGTGGAGTCGTTTGGTAGTCACTCGGTCCGTTAGGATGGATTGGCTCGAGTGCTGTGGTTTGTTGGGTTTGGCCGTTCAACCCGTGGGGGTGAGCCGAGCCGAATGGGGTTTGTGTTGGGAAGGTTGACTGGAGGTAAGGTGGGACGGTAAGAATGGGTTGGTCTTGCGGGTTCGGGCTTTCTATCAATGGATGGTCTTGATCTTGAGGGTGGGATAGGTCGGCTGAATGGTGTTCTGTTGGCGTATCCTTATTTCTATGTGTCAGGATAGAACCGTCAACCGCCGATGAGTTTAATAGACGCAACCTTTTGCCAGAGACCGAGGGTCGGTGCTCTGGTGTGTGGAGGGGTTACATGGATGGAACAGGGGCGCAAAATCGATTGGGGGGTGCTTGGTGTTAGAGTCATGAAAGTGACTCTATTTTGGTGATAAAAATATCTCATGTGTGATTAAATTGAAGTATATTGAGACAATTAAAGAATTTATGAATTTATTCACGAAAATCACTTCTTAATATTTTTCTTATGAATTTAACATGTTTGGAATGATTTTGGAAAGTATATGAGTTGATATTAGGTCGTGGTTTATGGATTAAGGGTGATTTTGTCTCATTTATGCTGTTTAGGGGGTAAAATGTCATGTTTCAAGGGGCTGATTTTATCATGTTTCAATCATACAGGGACCAAATGGAAATTTGCCATATTTTGCATAAAACTATAGCTCAAAGACGCAGATTGGGTGGCTGCCGCCCACCAAAACTCTTCACCTTCTCCGATCAAGCTCCGGCGACCCTTCATCTTCATTGCCGGCGACGTTTTGGCTTCCCCTTGCTCCGGTCACCATCATGCCATCATCACCACCGTGAAACACGCCTTCCACCGCGACACTTCATCTTCCCACCACGACGCTTCGCATTCTCGGCCAGTTTTCGCCATTTTTGGGCGACGGTTGGACTCCCCAGGACTTGATCTCCCTTCCCCACGGCCGAATCTAGCATTTCCAAGCTTCAGCCGCCGCGAAAACCGCCAGAATCTGCAACTTTGCCGCCGCGCCTCTTCATCTTCCAGCCCAGATCCTGCTTATTTTCGGTGACTTCTTACCTCCCCAGGACCTGATCTAAACTCCCCATCACTAGAGCTTTCCATCGGTACCTTCGGATCCTATTTTCGCCACCATTTTTTGGAAGACCGGCCGAAAAATTAACGTTTTCCAGCGAGTGCGGCTGTTCGTATTCCAGGCTGTCCGTTGGTCGCTTTCGGCCCTTCTTCACATTATATCGCTGTCGGTTACCTCCTCTCCACCATGATCAGCTCCGTTTCCACTGTTTCAGCCTCCGTCATCACCACCATGAGCGGTTAAGCTCCCGGTTCTCTGTTATGGTGTAGGCGAGATCGAGATTGACTCCATTGATCTCCTCATCAGCTCTCGACTAGTTGGATGAGCCCGAATGTTGGATATTTGGTTAAGTTTCTTGTATTCAGATTATATTTGTTTTCGTTTCAGTTTGTTTGCGATGCTTTAATATTATTCTGATGCTCGACGTGTTGAATTGATAATGTCCATTGAGAACGTTTATTGATATATAACTTTTCGCATAATTGAATGTCGGTTTAAGATTATTGAATGTTGATTATGACTTTAAATTGTTTCGGTACTAATTGCAATCAAGTTGTAGTAGCGTTTAATATCATTTCTACTAGGAATGCATTTATTGTGTAATTAGTTGATTGGATGATACAGGTTGATAGGTTGTACTTGTTAACATTGTACCAACTAGTGGTGTTTAAGGGTTTAGCATTTTTCGGTTAGTCAATGATAGTCTTTAACCAATCGATCTGTAACTAAGACGACGGGGAGACAGGATAGATTATGCCTAGATTGCCGGGAGATATTTCTATTGATTTGCCTAGCCTTGTAGGATTAGGAAATTGAAGAGCGAGGAGAGGAATTGTGAGAGTTGGTCTTGAGTCAAACCGAACCCGTAGCGACAACGCTTTTAATATTGTGTTTTAGTTAGCAATTTATTTAATGCTTTTAATTTCCTGCAAGTAATTAGTTTCCTTAGTTTTAATCAATCATTCTGCCAATTTCTCTTTCGTTAACTCAAATATACATTAGGTCATTAGTCTTGCTCTTTGTGGATTCGACCGTGCTTACTGCTAACTACGGTATTTAGGTTTAATTTTGTGACTGTGACAACCGGTTCAACAAAATTTTGGTGCCGTTGCCGGGGAGCAATGTGCTTTTGACTTTGTGTGTATTTGGGTTTGTAAATACTTTTAGTCTAATTTTTCTATGTTCTTTAATTTTCATTAGGACAGTTTCATTCGTGTTTGTTTTTATTTTGCAGGAAGATCGCAATTAAGAAAAAGTTGCAGTGTGTCATATGCATCAAAGTATAAGCGTGAACCGATTGTGATATTTTCTAATCTTTTTAGCTTTAGTTCTTTTTAGTGCTTGTTAATCGTTTGTGTGATATTTGCATGTTTCGTGTTCATTTATTTGCACGTTTGTATTAGTTTTGCATTTTTTGTTTTTATTCATAGGATTTAGTTTTTGATTTAGTGATAATTTCTTTTTGTTTGTTTTAACTGTTGATTGTGTAGATTTTTTTTTTAGGGTGTTATCATATTTAGCTTTATTTTTCTTTGTGTGTGGTTTTTGAATTTGCTTTTAGTTCTTTTTCTTTTTCTTTTTCTTTTAATTTTGATGTTGTGGATTGTTGGTAGAACCTTTGGTACACTTGTGATGAATGCTTGGTAGATAGTCATATCAACCAATTTTTGTACTCTTGGATTGAAAATAGAAAGCACATAGGATGGATGATAATCTGTATCCCATGCACAACCATCTAGCTTCTAGGATTCCTATCATAGGGCAACCACCTAGGAATGGTGGCATTTATGAGTTTTCTCCCTTGGACGATATAGACTCCAAGTTGGAGTCTTTAGCCTATCAATTTGACATGTTCATATCCATACATGGGCAAGCTTGTAGGCAACCACCTCCCGGTAGGACAAGTGAGGATGTCTTTTCTATGCCTTCAGACCTTTTAGCTATTGAGTACACCTTTGAGGAACCAACTCCCTACACTTTTGAGGAGCAAGTGCAAGATGCACAAGGTTTCCAGAGACGGAATGATCTGTATTCAAACACATTTGATAGTGAGTGGCATAACCATCCTCATTTTTCATGGAAGCAGGAACAATCTCAGAATGTCTCCCATAATATGCCATATAGTTCTTCCAATCAACAGGGCAATTATTAGGACATGTATTTGGTCCAACCACCCGCCCAACCTAGGATCCCACCTCCTGTCCAACAGCCCACTCTCGAGCCCAGTCCACTAAAATCAATGACGGCTCAAATACTCCAAACCATGCAAGAACAAAAAGATGACATGAATGCTAGGTTCAATGACTTAGAGCAAAATTAAAATATTACATTCCCATTCCCAATCTATTAGTAAGCTAGAGACCCAAATTGCTCAAATAGCTGAAGCGGTTTATAAGAGAGAGGAATGCTATTTGCCGAGTCAAGTTGTAGATAATCCCAATGGTGCGCCTCACCAGATGGGGTGTCATGAACAAGCTAGGCTTGAGAGGGAATTATATGTTGAGTTTGGAGAGAAAGAGAGCTTAGAGGGAAACCAAGCCGAGAGGAGTGAAAGAGAACCAACCATAGAGTTAGGTGTGCCGAGGCATGAAAATGAGGAAATTGGGGAGAAAGAACCATCCCCTGCATTTGACATGCCGATAGAACCTTGTCCTCAATCCCTAGAGTCAAATAATGCATCCAACTTTAAGAAAACTACTAGGATGGAGGAAATGGTTAAGCTGTTTAGATAAAGGCTGATTGGTATTCCACTTCTCGACGCCATTAAGCTCATACCTGCCTATGCCAAGTTCTTAAAAGACTTGTGCACATGGAAATGGCGTATTAAATTCAAATATGCCTTCTTGGGACCTCGTGATACCCTACTTGTTACTGAATGGCGTGGGCCATGTAAGGCACCACCAACGTTTCAACCACCTTGAACTTGTTGTTTGCATTCAGTCTGGCTGAAGACTTAAAACTTAGCGCTAGTGGGAGGCAACCCACCTTTTTAAATATGTTTTTAGTGCTTTTATGTTTTTGTTGTTTTTGTCTTTGCAGGAATTGCCATGTTTGGAAACTCATTAACTAGTCGAAGGCTTCGCTTACGCATGCTTCACGAACTCCGTTGGTGACAACCCCACCATTGTTCCTTAGGTTGTATCTGTCTACCTTATATGCTATTATTGTTAGATTTCTTGTTTCTCAAATATGTTGGACAATTTTTATGTTATTGATCATATTGCCATTTGAGATCATTTGATGCTAAGTTAGGGAGGATGTTTGTAGTTGTGGGTCATTGAGGACAATGACATTTTAAGTTGGGGAGTGTTGATTGATTTTTATTTTTGAGGAGTATGTTGTTGATCATATTTTTGGGAAGTGTTGTTGATGATGCTTTTGTGGAGATTATGATATTTTTGTAAAGTGTTGTTGATGATGCTTTTGTGGAGATTGTATGTTGAATGGATTGTGCTTAAATTTTTGTGGCATGATGATGTTGTTTTTTGTTGAAAATATGTTGAATCTTACTCTTGTAAGTCCAAAAGTGGTAAAAGTGAACTAAAGTGAGTTATTTTTAAAAAATTTCATGAATTCATGCATAATCACCATTTTAGAAGCAATTGAGGTGCTAGTTGAAAGGTTTTGTGAGGTTTTTGAAAATTTTTTGTTGCAACATGGTTTTAAACATTGAACTATTGGTTCTGTTTTGTGCTAGGTTTGTCCATAATTGTGGTTAGACACCGTTTTGTGTAAATGTCATGTGTTTTAGTGTTTATGCAAGTCTCCCACATACTTTACATGCCCATGGAGCAAATTTTAATTTATTATCTTGCGTGTGTTAAAAGTGCGTAAATGCTAGTTCGAGTGGGATTGTGGCAAACCCAGGGGATGAGTATGAGCGTGCCCCGACCATAGTGATGATGCCCGAAGAGGGTATTCCGATTGGGGTACCAACTAGAGTTAGTGTAGCTGCCTCGGGTACGAGTAGTCCCGGCCCGAGTGGTTCGGGTAGGCATGGGAGAAGTGGGGAAGACTCCGAAGGAGCTGGTAGTCCGTCTTCTTCCAATAGCAGCTCTGAGGAAGAGCCGAGTCAATAGGGCAGCGGGATCTTGACTAGGGATTATCCGCCCGTGCTCAAGGAAAGCGACGTGTGGCACATCTGAACTTTGTACCATATTCTGAGTTCGGTTGATATTCGGATGCCACGGTCGTACGAACGGGTTGTCTGGGAGGCACCAGGTTGGGTTAGCGTCTATGAAAACTGGTTTCACGATGGATTGAGGTTGCCTAGCCACTTAATAGCGGATCTTATTCCCTTCATAATCGCGAGACTTGGGTTGGTTCGACATTGAGGCTATATTAAGGTATTTTGTACCGGTTCGATCCGAACTGTCTGCTCTCAGTTCTCGTTGGCTGGCGATCGTATGGTTTCCTCACTTTGCTCAAATTACGTGCTGGGGGTTGGTAGTGGTGCTCTGCTGGCTTGTGCTCTGGCTTCCTATCATTCTGCCTTGAATCGTATCTGGAGTGAACTGTCCGGTTTATCCCATCCTCCTCCCATCTTATCTGGATCACTGCACGGGCTAGGGCATCTTCCATTGTGGTGCAACCCAACTTTGTAAGCTCTTTGTATAGTTCTCCATCCGAAAGGAGACCCTTCCTGAAGGCATCCACGACTGTCTCAGGATTACATGCAGGGATGGAGATCTTCTCTTTGTTGAACCTGCTGACATACTCTCTCAGTGGCTCGCCCCTTCTTTGGTGCACTCTGTATAGGTTGGCTGACAACTTCTCGAGTTTCTTGCTGCTGGCTAACTGTTCCACAAAGGTGTCGGTGAGTTGGGCGAATGAGTCGATATCCGTTCGGGAGATTCGTGTACCATTGGAGTGCCGGGCTATTAGAGTCATGAAAGTGACTCTATTTTGGTGATAAAAATACCCCATGTGTGATTAAATTGAAGTATATTGAGATAATTAAAGAATTTATGAATTTATTCACGAAAATCGCTTCCTAATATTTTTCTTATGAATTTAACGTGTTTGGAATGATTTTGGAAAGTATATGAGTTGATATTAGGTTGTGGTTTATGGATTAAGGGTGATTTTGTCTCATTTATGCTATTCAGGGGGTAAAATGTCATGTTTTAAGGGGCTGATTTTGTCACTTTTCAATTGTGCAGGGACTAAACTGATATTTTACACATTCTTCTATAAAACGAAAATGCAGATCGCGTCCAGAGAGGGGGGCTGTTCACGCCGTTTTCCGGCGACCCTTCGTCTCCCTCCGGCGACGTTTCATCTTCCCAAGCACCGATCCACCATCAGCCACCGCAAGCCGCCACCGCAAGCCGCCACACAACACCGCGACGATACGACTTCCCACCACCGCGTCGTTTCGTCTTCCCGGCGAGATTTCGCCGTTTTCCGGCGACGTTCCAGCTCCCCAAGGGTAGATCTCCCTTCCCCACAGCCGGATCTACACTTCCCTAGCTTCAGCCGCCGCGAAAACCGCCGGAATCCGTGATTTTGCCGCCGCGACTCTTCATCTTCCAGGCCAGATCCTGCTCATTTCCGGCGACTTCTCACCTCCCCAGGACCTGATCTGAACTCCCCATCACCAGAGCTTTCCATTGGTACCTTCGGATCCCATTTCCGCCACCGTTTTCCGGAGACCCGCCGGAAAATTAACGTTTTCCGGCGAACCGCGGCTGTTCGTATTCCGGGCTGTCCGTTGGTCGTTTTCGGCCCTTCTTCGCATCATATCGCTGTCGGTTACCTCCTCTTCGCCATGATCAGCTCCGTTTCCACTGTTTCAGCCTCCGTCATCACCACCATGAGCGGCTGAGTTCCCGGTTGTCCGTTACGGTGTAGGCGAGATCGAGATTGACTCCACTGATCTCCTCATCAGCTCTCGACTAGTTGGATGAGCCCGAATGTTGGATATTTGGTTAAGTTTCTTGTATTCAGATTATATTTGTTTTCGTTTCAGTTTGTTTGCGATACTTTAATATTATTCTGATACTCGACGTGTTGAATTGATAATGTCCATTGAGAACGTTTATTGATATATAACTTTTCGCATAATTGAATGTCGGTTTGAGATTATTGAATGTTGATTATGACTTTAAATTGCTTCGGTACTGATTGCAATCAAGTTGTAGTAGCGTTTAATGTCATCTCTACTAGGAATGCATTTATTGTGTAATTAGTTGATTGGATGATACAGGTTGATAGGTTGTACTTGTTAACGTTGTACCAACTAGTGGTGTTTAAGGGTTTAGCATTTTTCGGTTAGTCAATGATAGTCTTTAACCAATCGATCTGTAACTAAGACGACGGGGAGACAGGATAGATTATGCCTAGATTGCCGGGAGATATTTCTATTGATTTGCCTAGCCTTGTAGGATTAGGAAATTGAAGAGCGAGGAGAGGAATTGTGAGAGTTGGTCTTGAGTCAAACCGAACCCGTAGCGACAACGCTTTTAATATTGTGTTTTAGTTAGCAATTTATTTAATGCTTTTAATTTCCTGCAAGTAATTAGTTTCCTTAGTTTTAATCAATCATTTTGCCAATTTCTCTTTCGTTAACTCAAATATACATTAGGTTGTTAGTCTTGCTCTCTGTGGATTCGACCCTGCTTACTGCTAACTACGGTACTTAGGTTTAATTTTGTGACCGTGACGACTGGTCTAACAAAATTTTGGCGCCGGGCCGGATAAGCTCGAACCGAAACTTTTGCACATGCAGGCTTCCCTCAGCGGTCGAGGTATTGAGACCGTGAACATCTGTTTCTTGTACGAGGCTATGTGATCGTCCGGGTCGGTTGTGCCATCATACAGTTTCATGTTCGGGATGGTGAACTTCTGAGGCATGTCGGCTAGGGCGATCTCATCCACAAAGGGTGAATCCACGTAACAGTGGGGCCTGCTCTTCTTGGTTGGGACCGACATTCCTAGGATATGTCTCATCACTACTTCCACATCGGCCAATCTCTTGGCTAGTACCTGTTCCATAGGAGAAGGGGACGCCACTAGGTCATCCCGCTTGACCGCGTTGGCCTTTGCAATTGTCTTCAGCACATTCCTTTGGATTGTCCCGCGTGGTGTGATTTGGTGATTCATTGCTTCGTGCACACCTTGGTAGCTTGCATCTTCGTTCATTCCTTCTGGTTGGATGACTCCCATGGTAACAGTTCTAGTGTTTTGCCCTACATGAATGGTCAGTGGATTCGTCTGGTAGTCACTCGGTCCGTTAGGATGGATTGACTCGAGTGCTGTGGTTTGTTGGGTTTGGTCGTTCAACCCGTGGGGGTGAGCCGAGCCGAGCCGAATGGGGTTTGTGTTGGGAAGGTTGACTGGAGGTAAGGTGGGAAGGTAAGAATGGGTTGGTCTTGCGGGTTCGGGCTTTCTATCACTGGATGGTCTTGATCTTGAGGCTGGGATGGGTTGGCTGAATGGTGTTCTGTTGGCGTATCCTTATTTCCATGTGTCAGGATAGAATCGTCGATCGCCGATGAGTTTAATAGACGCGGCCTTTTGCCGGAGACCGAGGGTCGGTGCTCTGGTGTGTGGAGGGGTTACATGGATGGAACAGGGGCGCAGAACCGATTGGGGGGTGCTTGGCCAGACAGAAACTCTAGATCATAGAATTGACTCACCTTCTCCTTAAGAGACAGGTTTTCTGCCCCGATAGACGTGTTTTCGGTCCAGATTGCATCGTTCTCGGCTTCCAGTGTGGCTACCTTGTCCGAGTTCTGTTATATGAGGCCGGTTAGAGCCTCCAGTTTGGCCTCGAGGCCGGGATTAGCGTTGTTGGAGTTGTCAACCATGGAAAGTTCCTCTACGTAACAAGGTTCGTCGAGTCAAATGATTGCTAGAGGCCCCACGGTGGACGCCAAACTGTAGACGTAAAAATCTACCTGTATGGAAGGGAGGTCTGATCCCGTGAGGTTAAAGGCCACTAGCGATCCGCTGCACCTGCACACATAGAGAAACAAGCATGAAGCGAACGAAAAATACCAGGGTGGTGTTTGTCGTAGGCACTCTGACGCTCAAGTCAGCAAGGTTGAAAGAAGCTAGTATAGTGGGAGCTAGGGAGTAGAGAGGATACCGAAAGTCTAGTCGGAGACTGTGACTATGGCAGTGATGTGAAGCTCTCAAGCAGGGGCTTCGGGTGTGAAGGTGTAATGTAATGTGTCCCTTGTGAGAGGGCTGGCCTTTGTGTATATAGCGATTGTCCGGTCTCCCAATTCTGGTGGGAGTAGGAGTCTTAGTGTGACTCTGATGCAAACCCTGGAAGAATTAGGGCCGTGGTAAGTTATCTTACTAGTGTCCAGATAGGAAGGTGATCCTGATTAGGAAAGTAACTTTGAGTAGGAAAGTGTTTTGAACAGGAAGGTGACCTCGAATAGGAGATTTTTCAGGAATAGGAAAATATTGTAAGGGGGTCGTGGGCTCTAGACTCATCCATGGACCTAGGGAATGGACTGGGATTAGGAGGCTCGTGCCCAGGTGGTTTGGGTCGGTGTATCTTGTATCAAATGGACCTAATCCGGATTAGGTCACATCGGGATTGGGCTTAGCTTCGCCTTCATTGTCAGGCCCGTTTTTCTATTTGGGCCAAGGACTATTTTTGGCCCTAACACATACTCCAATGGTTATAGTGACCATCTGAAGCCTCTTTGCCCTTGCTGAACCTTGATATTTCTTCTTCATAGAATCCCAAATTTGCTTGGGCAGGGGCGGATCTAGCCTAGTTTTGGCCCACCCTCATTTTTTTTTAAATACTAATATGTACAATTTTTAGATTTTGGCCCACTCTAATAGAAATTTCTAGATCCACTACTGATTGGAGGTGTCTTTGCAAATGATTGTCTCCAATATAGAACGATCAATTGCTTGAAAAAGGTAGTTCTTCGCCTTCAAATATTAGAGTATTAAAAATTATTGATAAACCTATAACATTTGTGATAATTTGTAAGAAAAAAAAAACAGGTATATGTCCCTTCGATCCATTGCAACTGAATTTGTTATACTTACTACATTGTATTCATAAACTACACATAAAAATTTTAAACATAAATTTTTATATAAGAAATTTATCTTATTTGATGAGAGTTTAAGTGTAGTTTATGTTTAAAAATTTTAAACATAAACTACATGTAAAAAAAAAAAATAAGATAAATTTCTTATATAAAAATTTATGTTTAAAATTTTTATGTGTATTTTATAATTAGCAAATAATAATACAATAAACAATTTTTTTTTTTTTAATTATTGTCTCTAAAAGATAGAAACATATGGATCTAAGTATAATTTCTCTGGTCACAAACTTAAAAAAAAAAAAAAAAAAAAAAAAAAGCAAAAAAAAAGGGTCTTGTTCATAAACTCCACCTACAAACTTTGCATATAAATTTTTATTTGTAAAATTTTGTTAGTTTTCTGAAAAATTAATTTCTGAGTCGCCCCTATTCACAAGTCACTTTGAGAAGCGTTAAAGAATAAGTCAGAAAAGACCGACAAAAAAAGTTATGAGCTTAAAATACACGGCCAACAGACGGCTGTGACTCTATAAAATCCATAACAGGTGACGCTTTTCTTTATCATCATCTTCTTCTTCTTTCTTCTTCAATTTTCAGGAATTTTAAAACCTCGAAGCTGTTGATCCAGTCCCTTCCTTGCTCTTTCTTCTTCCTAATTTCTTCTGCTAGCTCTTTCTCTGAAACATCGTTCATTCATTTTTAACATTACTTTTCTTTTGTGTTTCAAACACGTACAGTTCTTACAATTATTTTCTCATCTTAACGTACACTCTTGAAACGTTCATTCTTTTCTAGCTGCTGATCCAGTCGCCATTTTTGACTGATCTCATTGCTATTTACTTGCTCACCCCTTTGCTCCTTTTTGAAGACTCAGTCTGAGGCCACTTCTTCTTTATTGTTTCAAGCTCTTGCATTAATTGCATGAAATATCAACAAATTTCAATTCATTTTCTAGGTTAAGTATCAGCAATTAAATCACTTTCAGATCTTTTTAGAGTTTTTTTTTTTTTTTTAATAATTGTTTAATATTTTTTGTTAACATTTTGGTGATGTTTACAGTCGATTAATCATGTCATCTCTGATTGCAAGAACTGGGAGACACAGACAAAGATATCAAGACCAGCTCAGGCTTGTTTCTGGGTATTTCATTTCTCCAATCTTTTTATCTCTTTTATAATTTTTTAAGAATTGATCTGTAATTAATCGTTTCTTTAGTATGATATTGTTCGCTTTAGGCTGAGCTTTTATTGTATTCTAGTATGATACAGTCCCAATAACCTTCTATATCCTATATAGTATATGATTCTGATAACTGTGAGATCACCCGGGTCCGAGTTTATAAGCAGTGACAATTGCTCTATGAAGACTCTTTCGCTCGCTTAATCTATGCTATGGTTTAGATGGTATGGCTTAGGGATCTTGGTTTTGGGTGTTGCAATTTTTTTTTTTTGGATAATTTACTTGTTCACAATCATTTTCTTCCAGAATTTTATTGGATATTGCGTGCTTAAAATAATAAAACCAAATTTTGTATCTAGCTTCTGTTCTTTTAACTGATTATTAACTTAAAATGAAGATTTTTTTTAATCTCAATTTTGATGGATGAGTCTTCCCTCTTCATTTCTTGTAATTAGTTTTTGAATTACTTTCACATAACTGTTTCAAGTTTAACAAATTTTATGGGATAATATCATCTACATGCTTTCTTTAGTTTGACTAATTAAGATATCCAAATACTTTATTTAGGAATAGAATCTTCAATAGAAATGTCATATTCTGCTTATTTATTCAAGTGATTTATTTTCTCTAAGTCAACTTGGATATTATTTCATCAAAAGAGAACTAGACCCACTTGTATTTACTTCACATGTCACCTAATTTTCATCGACCTTTAATCTACACAAACTTTTGATTATTAAAAAATTAATTTTTTAATTTTTTTTTTAATTTCATAGGGGTGAGTTTGGAAACTTTTTGAGTCTTTGAAACTTTGAAATTTTGGTTTATTTTTCTTCATTCCTGACAATGCTGCTTTTGTTTATTTTTTTGTGAAAAAAATAGGTGCATTCCTTATAGGTTTCAGAAGAATGCTAAGGATCAAAATTGCGACATGGAAAATAATGTTCTTGTGCTAATGATCTCGACGCCAAATCGCGATGATCTTGTGTTTCCCAAGGTTTTAGCATTTTTCATTTTCTTATGATATGAACAAAATAGGCGTTTATAGTGTGGTAGTCGGTTATAAGTTATAATATATGAATCAACATTAGTCTTCATCTGATTGTCAGGGTGGATGGGAGAAAGATGAGACCATTGGCGAAGCTGCGTGTCGCGAGGCCTTGGAGGAAGCCGGCGTCAAAGGATTACTTGGTGTAGGTTTCTTTGTTCTTTCTTGCTACATGAATTAACTGAAATTTTTTACATTGATGAGAAACCATTGAACTATTCCGACTAGGTTTTCGAGATTTTTATACATGAACTTTCCTTTTTGTGTTTCCGATTCGTCAAATGAATCCTAATTTTAATTTATTACAGGAAAATCCTCTTGGAGTTTGGGAGTTCAGAAGCAAGAGCAAGCAAAATAGTTGCAGCAATGAAGGAGGATGTAGAGGTTATATGTTTGTATTGGAGGTCACTGAAGAGCTTGAGACATGGCCTGAGCAAGCCAATCATGATAGGAAATGGGTAAGTCACGATTTTTCGGTTATGTAAATCCATCTCCCGTCATGTGTGACGGTCTGAAAGCCGTAAATATTAATGTTGAATTCATACCTATTAATATAAGCCTTTTAAAGAAGTGATTTTTTTTTTTCTTTTTAAGTCATTTGTAGAAAAATAGTCATTGTACTATTTATATTTTTAGTGACCTATATTTATTGTAAATTTATAGCTCTCAGTAGATGAAGCATTTAAATTTTGCCGATACGATTGGATGAGGGATGCTCTTAAAAAGTTTTTGATGGCTCTCCCAAGAGACATGACTCAAGGAACAAGTGAAATGGTGGGAGAGCTTCCTACACTCCCAGTTTCCGGCTCCGAATCTGAGCATAAAAGGTTGTAGCCGGGTTGCTCTAAGAAGCCTTCTGGCCTACAACACCTTGAGGATTCTTGTACAAAATGTGTTGTTCAAGCGTAACATGTACATGAGTGATCATGAGTCCTATACAATTTCTTAGAGAAAAGTAGCTTCTTGGCCAAAAAATACTTTCTTGTTCATATGTACCGCTCTTGTCTACTTTTCTCATTGAGGTTGTAAATGTGTGAAACTGCAAACACAACGGCTACCTTGAGGCAATATTAGAAATAATGTCCTTGATTTTGATTTTGATTTTGAACATCTATTATTCATTTATTGTTATATTCTTTTCCATGCCAATCATTTTTCAATCTTGAGTTAGTATTTGGCCAAATTGTTAAACAATAAAATATTTTAAAATCTCTTGGGATATTGTGCAAGAAGTCTTAAGATCAAACGTTATTTATATCATAATTCAAATTATAGAAATTTGAAAACAAAATTATGATTATTATTTTCTTAAAAATCTCTGTTAACTAATTATCAATAAATGTTGTAATTGGCGATCCACCGCCTTAACTTTGAGGTGGTGAATGGGGGAGGGGGTGTTTACTATAAAACCCCAACCCCCCTCCCTTTCATTTTAACACATAATTAATGGAGAAAGTGTAGAAGTATTACAACCCCCTCAAATTCTACTCTCTTAAATTTCTATGCCTCTTAATCTATTATACTTGCACCTTTAAAATTATAACACGTTATCAGTACGAAGAACTTAACAAGTATAACGTTGCACCTCTATTGAAAGTAAGTACTTCAATTCTATATGTATTCTTTAATTTTTGTTTCCGCCTTTAGGATCAGATTTATTCATTATTATTAAATTCTACCTCTACGGTCGGATCTATTTATTATTGTTAAATTCCGCCTCTATGGTCAGATCTATTTATTAAATTCCGCCTCTATGACTAAATTTATTTATTATTGTTGAATACCGCCTTTATGGTCGGATATGTTTAATCTTGTTAAATACAACTTTCATGGTTAGATCTGTTTTTAATATATTTTCGATAACCAATGTTAGCAATTGTGCTTCCATATTATGTTTAATAAATGAACTTGAAGTTCCATAAATAAATATCGTTTTAGAACTTGAAGTTCTAAATACTAATTACAAATACGAAGTTTGTAAAACAGAGACAAAAATTGGACCTAAAATTCTATATCGTAAAGATGAAGTTTTTTAAACATCCTTACTAATGTAAATTTTTTTTTAAGGATGGACTTCGAAATTGAGACATTGATATCCAGTAATGGTGGAGACATTTGTATACTAGACAGTGCAACAACGAACACCATCCTTCGGGATATAAAACATTTCTCAGGTTTGACCTTTACTGGGGCTAAAATAAATACCATATCAGGATTTGTAAACATAATTGAGGGCTTCGGAAGAGCAACACTTGTATCACCAAGTGGAATTAAATTAAGTATCTATGATGCTTTATATTCTAGCAAATCCAGAAGAAATTTGCTTAGTTTCAAAGATATACGACTCAATGGATACCACATTGAAACTTTAAGTGAAAAGGATGGAGAGTTTTTATACATCACTACTAATATTTCATGCCAAAAGCATGTACTGGAGAAACTCTCTACTTTCTCATCAAGGTTATATTACACATTCTTGAAGAATGTTGAAGTCTATGCAGTTATAAACCAGAAGTTCACTGCTCTTAAACTTTTTAAAATTTGGCACGACCGTCTTGGTCACCTAGGATCTGCTATGATGCATAGGATCATAGAAAACTCACATGGGCACCATTAAAGAACCTGAAGATTCTATCATTTAATGAGAGTGCTTACATTGTTTGTTCACAGGGCAAATTAGCACTTAAGCCATCTATCACTAAAATTGGTGTAGAATCCCCATCATTTTTACAAAGAATTCATGGGGACATATGTGGACCTATTCATCCACAAGTGGACCTGTCCGCTATTTTATGGTATTGTTTGACGCATCGGCATGATGGTCAAATGTTTGTCTACTATCTACCTATAATGTTGTCCTTACTAGATTGCTGGCAAAAATCATCAGATTACGGGCACACTTTCCAGATTACCCAATTAAAGCAATCCGTCTGGACAATGCTAGTGAGTTTACCTCAAAGACATTTGATGACTATTGTACATCAATGCGAATTGATGTTGAGCACACAGTACGACATGTACATACCCAGAATGGTATGGCAAAGTCATTTATAAATTGTATCCAATTAATTGCAAGAACTTTGCTATTACGTACGCAATTACTAACTTATGTCTGGGCTCATGCTATTTTACATGCTGCGGCATTAATTCGCTTAAGACCCACTGCATATCATCAATACTCTCCAATATAGCTTGCATTTGGACATCCGCCTAATGTATTCCATTTAAGAAATTTTGGTTATGCTGTGCAAATTCCAATTGCACCCCCTTAGTGTACCAAATTGGGACCCCAATGTTATTTGGGAATATATGCTGGCTATGATTCACCATTTATTATCAGATATCTTGAGCTCCTAATGGGCAATTTGTTTATCACATGTTTTGTGGATTGCCATTTTGATGAGACAACATTCCCATCTTTAGGGAAAAAGGTAAAGCCTCCTGAAGTAAGGCCTGAACTTTCCTAGAAAGTGAATTCTATGTTTCATTTAGATCTTTGCACATCTCAATCTAAAATTGAAGTGCAAAGAATAACACATTTGCAAAATATTGCCAACCAAATGCTTGATGCATTTACAGATGCTGCAAAAATAACGAGATCATACATTCCTGCTGTCAATGCACCAGTAAGGATTGATGTTACCAATGAACAACCCATATGGGCAGTGATCAATTCATCTATTATACGCCAGAAGCGTGGTAGGCTTTTTGGAGCCAAGGATACTGTTCCCAGGAAATGAAAGGCACAAAATCAAATAGGTGTCAATATTGACCATACTTGAATAATTGACAATTCCTCATCTTTTAAACTAGGTCCAGAAGAGTTAACAGTCTCTGAAAGGACACAAGCCCCTAAAAAGGAAGAAATCCTTGAAGGAATACAAGAACATAGAAATGAAGAAATTTCTATGAACTATGCTCACAAGAGAAATGTAGAATCGTGAAAACACTATTGTTGATAACATATTCTCATACACAGTAGCTACTGAAATTATGAATGATGAGTTTGAGCCATGTTCTATTGATGAATGTTGACAAAGACGTGATTAGCCAAAATGGAAAGAAGCAATTCAAGCAGAATTAACCTTCCTAGCAAAACGTAATGTATTTGAACCTGTAGTTGATAAGAGCTTGAATGTTCATATTTTGTTAGTGATTTAATTGGTTTATTTATGGAAAAATGTGCTTAAAGTGTGGAATTTGGATTATTTCTTTCATAAATACCATTTATGGGATCACGGGTGAATTTTGAGTGTTTACAGACTCAAACAAGTTTTTGAAGGGAAAAGAACGATGTTGATAGGATGTACAACGCGTAGGAACAAAAGGCACAAGAATCAGGGTCGAAATGAAGAAGTTGCGGCACTTCGAAGATGTTAAAGAAAATCTGGAAATCTTTCATCATGAGTATGCCTCGATGCTTTTGTCATAACTTGAGCTATAGAAATTAGAATTTGACGATTCTGGTGGCGTTGGAAAGCTTATTCAGAGAGCTACAATGTTAATATTGATGACTTATTCAAATTCTAAAGATTAAAGATGCCTTGGACATAAAGAACAATCACCGCGACGACCATTATTACCGCCGCGGCGATGGGTCACGGGTTTGTGTTAATTCACTACCCTAATCCGAATCTGAATGGGCTAAGTTTCTAATCTTTTTCCTAAGCATGACCAAGAACCCCAGGGATATAAAAGAGAGTTTTTAAGAAATTAAAGGGGGACTTTAGGAAGGAGAAGAGGACGGCTACCAAGTTGGAGATCGGGATCCTGAAAGCTCTCGTTCACCGATTAGAAAAGTTTATCTTTTTCTTGAATTGATGTAATTGATTAGAATGATGGATTTTGTTATTTTCATTATGAACTAACTTTCGTTTCTAGGGCTAAGATGTAGCCCAATTTATGAACATGTGTTGACATTATTATTTTGATTCTATATTGAGCATGATTTATAAGTTTTATTATTCTGCATAATGCTTTCAATTCTCAAGGGCCCGAGAGTTGAATGATATCATGAGTTAGGTTGAGATCGAGAGATAAAACCTGATTTGTCTTAGGTAATAAAACCATAGATTGAGCGAACGCTAGAGATAGGTTACCGCGATCTGTGAGGCTCTGGTAAATTCTATAAAACTTAATGATCTCTTAACTCCTAAATCCAACTTAGAGATATTTTGGGTTGTTGCTTAAGGCTTAATTCGCTAATTGTTTGAGAGAAAGTGGAATATCAGGGAATTTGGTCTTTAGAATAAGCTTAATTAGGTTAGCAATAATTGTCAATGCATAGGATTAAATTGGTGTGAAATCTATGCCCTAGGTTTAGTCATATTGATTTTCACTTCAAAGTGTTTACAAATTCTGTCTTTATTTAGTACTTAGCTTTTAGTTTATTTCCTTTTTCATTAAATTCATTCTTAAATTTCAGTTTAATCAAATAGCAATAAAATATAATAGTTTGGTACTTGGTAGGTAGTTCCCTTGGGATTCGACACTCGTTTACTCAAGTTTTACTACTTGCACGATTTCGTACACTTGCGAATAGCCTGTCAAGTTTTTGGCGCCGTTGCCGGGGAACTATTTTGTTTTACCAATATCAATACAAAATATTTAGTTGCTAATTTGGTTTTTTTTTTTTTTGTTTACTGAAATTTTTATTTGTGTTTGATTTGTTTGTTGTTTTCAGCTAGAATCTGGAGAGTTTACGTTCGAGAGGTAGGGGTGATCTTAATCCACTAGATTTTGAGATCGAACGAACCGCTAGACAGTTGAGAAAGGAAAAGAGGCAAGCTGAATCTGAAAGAGCCATGGCTAACACAGGATTTGTCAATCCGAATGTGCAAAATCAAGAGGTTGAGAATGAGCATATCGTCGGAGGAAATGCAGTGGGTGGTGCAGAAGCAGTTCAAAGAGCATTGAAGGACTATTCTAGTCCTACTGTCGATGGTTGTTATTCAAGCATCAAGAGACCACCCGTTCAAGCAAACAATTTTGAGATTAAGCCAACAATTATCGGAATGATTCAGCAGTCGATCCAATTTGCTGGGTTACCTAATGATGATCCCAACCTGCGTATCGCAAACTTTCTAGAGTTGTGCGACACATTCAAGCATAACACAGTATCCGAGGATGCAATCAAACTAAGGCTTTTCCCATTTTCTCTTTGGGATAAAGCTAAGGCTTGGTTGATTTCATTACCATCTGGGAGCATCGCGACGTGGAATGAGTTGGCTCAAGCGTTCCTCACTAAGTACTTTCCACCTGCCAAGTCGGCCAAACTGAGGATTGAGATTACCAACTTTTATCAACAGGATTCAGAATCATTGTATGAAGCATGGGAAAGGTTCAAGGATCTCTTACGGAGGTGCCCACACCATGGTATACCAATCTGGTCACAAGTGCAAACGTTCTACCAAGGTTTGCTACCAACCATTCAAGCCATGATTGATGCTGCAAGTGGGGGAGCCTTGAACACCAAAAAGCCAGCAGAAGCATACAATCTGATCGAGGTGATGGCGAACAACAATTATATGAGGACTCTAGAAAGAAATTCAACAAGGAGATAAGCGGGAGTACACGAAGTCGACAGTTACACTGCATTAACTGCTCAACTTACGAACATCCAGAAGAAATGAGGTAATGTGTTGAAAATAAATGCAATTGAATCTTCCTCTCTAACATGTGACCTTTGTGCAGGAAATCATGCGTCGAACGATTGCCAAGAGGGAAATCAGTTTGCTTAGCCCGAACAAGCCAACTACGTCAACAATTTCCAAAGAGGGCAAGGGAATCCGTATTCCAATACATATAATCCAACATGGAGGAAACACCCAATTTTTTCATGGAGCAACAACAATGAGCAAAAACAAGCACCTGTTTTTCAACCTCAAGAGCAGAAATCAAACTTAGAAAATGCATTAACCAAGTTCATTGAGGAGACAAGCAAGAGATTTGAGAAGACCGACGTCCTGGTTCAAAATCAATCTGCAGCTATAAGGAACCTTGAGACTCAAATTGGGCAGATTCACAACATTTTAGCAAGAAAAGGTCAAAGGGTTTTACCAAATTTAGTGAAGGCTGTCAGAAGCTTCCTTGGGCATGCGGGCTTTTATAGGAGATTCATACAGGATTTTTCTAAAATCTCTAAACCTCTTTGTGATTTATTAGCTAAGGATGTTCCTTTTAATTTCAGTCAAGAGTGTCTAGATACATTTAAGTGCTTAAAAGAAAAATTAATTTCTGCTCCTATTATTGTTGCGCCCGATTGGGAGCTACCTTTTGAACTCATGTGTGATGCGAGCAATTATGCTTTAGGGGCTGTCTTAGGACAGCGAAAAGGTAAAGTCTTGCATGTGATTTATTATGCCAGTAAGACTTTAACAGGACCACAGCTGAATTATGCCACTACTGAGAAAGAATTTTTAGCAATAGTATTTTCTATTGATAAGTTTTGTTCTTATTTGCTAGGTACCAAGGTCATCGTGTACACAGACCATGCTGCATTGAAGTACCTCCTTGCAAAACGAGACTCCAAGCCAAGATTATTGCGATGGGTATTGCTCCTACAGGAATTCGACTTGGAGATTAAGGACAAGAAAGGAACAGAAAATCAAGTGGCTGACCATTTATCCCGATTAGAGTCTAATGAAGAAGTTCGAGAGGAAGAAGATCCAATCAACGAATACTTCCCGGATGAGCAATTGTTTGCTATTCAAGAAGGACTATGGTTCGCGGACATTGCTAACTACTTGACGCGAAAAGTTATGCCCCCTGGAATGAACTCGCAAAGACGAAAGAAATTTTTTGCAGATTTAAAGTACTACTTCTGGGAGGATCCATTTTTGCACAAGCATTGCGCTAATCAGATGATAAGATGATGTGTACTAGAGGAAGAGATGACGAATATACTTCATCACTATCACTCAATGGAAGTCGGTGGTCATTTCGGTTCGACAAAGACCGTCGCAAAAGTTCTTCAATCAGGATTTTTCTGGCCTACTCTTTTTAAGGATGCTTTTCATTTTGTGATGAGTTGTGATGAGTGTCAACGGGTTGGGAATATTTCTAGGAGAAATGCCATGCCTTTAAATAATATCCTAGAAGTAGAATTGTTTGATGTTTGGAGGATAGATTTTATGGGACCTTTTCTGTCTTCGTTTTCTAACCATTTCATTTTGGTAACTGTAGATTATGTGTCGAAGTGGGTGGAAGCTGCCGCGTTGCAAACAAACGATGCTCGTGTCATTATCAAGTTCGTGAAGAAGAATATCATTTCAAGGTTTGGCACGCCAAGAGCCATTATCAGTGATGGTGGTTCTCAATTTTGCAATCGTCAATTCACAGCATTGCTGAGCAAGTATGGAGTTACACATCGTGTGGCAACCCTATATCACCCACAAACCAGTGGCCAAGTCGAAGTTTTGAATAGGGAGCTAAAACGAATCCTGGAGAAGATAGTGAACACCTCTCGAAAGGATTGGGCAACTAAGCTTGATGATGCACTATGGTCGTATAGGATGGCATTTAAAACACCAATAGGAATGTCGCCCTATAGGATGGTTTACGGAAAAGCTTGTCACTTGCCAGTGGAGTTAGAGCATAGGTCGTATTGGGCAGTAAAGTTTTTGAATTTTGATCTACAAGTTGCTGGGGCAAAACATTTACTGCAACTCAATGAGATGGAAGAGTTCCGCAATGATGCATATGAGAATGCCCAGATTTACAAAGAAAAAACTAAACAGTGGCATGACAAACACATTGTGAACCAGGAATTCAAGGAAGGTGACAAGGTGCTGTTGTTCAACTCGAGACTACGACTTTTTCCCGAGAAATTGCGCTCAAGATGGTCTGGCCCGTTCATCATTCATCGTGTGTTTCCGCATGGGGCGATAGAACTTCACCACCTTACGAAAGGAACATTCAAAGTCAACGGGCAAAGATTGAAACCTTATATTGAGAATGGAAATGCCAACGAGAGGGTTTCAATTCTTCTTCAGAATCTGAATTGACGACAGAAAAGGAGTCGAGCTTAAGACTTTAAACAAGCACTTTTTGGGAGGCAACCCAAATTTTTGATTCCATTTGTGTTTTATTTTATGTTAATTGATTTTATTTTATCTAGTGCATTTTTAGTTAGTAATTTTTATTTTTATTTTTGTGTGTTGTCATGTTGCATTTTTAGTTTGTTGACTCAGGATTTCGGATAGTTTTTCAAGTGATCGACAAAACGCACTCAAGGATCAAGCAGAAGACTGATCATGCTCACCGCGGCGATACATTTAGTCGCTGCAGCGAGCGTGACTTGCGTGCACGATGGACGATGTCTAATCACGCTCACCGCGGCAACGAGTTTCATCGCTGCAGCGAGCGTGAATCCAGTGACGCCGCGACGATAACAATGATCGCCGTGGTGACTCATACTATCGTCGTAGCGATTGCACCAGGCAACACAATATTGTGTTTAAATCAGCAGTTTTCTTCTTCTATTGTCAAACACTTCATTACATGCTTCTCTCCCACAATTGCTCTCCACCAATTTTCATTTAAACAATTCAATTTTCTTTTTTTTTTTTTTACTCCAGTGATCACTAAAACACTCATTTTCATATCCAATTTCATAGATTAAAAGGAGCAAGTGGAAATTTTTTCGCAAAATTCAAGGTTAGGGTTTCACAAGAGATTTGGGGATTTTTGAAATTTCATATAATCCACTTCAATTCAGGGCGTATTTGGACAGAACAGGATTCAAGTAAGTGTTTCTTAACATTTTGCATTGAAATTTTGAGTGTGGAAGGGTGGAGTCCATTGATCTGAGTTGTGTGGAAGTGTGGATAGTTGTGACTATTGATAGAATTTCGTGGGACTGTTTGTAATTGAGATTGTATTTGATTGAAGAAGGGCAGTTGCTGTTTGTGGGAGTGAGTTGATTTTCGTGAGCAGTGTTAGTATTTTGACTGAGCGTTTGGATCGAGTTTGAAATAGTGATAAATGGCACCCAAAAGAAAGGTCAGAATTGATAGGAGAGAAAAAGGTAAAGGGCAGGCTTCCAGTGATTCCCAGTTTGTTAGCCAGGCTGCCCAAGAAAGGTATGAAAATTTTGCAAAACAATCGGGGCGATTCATTGAAGAACGAGAGCTGGTGTTTACAGAAGCTTTTGAGGGAACAACTGATGTGATTCAAGCTCTGGGTTGGGAGCAAATTTGCAAAGAGCCCCTGGCGCCTGCTGTTGCCTCTGTGGTAAAGGAGTTTTATACCAACGCTCCGGATAGCGTTGACGGGAGAACCATAGTAAGAGGTAAAGAGATAGTGTTTAATGCCGCTGCGATTAATGAATTTTATGGGCTGCCGCAAGTTGAGTTCGATGACGATGCCTATGCCACATTCAAGCAACAAGTGGATTTTGATGCAGTAATAAACACTTTGACAGAGGGGAGAGCTACATGGTTTATTGCGGCAAGGGAACACATCCGTTTTGAAAGTAAGTTCTTGGACTCAATTTCGCGTATGTGGTTATATTTTGTATGCTCTTGATTGATGCCATCCAAGCACATGAGTATTGTTAGTAAAGCTAGGGCAATCTTAATGTATGCTATCCGCCAGAAGATGAGGATGAATGTGGGTGAAATTATCTTTCAAGTAATTACTCATTTGGCAAAGCATGCCAAGACGGGCTTTTATTTTCCCCACCTGATTACTACATTGTGTACTCAAGCGGAAGTGCCATTGAATGCTGGAGAAATTTTTATTCCGCCAGGAGTGTGTCTTACTGTGCAGTTTCTACAAAATTTAACTAGTGGGGGCAGAGTAGAGGTACCCAGGACCAAAGCATCTTCATCGTCGAAGCTTTCCCAAAAAGATCAATTGTTGAAGCTGAATGAAGACATTGAAAAAGTGAAACAGCAACAGAATCGTCAAGAGGCTTGGATGACATGGATGAGTGGGAAAATGAGGGTGCAACATGAGATGCAAAGATTGCAACTTGCACATGCTGGGATTGCAGCACTGGGGTGTGAATGGACTGATTTTGTGTACCCAGCAGATGAGGAGCACGGTGATGTTCCTGATGAGGATTTTGAGGAGAGTATAGAGGAGTAGACTTTAGTTAATGTTGTTAGTGCAGTTTGTTTTGGTCGCTTTTAATTTTCTGTGTGTCCTTTGACTCTTTGTGAACTGTTAGTCTTTTTGTTTTATTGTTTTGTTTTTCTTTGTTCATGCTTTTTTTCTCCATTCTTTTATTTTGCATAACTCTGATGGCCGGCATGGTTTGTTTAGTGGTTTTTCTGTTTTGATAGAACGACTGGTGTATACGACTGGACGGCTTTATCTTGTTGAGGAATGCGGTAACGTTTTCTTTCTTTTACTCTTACGCTTAACATTGGGGACAATGTTGATTTTATTGGTTTGGGGTAGGAATTTAAGAAACTTAAGTTAAGCAGAATGTGTTTTTGTATGGATGAGCAGAATTTGTTTTTGTATGGATTTAGAGAGCATTTTTATTTGTTCTTTCATTTTAGGTTGTGAGTTGTATTTTGTCTCTTGGATGAAGTCATATGTCTATGATAAGAATGTGATTGCAATAACATGGAACTAAAGGATGACATTAATTTTTACCTTTGCTTACGGATGTGTGTGAATATTAATGACATGAAGTTGAGACCCTAGTGAACTGTGGATTGAAAGTGGTTCAGTCACCTACTTAGAGACATGTTATGTATGAAGTTTCCATGAACATTATTGTGATCTCAACAAACTCTAGAACTCATTTGATAATCACTCAAGGCGAAATCCTAGAATTCACATCACTTAGGAAATGATTTAGGCTATTTTTGGACTGTTTGAGCCTTTCAAGCCAACCCTTGTTATTGTCGTCGCTAGTTAGCCATTTGAGCCTTTCAAACACAATTTAGCCTCGTTTTTCTTTCTGTGAACTTAATTTTTACCCTATCCTGATTATGAGCCTAAAACAAAATCCTACCCATTTTATCCTAAAGAGACTTAATTGTTGTTTAAGCTTAATATGAGTATTGGAGAGGAAGTGTAGTTTTGCCACAACCCTGGTTTATGCGAAGAAATTGGTTGGGGGTTGTGGAATGCTTGTACGATCAGTGGGGATGTGGGTGTTTTCTGATTTCTTAAAAAAAAAAAAAAAAAAAAAAGTTATGCTTAGTTTAAGGGTATTTCGGCTGGAAACCAGAACCCGCCTTAAAAACTGCCTAGCAGTACTTGGCAACCTCCGGTATAACAACGCCACGTACACCTTAGACGCATCTCCCTCGCCGCATTTATAAAAAGAAAAAAAAAGTTTGAGGGTTGTAAATTAGTGGACACGTTGGTTGGTTGAGAAGAAGTGGAGTTCGAATTGATTTTAGAGTTACATGAGGAAAAGTGAGTCTCTTACTTTGTTATTCATATCATTTTCTTGGAACCCATACCCTGGCCTAAAGTTACAACCTTTACAAAGACCTATTGATCCAAGGTGATGTGAAATTCTACATTAGTGGAGAGTGATGTGAAAAGTGAGCCTATGGAGTTTGATTCCATGATTCATGTACAAGTCATAACCCGGATACCGAGATAAAAATTTTGTTCATGAATGTTGGGCATAACACCATCCGAGTGTGCAGACTAATGGTTTGTGGCTGTATGGATGTTCTAGGGTTGATAACGAAAATGAAATTGATGTTTGCATTATTTGTGAGTTTTAGGTGATTTTTAATTAATCTATTTATTTTGTGTATATGCAATTTTTGAGACCGCTTTATGAATGGATCCAAGACTCTGTGCTAGTGTGTTCTTTTTATGTTTATGTTTTATATTACTTTTGGAGTTTAGGATAAGTTTAGTGTGGATGTTTGTGGGTATCGTCGCTGGAAACCCTCACGAGACTACAACTC
The DNA here is from genome assembly GCF_008641045.1 of Pistacia vera. Classification (NCBI taxonomy): domain Eukaryota; kingdom Viridiplantae; phylum Streptophyta; class Magnoliopsida; order Sapindales; family Anacardiaceae; genus Pistacia; species Pistacia vera. The sequence goes on from NW_022196298.1 coordinate 104,247, forward strand.
GTCCAACTAGGGCCACCTAGGGGTTTAAAGGCTTGTTGCATACGCTAAATGCAATCGTGTCAATCTACGAAAGTGATTTAGGATAATTTAGATTTAGGTTTTTAATCAGTTGCTTTCTTTTCAAGCTTAGAGACTTGTTTTATCACTTATTTTGCTAGGGACTAGCAAAAAGCTGGTTGGGGGTTGTGATAAGAGCTTGAATGTTCATATTTTGTTAGTGATTTAATTGGTTTATTTATGGAAAAATGTGCTTAAAGTGTGGAATTTGGATTATTTCTTTCATAAATACCATTTATGGGATCACGGGTGTATTTTGAGTGTTTGCAGACTCAAACAAGTTTTTGAAGGGAAAAGAACGATGTTGATAGGATGTACAACGCGTAGGAACAAACGGCACAAGAATCAGGGTCGAAATGAAGAAGTTGCGGCACTTCGAAGATGTTACAGAAAATCTGGAAATCTTTCATCATGAGTATGCCTCGATGATTTTGTCATAACTTGAGCTGTAGAAATCAGAATTTGACGATTCTGGTGGTGTTGGAAAGCTTATTCAGAGTGCTACAATGTTCATTTTGATGACTTGTTCAAATTCTAAAGATTACAGATGCCTTGGACATAAAGAACGATCACCACGGCGACCATTCTTACCGCCACAGCGATGGGTCACGGGTTTGTGTTAATTCACTACCCTAATCCGAATCTGAATGGGCTAAGTTTCTAATCTTTTTCCTAAGCACGACCAAGAACCTCAGGGATATAAAAGAGAGTTTTTAAGAAATTAAAGGGGGACTTTAGGAAGGAGAAGAGGACGGCTACCAAGTTGGAGATCGGGATCCTGAAAGCTCTCGTTCACCGCTTAGAAAAGTTTATCTTTTTCTTGAATTGATGTCATTGATTAGAATGATGGATTATGTTATTTTCATTATGAACTAACTTTCTTTTCTAGGGCTAAGATGTAGCCCAATTTATGAACATGTGTTGACATTATTATTTTGATTCTATATTGAGCATGATTTCTAAGTTTTATTATTATGCATAATGCTTTCAATTCTCAAGGGCCCGAGAGTTGAATGATATCATGGGTTAGGTTGAGATCAAGAGATGAAACCTGATTTGTCTTAGGTAATAAAACCATAGATTGAGCAAACACTAGAGATAGGTTACCGCGATCTGTAAGGCTCTAGTAAATTCTATAGAACTTAATGATCTCTTAACTCCTAAATCCAACTTAGAGATATTTTGGGTTGTTGCTTAAGGCTTAATTCGATAATTGTTCGAGAGAAAGTTAGTGGAATATCAGGGAATTTGGTCTTTAGAATAAGCTTAATTAGGTTAGCAATAATTGTCAATGCATAGGATTAAATTGGTGTGAAATTTATGCCCTAGGTTTAGTCATATTGATTTTCACTTCAAAGTGTTTACAAATTCTGCCTTTATTTAGTACTTAGCTTTTAGTTTATTTCCTTTTTCAGTAAATCCATTCTTAAACTTCAGTTTAATCAAATAGTAATAAAATATAATAGTTTGGTACTTGGTAGGTAGTTCCCTTGGGATTCGACACTCGTTTACTCAAGTTTTACTACTTGCACGATTTCGTACACTTGCGAATAGCCTGTCAGTAGTCCAAACGCCTAAAAACATGAAACCCATAGGATACAAGTGGGTATTCACAAGGAAACGAAATGAGAAAAATGAGATTGCTAGGTATAGGGCTAGACTAGTGGCTTTAGGTTTCCTGTAGAGACCCAGAATTGACTTTGATGAGACGTATTCACCAGTGATGTATGCTATCACATTTTGTTACTTGATTAATTTATCAGTCTCAGAATGACTTGATATGCGTCTCATGGATGTTTTCACTATATATTTGTATGGTACATTGGATATTGATATCTATATAAAAATCCTTGAAGGATTCAAAGTGCCAGAAGCAAATAAAAGGAACATGTATTCAATAAAATTGTAAAGATCGTTATATAGGTTGAAACAATTAGGACGAATGTAGTATAATCATCTTAGTGAATATCTGATTAAGGAAGGATACATCAAAGATCATGAATGCCCGTGTGTCTTTATAAAAAGGTCAGAATCAGGATTTGCAATTGTGGCAATATGTGTTGATGACATGAACTTAATAAGGACTCTTGAAAAACTCACAAAAGTTGCCAAGTACTTAAAAAGAGAATTTGAAATGAAGGATCTGGGGAAAACAAAGTATTGTCTCAGCCTGCAAATCGAGCATTGTTCAAATGGAGTTTTGCTCCATCAATCAAATTATACTGAAAAGATCCGTAAGCAATTTTATATAGATAAATCTCACCCCTTGAGTACCCCAATGGTAGTTTGTTCTCTTGATCCTAAAAAGGATCTATTTCATCCTTAAGAAGATGATGAAAAGATAATTGGTCCATATCTGAATGTAATATGTGCATTATTATATTTGGCACAATGTACGAGACCATGCATAACATTTGTAATGAATCTGTTGGCAAGATTTAGCTCTGCACCAACTTGCCAACATTGGAATGGGATCAAACCTGTCTTTCATTACGTCAGTAGAACAAAAAACTTGGGATTATTTTATCCAAAGAAAGTTGTTAATGATCCTAAATTAGTTGGCTATACAAATGTTGGGTACTTTTCTGATCATCACAAAGTCTACTCGCAAATGGGATATGTTTTCACTCATAATGGTACTGTAGTATCATGGCGCTATACAAAACAAACCTTGGTTGCTACTTCCTCAAACCACTCTAAGGTTTTTGCGCTTCATGAAGCTAACCAAGAATGTGTATGGTTAAGATCTGTCATCCATCGTATTGAAAGTACATGCAAATTGCCACGTACCTCAGATACTCTCATAATCATAAATGAAGACAATGCAACATGTATTGCTCAAGTCAAAGGAGGATATATCAAAAGAGACAGTACCAAGCACATTTCACCGAAGTTCTTTTACACTCATGAACTCCAGCAAAGTCGAGAGATTGATATCAAACAAATACGTTCTAGTGATAATCTTGCAGATTTATTCACTAAGGCCTTACTGACATCAACATTTGAAAAGTTAGTGAATAACATCGGTATGTGGTCACTCAATAAGTTATTAAATTTATTCTACCAAGAGGAGTATCGATTAGGGGAAGTTCTTAGAAAAGTTTATTACACTGTTTGTTATATTGGACATATGTGCACTGTACTCTTTTTTCCTTGATCAGGTTTTGTCCCACTAGGTTTTTCTGACAAGGTTTTTAATGAGGCAGTATGAAGCATGTCCAATTTCACATTACGGTAGAGTTGTATTTCTTTACTTAAGTTTTTTTCCCATTGGGTTTTTCTTCAGTAAGGTTAAATATAATTATCTGTAAGCAGTGGATGTTCAAGGGGGAGTGTTGTAATTAGCCATCCACTGCCTAAACTATGAGGCGATGAATGGGGGAAGGGGTGTTGGCTATAAAAAGCCATCTCCTCTTCGTGTTGACACCAATTAATGGAGAAAGTGTAGAAGTATTACAGCCCCCTTTAATTCTACTATCTTAAATTTCTATCCCTCTTAGTCTATTATTTATACTTGCACCTTTAAAATTATAACAATAAATTATTTATTTTCCAAAAGATTTCTTTTTAATAAAGGGAGATCATACATGATTCTCAAACTATAGGGGATATCTTAGGGTGCGTTTGGTTTGTTATTTCCTACCTTACCCTAAACCCAATTTTCAGAATACAGTTTGGTTTATTATTTAGATAATAGAATCCTGAAAACAAGATTCTGACAAATTTTTAACTGTTGAAGACAGAGTTTGCAGTGATGTCTTCTTTTATTTCGCTTTCTCTTTTCACTGCTTCACCACCGTCAGAAACCATCTTCCTCTCAATTCCAACAACACAAACCCATCGCACATTGTCTGACCTTCCTCCTGCAAATGATCTTCCATCTGCAAATACAAAAAAAAACCCACTGCACATTGTCCAAACAACCTTCCACCTGAATCCGAAAACAACCCCACAACACCACCCAAACACATTATTCCACCATCATCACAACAGAAACGCATCGCCACCACCCATCACCATTTGCTGCCATTATCACAAAACAAAACCCACCATCACAAACCATCTTCCACGGCCACCATCATCACAAAAGCAAACCATCATCACAATATCATCATCCATCGTTCATTGTCTGCCACCTTAGAACCACCACCATCGATCAGGATCTGCCACGAACCACCACCGTTGTCGTCTTTTCTACCACAAAGATCTCTCGTCGTTGCCGAGCTGCCGTGAAGATCTCCCGTCGTTGCCGATCTGCCGTTAAAATCTCCTATCGTCGCTGATCTTCCATGAAGTGAAGGTCACCGTCGTCGATCTGCCATGAACCACCATCGTCATCGCCTCAAAGTGAACCAACTCCTACCATCTGATACGAACAACCCATCACCACAGAAATGTAATGGCGTACTTGCTTTGAAAATTTGCATCAATATATGTAAATATATAAAGCTAAAAAAATTTTAAAAAAAAGTTATTTATTTTGTTGTTATTATTTTTAACATTTCAATCTTTACCGGGAAATATGTAAATCGTGAAAGGGACAAACAATAAAAAGAACATATCGGTAATGGATGAATTTTGGGAGTAAAAAATTGTTATATTAGTGGAAATATTTTTTTAGGAATTTTTCTAACTGATATATTTGTTTTGCATATTCGGCATCGTTATTTGATCATAAGAACAAATTGCGATCATATGCACAGATGTCAGTATAATTTGTCCCAACGTCGTAGGATTGATTACTACCTGTAGTAGAGGCGAAAGTTTTGACATTTTTCTAGACTTGGAGTTCTTCATACACCCTATTGATCAACATTACCTGTATCTTCCCCTGCATTGACGATTTCAAGCAGTGTCGGATTGAACGCGGTAACGGTTTATCTATGTTTACTTTATTACGTTTAAATGTGCGTATGTGTGTTTGTAATGTGTTTGGTGATTGGAATGGTGTCCTAATCTTGGTTATCGTTCTCACCGTACTGTGATTAGATGAGTGATACTATGAACTGGTCCGTTGAGATTACCCACATATTTTTGATCCTGTTATTTGAGCAGGCAAAAACTTCACACGGTACTTCAATGAAAACAGTAGATTACCAGGAAATGTTGGATGACTTATCATCATTGGCTAGGAGGAGACTCAACGTGACACAGATAACCTCTAAGTACTTTTGCCTACGAAAAGTATATCAAGCATGGCGGAAATTGCTGCAACACACGGGCTTCGGGTGGGATCAAGAATCGTAAAGTCCAAAGTGTTTCGTACAGGTTTGGCAAGAATATGTCAAGGTAAATTTTAAACTTTTTTAACTAATATTATTCAACGACACCGTATTTATACGCTTTATTTTTTTTTTTTGGGATTGCCAAATATTAATATATTTTTATTTTGCATTACAACAAAACCCACAGGCTCAACAATTCTACCACAAGGGACTTCCTCACAAGGAGCTTTATGAAATCATATTTGAGAAGCAAATTGCCACTAGGAGATATGCGTACACATCTACATCTCAACCAGTGGAGAACTTCACTTCTTCCAATCAGGGCACGGTTGACATTGATGATAGTGATTTTGAACCTGATCCAGATCGGACGACAAAGGAAAATGGCTAAACACATTTGGTCATAGAAGACCGAGAAATAGGAGGAATAGAAGCGGCCCGGGACAGGCACTTGTGGATGTCATTGGTAGATTGATGGACATGCTTGTGGAGAGGCGGAGTATGGGATCAAGGGCTAGCAATCGTAGTAGAGATGAGGGGGACGAAGAGAACACCAGTGCTTCATCTAATCCGTTTTCCATGAGCAAATGTATTGAGATCTTGACGGCCATGCAAGTACCCACAGAGTTTTACATGCCGGTTATCAAGTTCTTATATCAAAATCCAAGGTGGCGGGAGGTATTCATGAAACTCCCACCCGAAGAAAAGGCTAATTGGATTTATAACGACTTTCGCATTTTGTAGATGACACTGTATGTCCTAAGTGTTTGCCAACACTTTTGTATGCGCCAGTGGACACTTGACCTTTTATGGCTAAACTAAACTTCTGTTCAGCACCTTGATTTGAAAATGTCCCCAGTTGTCTGCTACTATATGAACTTATTTGTGCTATTGTTTTATGTGAGAGTACGTGTTTCATATGACTTTTGGATTGTCATTAGAATTAAATATTGACTGTTATATTTTGCTAAGTAGTACAACAACTCTTAATTGTTGATCAATGTTTTGCAAATATGCGGGTTTAAATGGCATCGTCTAGTCATACAGGAAGAAGACGACGTTCTACAGATGAGGAAGAAGAAATACTGACAGATATAACTATTGCACTCTGCGGTGTTGTCGCGTTAGCAACAGTTGGGCTTTAACTATGACATATATCTATGTTAACTGGTCATGAGTACATGTTGGAAGTACTCAATGGTCATGCTGACAGGATCTTTGACAAGTGCTGCATGGACAAGACTGTTTTATATACTTATGTTACATTTTGGCACAACATGGGAAATTGCGACCAACCAGGAGGACGAGTATGGAAGAACAAGTTATGATATTTCTCACAATCGTTGGTAAAAACGAGACAATCAGAACGATGATGGAGGATTTCCAACATTCGGATGAGACGATCTCTAGATATGTTGGCGAAGTTTGCGAGGCGATATGTGAGTTGAAGACAGAGTTTATCAAGCCACCTGACTTCAATGATGTTCCATGGAAAATATCAACCAACCGAAAATATTACCCTTTCTTTAAGGTACTTCTTCATTATGTTTTCTATTAGTGGACAGTTAAGTTCATTGTGTTATTGATGCGTGTTTACTACAACATGCAAAAATAGCAAGTATACTAGTCGCAAAAAGTAATAAAGTGATGAGTGAGTATCGTTCCCACGAGGATAGTGTTACTAATTACCGATTTTTCTAGTTTAAGTCCTAATTGAAGCAACAATAAATTGGATTGATGGAAGATTAACAAACTAAATACAAATTGCAAAACCCAACAACTTAACTAATTAAACATTCTAAAACAAATGCTAGGGTGTTGAATTCACCTAATACGCTAACCCAAATCATAGAATCTATTACCCAAGTTCTATTCTCTTATGAAATCGAATTCCCTAAGTTGTAAATACATTCTCATGCTACATTTCCCTACTTATCCTATTATGCTTCCGCACCCAACAAATGAAGATTAATAGTTCAAAGGATTCTAAGCTTTGTGAATTCTATCTATTTCATAGATCGCTAAACCTACTCTAGCATTTGCTAATCTATGTATTTATCCCAAGAGGCACAATCAAATCACTTCTCAGTTCATTGTGAACAACACATTTGAATGGTGCAAACTCCAAAAGACATTAAGCAAGAGATAAACACTCAATCATAAATTAAAACTCAAAGAATTCAATCCATATAAATTTGAATCATTGTATCAAGATTACATCAAACCCTACTAAACAACTCAGTTCATACTCAAAAACAAAATAAACAACAAAAACAAACTGAATCAAGATTCATCATTGAAAAGCAAGCAAAAGATGGAGAAATCTTCTCTAATTTGAAGCCCAAATCTTCAATAATCTTCTCCTTCCATGAGCTGCCTCCCAAATCACGAACCAAGCCTCCTTTCTCTTCCTTTTCCTCTAATTTATACCTCTCCACTTAAGGACGAAGCCCTGCAAGCCAAAACGCGTCGTTTTATTTTGCATCTGACGCAGTTTCGCCGCGGCGAAGCTTTTTCCTCGCCGGGCGAATACTTACAGGCCCAATTTGAGCATGATATGTTAGAATTGGAAAAGTGTCAAACATATGAATTTTAGCCCTTTCAATTATCTTTCTGGTCGTTCAGAATAGCACAATCGAGTCTACAACTCAGGTTATGACAGAAATACTGAAGCACGTCCAAAGACGTTTTTCTTCAGTTCCCGCGTCCTTTTCACGATTCAAGCAAGTTTTTACCTTTGTCCAGTCAGAATAGGAAAACCCAAACATGAACGTTGTAGCTCTTCTTCTTAGCTTTCCAACGCTTCTAAATTCAGGTTATTCCGAGTTTTCAAGCTCAAGTTACACAATTTACCTCAAAACTGTCATTTATGCTAAAATCATCGTTTAGGCCTCAAAGACAAATTAATAGAATTAGGAGCAATTGCCCAAATTGTATGAAAAGTATCCTAAATCCTATCAAAATTCAATGCAAATCATAGTGTAAAATACGCTTATCAGTTATTAATGTTGATAGTCGGTTAATATGACTAAATTCAATTTTGATGATAGGATTGGAGCCATTGATGGCACACATGTATATGCTTCGATTCCACAAGAATTTCGCGATAGGTACGGAATCGCGAAGGATCGTTGTCACAGAATGTAATGGCTGTATGTGACTTTGGATGATGTCACTTATGTCATTACGGATGGGAAGGATTTGTGCATGATTCAAGAGTTTTAAATTCAATTCTTGATGATCCAATTCTGGATTCCCACATCCTCTACCAAGTAATAAGTATTTCTTAACTATTATAGCGTATTTCTCCCTGTTGAGGCCTTGGAATTCAATAACATGTGTGATTTATTACAGGGAAATACTATTTGGTTGATGCAGGTTATCCAAATAGAGAAGGGTTCCCCATCCCTATAGGCAAGTGGCTTACCAATTTCTGATCAACGCCGTAATCAAAGGGGGCCACAAGAGTTGTTTAACTACAGACATGCTTCATGTTAGAGTAGATGCCCTAGAGCCAATCAATTATTGTAGAATTGACTCTTTGTAATAATGTTCATTAATCAATAAAAGGCATTTATTCTATTCGCGTAAATCATTATTATGCAATATGTATTGATATATGTCTTAGAATGGTAGAGCCGTGACGAGGGTATCAAGTGTTTCAAATCTTAATAGTGAGAACCTATGAGCACATATGGTGGCCATTCTAGAAACGTCCGTAGCCCAGTATTATTCTGAACTAAGGGCACAGATAATACGGTAAGGCTATCATAGTGTTGAACGCCCTGTCGAAAGGTAGGACTGATCTCACTTGTCAAGGTTGTTTGGTGACAACCTGGTGTAACCACATGGGTGCTTGTTGTAGGCGGATATACCGCAAGTTCACTGGACTGACCCACCAGAGGATTCCATATGGATACCCCAGTGTCTATGGACCAAATCCTCTAACGAATGGTGGTGCATGTGATCCTTAGACTTGAGATCACCGGAGCGCCTTGTGCACCGATTGGTGTAGTTTGACACAAGCCTAACGCAGTTCTTTTCAGAGCTGTCAATAGGTGGTGATTGGCTGCATCAGGAGTGTATCAAGACTATGGTGGATTGACAGAGGATTTATCACTCCCGGGTACGGGAGAAAGTTATCTCACACGCGCAATTCAGTATATGGCAATGACACTAAAACTGTGGCCCAGTGGGATTGAGTTGTTGCTCTATCCGTTTAAATACGGATCATTGTCCAGAAACTGAATAAATAATATCGAGAGTAACCGAAGGTTGACACTATTCTATGCCTTCGCTCGTCGAGATAACGAATGATGAAAGGATCGAATTGCACGATAACCATATCATTGACAGGTAGCTACTTTGCTGAATCCGAATCTATCGGGTGGCCATGATGCCTTGTCAGGGGCCAATCTTGGTCGTGTATTAGTGAGACGATTAATTGTGTTAATCGCAATACTATACACTGCCGATATGATGAGGAGCCTAAGGCTCACACACATAGAAGACAATTTAAGATGCAAGAAGAAAGAATGGTGTTTTCGTCTTTTAAGGCGAAAGGGTATTTGGTAATTTCACAGTGCAATTAAATTTGCTGAGGTCGTAGCCTTTATTTAATTTGTTAGAAAAATTAAATAAGTGAAATTACGTTTAAATATGTTTATTTAAATATTATCATTATTGTTAAATGTTAATATATTATATATATTATATATATATATATATTTAAATATATATATAATTGATTTAATTGAGATAATGATGGAAATTAAAATAAATCAAATTGGGAGTGTTTGGCAACATGGGGCGTTTGGGTTGGAGCCCAAGCCTATTCCGTATGGGATTAGGGCAAATTGTTTTTAAATATAAAAGGAAAAGTGTGTGTGATTTTTAATTAAGGATTTTCTTTGAAAAACCAAAAAAAACACACAGCAGCCCTTTTTGCTTCTCCCACGGCAGTAACACCTATTGCCTAAAATCAATTTCATTGATTCTTCTTTTCTTCTTAATCTTGAAGCCAAAGAGGATCTAGCAAATCCCTCTTTGGTTCTTTTAAGATTGTCTTCGTGTGGACTACGCAGGTTCGATCCTACACTTGGATCGGTAGCAAAGCGTTCGTCGACAAATTTGGAGGAGCCTTCAACGTGCGTTTGTTTCTCTTAACTCATGTTGAATATTATGCAGATTTATTAATATAAATTGTAAAATCATACCCTTGATCTTGGCTCATGTAAACGATCCTGTATTATATTTTTTTCGTTTCCTGGCGTATACGGGACCGTTACTAATAGTGGTGTCAGAGCCTAGGGTACTGAATTTTACAATTTTTTATGTGTATGGTTGATAACATGTATTTGACGATAATATGTTGCCAATTGAATCTGTGTAAATCTGTCTTGAAATAGTTTTAAGAAACTGATTAATCGATTAATTTAATTTGTTGATGATCTGTTGGTTGGTTTAATGCATGATGGATTTTTGTTGAGATCAATGTGTTTGATTGATTGCAAAATCCGTTAGAGTGTTTTTGGTTGTTGTATGAACAGATCCGAGCTACAGATCTGTGTACGCTCCCGCGGCGATATAATCCATCACCGCAGCGATCGTTGTCACCGCGGCGATATAGCTCATAGCCGCAGCGATCTAACTCATCGCTATAGCGAGCGCACTTCCAAGTGTGCAGGGGGTAAAATGCAAGTTTCAAAACTTTTGGACCAAACGTAAATCTACAAATTGTAGGGGTAAATGAATTAACCCAAATTTCAGAAATTGATTGTTTTTGAAATGTATGCTTTGTACATGTTTGTATATTGCATGGTGCCCGGTACATGAGCCTTAGACCTAAGGGTGAATGTTTTAAAATATTGGGTAGTATGGTTGTATTATTTATTAAATAGGGCCTGCGTGTCTGCCTTTCTCCTCTTCTCGATGTTATTCTCTTCTCATCTAATTCCCTCGAATGTAAATTGAGGTTTCTAATTTATTGATGTAAAGAATTTGTATATTTATTTATTGTAAATTAGAACGATAGTTTTTGTAATGTACTTGAAGACGAAGCAAAGGACGAAACAACCATACTTGAAGACTCAAGATGTTTATTACAGGACCCCTACGTGACCCACCGATTCCTCTAGGCTCGAGGAAATCGGTTTTAGTTGTGCCATGTACGGCACGTTATTTTTGTTAAGAATGCATGCTAAGGTTGATGTTTGATAACATGCCAAACAATGTCATTCTAACAAAGATAATAATCTGATGAGACATTAATAACAAACCCCTCAACTGAATTATTTAAGTCACGTAAGCCTTCCATCACCATGGTTTTAATCAAACCACTGTTCGTCGAAACCTTGTTCGCCAAAGCGAAGGGTACACTTCTACTAGTGGGAGGTTAAATACATTGGAGTTTCCTTAATGGTGATAGGTCGACTTAAAATGACGGTTTTGCTTGTTCGCCAAAGCGAAGGTTGTAACGCGTCATAGGCATAGTAGAGTAGTACATATATATGTGTACGTGGTCATGTAGTGTCCACTCTACTGAACTGAGAACACACTGAGGAAAATGGTTGGAGCCATTGATTGTGTGATGGTTGTTGGCTTTCTCTCAATTTGAGGTGATAGTGGGAGCCTCAACTGGTGTGGATTAAGTTTGTTGGCCTACCTAATCAACTCATTTTGGCTTGTTCGCCAAAGCGAAGGTTTGAAATGGGCAGGATGGATCTCGGTCCACCTAGGAAAGTCAACGGGCTTTCCCGAGTTATAGTGAGGCTATTGGCTTGAGTAAAATAGTGGGAGCATCGTTTATAAAAGACCATATTAAACAACAATGAACTTTATATAACTTATCTTTTCTGCAATTGTAGATCACCAAAATGAGCATTATGAACCTGCGACCGATAATCGAGAAAGAAAACAGGTTGATGGATCCATTTCTCAAACTGTATCGTAATCTTCGGATTATACTCAAGTCAAAAGAAATTGTATATCCTTGAAAAGCCATACATGGCTGAGCCTGATCCTATGTCACTCAGGAAGTTAAGGATACTTATCAAAAGTTCCTTGATGATGCTGATAGCGTTCAATGCTATGTTAGCATCGATGACACCTATGCTGCAAAAGCAGCATGAAATATGGATGCTTCTTCCATTATTCTACATCTCAGGAGCTTTACGAAACAAATGCTCGACATGAGAGGTACAAGGTGTCGAAAGCACTGTTGGGAGTCGTCTGACTGAGGAGCCCAAGTTGGTCCTCATGTGGCTCAAGATGATCGAGCACATGAGAGGGCTTGAGACTTTGGGATGTGGCTTGGATGCAGAATTACAAATGGATTTATTCTACAATCCTTGCCTGACTCTTATGCTCCTTCATAATGAATTCAATATGAACACGATAGAGAAAACCCTGTCAGAGCTTCTGAACATGCTTAGGACTGCAGAGAAGGACTTGAAAAAGTCCAAGCCTGTTTTGCTGGTTGCTGCCAGTAAACCAAAGGGTTACGGCAAGGGTAAGGCCAAGTCCAAACCCAAGCCCAAGCCAAGGACAGGTTGCTCTTGGCCTGAGAGTGGCATAGGGAAGGGTAAGGTAGTCTGCTTCTTTTGTGGCAAGCCTAGCCACTGGAGGAAACACTGCAAGGCTTTCCTCGCAAGCAAGAAGAAGTTAGAGGCTACGACTTCAGGTATTTTTATGATTGAGATTACTTCTCTCCCTCAACATCTTGGGTCATTGACACGATGTGGTACTCACATTTGTACTGATGTGCAGGGTCTAAGGCAGAGTAGAGTGCTCCCAAGGGAGAGGTGGACCTACGAGTTGGAAATGGAGCACATGTGGCTGCATTGGCTGTAGGGACTTTGTTTATCTTTGCCTATGGGCTTATTATTGGAACTACTAATGTTATCATGTACCTTCTATTTCTAGAAATTTTATTTCAGTATCCGCTTTGGATAATATGGGGTATCATTTTGAGATATCTAATGGATTGTTGTCCTTTAGTTTGAATGGTATTCTATTTGGAATTGCAAGGTTATATAATGGATATATGTTCTTGATTTAAACAATAAAGATATTCTCAATATTGAAACAGAAAAGCTAAACATAGCGATCAAAACCAAACATATCTCTGGCATTTTAGATTGTGTCATGTTAATAAGACTCGCATTGCAAAACTCAAAGGGATGGAGTTTTGGCCCCTTTGACTTCCAGTCATTTGAGGTATGCGAGTCATGCCTTTAGGCAAGATGACCAAGTCTCCTTTCACAGGACAAAGTGAAAGGGCTACTAAACTGTTAGGCATCACCATAGTGATGTATGTGGTCCACTAACAGTTGAAGCCAGAGGTGGATATCATACTTCATCACATTTACTGATGATTTCAGTAGATATGTTATGTCTACCTTATGAGACATAAATCTGAAGCCTTTGATAAATTCAAGGAATTCAGGAATGAAGTACAGAATATGTTGGGCAAAAGTATTAAAGCTCTTCGGTCGGATCGAGGAGGTGAATACTTAAGCTCAGGGTTTTCAGAGTACCTGAAGGAATGTGGGATAGTATCACAACCACCCCTCCTTATACACCCCAACACAATGGATGTCAGAAAGGGGGAATAGGACCTTACTTGACATGGTTAGGTCCATGATGAGTTTTAGTGATTTACCTGCATCATTCTGGGGTTATGCCCTAGAGACTGCGACTCACGTTTTGAACCGTGTGCCATCAAAGTCTGTAGATAAGACTCTATGAGCTATGGAGTGGGCGAAAGCCCAACTTGTCTTATCTAAGGATTTGGGGTTGCGAAGCTCATGTTAAGAAATTGACTTCAAACAAGCTGGCCTAAAATCCTGTAAATGTATATTTGTGGGGTTCCAAAGGAGACCAAATGATACTATTTCTACCACCCAGAAGAGCGCAAAATTTTGTTGCTCGATCTGGTGTCTTCCTAGAAAAAGGAATATTTTCTAAGAAGTACTAGTGGGAGAAAAGATAACTCGATGAAGTTCTAGAACCACAGGTATACTAGACGAAGATGGGATGATGTGCCACAAGAAGTGGTTGAGCATCATGAGGAGGTTACTCCACACTTGTGGATCAAAGTGAACTACCTCAAGTAGCACAGAGCTACGTAGATCTGGGAGAGTATGGCCATAGCCCGAGAGATACGGTTATCTCGTGACTCAACATGGTGACGTACTGGTCTACCAAGACGAGACCCAGAACCTACGAAAACGCTATATCGGATCCAGATTCCGTTAAATGGCTTGAAGCCTGAAATCTGAGATGGACTCCATGTACCAGAACCAAGTGTGGTCTTTGGTGGAACCACCTGAAGGGTAAAACCCATAGGGTGTAAATGGGTCTTCAAGAAGAAGACTGACATGGATGGCAACGTGCATACTTATAAAGCACGACTGGTTGCCAAAGGTTTCAAAAAATTCATGGCATTACTATGAAGAAACCTTTTCACCGGTTGCCATGATTAAATCCATCGGATTATGCTTGCAATTGCTGCATATCATGACTATGAGATTTGGCAAATGGATGTCAAAACTGCTTTCCTGAACGGAAACCTGAGGAGGATGTGTATATGACACAACCTGATGGTTCGTTCTTGATAGTCAAGCTAATAAGGTATGCAAGTTGCAGAGATCCATTTATGGACTCAAGCAAGCTTCAAGGAGCTGGAACATTCGTTTTGATGAAGCCGTAAAAGAATTCGGTTTTATTAAGAACGAAGATGAGCCCTGTGTTTAAGAAAGTGAGTGGGAGCGTATATGCATTCCTAGTGTTGTATGTCGATGACATACTTCTGATCAGGAATGATATACCGAACTTGCAGTCGGTAAAGACTTGGTATCCAAGTGCTTCTCCATGAAGGACTTAGGGGAGCGGCCTACATCCTTGGTATAAAGATCTATCGTGATAGATCATGTAGGTTGCTTGGCCTAAGTCGAGTGCATATATTGACAAAGTACTGAAACTATCAGTATGGAAGAATCCAAGAAAGGATTTCTTCCGATGTCACATGGTGTTTATCTCTCTAAGGAATTGTGTCCTAAAACACAGATAAAGATAGGATGAAGAGGATCCCATATGCATCAACAATAGGATCCATCATGTGTGCCATGCTATGTACTCGGATTGATGTCTCATGTGCCTTGAGCACTTGTAGTAGATATCAATCGGATCCAGGTGAGCGTCACTGGATGGCTGTCAAGAATATTCTTAAGTACCTGAAGAGGACTAAAGATATGTTCTTGGTTTATGGAGGGGAAGATGAGCTCACTGTAGAGGATACAGTGATGCCAGTTTCCAAACGGACAAAGATGATTATCGATCGCAATCAGGGTTTGTATTTTGTCTCAATGGCGGTGGCAGTGAGCTGGAAGAGCTCCAAGCAAAGCACTGTAGCGGATTCTACAACGGAGGCTGAGTATATTGCATTGTCGGATGCGGCCAAGGAGGCAGTCTAGAATAAGAAGTTCATTACTGAACTTGGTGTGGTTCCTACGTTGTTGATCCTATAGACATCTATTGTGACAACAATAGAGCAATTGCTCAACTCGGGAACCAAGTCATCAGAAATCCAGACACATACTCAGACGATTCCATCTCATCAGAGAGATAGTTGAGAGGAAGACGTGCAGATTAGTAAGTGCATACTGACGACAATCTCGCAGATCCACTAACAAAGCCTCTGTCGCGCAGAAGCGACAGGCACTTGAGATCATTTGGTATTAAATACATGAATGATTGGCTATAGTGCAAGTGGGAGATTGTTGAGTAGATGCCCTAGAGCCAATCATTATTTAGAATTGACTCTTTGTAATAATGTTCATTAATCAATAAAGGCATTTTTATTCTATTCGCGTAAATCATTATTATTGCAATTGTATTAATATATGTCCTTAGAAGGTAGAGCCGTGACGAGGGTATCAAGTGTTTTCAAATCTTGATAGTGAGAACCCTATGAGCACATATGGTGGCCATTCTAGAAACGTCCGTAGCCCCAGTATTATTCTGAACTAAGGGCATAGATAATCGGTAAGGCTATCATTTGTTGAACGACCCTGTCAAAAGGCAGTGACTGATCTCACTTTCAAGGTTGTTTGGTGACAACCTGGTGCAACACATGGGTCTTGTTGTAGGCGATATACCGCAGCAAGTTCACTGGACTGACCCACCAAAGGATTCCATATGGATGGTAACCCCAGTGTCTATGGAACAAATCCTCTAACATGGTGGTGCATGTGATCCTTAGTTGAGATCACCGGAGCGCCTTGTGCATCGATTGGTGTAGTTTGACACTAGCCTAACGCATTTCTTTCAGAGCTGTCAATACGGTGGTGATTGGCTGCATCAAGGAGTGTATCAAGACTATGGTGGATTGACAGAGGATTTATCACTCTCGGGTAGGAGAAAGTTATCTCACGGCGTAATTCAGTATATGGCAATGACACTAAAACTGTGGCCACAGTGGGATTGAGTTGTTGCTCTATCCAGTTTATAATCGGGTCATGGTCCAGAAACTGAATAAATAATATCGAGAGTAACCGAAGGTTGACACTATTTCTATGCCTTCGTCTCGTCGAGATAACGAATGATGAAAGGATCAAATTGCACGGTAACCAATCGTTGACAGGTAGCTACTTTGCTGAATCCGAATCTATCGGGTGGCCATGATGCCTTGCTAGGGGCCAATCTTGGTCTGTGTATTAGTGAGACGATTATTGGTGTTAATCGCAATACTATACACTGCCGATATGATGAGGAGCCTAAGGGTCACACACATAGAAGACAATTTAAGATGCAAGAAGAAAGAAGGGCTTTTCGTCTTTTAAGGTGAAAGGGGTATTTTGGTAATTTCACAGTGCAATAAATTTGCTGAGGTCATAGCCTTTTTTAATTTGTTAGAAAAATTAAATAGTGAAATTACGTTTAATATTTTCACACTATTTAATATATTATCATTATTGTTAAATGTTATAATATTTAATTGATTTTAATTGAGATAATGATGGAAATTAAATAAATCAAATTGGGAGTGTTTGGCAACATGGGGCATTTGGTTGCGCCAAGCCTATTCCGTATGGGATTAGGGCAAATTGTTTTTAATATAAAGGAAAAGTGTGTGTGATTTTAATTAAGGATTTTCTTTGAAAAACCAAAAAAAAAAACACAGCAGCCCTTTTGCTTCTCCCACGGCAGTAACACCTATTGCCTAAAATCAATTTCATGATTCTTCTTTTCTTCTTAATCTTGAAGCTAAAGATCTAGCAAATCCCTCTTGGTTCTTTTAAGATTGTCTTCGTGTGGACTACGCAGGTTCGATCATACACTTGGATCGATAGCAAAGCGTTCGTCGACAACATTTGGAGGAGCCTTCAACGTGCGTTTGTTTCTCTTAACTCATGTTGAATATTTATGCAGATTTTATTTAATATAAATTGTAAAATCATACCCTTGATCTTGGCTCATGTAAACGATCCTGTTATATTATATTTTTCGTTTCCGCTGCGTATACGGGACCGTTTACTAACACTTCACTATACAATGTTGTCGAGAGAACTTTTGGTGTTTTAAAAAGACGGTTCCGTATGCTGAATGGAATGAATAATTACCCGTTGGACAAACAAGAGAAGATTGTTATGACATATTGTGTACTTCATAATTTTATCAGAATGTATAATATGGAGGACCCTATCTTCGAACGATATACTGAAAATACGAGTAATGAGCAAGTATATTGTGATCGCCAAAACGGGACAGAAGATGGCAGAAATGGAGAAGGACCGAGTCAACCGCAGTAAGGTATTATAGACAACATACGACTGTACGGGATAACATAACGACTGAACTGTGAGCAGCACATATGACTATGTCGTAGTTGTTAATGGAGTATATGTATAACAACGATTCTAAGGGTTGATAATTAGTACCTTTGTCATATATGTATTAATGTTGTGTTTTTAAACAGTTGGATTAGTACTTAAAATTAATAGGGGGTTTTTTTTTTTTTTAATATTTACTAGTTATGAAATTACCAATAAAATGTTTAATATTATTAAAATGTAAATTGATAAATTTTAAGGTTATAATAACACATTATTTTCACAAAATGCAGCAAAATATTATATTAATAAATCATTTATAAAAAAAATATATCAATCAAATATTCAACAGAAATAACAAGGCCAAAATACTCTACCAAACACATTTTATCCAAATCTTATTCTTGTAATAATAACCCTACTCAACTATCCAATATTATTTCTAAAATCCTATCTAAAATAACAAACCAAACGGACAAATATTAGACTGAAGTTGAAGGGCTCAACAAACAGTAATACTATACTTACAAAAAAATCTTACAAAGATTTATATACAAAGTGAGGTGACAAAAAATAAATGGAAGAGTGAAACAAAAAGTCAAACTCATTAAATTGAGGTGGCAAAAAATAAATGGAAGAGTGAAACAAAAAGCCAAACTCATTAAATTGAGATGACAAAAAATAAATGAAAGAGTGAAACAAAAAGTTAAATTTATTAAATTTACTTTTCTATTCATTTTTTGTCATGGGATCTTTGTAAAACTTACTTGTAAGTGTATTACCCCTCAACAAATCCTCAATTCATTTTTCCTAAAACTGACATCGTTTTCTACCAATACTTTTCTTTTTTCAATTTCAATCCTCCACTGTACAACCCTCTGCAAGAAGAAGAAGGCTCGCAACAATGGTGGTGGCGTCCGTCCACCAATGAACAATGTGTACAAACTCCACGCCCATCTTCTCAAAACGGGTCTACACGAAGACCCATCTTCCCTCCACCGTCTCCTGCTATCGTGCGCCGCCTGCGCACCCGACAGCTTATCCTATGCACGCTCCCTCTTCGCCAACATTCACTCGCCCGATACTTTGGCTTTCAACACTATCATCAGAGCCCACTCCCACTCCTCTCCTCTCCACGCCCTCTCTTTCTTCACTCTCATGCGCCGTCGTTTTGTCTCCCCTGATCACTACACTTTCCCCTTCGTTCTCAAGGCTGGTTCTCGTCTTCGAGTAGGATTTGAAATACATTCTTTGATAATGAAGCTGGGTTTTCACTCTGACATTTATGCGATGAATGGGTTGATTAGTTTTTATGGGGGTTTGAAATATGTTGAATTTGCACGCCAAGTGTTCGATGAAATGACTGTTAAAGATTTGATTTCGTGGTCTTCGATGATTTCTTGTTTAAACAACAATGGCTTGTGGTACGAGGCATTGTGTTTATTCAAACAAATGCAGATAGTTGGGAATTTTAAGGCTGATGAAGTTACCATGCTTAGTGTAATATCTGCGGTTTCGAGTTTAGGGGCGTTGGAGTTGGGGCGATGGATTGATAGTTTTGTTAGAAGGAGTGATTTGAAGCTTACTGTTCCATTGGGTACTGCTTTGATCGATATGTATTCAAGATGTGGGTCGGTTGATGATTTTATCAGAATATTTGATGAAATGCCTGAGAGAAATGTTTTAACATGGACGGCATTGATTAATGGACTTGCAGTGCATGGGCGTGGCAGGGAGGCATTGAGAGCGTTTGATGAGATGAAGGAATTGGGTTTGCAGCCTGATGATATTACTTTTCGTGCTGTTTTGGTGGCTTGTAGTCATGGTGGTTTAGTTGTTGATGGATGGCGAGTCTTTGATAGCATTAAGAATGAACATAACATCGAACCAATGCTTGAACATTATGGTTGTATGGTTGATCTACTTGGTCGTGCGGGCTTGGTGAATGAAGCCTTTGAGTTTGTGGAAAAGATGCCCATCAGGCCTAATGTAGTTATTTGGAGGACTTTGCTAGGAGCTTGTGTGAATCATAAGAATGTTGACTTGGCAGAGAAAGTGAGAGAAAGGATATATGAGCTAGACCCTAGTCATGATGGTGATTATGTGCTTTTGTCAAATGCATATGGTGGAATTGGTAAATGGGTTGAGAAGGCAGTGGTGAGAACTTCGATGAGGGAGAAGAGAATCAGCAAGGAACCTGGGTATAGTTATCTTAATGTGGATGGAGTTATTCATGAGTTTGTATCCGGAGATAATTCTCTTCCCAAATCAGATGAAACTAAAGATTTTTTAGTTTCCATTATTCGTAGTCTCAGTGATGAAGGTTATATTCCCTGTACATCCAGTGTGTTACATGATATAGAAGATGAGGAGAAGGAGTATAGTGTAAGTTATCATAGCGAAAAGTTGGCATTTGCTTTTGCACTACTCAATTATAAAGATAGAAAGACCATCAGGATAATGAAGAATCTTCGAATTTGTCGTGATTGTCATTGTTTCATGAAGCATGTTTCCCATAAGTTTAACAGAGAAATTATCATACGAGATCGAAATCGCTTCCACCATTTTAGTGACGGATCTTGTTCTTGCCAAGATTACTGGTGACAAATTCTCCACTTCAGCCGTCTATACTGAAACTGTTATTCAATTTATAAATAACATATACAAAACTGTTCCTTGTTTAGATATAAGCTTATCACTTATAATTCTACCAAAATATTGCATATGATACATTTTCATTTCTGTTTGAAATTATTGATACAAAAATTTTTGTTTTTCCATTTCCTTAGTTATTTTTCAATAATTGTATGATTGCATAGGTAGTATCTACTTGCTTAGCATAAGATCCAGGCTAAAGTTAAGATATAAGTATAACACTACTTTACCTGTATAGCATCTTTGAAATTTCGATACAAAATTAGGGGAAGCACTTAAGGTCCCCGACTTGAAATTGTTTATATATGATTTGTTTCCCTTTGATGAATTATTTTCGTGGAAGATGTGTGTAGATTTTTCTAAACTGTTTAGATTCATCCATACCCATTTTTAGTGCTTTTTTGGGGTGAATTTTCAGCAATGTCCTGGAAGAACATTTTGTGGTTGTTGATTCTTCTAAATCCTACTTTAGGTTGTGATTAATCCAGCAATGTCCTGTGGAAATTCTGCTAGACATTTTGCTCTAGTCTTGGTAGTCCCATGCAGCCAAATTTGAAATGCAAATATTATCGTCAAAAGCAGTAGAATGTATACAAAATTTTTTATTTTTCTTTTACGTTCTCATTTGGTTTGTTTTAAGACAGGCTTATGAAACAATTAAAAATTGAGCTTCTCTGATAAGATGTGTTTTTGCTAATTCATTTTGGAGGTTTGAAACATCGATGCTATATTCATGTTATATTTAGAAATTTGACTTGGTTAATTCTGTTGAATAAATAGTTATAGAATTGTTCTCTTATCACTTATTTTAATACCTGAAATTTGACAATAAAAAGATTTTTATTATTTTAGAGACCTTAGGAAGATTTTGTTGCTCATTCAAACCTAAGGTCAGTGTTTTAATTCATTCAAGTAATTTTATCGTAGCGGAGTTATATGTGTAAAGTAATCACCTTGCATCCGAAAAAAATTAAATAAACAATAATATTATATAAACAAAGTAAAGATCCTAATTTAGGATCTCAATAGTTGCGATTATTGATGCGGCAATATTATATTAAATACGGAAAACTGATATCCTAATCATATCAATAAAAAATTAAATGATAAATTCAGAGCAACATACATAAACTTCCTTTTTCCATTCAGAAATATGGCAAAAATTTTAACATTATATATATAAATATATCAATTTTATTGCTTTCATTGACCTCTCTTATTTGATGAATTGTACCTTTTGACCCCTCTAAATGCAGATTTCTGAATAATTTTTTTATACTTTGGACTCTTTATTAGTTAAAATCCCAAGAGAGAGCCACTCAGGGGTGAGTGGCGGCTCATGCCCCCACTAAACTTGGAAAATTTAGTTATACCCTTATATCGTGTTTTAAGTTTTAACAATTAATTAACACCACCTTTATTTTATTTTATCAATTTGTCCAAATCCCAACATTGTTGCCACTTTTAATTTATTTTATTTTTCTGAAATCTCAAATATGTTTTAATTTTGTTTCAATTTTTTATCTTATGAATAAAGTATAACTAAGAAAAGAGTTCCTATATATTATGATTCTTAGATTAATTTTTCTCTCTTTTGACCTAATTTATCTTCATTTATTCAAAATAGCATTATTAATTATTTTACTATTTTTATAATAATAAATAATATATATTTGGTTAGAATCATTTTGTTATCTGCTGATTTTCTAGGAATTTGAATAAGTCTTAATATTATATTCAAATTGTTTTAGTATTGGTTGGAGATTTTTTATGATTTTGTCAGTTGATTGTTGAGAGATTTGGAAAAGATAGTTATTTATTTCCTATAAATGTAAGCAACCCGTAAGAAATAATATATCATCTTTTCTAAAAATTGTCATTTTTTTTAAGGCTCAAGGTTTCCTTAGAAGCTAACCTATCACCATTCTATTCATTTTTCTTCCAACATTTCCTGATCAAATTCTATTCTACCCTACTCCACAATAGGGAAGAGTAAGAAAAAATCCCAATCCAACTCCACCATTCACCAATCCCAAGCTCAAGGTCTTATTACTTGGTCAATTTCAAATGCACGTAACAAATTGGTATCAGAGCCAAGTATGGAGAAGTAGCGGTTGGATCGGTTGGAGGCAGAGGTGAACTTTGTCACCTTTGGACAAGAGAAAATTATCAAGGAGATGCAGGAAGTGGCGAACCTAGGATTTTTGCCGAGGGGGGCCTCCATGACTCCACTATTGTTTGTCAAACAACTAGTGAAAACTTAAAAAAAACCATCAAACCTGAAAGGAAAGAATGCAATAACATTGTGCTTTTCTACTTGAATAAATCTATGAGAAGCAAAACCTTGACCAAATATGTTGAAAATAACATTGAATTCACAAGAAAACACAAGAAAATTTTTACATAGAAAAACCTCTTCAATGTGAAAAGAGCAAAAAACCACAGGAATCTAATGATCCAAAATAATCAAAAGAGTTTACAACAACCACAATCCACCAAAAATATTCCACTCAAATATATGAATATTGATTGTTTAGATATGAAAGCAAGTTAGAATGATATACATGAAGATCTTCAATTTAACACAATTTTCCACTTCGATATATTCTAAAAGTGTTCAATGATATCTTCATTTTCAATTGTAGCAAAAACTTCCTTTTCAATGTAAACCACCAAGCAATTGTTCATCCACTTGTCTCCCATTCGATTACGCATACTATTTTTCACGAGATTCATTACAGAGAATACTCTTTCAACTGTTGCAATAGCCACAGGCAAAACCAATGCTAATTTAATAAGCAAGAAAACTTTGTCATAAGCAATATCCTTCTTAAACTCAACCATTTTTTATCAAGGTCAGCAATCCCTTCGACACGAGTGAAATTGGCGTTGGTGCTAACATCCTCACAATAGTTTCCAAGTTGATCATCGAGCAACCAAATATCGTGTTGAGGAAAATCGGCAGGATAGAACTTTGCAAATTCAAGTAATCTATCTTTGTTAATTGCAACAAAAGAGTTACTTGGATCAAGAGATGCCATACATTGAAGCAACCTCATGTTTACTTCATCCAAATGATTATTGAGTTCTTCTTGAATGTTATCTAAAACTGTATACATCAATTCCGTCTTAAAATGATTTTTATTCGTAATTGGCGCAATCCCTCGTTTTGTCCTCCCAAAGTTATCTTCCATGTTCTCTAGGATTGGTGGGTCATTATCTTTGCACATATCAGAAGCTTCTTTTAACAATATGTCGAAGCAAGTGTCTTCATATCTCATTTTATGCAATCAACTCTTCGAAATTTATACAAACTATATGACATTAAGAAGATCTGGATCTTTTCTTTGTAATGCTTGTGACAATTCATTTGTGATTCCAATACTCTTTTCATTAAGAATAACAAAAAGACGAATTCAAAATTCTCCATGATTCGTAATAAACTCCTTACTTGACTTTTCCTTTGCCAATCATCTCCTTCAATCTCAATCACCTTGAGCACATCAACAACATAAGAAAATAACTTTATGACACTATGAATTATCCCTATGTATGAACCCCAACGTGTATCTCTTGGTCATTTAATAGTGCATTCTTGATTCAAACCTCGTCCCGTCTGAAGATCGCCATTAGAAATCAAAGATATCACATATTCATATTGTTTATCATGTAGAAGATTTATGTGCTTGCAAGATGCTGCTACGGTGTTTGATAACAAAGAAAGAGATTGAAAAAATTCACCCAATGCCGAATGGTTACTTACAACTTTGACTAGTGCTAGTTGGAGTTGATGAGAGAAACAATGAATATAGAAAGTAGATTTATTTTCTCTCAATATTAAAGTCTTCAAACCATTGAACTCACCCCTCATATTGTTTGCTCCATCGTAACCTTGCCCCCATAAACTTGTCAAACTTAATCCATGCTCCACAAAAAAAGGCATCTATTTTAATTTTCAAAGACTTTGTAGAAGTACTCTTAACATGAACAACCCCAATAAAATGTTCAATAGCATAACCTATTTTGTCCATAAGCGAAAAACAATAGTCATTTGTTCTTTCACTGTCACATCATGAGATTCATCAACTAGTAAAGAGAATGGTTGTTTATCTCTCACAATTTCTACAATAATTTTCTTGGTCGTTAAATGAGCACAAACACTAGTTAGTTCCCTCTGGATTTTGGGGGCTGTCATTTGATGGTTTTTCGAAGCATTTTCTAGTACAATTTTTTTTTTTTTTTTTATGTTGTCATTGTGATTCGATAGAAACGTCAATAGTTCCAGAAAGTTATCTTGATTTTAAAATTCAGTTGGCTCATTATGACCACGAAATGCGAATCCTTGATGTAAAAGAAATCTAATTCAATCAATTGATGCATTCAAGTGAACACGATAGTCCAATTGGCCTTTTTCGACACGCAATCAAGATTTACATCGATGTGTTGCCTTTGGTTCATCAAATCAACACACTTGGCATGAGATTGGTTATGAGTACAAGAATGATCTCCAACATGTTTTTTCACTTTCGCTTTATCTTTCCAATTATTAAATCCCTTACTCAGAAAAACTTCACCACATGCTTGGTCACCATAATCGGTTTTGAAAAGATAACAATTCAAACAAAAGATGCAATCTTTTGCCACACTAGATTCCATCCAACTTGGACCTTTTTCGTACCACTCTAATGTAAACCTACGCTTTTTATCTTCGAAAAGAATGAAAGGAAAATTATGATCTTTAGGTTGGCAAGGGCCTTTCAGCAAGTATGCTCTTCGAACTTCCTCTATTTGCTTGTCAGTACAAAAAATCTCGTTAATTGGTATCCTCAATCCTGGATCAGTTTCAAGCTCATCTAAATTGAACACCCCGATCGAAGGTTGAACTTCTTTTACTTGGTGTTGTTGCCGATGTTGTGAGGCTTCTTCTTCTAATAGGATTTGATTAACCTCAATATCAGTTGATTCTTCATCAACAATTTCCGTTGGAATTTTCTTTAATCTCTTGAAATAATTTGATATCATAGCTGTCAAATAAAAAACTTGTAAAAAAATCATTTAAATAATAAAAATACCATTATTGATATATTAATTATTGGTGCAAATCAATTTCTCCTTTAATTATATAAGAAATTAGTTTTATAAATGTATTTGTGATATCTAAAGTCACAAATTGATAATAATGTTTTCAACCAATTATAAAATCAAACAAACACAAAATAAAATCATAATATTCATGCTTTTTTCCATCAAATTAGAATAAAAAATCTCTTAAAAAAGTATAATTTAATCTTAAAATAAACTAAATTAAAATAAACAATATACATCCATAAAATTGGTAAAGCAGAAAACAGCTCATTGTGGCACTAACATATTTGCAATAACAATTAATTTTATTGTGGGCCATGTATATTTGCAATTTAAAAAAAGAAAAGATCTAAGGCCTACCCTCAATGACGTTGGGTCCGCCCCTGGATGAAAAAACTAAATGTAGTAGTCAACACTCGGTTTGACTGAATCAATGGTGCTGTAGTTATTAGCGGTCGTAGCAATGGTAACAGAAGAACCAACCGTGAAGGCTCCACCAATTCCTATCCACCTAAACTAGTAAAGCTCGACTTCCCACAGGTCAACAGAATTGAAGACCCAACTAGTTGGATCTACAGAGCCGAACAATTTTTCAACTTCCATCAAACTCCTGATGCCGAAAAGGTTCCCCTAGCTTCATTCAATTTAAAAGGAGACGTACAACTATGGTACTAGCTCATGAAGGAAGAAACTCCAATCATCACTTAGGAAGACTTCAAGCAAGAACTTCATAGTAGATATGGTCCAATTCAAATCAAAGATTTTTTGGTGATCTAACAAAGTTGCAGCAAATTGGAATAGTGAGAGACTACCCGACACAGTTTGAAAAGCTACTAATCCGAGTGGGGCGATTGACACCAGCACAACAAGTTGGTTGTTTTGTTAGCAGTTTGAAGGAGAACATCAAAATAGACATACAAGCTAGCACTCCAACCTCAATTTCCTTTGTAATCAATTTAGCAAGATTGTATGGAGCTCGTAATAGCTCTTCTCGATGAGTCACGTCATCACAGGTGTGAAGGGTAGTTCCTAATCATTCAAAGGCATCCACCCCAAGTCATATGCCTATAAAAAAGTTTAGCCCCACCGAACTAAGGGAAATGAGAGAAAAAAAAAAAGCCTTTATCTCAATTGCAATGAGAACCTTAGGCTAAGCATCGATGTAAAAATTATTTCTTAGTGAAGGTTTGTTGCTCTGATGGATATGATGATGATGTGGACACGGAAGTGGAATATGTGATTATAGAAAAGGCGAATACCCTAGAAGTTTCTATCCACGCCATTTATGGGGAACGAGCACCGCAAACCATGAAGGTCTATGCTTGGTTAGCACAATGCATAATTATAATCTTGGTAGACTTAGGAAGTGCCCACAACTTATGGAGCTCGTAATGGCTCTTCTCGATGAGTCACGTCATCGCAGGTGTGAAGGGCAGTTCCTAATCATTCAAAGGCAACCACCCCAAGTCATATGCGTATAGAAAAGCTTAGCCTCACCAAACTAAGGGAAATGACAGAAAAAAAAAGCCTTTATTTCAATTGCAATGAGAACCTTAGGCCGAGCATCGATGTAAAAATTATTTCTTAGTGAAGGTTGTTGCTCTGATGGATATGATGATGATGTGGACATGGAAGTGGAATATGTGATTATAGAAAAGGCGAATACCCTAGAAGTTTCTATCCACGCCATTTATGGAGAACGAGCACCGCAAACCATGAAGGTCCATGCTTGGTTAGCACAATGCATAATTATAATCTTGGTAGATTCAGGAAGTGCCCACAACTTCTTGAACAACAAAATAGCCAACAGATTGGGGATCCATCCTAATGCATAAGGGATGTTTGAAGTTATAGTGGCTAAAGGAGAAAAACTCAAGTTCTGGTCTATACGAAGGAGTATGTGTTACCATTCAAGGTATCTTGATTACTGGTGATTTTTATTTACTTCCCTTGGTTAGTTATGATGTTCTTTTAGCAACACAATGGTTGAGCACGTTAGTACCCATTGTATGTGACTTCTCTAAATTGCAAATGCAATTTGATCTTAATGGGAAAAAGATTATTCTGAAGGGTTTGGCAGCTCCAGTTGATAAAGTTATAGATGCATTAGAGATATCTAACGAATTACAAAAGAAGGAAGGAGTTCTGCTACAGATTTACTCCCTTACAACCAATAACTCAAAAGGTAAATATGGTTCCCAAATTGATTTGATTTCCTCTAATGAAAAACTAGAACAACTCTTACAGTCCTATGAGGATATATTCAAGGAGCCTTATGGACTACCTTTTCCAAGATGCCATGATCATTAGATTCCTTTGAAGCCAGGAAGTGAACCAGTTTTTGTAAGGCCTTATAAATAGACACATTCTTAGAAAGATGAGATCAAGAAAATAGTAGTTGACATGCTTAAATCAGGGTGATTCAACCAAGTTAGAGTTTATACTCTTCACTAGTACTATTGGTTAATAAACATGATAGGCCTTGGAGGCTTTGTGTCTATTACAGAGTATTGAATCAGATCATAATTAAAGACAAATTTTAAATACCAGTCATTGACGAGATGTTGGATGAACTCCATAGAGCCAAGTTCTTCACTAAGTTGGATTTACAATCTGGATATCACCAGATCAGAATGCACTCTCCAGACATATCGAAGACAATATTTAGGACACATGAAGGCCAGTACGAGTTTATGGCAATGCCTTTTAGCCTACTGAATGCTCCTTCCACATTTCAATCTTTGATGAATGAGGTATTCAAAGCATATCTACCATAAGTTCATGTTGGTATTTTTTGATGATATTCTAATTTATAGTAGTCCATGGAAAGAACACATGGATCTTCTTGAGGTTGCTTTGAATACTCTAAGAATCCACAATCTAGTTGTAAAAAAAAATGCAGTTTTGCTCAAAAGGAATTGAAGTATTTGAGGCATATAATTTCTGGTGACAAAGTGAGAGTTGATCAAGAAAAAATCTTTGCAATGCAAGAATGGCCGAAGCCCAAGTCAGTAAAGGCTTCGCTTAACTGGGCACTATTGTAAGTTTATTCACCATTGTGGCTAGACTGTAAGACCATTGACTCAAATGTTGAAGAAAGGGAACTTCATTTGGACCCTAGAGGCAAAAAGTTCTTTCATTACTCATAAGAAAGTGATGGCATAGGCTTCGATCTGGGCCCTTCCCTATTTTAATCAACCATTCATCGTAGAATAGGATGCATCTGATTTAAGAGTCGGTGGTGTTCTCATGCAAAGCAAGCGACCCATTACATTTTTTAGCCATGTTTTGCAAGGTAAGAACCTTTTACTCTCAACATATGATAAAGAAATGACTGGTCTGATTCTTACAATTCGAAAATGGGGGCCTGGGGAAGAAATTCATTGTTTGAACAAACCAACGGAGTCTTAAACATTTATGGGATCAAAAAATTACCACTATAGCACAAGAAAAATGACTAGTTAAATTGAAGGATATGACTTCACTATCAAGTATAAAAAAGGGAATGACAACTGCAAAGCAAATGCATTGTCACGTAGATTTGAGGAAGGAGAATTAGTTGCTATCTCTGCAACAGTTCCCACATGGCTAGAATCAATAAAGGAAGAAGTTCAAAGTAGCTCCATCCTACAACAATTAGGGAAGTTGTACCAAAAAAGAGAAATCATTGGTCCATGGGAATATAAAGGAGGTAATATTTATTTCATTCAAGAGTAGAATTTATCTATTGACTGACTCTTCTTTAGTTCCTCTCATTGTCACGGAGATGCATTCAGAGACTCATGAAAGGTACCACAAGACCTTGCAAAGAATAAGGTCTGTTTTCTATTGGCCAAACAGGAGAAAGACTATTGTTGAGTTCATTAAGAATTGCAACATATGTCAGCAAAACACGGGTTTAGGTCACCAACCAGCAGGGCTTTTGCATCCATTGCCAATTCCTACTTAGGTGTGGACAAATATCTCAATGGATTTTGTTGGACTTCCCAAGTCTAAAGGAAAATCTATTATTTTTGTTATTGTGGACAAACTCTCCAAATACTCACACTTCATTCATATTTCATACCCATACATTGTTGTTTCTCTAGCACAAGTATTTTTTTTTATCAGATTTTCAAATTGTATGGGATGCTAAAGAGTATTGTATGTGACAAAGATGCTAAATTCACTAGTGCCTTTTGGAGAGAAATCTTTAAGTTGCATGGGACCAACTTCAATTTTAGTTCATCTTACCATCCCCAAACAAATGGTCATACTGAAGTTGTCAACAAAATTGTTGAGAAGTATCTTCATTGCTTTACAAGTCACAGGTTGAGAGTGAAGGGTATGATGGATCTCTTGAGCTGAATATTGTTATAATAGCAACATCCATTCTTCTACAAAGAAGACTCCATATGAAGTTGTGTATGGGAAGCCTCTTCCTACACTTTTATCTTATGTTCCAGGTACTTTGCTTGATGAAGTTGTAAACCAAGAACTTCATGACAAAGACTAGGTTATCAAAGAGATACGTGAGCAACTTATTAAGGTACAAGAGCAAATGAAGAAGTTTTATGATGTTGGAAGAACTGATAAAAGTTTAAATGTTGGAGATTTTCTTTATCTTAAATTGCAACCGTATCGACAAGTGTCGGTAGCTCTTCGAAAAAATCTCAAACTATCTCCCAATTATTATGGGCCATTTGAGATCATTGAGAGGGTTGGACCGGTTGCATACAAGTTAAGACTGCCAAAAGGTTCACAACTTCACCCAGTGTTTCATGTGTCTGTGCTCAAAGAGAAGTTGGGAACAAATGAAAGTATCCAAGACACTCCAAGTTGTTACTAAAAGAGGTGACATAATCAATCAGTTGCCTCAAGCCATTTTAGATCACCTGAAAAAAAAGACATCGAGAAGAAGTGTTGGTTCATTGGCAAGGGTTATCGCCTACAGATGCTACTTGGGAAGATTATCATGCGCTCAAGATGAGGTTTCCTAAATTAACCCTTGAGGACATGGGTGTTCTCTAGGAGAGAGGAATTTTATGTGTTGATTTTCTAGGAATTTGAATAAGTTTTAGTAGTATATTCAAATTGCTTATGTTCGTATTTGCTGGAGATTTTTTGTGATTTTGTAAGTTGATTGTTGAGAGATTTGGGAAAAATAGTTATTTAATTTTCCTATAAATGTAAGCAAGCAGTAAGAAATAATATATCATCTTTTCTAGAAATTGTCATTTGTTTTTTCTAGAGGCTCAAGGTTTCCCTCAAAGCAAACCTATCACCATTCTGTTCATTTTTCTTCCCACCTTTCCAAATCAAATTCTACTCCACCACAATAAGGAAGAGCAAGAAAAAACCCCAATCCAACTCCACTATTGACCAATCCCAAGCTCAAGGTCTAGTTACTAGGTCAATTTCAAGTGCACATAACGCATTTAACTAAGTATAAAATAAAATTTTGGGATTAAAAAATAAATTATAATTTTATTGTACATACATCAATTTAATAGTATTTGTTCTTTATTAAAAGTTGTGAATAAAAAGCTTTTTAGTTAAAAAAAATATATATAATAATAAAAAAAAAACTTGAAAACTATTTTGATAACAACATATGTCACATGGTGCTATATATCTGGTACTTCTTTAAACAACACTCTATTTATTATTTAAATATTATAACATTTGTATTATCAATCAAACAATAAAATAAATATAAAAATATTTTGCATATGTTAATTATTAATGAAATTAAATGTATTGAATATTAAAATTTTATGTTTTACGTCAATAATTTTTTAGTACTTGAATTTTTCTGCTTTAACTTAACCTCAGTAAATGAAAGTCCTGACTCCATCACTGTTTGGTCTGTCCTAACATAAGTGCAATTTCTAAGTTCCACTGCTACATCGCATGTTTTTAATACGGTTTGCATCCTATTAGAACAGGATCCTATGAGCCCTAAAACCTCGCGGCTTATTTTGACATCCCTAAATATTATTAGATAATACAATCTCTTTTCCTCAATCTTTTTAAGGGTTGTGCATTAGAAAGCTCCTTATAAAATGGAAAAGAACAAAGTAAGGCCAAAAGAAGGAAGCATGGTGTGCAAAATCTAGATGGACTTCCACTTCGGTCAAAGTATTAGTAGTCTTAAAACTACTCTTTTGTTCCGTGTAACAAGGGAGAGGTTCTTCTTTGACTAATTTTAATCTCTTTCCTTTCCAGTTACACACCTTTTCATATCATCTGTTTTTACTTGTATCTTGGAAGTGTAGATTCATGGGATTCTAAATGGACCCACCAACTTGGCTCTTCTAAATTTGCTCCCATTTGAATCTAATTGACGACGTCACCATCTCCATTTTTTTTTTTTAACATTTTGCAATGACTACTTAATCGTACCATTTTGTTAAAAAGATATTCTTACATCATTAACTTATAATAAATACGATAACATTACCAAATTTTGATATTGTTCATCATCGGCATTGGTGACCAATCGACGACAATAACAATTGAGTGCGTTTCATATACAGATATTTGCATAGATAGAAAGAAAATGTGAGAAATGAAACTTGTGAACAGATTTTAATTATGGGAACGCAAACTGAACCCTATATGCATGAACATGCCAAAGCAACCTAACGAAGCATGAGATATTCTTATTTGCGTTTACATTCAACAATTATTGAGTATATGATACTTTAGTTATAATTTTAGATCTTACAATCGATATTCTTCAATGTTTTATTGATTACTATTAGTACAATTATAATCATTATTAATAGGAGCATATTAGCTAGACTAATGAGAGTAACATTTCTTATTAGATCAATCTGTAAGTAAAACCAGCATTTTTTTTTTTTTTTTTTTTTTTTAAAGACTAATCCTACGGTAAACACTAAATTTTGTAATAATATTTTATCTGTGCCACCTTTTAATAAAAGTAATATTAAGTCTACAACCCAATCTCTCACAATCTTCAACGTGACAGCTCGTCATTGGTCAGCTCGCAAATGGGGTTTCGTCTGTTCATTTGTGAGCTAACCAATAACGAGCTACCACGTCGAAAATTATGAGAAAATGTTTTGAAATTGGATTGTGAACCTAGCATTATTGTTTTAATAATTCACTTTACAATGCGAGTTCTATTGGCTGCAAGTGACATAAAGTTTTGATATTAAAGTTAAAATTACTTTCTTAGTAGGAGGATTATAGCTTTGGGTAAGTCTCGAGTCAATAGTATGATAGGGACCAAATCTCAGTCACATGAACCTAAAATGTTTAATTTAATACTCAATTTGGAGATAAAGCTTTCTTTTGCTAATTTCTATAGCCCTGCATCTCCATGTTTATTCGACAAGCTGATAAGTTAGGTTAAAAATTAAATTAAAGCCGAAAAGAGAAATAAAATGTTAGGTTAGAAATCACATGTGGGCATGTCTTGTTCTTGGCTTTTCACTCTTATTTTATATAATAATTAACTTTAGTTAGATACTTCGATTCAAGAGACCTTTTGTCTACGTAATTCTTACTTTGTTGCTAGTGAGATTCATGCCCTGTAAAATATAATGAGTGTTCTTATCAACTTAGTAAAAGGAGGAAAACTAAAAATTTCAACTTGACCATTTGTGATTTGAAGTCCTTAATTAGTTGATTTGCTTGTCAACATGTTGCTGGCTTCCAGATTAGACTATATCCCTTTTGATTGAGGACTATTATATTGTAAAAAAAACATATAGAATATCATCAGTAGTGCATCGATCATTCATACCCCTAATCAGTGTGTTTAGATTATAAGTTGATTTTTATCTCGTGTGTACGGTAACTCGCATTACAAAAATAATGTCTCAATTCATAGTAAAAGAAAAAAAAATATTGAACATCTTTGAGATAACGTATAAATGACAAGGAATGACGTTGAAGATACAAAGAATTGGAAGACATAGTCCCAATATCGAGCAACAAGAAGACAACGAAAGACAAATCCCAATGATTCAGTAGTCTCCGCTCCACCTAATTTACATGAATTTTGGTGCCCCTTTCCTTATAAAAATAACGTGTCTTTCCTCGAAAGTCTTTGCAAATTTTTACTTGGTGCTCTACTTTGAGTTGGAGTTTGAACCAGAGATTTTGCAAATTATAGCTATAATACTTAATTTTTTTAATTTCCAATGTAAGAATAATGTTGAAAGTTGAATCCTCAAAGTCATATTAATTCCATGCAGAGTTGGAATGCCGAGGTTTTTTATTGAAAAAATACATCAAAATGAAGCTCTTATAATAATGCAGTTTCAAAGATGGTATAATTATTCATCAGAGCATCTTATGACTTTCAATTCCAAATTAACAAAATTATGTTGATAATTAAATTATG
This sequence comes from Pistacia vera, assembly GCF_008641045.1. NCBI lineage: Eukaryota > Viridiplantae > Streptophyta > Magnoliopsida > Sapindales > Anacardiaceae > Pistacia > Pistacia vera. Next base: position 138,461 of record NW_022196298.1, read on the forward strand.
TATATATGCACCTAGACCTTCAATCCTTAATAAAATTATAATCATTCATGTTTTGTTTATATTTTACTAAAATTTATTTACTTGGTGACTAGAAAAAATCATGACGATGTATTTTCATTATTATACCATTTATATTTATTTATTAAATTAACTAGTATACACTCTTTTATTTATTTTTTACTCTGATCGTTTTTACAATTGTTATATTTTAGTTTTGTTTCAGTCACGGATTATTTTATGATTTTGAAACTTTGCTATCGTGAAAACTAAGATAAATGAATACTTTGTTCATACCTGATATCTATACTTTTAAAATTCAAGTATCCAAGACACTCCCAGTTTTTTACTAAAAGAGGTGACATAATCAATCAGTTGCCTCAACCATTTTAGATCACCTGAAAAAAAAGACATCGAGAAGAAGGTTGGTTCATTGGCAAGGGTTATCGCCTACAGATGCTACTTGGGAAGATTATCATGCCTCAAGATGAGGTTTCCTAAATTAACCCTTGAGGACATGGGTGTTCTCTAGAGGGAGGAATTTTATGTGTTGATTTTCTAGGAATTGAATAAGTTTTAGTAGTATATTCAAATTGCTTATGTTCGTATTGTGCTGGAGATTTTTTGTGATTTTGTGCTTGATTGTTAGAGATTTGGGAAAGATAGTTATTTAATTTTCCTTAAATGTAAGCAAACAATAAGAAATAATATATCATCTTTTCTAAAATGTCATTTGTTTTTTCTGGAGGCTCAAGTTTCCCTCGAAGCAAACCTATCATCATTCTGTTCACTTTTCTTCCCACCTTTCCAAATCAAATTCTACTCCACCACAATAAGGAAGAGCAAGAAAAAACCCCAATCCAACTCCACTATTGACCAACCCAAGCTCAAGGTCCTGTTACTAGGTCAATTTCAAGTGCATGTAACGCATTTAACTAAGTAAAATAATTTTGGGATTAAAAATAAATTATAATTTTATTGTACATACATCAATTTATAGTATTTGTTCTTTATTAAAAGTTGTGAATAAAAAGCTTTTTAGTTTAAAAAAAAAAAAAAAAAAAAAAAAAAAAAAAAAAAAAAAAAAAATCCTTGAAAACTATTTGATAACAACATATGTCACATGGTGCTATATATCTGGTACTTCTTTAAACAACACTCTATTTATTATTTAAATTCTATACCATTTGTTTATCAATCAAACATAAAAATAAATATAAAAATATTTTGCATATTTTATTTTAATGAAATTAAATGTATTGAATATTAAAATTTTATGTTTTACGTCAATATTTTTTTAGTACTTGAATTTTCTGCTTTAACTAAACCTCAGTAAATGAGTCCTGACTCCATCACTGTTTGGTCTGTCCTAACATAATGCAATTTCTAAGTTCCACTGCTACATCGCATGTTTTAATACGGTTTGCATCCTATTAAACAGGATCCTATGAGCCCAAACCTCGCGCTTATTTTGACATCCCTAAATATTATTAGATAATACAATCTCTTTTCCTCAATCTTTTTAAGGGTTGTGCTAAAACTCCTTATAAAATGGAAAAGAACAAAGTAGGCCAAAAGAAGGAAGCAGTGTTGCAAAATCTAGATGGACTTCCACTTCGGTCAAAGTATTAGTAGTCTTAAAACTACTCTTTTGTTCCGTGTAACAAGGAGAGGTTCTTTCTTGACTAATTTTAATCTCTTTCCTTCGGAGCCAAGTTCTTCACTAAGTTGGATTTACAATCTGGATATCACCAGATCAGAATGCACTCTCCAGACATATCGAAGACAATATTTAGGACCCATGAAGGCCATTACGAGTTTATGGCAATGCCTTTTGGCCTAATGAATGCTCCTTCCACATTTCAATCTTTGATGAATGAGGTATTCAAAGCATATCTACCATAAGTTCATGTTGGTATTTTTTGATGATATTCTAATTTATAGTAGTCCATGGAAAGAACACATGGATCATCTTGAGGTTGCTTTGAATACTCTAAGAACCCACAATCTGTTTGTAAAAAAAAATGCTGTTTTGCTCAAAAGGAATTGAAGTATTTGGGGCATATAATTTCTGGTGACAAAGTGAGAGTTGATCCAGAAAAAATCTTTGCAATGCAACAATGGCCGAAGCCCAAGTCAGTAAAGGCTTCGCTTAACTGGGCACTATTGTAAGTTTATTCACCATTATGGCCAGACTGCAAGACCATTGACTCAAATGTTGAAGAAAGGGAACTTCATTTGGACCCTAGAGGCAAAAAGTTTTTTCATTACTCATAAGAAAGTGATGGCATATGCTTCGATCTTGGCCCTTCCCGATTTTAACCAACCATTCATCGTAGAATATGACGCATCCGATTTAAGAGTCGGTGGTGTTCTCATGCAAAGCAAGCGACCCATTACATTTTTTAGCCATGTTTTGCAAGGTAAGAACCTTTTACTCTCAACATATGATAAAGAAATGACTGGTCTGATTCTTACAATTCGAAAATGGGGGCCTGGGGAAGAAATTCATTGTTTGAACAAACCAACGGAGTCTTAAACATTTATGGGATCAAAAAATTACCACTATAGCACAAGAAAAATGACTAGTTAAATTGAAGGATATGACTTCACTATCAAGTATAAAAAAGGGAATGACAACTGCAAAGCAAATGCATTGTCACGTAGATTTGAGGAAGGAGAATTAGCTGCCATCTCTGCAACAGTTCCCACATGGCTAGAATCAATAAAGGAAGAAGTTCAAAGTAGCTCCATCCTACAACGATTAGGGAAGTTGTACCAAAAAAGAGAAATCATTGGTCCATGGGAATATAAAGGAGGTAATATTTATTTCATTCAAGAGTAGAATTTATCTATTGACTGACTCTTCTTTAGTTCCTCTCATTGTCACGGAGATGCATTCAGAGACTCATGAAAGGTACCACAAGACCTTGCAAAGAATAAGGTCTGTTTTCTATTGGCCAAACAAGAGAAAGACTATTGTTGAGTTCATTAAGAATTGCAACATATGTCACCAAAACACGGGTTTAGGTCACCAACCAGCAGGGCTTCTGCATCCATTGCCAATTCCTACTTAGGTGTGGACAAATCTCTCAATGGATTTTGTTTGACTTCCCAAGTCTAAAGGAAAATCTATTATTTTTGTTATTGTGGACAAACTCTCCAAATACTCACACTTCATTCATATTTCATACCCATACATTGTTGTTTCTCTAGCACAAGTATTTTTTTATCAGATTTTCAAATTGTATGGGATGCTAAAGAGTATTGTATGTGACAGAGATGCTACATTCACTAGTGCCTTTTGGAGAGAAATCTTTAAGTTGCATGGGACCAACTTCAATTTTAGTTCAACTTACCATCCCCAAACAAATGGTCAAACTGAAGTTGTCAACAAAATTGTTGAGAAGTATCTTCATTGCTTTACAAGTCACAGGTTGAGAGTGAAGCGTATGATGGATCTCTTGAGCTGAATATTGTTATAATAGCAACATCCATTCTTCTACAAAGAAGACTCCATATGAAGTTGTGTATGGGAAGCCTCTTCCTACACTTTTATCTTATGTTCCAGGTACTTTGCTTGTTGAAGTTGTAAACCAAGAACTTCATGACAAAGACTAGGTTATCAAAGAGCTACGTGAGCAACTTATTAAGGTACAAGAGCAAATGAAGAAGTTTTATGATGTTGGAAGAACTGATAAAAGTTTAAATGTTGGAGATTTTCTTTATCTTAAATTGCAACCGTATCGACAAGTGTCGGTAGCTCTTCGAAAAAATCTCAAACTATCTCCCAATTATTATGGGCCATTTGAGATCATTGAGAGGGTTGGACCGGTTGCATACAAGTTAAGACTGCCAAAAGGTTCACAACTTCACCCAGTGTTTCATGTGTCTGTGCTCAAAGAGAAGTTGTGAACAAATGCAAGTATCCAAGACACTCCCAGTTGTTACTAAAAGAGGTGACTAATCAATCAGTTGCCTCAAGCCATTTTAGATCACCTGAAAAAAAGACATCGAGAAGAAGTGTTGGTTCATTGGCAAGGGTTATCGCCTCCAGATGCTACTTGGGAAGATTATCATGCGCTCAAGATGAGGTTTCCTAAATTAACCCTTGAGACATGGGTGTTCTCTAGGAGGGAGGAATTTTATGTGTTGATTTTCTAGGAATTTGAATAAGTTTTAGTAGTATATTCAAATTGCTTATGTTCGTATTTGCTGGAGATTTTTTGTGATTTTGTGCGTTGATTGTTGAGAGATTTGGGAAAGATAGTTATTTAATTTTCCTATAAGTAAGCAAACAATAAGAAAATAATATATCATCTTTTCTAGAAATTGTCATTTGTTTTTTCTGGAGGCTCAAGGTTTCCCTCGAAGCAAACCTATCATCATTCTGTTCACTTTCTTCCCACCTTTCCAAAATCAATTCTACTCCACCACATAAGGAAGAGCAAGAAAAACCCCAATCCAACTCCACTATTGACCAATCCCAAGCCAAGGTCCTGTTACTAGGTCAATTTCAAGTGCATGTAACGCATTTAACTAAGTATAAAATAAATTGGATTAAAAAATAAATTATAATTTTATTGTCCATACTCAATTTAATAGTATTTGTTCTTTATTAAAGTTGTGATAAAAAGCTTTTTAGTTTAAAAAAAAAAAAAAAAAAAAAAAAAAAAAAAAAAAAAAAAAAATCCTTGAAAACTATTTGTAACAACATATGTCACATGGTGCTATATATCTGGTACTTCTTTAAACAACACTCTATTTATTATTTAATTCTATAACATTTGTTTATCAATCAAACAATAAAATAATATAAAAATATTTGCATATGTTAATTATTAATGAAATTAAATGTATTGAATATTAAAATTTTATGTTTTACGTCAATAATTTTTTAGTACTTGAATTTTTCTGCTTTAACTTAACCTCAGTAAATGAAAGTCCTGACTCCATCACTGTTTGGTCTGTCCTAACATAAGTGCAATTTCTAAGTTCCACTGCTACATCGCATGTTTTTTACTCGGTTTGCATCCTATTAAGACAGATCCTATGACCCTAAAACCTCGCGGCTTATTTTGACATCCCTAAATATTATTAGATAATACAATCTCTTTTCCTCAATCTTTTTAAGGGTGTGCATTAGAAAGCTCCTTATAAAATGGAAAAGAACAAAGTAAGGCCAAAAGAAGGAAGCATGGTGTGAAAATCTAGATGGACTTCCACTTCGGTCAAAGTATTAGTAGTCTTAAAACTACTCTTTTGTTCCGTGTAACAAGGGAGAGGTTCTTCTTTGACTAATTTTAATCTCTTTCCTTTCCAGTTACACACCTTTTCATATCATCTGTTTTTACTTGTATCTTGGAAGTGTAGATTCATGGGATTCTAAATGGACCCACCAACTTGTCTCTCTTAATTTGCTCCCATTTGAATCTAATTGACGAAGTCACCATCTCCAATTTTTTTTTTTAACATTTGCAATGACTACTTAATCGTACCATTTTGTTAAAAAGATTTCTTACATCATAACTTATAATAAATACGATAACATTACCAATTTGATATTGTTTATCATCGGCATTGGTGACCAATCGACGACAATAACAACTGAGTGCGTTTCATATACAGATTTGCATAGATAGAAAAGAAATGTGAGAAATGATACTTGTGAACGATTTTAATTATGGGAACGCAAACTGAACCCTATATGCTTGAACATGCCAAAGCAACCTAACGAAGCATGAGATATTCTTATTTGCGTTTACATTCAACAATTATGGAGTATAGATACTTTAGTTATAATTTTAGATCTTACAATCGATATTCTTCAATGTTTATTGATTACTATTAGTACAATTATATCATTATTAATAGGAGCAATTAGCTAGACTACTGAGAGTAACATTTCTTATTAGATCAATCTGTAAGTAAAACCAGCATTTTTTTTTTTTTTTTTTTTTTTTAAAGACTAATCTACGGTAAACACTAAATTTGTAATAATATTTTATCTGTGCCACCTTTTAATAAGTAATATTAATCTACAACCCAATCTCTCACAATCTTCAACGTGACAGCTCGTCATTGTCAGCTCGCAAATGGGTTTCGTCTGTTCATTTGTGAGCTAACCATAACGAGCTACCACGTCGAAAATATGAGAAAATGTTTTGAAATTGGATTGTGACCTAGCATTATTGTTTTAATAATCACTTTACAATGCGAGTTCTATTGGCTGCAAGTGACATAAAGTTTTGATATTAAAGTTAAAATTACTTTCTTAGTAGGAGGATTATGCTTTGGGTAAGTCTCGAGTCAATAGTATGATAGGGCCAATCTCAGTCACATGAACCTAAAATGTTTAATTTAATACTCAATTTGGAGATAAAGCTTTCTTTGCTAATTTCTATAGCCCTGATCTCCATGTTTTATCGACAAGCTGATAAGTTAGGTTAAAAATTAAATTGAAGCCGAAAGAGAAATAAAATGTTAGGTTAGAAATCACATGTGGGCATGTCTTGTTCTTGGCTTTTCACTCTTATTTTATATAATAATTAACTTTAGTTAGATACTTCGATTCAAGAGACCTTTGTCTACGTATTCTTACTTTGTCTAGTGAGATTCATGCCCTGTAAAATAAATGATGTTCTTATCAACTTAGTAAAAGGAGGAAAATAAAAATTTCAACTTGACCATTTCTGATTTGAAGTCCTTATTAGTTGATTTGCTTGTCAACATGTTGCTGGCTTCCAATTAGACTATATCCCTTTTGATTGAGGACTATTATATTGAAAAAAAACATATGAAATATCAGTAGTGCATCGATCATTCATACCCCTAATCAGTGTGTTTAGATTATAAGTTTGATTTTATCTCGTGGCACGGTAACTCGCATATAAATAATGTCTCAATTCATAGTAAAGAAAAAAAATTGAACATCTTTGAGATAACGTATAAATGACAAGGAAACGTTGAAGATACAAGAATTGGAAGACATAGTCCCAATATCGAGCAACAAGAAGACAACGAAAGACAAATCCCAATGATCAGTAGTCTCCGCTCCACCTAATTTACATGAATTTTGGTGCCCCTTTCCTTATAAAAATAACGTGTCTTTCCTCGAAAGTCTTTGCAAATTTTTACTTGGTGCTCTACTTTGAGTTGGAGTTTGAACCAGAGATTTTGCAAATTATAGCTATAACTTAATTTTTTTAATTTCCAATGTAGAATAAGGTTAAAGTTGAATCCTCAAAGTCATATTAATTCCATGCAGAGTTGGAATGCCGAGGTTTTTTATTGAAAAAATACATCAAAATGAAGCTCTTATATAAGCAGTTTCAAAGATGGTATAATTATTCATCAGACACTTATGACTTTCATTCCAATTAACAAAATTATGTTGATAATTAAATTATGTATATATGCACCATACTGAACTAGACCTTCAATCCTTATAAAATTTATCATTCATGTTTTTTTATATTTTACTAAATTATTTACTTGGTGACTAGAAAAAATCATGACGATGTATTTTCATTATTTACCATTTATTATTTATTAAATTAACTAGTATCACTCTTTTATTTATTTTTTCTATCGTTTTTACAATTGTTATATTTTAGTTTGTTTCAGTCACGGATTATTTATGATTTTGAAACTTTGCTATCGTGAAAACTAAGATAAATGAATACTTTGTTCATACCTGATATCTATACTTTTACAAACATTGATACACATTTACAACTTTATCAATTCTGATCTCTTTCCTACTATTAATATGATCGTGTATGTGTAGGTGTTGATATTGTATATATAAATTATGAATTGTATATAATTATTCTCTCTACGATAATATGATATATTTAAATTCATAATCTTCATATTTATGTTGGCAGTTTTATACTAAAAGAAAAAAAAATTTCACTAAAAATTAATTGAAGAATGAATTACTATTCTTGTTCTAAAAACTTAAAAAAAAAAAAAAAAGTGAGAATTATATATATATATATATATAGTGAAATGTCACATAATGGGGTCCAATTGGTCAAGGGAAGATGCATGCCAATTGCTGTTATAAGAGTTGAGTAAGTAGGTCTTCGTAGTGATTGTTTTGTTCAATAAAGCAAAGCGTATGCGTCCCCAATTCTCACATGCAACCCAACTTCAATTTCCCTTTCCCTCATTTGAAGGTGTATGAGTGTTCATACAATGCTTCTTCAAAAATTTCGCAAAAAAATTATTATTAAAAAACAAAAAGTCTTGCCCTTACAATTTGAATTATCAAAAAGTAAGCTTTGAGTTTCAAAAGCTGAGGAGGATTGTGGATCATATCATTATATTTTTTGCTTAAATTGGATGCACATGGCTGAGATAATTATATTCCATTTGTGTTCCACGTAAAAGCCTCCCTATTTAATTATATATATATATAATATAATATAATCTTAGGTTTAACACTTGACATTCCCCTTTTTTATTTCAGTGTGAAAGTGAAAGGTTAGGAGGTCTAGTCATAAACTTACATATTTATAGTAATCTAAAACATCAAAAATTTATGTGTATATTTTTATAATTATAATGTAGTCAAACAGATTGTTTTCCTTTCCTTTATATATACTTTTTAAAAGCCGAATATTTATTTTCATCCACTGTTTTATATTGGAACACAACATTTTTAGATTCTTGTGTAAGAAATTTGACTGAATTTTGTTTTTAGTGTAAAACTGCTGGCGGGAATATAAGTTCGGAGTTAAAAAAAAAAAATTATGACCTTAACTTTTATGATTTTTTATTCAAATAGATAAGTATCTTGTAGCAGTTTTGCGTTAAAAGACAAAAGATTTTATGTTCCAAAAAGTTTGATTAAAATTTTGTTTTAAGATATAAAATTGAAAATATATATAGCGTTTCTCTTCTCAGGACGTTGAATTTGAGGTGTTAGATTCTTTGAATGGTTAAGATTCATTCATATTGAAATTAATTACCGTACAAAATTCATGGGAGAGAGAAAGTGAAAGAGATAAGATGAGAGAAAATTAACTTCTGTTCAACTGTAATATCAATTTTTTTTATTTTTTTTATTTTTTTTTATTTTTTATGAATCTCAATTGTCTACAAAATTCAACGTCTTAAATTTAAGGTCTAATGGTGGTAATAGAAAATTTCTCTCTCTCTCTCTCTCTCTCTCTCTCTCTCCATATATATATATATATATATATATGTCAAAAAATTAAATCACATCCCATATATAAATCAAGAGGTCTATATTTAAGAATTTTTATTCAAGCAAATCATATTTATGTTTTAACGAATCTCTGATCCCAAAAGTCTACATGTCAACAAGGACTCGCATGTTGATATAACTGTTTAAAAAAAAAAAAAAAAAAAGGAATTAGCAAAGTATATTATAATCTATAAAAGATAAAGGTGGGTAAAAATAAACTATGGCTATAAAATTGTATTGGGATGATGGGTACTGACAATTGAATGATCATGTATGTATTAAGCAATCATATATAGTGAAGTTTATAAACTATGGGACCTTTTTGAGATTGGATAGAGTTATTGAGAAGCATGTATGCTCATGATTCAAGTAATTACATTAGCACAAAACCTAGGCTCATTCTCTCTTTCTTTTGAAGGGTGAGGGACTTCGTATTATATTATATAGAGAAGAAAGTTTGTAATATCACGACGATATTATATCAGTATGGCATTACAAGTTAATACAATCATATTATATAGATATTAAATTTTGTAACTATAAATCAAAGAAAGAAACATAATATAAAAATATTGGCTTATGATATGTCTGGCGTGATATTATAATTTCTATTAGGGGATCGTGAACTTTAGAAATAAAGAAAAGGGTTAGAAAGTTGATGGAGATGAAGATGCAAATTATCATGGCTATCAAGTTTATGATCATCCCAATTATTAAGCATACTATATACAATGGCTAGGCATTTATTTAATTTTTTTATGATTTCCGGTAAGTGAGCTCATTATAATGAAACTCAACTACCCAATTAATTAATTAAGCATTTTTAATTCACAACACCTTTTAAGAATTTTGTTTGTTGACTCACTGAGATAGAATTTAGAATTTGTAAGACCTAATCACTCTATGCTATATTTAACTATTGACCGGTCTTTCCCCTCTAGACCAAGATTCTTTTCTCATTTGATTTGTTTATGTTAAAACAAAATAATGATTAATAACTATGTATACATATATATATAAAGGCATAAAGCATATAACAACGAATATATTTTATGCTTGCATAAATAATAATGGATTCATACACCATATGAAAAGTGAATTTTTCCAACGCAAACAAAAAAAATAAAACATAAAATTCATGTCATCAATTCTAAACGCTGACTAAACTTATCATATCGATTAATAATTGTGTAAAATACGTTGGTGAATATACCTGTTATAAGATTTTTAAAATTTATGATAATTTTGATAATATATATATATGTGTGTGTGTGTGTGTGTGTGTGTGTGTGTTAACTCTTCATTTAAAGAGAGGTCATTTTTATCCTAGTTCTAGATTCAAGTCCTAATTACAAAAACAATACGGGCAATTGTATCTTGCCTTTCCTAGAGTAAGCACATTTACATAGAAAATTTATGACATAATATTTTGAGAAATTTAATCAAGATACTTTGAATGTTCACAATATGCACTTTGAAAATGACATGAATTAAATATAATGTCAATCATCCAAATACATTAATAACTTATCTTAAATATTATATTGAAATTCGTGTAAAAAAATATAGGGTTGTTGAATCTTACTTATATATATATAACAAGTTTAAACCTTCAAGTCATATGAAGATTCAACTGTATAAAGCTCTCCGTTTCAAATTACAACAAATTAATTAATTAATTAAACAAGCTGAAAAGCTCAATTAAGTGATGATAATCCGTAATGAAGAGCATTCTAGATATCATGAGGCTATGAGGTTTTATGCATGATTAATAGACTCTAAATCTTGGACCCACTCTCAGATTATTAGCATATGTGAGATTGCATGCTTAATCCTTGATCGTTTGCAAATTAATTAACCAAACATTTTAATTAATTAAAGTTTCAATCCCTTCCCTTATTTAAATCCTCAGCATGCAAACTCTACAAAATCACAAACTCATTCTCTTCTTCTCCATTCCACTTCCTCTTAATAACCTAAAAATTCTGAGCTATTTTCATGGATTTCAGCAACTTTCCAAAGACAAATTCACCTTCTTCTTCATCAAAAACCAGAAGAAAACAAACCCAAAACCAGCAACAAAACCAGCCTCAAAATGAAACCCGATTTCTTGGAGTCAGAAGAAGGCCATGGGGGCGATATGCAGCCGAAATAAGAGACCCCACAACCAAAGAGCGTCACTGGCTCGGCACTTTCGACACCGCCGAAGAGGCCGCCTTAGCCTACGACCGCGCCGCCCGCTCCATGCGCGGCTCCAAAGCCCGCACCAATTTCGTCTACTCAGACTCGCCCGCCGGCTCTTCTGTCACCTCCATTATCTCTCCCGACGAGCCTCAGCGCGACCTCTCCTCTCTCTTTCTTCCCCCGAACAACGATAACAATATCAGTAGCCATGGCCAACACTTCTTTACCTCTCCTTCTTCTCAAGAACACGGCAGCCAGCCGTTTAACCTCTCGTTCGGGGACGATCAATGGCTGCAAACGAGCGAGTCCTACAAGCCGATAACTTGCATGATGGACGCGGCGGAAGGGTTTGATTCGCAGCCATTTAGAGAGGACTGCGAGCTGCCGCCGTTGCCACCGGATGTGTCGTCGAGCTCGAACTACATGATGGGAGGGTATGGCTATGGGGGGTGGAATGAGACGACGACGAGCTTCATGGGGTCTCAAGGGGATATGGAGCAATATAACATCGGGGGGGTGTTTGAAAAATCTGAAAGTAGCGAGGGGCTTTTAGGGATAGATTCTAACGAGTTTATGCAACATGGGAACTCGTATTTTGGGACGGATCATGGAGGGTTTGATTTGGGATCTTCTTCTTCATCATCAACTTATTTCTTTTAATTAATTAATTAAGTATGAACTTAATTTACTTATAATTAAGTTAATGAATCAGTTTAATTTGGTGGTGGTTTGTTTTAATTAATTTTAATAGTTGTGATTTGTAATTTTGGCGGGACAATTAAGTTGAAGATTGTGGAAGACTACTTCCAAGATTATATATATATATAATGGATTTCGAAATTCGTTTTTTTATTTTTTTGAGTGTGTATGAATTTGTGGGTGATTACATTCCTAATGCAATAAGTTTAATATGGGGTATTAATAGGTTAATTAATCAATAAAAAAAAATTATGATGATGCATGTGTGTTCCCCCATTATATTTTAGACCTTTTATTTTTATCTAATATCAAATATTTAAGACATTAGCTTTGCAAACATTTGCTTCTTTAGCAAATGTAAAATAAGTTATTGAGTCATTGGCTTAAAATACATAACTTTGTGGATAGGTTAGGTTAGTTAATGAGGGGAATATTCTAATTAAATAAAGAATACTGAAATTAGCTCAAGAGAACGGTGTAACTTGAAATAATAAAAAACTGTAAGAGGAATAGATATATCACATCATTTCTATATCAAATCTAATAAAATTTAATATTTATATATACATATATTTCAAAATTAATCAATTATTATGGTGTCATTAACACGAAGAAAACTAGAAAATAAATTTATGGTTACGAGATTTTATTGGATGTGTGCAAGCAAGGGCAGATCCAGCCGACTTTTGGCCCACCCTCAATTTTTTTTTTTAAATATTAATATATATAATTTTTGAATTTTAGTCCACCCTAACAAAAATATTAATATGTAATTAGTTTTCATTTTAGCCCACCGTAAAAAAAATTTCTGGATCCACCACTATGTGCAAGACAAGAATGGCATGGTATGTCCTTTATATTTTATAGTTCTTTAAAATACAACGAAGAAAATTTTGCAAAAGCATGAATGACCATAGATATTATACATACAATCACCTTTTTTTTTTTTTTTTTTTTTTCTCCTTTTCTAATTTAAACATGTAAAAACTTGTTAAATTATAATGATAAACGGTTTATTGGTGTAATTTAATATTAATTTAGGTTTGTTTGATTTGAGATTCAAAAATAATTTTCAAAATCTTTATATGATTCAAATTTTTGAGTTGTATTTTAATATTTTTAATATTCAAAAATGTTTCTGATATAAATTTAAAACAGTTTTCAGATTAAAAGCGGTAGAAAATTGTGAAAACAATTTTTAATCATTTTCTAATTTTACACTAATTTTATGATTGTATTCAAAAATTGCTTTTGTAAACAATTTTACTCGTTTTTATCAATCTCATTTTCATAAGATTTGTTGTATCCCTTGTTTTCAAAAACAAAAATTTGGACTTAAATTCTATATCAAACGGGATTAAACCTTTTTATATTCAAAACAATAAAATTTTATTTTGTAGTTGTATTATTGCCATCTAACGTGAATCCAAATTTTAAACACATAATTTTATGGATTGTGACCTATTCATCATCTTCTTTAGTCTATAATATAAAAATCAAAAAGCAAGAATCATTCCGTCAACCAAGCCAAGTCCAACAAGTAACTATTTGTAATTTGAGACTTTTATTTTTAATAAAAATTAATTTAGGGTCGATTAATTTCAAGATAACAAAGAGAAAAAAAAAATATTAAATTGGACATGCATCACAAAATTTACATTAATAATATTTTGAGTTATTATTATTTTTTTTTCTTCTAAGTTGGATTAATCATGGTTTTATATTTGATGATTCGAGGTATAGAAATTGTCCATTGTTGGGATTGTGCCTTGAATCCCATATTGCTTTGGAATGAGAGTTGCAAAGGGACTCTCCCCTTTAAATAGACTAATAGATTGAACTTTTAAAGTATCTGAAAAAGTGTAAAATAGACACTAAAAGAATAGTCATTGTGTGTTGTTATTAAGAGTGTAATTGAGCTTTTTGGGATAGTATAAGGAGTTTGTAATTTTTCTCTTGTAAAAATTGCACAGTTGTAAGCTTTTGCTTAGTAGATTGTTTGAGTGGATGGTGGACGTAGGCTAAATTGATTGGGTCAGACCACTTTAAAATTCAGGTGTTTGGTTTGCTTTAATTTTGCGTTTGAGTTGTGGGTATCCTTTTTCAACAAGTGGTATCAGAGCTCATGGTTCGTGACCTGGGAGAAGGCAAGCTCTAGAGGAGGCTGGATTTAAGAGTAGATTGGCGATTATCAAGCATCTCAAATATTCTGGAGGTATGTCTAAGTTTGAGGTTCCTTTATTTGATAGTAAAATTAATTTTATGTTATGGCAAAGTACGATACAAGACCTTTTGGTACAATAAGGTCTTGATCAGGCATTAGAAGAGAGTAAGTCAGAAAAGATGTCTGATAGAGAATGAAATAGAATTCACAGGAGAGTTGTCAGTACAATCAGATTGGCTTTAGCTCTAGAGATAAAGTACAAATGCTAACTGAGTCTACACCAAAGGGCTTGTGGAAAAAATTGGAGGGTATTTATGCGTCGAAATCGTTGACTAACGGACTGTGTTTGAAGATGGATCTGTACTCTCTGAAGATGGATGAAGGTACGAGTCTCCATGATCACTTAAATGAATTTAATAGGCTAGTATCTCAATTGTTGGCTATTTTTGATGAGTTAAAGGATGAAGAAAATGCATTGATATTGTTGTCATTTTTGCCTAAATATTATAGACCTTTAGTTCAAACTTTGTTGGTAGACAGATCTACTTTAAAATTAGATGATGTGACTGTCTTGTTGCGTGAGAATGAAAGGTTTATAGGATCAGGGAACTCATCACTTAGAGGAGATCTACTAGTTGCAAAAGGTTCTAATCGAGGGAGGACTCAAGAGAGATGTGATAAATCAAAAGTCAGAGATTACAGTAATAAGGAGTGTTATTATTGTGGAGAGAAGGGACATATGCAACCACGTTGCAAGAAATTAAGGGAGGATATGCTTGCTTTCAAGAAGGCTCAACAAATGAAGGATTCGAAGGATGATGCTTGGGTTGCTGATAATGAAGGTGAATTTTTAGTAGCATATCAAGACGAAACTCAAACTTCAAAGGGTGAAAAAGGTTGGGTTTTAGATTCTATTGCATCCATGCACGTTTGTAATGATAAAGATTGTTTTGTTGAATTGAAAGAAGATGGAAATTATGGAAATATTGTTGTCGGTAATAATAAGAAAGTGAAGATTGAAGGCGTTGGTAACGTTCGTCTCAAGCTTCACAATAGTGTTGTCAAGAAGCTTCGTCATGTGAGGTATGTACCGAACTGTAGTCACAATTTGATTTCTTTGGGTGAGTTGGCTTCTCACGGATATACCTACATTGGTCAAAGAGACGGATGCAAAGTGTATAAAGATGATGTTCTGATTTTGCAAGGTAAAAGGAAAGAAAAACAACTATATTTGCTTGATGAAGGTGTGTGTCTTAAGAAATCAAAAAATAAAGTTGTTCAAGTTCCTGTTGTGAAAGAAAAAAAGACTGTCAAGCGAGTAAGATTTTCAGATGCTAATATGATGTTTGTGAATTCAAGTCAAGAGAGGAATTGTTGGGATTGTGCCTTGAATCTCATATTGCTTAGGAATGAGAGTTGCAAAGGGACTCTCCCCTTTAAATAGACTAGTAGATTGAACTTTTAAAGTATCTCAAAAAGTCTAAAATAGATACCAAAAGAATAGTTATTGTGGGCTGTTATTATAGGTATAATTGGGCTTTTTGGGATGGTGTAAGGAGTTTGCAATTTTTCTTTTCTAAAAATTGCACAGTTGTAAGTTTTTGCTTAGTAGATTGTTTGAGTAGATAGTAGACGTAGGCCAAATTGATTTGGCCGAATCACTTTGAAATTCTTATGTTTGGTTTGCTTTATTTTTTGTTGTTTGCTTTAATATTGCGTTTGAGTTGTGGGTATCCTTTTTCAACATCCATATGAATAAACTTTATTTAACTTTTTTATACAAATTAATTTGAGAATTTTGAAACTATAAAGTTTTTTCTTCATTCTCTTTTTAAAATCCTTGAATTTTAATTTTTTTAATTCTCCCTTTTCTATTACAGTAAAAAAATTACCTTCAAAATGTGAAATGCATAATTGAAGGTATTAAAACAACATGACCTGTACAAAAGACAATGACAATTTTTTTTTTCAAAGTTTTGCAAATAAAGGGCTAATTTTTTCCATCCCAAAAAATTCAATAAATATCAAGCGCTTCATTGATTTTCGAAAACTATTGTATATTTATTAGAATTATTAAAAAGCTTTTGAAATGATCAAATATCTCTTGTAAATGTATAAAAAACGCCTCTAATAATAATAATAATAATAAAACTAGTTGACATTTATGACATGTAGGTGGCAAATTCAGAGTTTGCTTAATGAAATTAATTAAGGTACTAGAAATGGTGTTAAATTTGGTAAACGAGTACCTTAGCTTTACTAATGTGTTTATAAATTTATTAAGGTTTTATGTCACCATTATTAAATTATTATAATTTGAGTCTATCATTTTTGCTGTAGTATTATGCCTTAGTACTGTTAAATAATTATTGTTTAATCAAACTTTTAAATCATTATTTTTTATTCCTAAGTCAACTGTCTATAGAAAAAAAAAATGGTGATTTTCACTTCTAACATATCCATGGGGAATAGCATGTTAGCCCCAATGGGCCTATAAAAAAGCCAAGAGAGCCCAAGAGGCAATAATGATGATGATGATGATATAATTCATCTGATTATTTTAAAGATAAGAAAATTTTGTCATTTCCAATAATTTGTGAATAAAAGTCATCCATATATTATATTATATAAACATGCATAAGATATGAAAAAATAATAATAATAAATACATATAATATGGCAACTATAATTCATGATTAATATCACGATCCATAGTCTATTATTTTTGCTGTTGTTATGACAATTTATATTTATATATCTATACAATTCTAAAACCTACTCTTGCTATTAATCGTCATTTAGACTCCACGTAGGATGTTACATAGGATCTTAGGAGTTCCATAATTATTGTAAGTGTCTGTAATTAACGTGTCAAGATGTGATTGGTTGATGGTTAGTGGATGTAATTAAAAGTTAAATCTGTTCACATTCTACGAACTGTTCACCTTCAAATCTACATATTCTATATCTATATCTATATACCTATATAATTCTGAAGCATACCTTTGCTATATGCTTGCCATGTAGGATTTTAGAGGAGCTCTATATGATTGCCACGTACGATTCCATGTAGGACTGCAAACGTGTCTGAAGCATACCCTTGCTATATGCTTGCCATGTAGGATTTTAGAGGAGCTCTATATGATTGCCACGTACGATTCCATGTAGGACTACAAACATGTTTGCATGTTATTGGTGTAGGCTATTCAACATTTTGAAGAAACCTTTCACATTCACATCCACATTAAATGTTTTAAATAAATACCAATACCCTACATGCATTCAATGTTTTGTAGACACCCTTGACATTCACATTAGGTTAAATGTTTTGATGGTTATATTCTTTAGTACAATAAATATTAATACTTCACATGCATTCAATGTTCTATAGAAACCTTTGATATTCACATTTAGATTAAATGTTTTGGTGGTTATATTGCTTTTGTCTAACTGAAGGTGAAGTGGCGCATCTATATTATTTGTGAAAGAGTATAGATGCATAAATAGATGGGAATATATATTAATGGATTGATAAGGTGTATTGTTGATTTTCGTGAATGTGAAAAGTTGCATTGTATTACTAGCACTATTCGTTACTTTGAAGATATATATATATATCTCTGTGTGTGTGTGTCGATTATGTAATAGTTTGTTATACGATTTATCTGATGAGAGAGAGGTAGTCAATTTTTAATTCTTATTTGTGATTGTTTTCTTTTGGTTTTTCCAGTTTATTGTTAAACTTTTTATGTAGTTATATACTTTTGACTGGATCATAATATTTGTTGTCATAGTTAGAAATTACGTGTCGTTGAAGGTAATGTCTTCATTTGACTACGCTTCTTTAGTTGGCTGGAATTTGTTCGCTGTTGTATTGTTATATTCCTGTTCGATTGTTTATCATGTTTGTTATATAGTTTTTTTTTTGTAAAGTGTGTGTAAGTTATTGTATGGTTTTGATTATTTTATTGTTTTAGTCCATATGGTGAAACGTGCATTCTCTTATAGAATTGTCAGATCAATTTGCTGAACCAGTAATTTTGTTATTCAATTATAACAAGTTATAAGAAGACATAGGAGGACAATTCCGAACAGTTTATTTGTCAACTGTTGTACTAAAAAAATCTATGTGGCGAACAATTATGATAAATGGTTTTGTTGCTATTTGCTGATGCCTGTGCCGAACCATTTTTTTTCATAATGTTGTTGATGATTGTACTCTATAATTATAGTCCCTTGCCAAACAATTATGTTTAATTGTAAGAGTCAAAATGCAAAACTATTTAGATTGTACAATACAATTACAAGAGACTGTTTGCCGAACGTTATTCAGTAACAACGGTTTAAATATTTGGAAACTAGACAAACAGGGCTTTAATTTGATATATTATACGCTGAATTTGGATAACTGTAGACTCATTGTCGAACCATTCATTTTATCATCACACACATTTTTGCTTTCCCCCTTTCTCGGTTTTCATTGAACAGTCAGTAGTAAATTGACCATAACTTGGTCAATAAGAATCCAATTGTCAAACGGTTTCAATTTTTGAAAACTAAACAGCTAGGGCTTTAAGTTGATATATTATACGATTAATTTGGATAACTGTAGACCCATTTTCGAACCATTCATTTTATCATCACACACATTTCGGTTTCCCACGTTTCTCGATTTCCACTGAATAGTCAGTAGTAAATTGATCATAACTTTCTCAATAAATATCCAATTGACAAATGGTTTGAATTTTTGGAAACTAGACAGAAAGGATTTTAATTTAATATATTATACGCTGAATTTAGATAATTGTAAAGCCATTGCCGAACCATTTATTTTATCATCACACACATTTTGGTTTCCCTCGTTTCTTGATTTTCACTGAACAATCAGTAGTAAATTGACCATAACTTACCCAATAAATATTCAATTGATAAAGGGCTTAAATCTTTGGAAACTAGACATACAGGGCTTTAATTTGATATATTATACAATGAATTTGGATAACTGTAGACCCATTGCCGAACCATTCATTTTATCATTACACATATTTCGGTTTCTCCTGTTTCTCGGTTTCTATTGAACAGTTAGTAGTAAATTAGTCATAACTTAATAAAAATTTAATTAATGAGTGGTTTGAATCTTTGGAAACTAGATAGACAGAGCTTTAATCTGATATATTATATAATGAATTTGGATAACTATAGACCCATTACCGAATCATTCATTTTATCATCACGCATTTCAGTTTCCCCTGTTTCCTGGTTTCTACTAAATAGTCAATAGTAAATTAACCATAACTTACCCAATAAAAATCAAATTGACAAACAGTTTGAATATTTGGAAACTAGATAGACAAAGCTTTAATTTGATATATTAGACGTTGAATTTGGATAATTGTAGACTCATTACCGAACCATTCATTTTATCATCATACACATTTCGGTTTCCCCTGTTTCTCGGTTTCCACTGAATAGTCAGTAGTAAATTGACCATAACTTGGTTAATAAAAGTCCAATTGACAAACTGTTTCAATCTTTGAAAAAAAGACAGATAGGGCTTTAAGTTGATATTTTATATGCTAAATTCCAATAACTATAGACCCACTGTTGAACCATTCATTTTATCATCACAAATATTTCGGTTTTTCCTGTTTCTCGGTTTTCACTGAATAGTCAATATTAAATTGACCATAACATGCTCAATAAAACTCTAATTGACAAACGGTTTAAATATTTGGAAACTAGACAGACATTGCTTTAATTTGATATATTATACGCTTAATTTGGATAACTGTAGACCCATTTCCCAACCTTTTATTTTATCATCACACACATTTCGGTTTCCCACGTTTCTTAGGTGTCCACTGAACAGACATTAGTAAATTGATTATAACTTGCCCAATAAAAATCCAATTGATGAACAGTTTAAATTTTTGAAAACTAGATAGAGAGGGCTTTAATTTAATATATTATATGCTGAATTTGGATAACTATAGACCTATTGCCGAACCATTTATTTTATCACCACACACATTTCAGTTTCCCCCGTTTCTCGGTTTCCACTGAACGGTCAGTAGTAAATTGACCATAACTTGTTCAATAAAAATCCAATTGAAAAACGATTTAAATTTTTGGAAACTAGACATACAAGGATTTAATTTTATATATTACACGCTAAATTTGGATAATTATAGACCCATTTCCAAACCATTCATTTTATCATCACACACATTTTAGTTTCTCCTATTTCTCGGTTCCACTAAACAGTCAGTAGTTAATTGGTTATAACTTACTCAATAAAAATCTAATCAATGAGTGGTTTGAATATTTGGAAACTGGACAGATAAGACTTTAATTTAATATATTATACGATGAATTTGGATAACTGTAGACCCTTCCAATTATAGTCAAACCACACTTAAAAGAAATGACAAGTTATTTAAAACAATGTATGAAACGACATCATTTTAAAATATTAGACATTTTGACGCTAAAAAACGACACCACACAATAAAATCATAATGTAAAACTATATATAATTAAAATCTTTAATTTGCTAAACCTATATAATATATGTACCTCAATAGTAGATATCAACCAATTAAAACATCTAATTATTCAAATAAACGTAATGTCAAACCCAATATCATAAGCATCCCGCGCTATGCGCGGGACTTTCATCTAATATATATATATATATATATATATATATATAATCCTGAGGCATGGACTAAATGGTCATTTTGAAGCAGTAGAATTCCTTTATTTTGCCATGATAGAATATTATTGGACCCTGACATTTGGTAACTGGGCTATATATGTAAAATCCTGAGGCATGGACTAAATGGTCATTTTGAAGCAGTAGAATTCCTTTATTTTGCCATGATAGAATATTATTGGACCCTGACATTAGGTAACTGGGCCATCTAAATGTTTTTGGGCATTCTAATATTGTTAAACACGTGGCATCATATAATTGAGACACATGACATTAATTTGGTATAAACAGAGACGCTTGACATTCACATTCAAATTCAAATAGGCTAAAAGTTTTGGGTGCGTTTGGTGTAGTATTTTGGATAGGATTTTGAGGATAATATTGGATTGTTGGATAGGGGAGTATTACGAGGTAAATTTGAAAAATTTATGAAAAAGCCCTTAGGTTTACTAATTTAATTAAAGATCCTACTATATAAAATGACAAAAACACCCCCACCACCGGCAGTGTCAGATTCTGGCCGCCACCGCCGGAATCTGGCCGAAAAATTTCTTTACGACACAGACCGATCGGATCTGTGCCGTAACGCATCATAATGGCCTTTTCCGGCCAGATCCACCACGGATCTGGCCGAAAAAGGCCAGATCTACGGCCTGTTATGGCCGTCGACGGCCGAAAAGGCCAAAACGACGGCCATCTTTGGCCGTCAGCGACGGCCAAAGATGTGGCCGTCGTTTTCAGTCAACGACGGCCAAGATTTGGCTGTCGCTGACGGCCAGATCTAGCCTTTTCCGGCCAGATCCGTGGTGGATCTGGCCGGAAAAGGCCAGATCGGTGTAATTCCGGCCATTTATGGTCGGAATTTAGGCCGTTGTACAGATTCCGGCTATCACCGACGGTGGTTGCCGGAATCTGACAAGTTGGGTTGATGGGGGGGGGGGGTTTTTGTTAATTTTTAAAAAAAAATTTAGGGGGCATTTAGTGAAATTAATAACCTTATGGGGTCTAAAAGTAATTAAAAAAAATAGGGTAATATTTCTGGACTAGTGTGCCAAACATTATTTGGAGAATAGGATTGGGAATATGGATAAAAATAGGGAGCCAAACGCACCCTTTGTTTTTGCTTCTCCACAACTGAACTGAATCATAGAGCCTTAAATTTTCTCAATTTCTCTTCCTTTTTTTAATTATTTTTCTTGGTTTTTATGTGTGATTGCTTTGTTTGTAGGTACTTGAACCTAGGAAGAGGTTGGTGAAGAAGGATGGATCAATTGGGCTGGAGAAACTACTAATTCCATCACCTTTCTTGTTGGACGAGACGGACACCGACTGTGACGAGACCCACACGTGGTGGTGGTGGTTGGACGTGGACGGCGGTGGTGGGGAAGGTGAGAGCCGGACGGAGCCCGTGGGGTTCACCCTGAAGCTGCATGCGGACTTTGAGGAGATCAAGTGGATGAGTCGAACATCCGGCAATAATGGAAGCGATGCCGCCTTCAACAAATCCTTTAACACCCATCCTTCTTGTTGGACGAGACGGACGCTGACTGCGACGAGACCCACCGTGGTGGTGGTGGTTGGACGTGGATTACGAGAGTTAGCTTGGAGTGGTGTACCACCATACATGCGCCCTACTGTACAGAGGCTTCTCTTGGTAAGTTTTATGCTCTATTGTTGTGGGGTTTTTCTCTTTTTTTTTTTTTGAAATTATTTGAAAAGAACAAACAGATAGTTTAGTTTAGTTTTGTTTCTTTTTTTATTTGGGTTTTTAGGTTATTGATTAGGATTATTTGCTTTGTTTTTGTTTTAGGTTTATGGGATTTGGGTTAACGGCAAGAGAAAGAGAGTTGAAGTAGAGTCTGGGAAAATTTCAGGTAATGTCTGTTATTTATTTGCCTATGTTTTTGTAATTTTTACTGGTGAAGAAGTTTAGGATATCATGATTATGGATCTTGCTTGCGATGGAAACGGTAGTGAAAATTATATTATGTGGTTTCATGTTTAAATTCAAGAGCTTTTTAGTAATCATTGTTTTCTATAATGAAGGATGATTTCACTTATCAATGTCTGAAATCCGGATTTTTATTGTGTTAATAGTTGTTTGATTGAATTTAAACAACAATTATTGTAAAGTCCGTAGACGTTTTATTGATAGTTTGTGATGCTGTATAACAGTTATATCTTTCCTTTCTGATTTATAAGTTTTCACTTCAATTTAACTAGGGAGAAATGAATCCTAGAGCCAGTCATCCATATTTTAGGTAGATGTTTAATCAAATTAGAACACTGTACTTAAACTTCTGAAGGAATTGGAATTTCTCCCTCCTTTGCATTGCATCTGATATGATTTTGTTGTTTGATTTGTGGGTTTTCGTGGCTTCGGCGCCGCCAAACAGGTCGTCTCTCTCCCTCCCTTGAATTGCATCAGGTGTGAATTTTTATGTATTAATACGTACACTTGCGTTTTTGTGTAGGTTCCTAGAAGGTAGTTATCGATGGATGGATTAGAGCTAAATGTCGTGGAATTATCATCTAACAGATCGTTGTTTGATTCGGTTATGGATTCAATTGAAAGTTGTAGTCGGTTTGATTCATTAGATGAGGTGTGGTTATTGATTTTTAATAGTAGAATTAGCTTTCTTAATCAATCTTTTTACAGTGCATTAATTATTGTTGGATTTGACTGATGAACTGGAATTATGATGAAAAAAAGACCTTTTTTTCATTCTTTGGTTTCAACATTAGTTCTTGAGATAATATCTGAAAACTTTGTTTCCAGAAATTTATTGTATCCTTTAAAAAGGAAAAAAGGAATTTAAATTCCATAATGTAGTAGTGTGTCATTTCTTTGCAAAATAAGCTAGGCATAGTGTGCTATTCTAGAGTTTTTTTGCAGGAAATGTCACTTTCATGTCAATTTTGAAGTTTAAACCAGTGAATAATCGTTTCATGGCAGGTCCTTAAGAGATTTCAGTATTTGACTTGAGTTTGCTGATTTCCTTCATAAGAGGCAAAGATTGGAGAATTCTAACAAATATTTATGGCAATGGAAGCACCAGTGTAGGTACAGAAGAAAGATACAATCTTTGTTTTATCCTTCCGATGATTTCCATCAATATAGTATTCTCTGGACCGATCTCAGATCAGTAAGCATCAATCTTTTACATCACCACCAATTTTTTTTTTTTTTTTTTTTTTTAAACAAAATTCAGTCATAATTTCATCCCAGAAAACCAGCTGGAGAAGAGAATCAGCACAAACCCACTCTGCACACCACAGCAGCATCATCCAAGCAACACACACAGCAGCAAAACAGGACAGCCAACAGCAAAAATGCAGCAAGAACAGCTACCCGTTGCTGGTAAAAAAACCAGCAGCAGCAGGGGAGAAATGCATTCTGCAGCGGCGCACAAATACCCCAGCGCCAGGTGCCTCATGCAAGCCCTCACCTCTTCCCACCAAGCCAACCACCCCAGGCCCAGGCCCCAGCACCAACAAACCCCCCAACCGCCAGTCCTCTCACCAGCCACCAAAACCACACACAACAACCCCAAGTGATGGGTCTGCAGCAGCCACAACTCAAGACCCCAAACCGAAAAAAAAAAAAAAAAAAAAAAAAAACCACCAAAGCAGCATCGTCACCACTACCCAGGACAACAACAGCAGCAGACACATCAACAACACAGGGAGACAGCCAGCAACCACTCAAAAAGC
The DNA here is from genome assembly GCF_008641045.1 of Pistacia vera. Lineage (NCBI taxonomy): Eukaryota > Viridiplantae > Streptophyta > Magnoliopsida > Sapindales > Anacardiaceae > Pistacia > Pistacia vera. The sequence goes on from NW_022196298.1 coordinate 163,151, forward strand.
TGCAGAAACTGCAGGCTTCCAGCAGCACCCGAGAACACAGCCACCAGCCCCCCAAACTCAACCAAACTTTCTGACAAAACCCCCTCAAACTCCAAGGACCCAGGTACATCAGCCAACAAACAGCACCCCAGCCAGCAGCAAACCCAAGTAGGGGGCAGCAGCACGCCAACAACAGGAGGCTGCAACAACCCAAAGGAACATGACCAGCAAAACGTGGCAAAAAGCTACATATCTGCAGCCCAAACCACAAAAGAAAACTCCCTTGACCAGCTAAACCACCAGCTGCAATCACCCCAAATTTTTTTTAGCAAGACTCATCAACCCAAACATAACAAAAAACAACCCACACACCAGCAGGAAAAAAAAAAAAAAAAGACTGAAACAAGATCCCTTCCTCCAGAAACATGTCTGCCAAATGCACCATGCAACAAACCTGAAACAACAAGCTCCCCACCCTCCCTCCGCCCATGCACAACTCAAAACACTTTCCAGAGAGGGACATGCCCCACCAACCATAGAACACACAACCACAAACACTTTCAAGAAATTTTTGTTTTTGCTTTTATGTTTTTCGTTTTTGGTTTTATGGTTGGGAGGGAATATGAGGAAAGAGAAATGAGCAAGGGATAGAGTTGTGCTATCTGAAAATTTGAAGAGAGTTCTAGAATTTTTGAGATAAAATGTTTTGTGTGTTCTTGAGAAAGAGATGAAGGCTAAGCCCAGGCTCTGTGGGCTTTGGGCAAATTTATTTGGGAATTTATTAACTGGGCCTGGCCCATGGATTGTTGCTCATTCATACTATATTATGATGTGTGTTTTTTTTTTATGAATAAATCGTAATATTTAATATAGATTAATTATTAGAATTTATTCTTAAAAAAAAAAAAAAAGATACCAACCAATTGAATCATGCAATTATTCAAACAAATTTAGTGTCAAAACTAATTTCATAAGTAACCCATGCAATGCTAGTTATATATAATTAAAAAGTACTCCTGTATTATGCATTAGTACTGTTAAATAATTATTTTTTAATTTATACTCTTATATAATTATTTTTTAATCCCAAGTCAACTGTCTATAAGAAAAAAAAAAATGGTGATTTTCACTTCGAACATATGCATGAGGGATAGCATATTAGCCCCAATGGGCCTATAAAAAAGCCCAAGAGGTAATAATAATGAGGATAGTATAATTCGTCCTATTATTTTAAAGATAAAGAAAATTTTGTCATTTCCTATAATTTGTGAATAGAAAAATGCTATCCTTACAAGGACTCATATAAAGAGGGTTACAAAATAACATCATCCAGAAGAAAAAAACAAAGAAAAAACAGAAAAAAAGAAAGAGAGAGAGAGAAATCATGAAAATCAAGAGTGGAGATTATCTTTGTATGCCCCCTTTGTATGTGTCTTTGTAAAACTAACATTGTTCTTTGTAAATAAAAGTCATCCTTATATAAACATGCACAAGATATGAAAAAAAAAAAAAAATACATATAATATGGCAACTATAATTCATGATTAATATCATGATCCAGACATGGTATATTATCATTCTTATGACTAAATTTCGATAGCTTTATGCTCATAACTGCATAAAATTTAATCTTATCATGACCATGTTGAAAGCCTCGTTACACAATTAATATAAAATTTATTTTATAGATGATGTTGATTTAGGGCATAATCCTAACCTTTAAATTTAGAAATAAAGTAAACATTAAAATTGGATTATATAAAATAACAAAATAAATAAATGATCTGATTATTTATGAGAGAAGGGTTTCTTGTCATTTCGTTTAATTAGTAATTGGAATGCATCCCTATAATACTATATATTATATATAAAAGAAATGTAATTATCTACATGTTGTACCCCAACAATAAATTACATGACTACTATCATGATCATTCACAAGATTAATTTTGAAACTTATTAGAGAGCACAATTTCCATCATAATAGTAAAAGATGCTGCACATGTAATAACAAGTTACTACCCTTTTTTTTTACTTGAATAAAATTACATTTTCATTTTCATTATTATTCTTTTGTTATTTTGTAATGTCATTCAAATAATTATTTTTAATTCATAAGTCAATTGTCCATAGAAATAAATTGGTTTGGGTGTCAATTTATTAAGAGTTTCATATGGGAAGTGAATTTTAGCTCCCATCGAATTGATCAGTATCTCCACTTTTAAATTTTTTATATTTTGATAGTTTAACCTTAGTGAAAATTATTAGAAATGATATAATAATTTCTAAATACACGCTATTTATTTTATATTTTTAACCTTTAATTTTTATAGAAACCTTGACTCTAAATTTTCTAAATCACAGAAACGTTTTTTTATTTTTTTTTTTTATTTTCAAATATATATTTGTTTGATAGAAATAGAATACTAAAGCTATGAATAAAGTAATCATACAAGAAGATGAATCCAAATCTGAATATGAATCTTAAGAACAAAAAATAAGTTTCAAATTTGAAATTGGAAAAAGAGGTATAAACGGAAAAAAAAGGGAAAAGAGGCATAAACAAAAAAACCTAATTTATTTTGAAATTAAGGAAAAGTAGTGTAAACAAAAACTCCAATTAAATTTAAAATTGGGGAAAATGGGTTTAAAAAAAACCCCGAACTAAATTTGAAATTGGGGAAAATGGGTGCAAACAAAAAAACGTAATTAAGTTTGAAATTGGGGAAAATAGGTGCAAACAAAAAAACCTAATTAAGCAGGGCTATATTTGGTATTAACTAGGGTTTAAAGAAAAACCTAATTAAAACTAAATAAGCAGGGCTATTTTTGGTATTAATGAGGATTCAAATGTTTAATATAGCAGAGGTGCATTTAGTAATGAGGAGGAGTGGTGATCAATTTGAAGGGATTAAAAACCACTTACCCTTTCATATGCTTCTTTAACGTACCTTTTGGAAATAACATATTAGGCTCAATGGGCCTATAAAAGAAAAGCCCAAGAGCTTGAAGACTAAGACTGGTGCTATTTTAAGGAAGGGCAAATTTGTATTCATCCTATACAAAATTAAAACTATTTTTAGTATAAAAATTTACAATTTCGATCACAAAAATGTTTTTTTATTGACAATTTCTCATATCTTTTATATTTTTTCTTCATAATGGGGCTTCGGCCCAACCCTCTTGACTTGCATAATATTATTTTTATTATATGTTTGTCGTCGAAATAAATTGGAGAAGGAAATGGAGCTAGATGTATTCCCTGCTCTATCTAAATTAAAATAAAATCCAAAGTGGGGTGAGGCTTTTCACAGCCCTTAGATCAAGGTTCGAAAGTTGATTCGAGAGTTACAAAAGGGAATTTTACCCTCTTTATTTTAAAACTCCTAACGTGTCCGATGATGGAAAACATTTGTGGCCAAAAAAAGCCAATAATTTAATTCCCTTCCCAACCAACACTTCAACGCGTTATCAAAGTGGTTAATTTTTTGTTATCCCGAAAGGTTTGGGTCGTATCACTTGGTCCCAATAGTTTCAGAAAATGATAATTTTTTCACATATGTTAATAAAATGTATCGGTAAAAGGGTAAAGTGGTCAAATAATCTCAAATGTAAAATTCAAAAAAATCTAAAATTTACTAGATTATAAAATAAAAAATTAATTTTATAGTACTGAATATCTAGAATTTAAAATAGATAATAATATAATATAATTATAAAGATTATATTTTTCCTTTTGGGAAAAATCCCAAAGCCACCTATTTGCTTTTCTTTCTTTAGATTCAATTACAATACTCAAAATTCATTGGTGAAGAAGAGAGGATAAAGACTATTGCAAAAATAAAATTAGTTAGGGAGAGGAAGATGAGATCTGGGTTTTTTTTTTTTTAAATATAAATCATATTGATATTAAGTAGTGTAATAATCTTAATTAAAATTATTTTTATATATTCAAAATAAAAGAAAATGGTTAAATAACGAACCAACTAATATATTTTAGGCTTAGTTTTTTTTTTTTTATTGTTGCTTTTCCTTTAATCACTTTTGAGTTAATTTTAGATAAAATAAAATTTATAAGATGTTTGTTGTTTTCAATTTTTAATTTCTTTTACTTTTAGGAGAGGATATATGATAGTATATGTAAAATGATCAAAATAGGTAACTTTTTAAATATATATTTTTTTATTGTTAAAATATTTCGAAATTAAATTTTGTAAATAAAAAAAATTGAAAACTTTTCGGTGAGGTCATTTATTAAATTATTAATTTAGTTAAATAATTATTTTATAAATTTTAGATTTTATATTAATAGTTAAGATATTTGTGTAACTAATGTCACTCAAACCTGCTTTTGGAATCCTTTTACAGAATAGTCAATTTTCAAATTAGTCACCAAAAATTTGTTGGATTATAGCTCAAGAAATAATTGACAATCCTAAACCCACTAGTCTAGTAAAATTTTGGGTGTTTTTATCACATTTTAAAGTTTTTGGACCTGAGTTTTCCACAAACCTTTCGGATGAGAAAACTAATACTCTGTATAGGTAATATAATAATTGAAGTCACTCTCTGGACGCCATCCTGGAAACGCAATCTCGGACCCCAGAAGACCAAACACCATATTTATTAATCAAATTATAAAACCTCAGTATACACACTCAGGAATTGGTCTTTGCATTGAAAATTCCAAGCAATTTCTCCAATCTTTTAAAAACTATTTATTATAAAATTCCATAACAAACATCCCATTAGTCTTCAGTTTCCATCTTCGTACACCCATAAAAAATCCCCCAAAAAAACAAATATGGGCAGTCAAATTTGAACTAAATTTCGGCTTCTAGGTTCGAAAAATTTCATCCTTATGTTACCCTGAGTAAAATCCTGATAAAAATATATCACTGAAGTAATGTGCAACGTCATATTAGTAATATTCAATTAAAAAAAAAATTGAGCAGTCTAGAACATGAACACAGTCAAAATTGAACCGAATTCCGGCTTCCGGGTTCAAAATTTTCATGTTTATGTTATTCAGGGTAAAATCCTGTAAAAACTGTAATGATAAAGAAGTATCGTGCAACGTCATATTAGTAATATTTAATAAAAAAAAAAAATTGTTTTGGAGGAACAGGAGACACGTTTAGTTAAGGAAGCAAAAGGGACTTTTTTGTTAAGTGTGAAAATGTCAGGATCAGGCCCAGTAAACACGACGGAAGTGAAGACTTTGAAGAAGGAAGGAGATTGACTAATGCACACAGCACAACCGACCAATAAAGAAACTCAACTCAAACCTCTGTATTTCCTTTTGAGTTTTCTTTTATTTTTCAAACTACAAATGAAATCTTTCCAGATTCTTTCAATCTTTTTACACACAGAATTTTCCTTCAAAAAGTGCTCAAACCTTTCCAGGCTGCACAGACTCATCCTGGAGTTTTCCTGATTCAGAATTTTTACCTGGCTACATCTTCAGGTAAGCAACTTTTGAGATTTTTCTCTTTTTGTTTTGATACCATGTTTTAAAGTTTACATTGCATCATCCTGGAATTTTCCTGATACAGAAATTGTTGAAATTGGGACAGAAATACTTGTGTTTTATGAAGCACCAGGGTGGCTTGATTTTGAGTCCTGGAAAATGCCCCTGAGGGCCTAAAAGTTACAGTGTTAAAAGGGGTGTCCTTGATTTTGATAGAACTTGGAGATTTTCGATTGTTTCGTGATTTTCGAGCTGATGGACTCGATGGATTTCAATTTTGGAATTGAGGATGTTGGGATAGCAGTTTTACAGGAATCGTGGAACAGGGTGGCAATTCAAGCAGTGGACCTTGCTAGTGAAACAAGAGATGTGGTACTTGGAAAGAGTAGTTTTCAGGAATTTTCCAGTAGTGTTAATGAGTTGAATACCCTCTTTCATGCCTTAGATCCCAGGAAAATTGAAGCTGCAATGGGTTTAAAATCTACTAAAGCTGTACTGGAGACCTTGAATGGTCAGCTGAGGAAAGCCTGTAAGATTATTAAAGATTACAAATCTGGAAGCCGGTTGCGTCTCTTGCTTCACTCAAACTCTGTGCTGTCAGAAATGCAGGATTTGTCCAGGGAGATTGCCACGACCATGGAGTCGTTTCAGCTTGTCAATCTTAATATGACGCTGAACTTAAAGGCGATGATGAATCAGATTGTTGACAGTCTAAGGTCATTGGAGTTCCATTCAGCGGCTGCAACAGAAAGAATTGCTATGGAGATAGAGAATTCGATATCACAGAGCAACAGAAATAGAGAGAATGCTGTGAATCTCCTGGAGAAGATTGCAGAAGCTGTTGGTGCTAGCGCAAATACATTGCTAGTACAAAATGAGTTGGCGATTTTGAAGCAGGAAAAAGAAGAGATGGAAGCTCAAAAGAAGCAAGCAGAAGCACTTCAGTTGAATCAATTGATACAGTTATTGTATAATACAGAACTTGTTACAAGGCCAGAAAATGAGGAAGTTCCTATATATCACCAGCAATTCCCAATTGAATCGATAATATGCCCTTTGTGCAATGAGGTGATGAAAGACGCCGTTGCAATTGTCTGCGGTCACAGCTTTGAGAGGCAGGCAATTCAGGAACACTTCAAGAGAGGCGAAAAGAAGTGCCCCACTTGCAGAGAGGAGCTTCCATCTCTTGATCTTACGCCAAATTTTAATCTTCGAAGCTCTATCGAAGAATGGAAGCAAAGGGAGATGGACTTGAAATTCCAAGCTGCAGTTGTTGAAATCAATTCCAATGATCATTCCCGGCAAAACAAGGCCTTGGAGGATATGCAAAGTCTTATGGAAATGCCTCGGTATGCAGCAAAAACTGATGGAGAATTCATTCCAAAGCTGGTGGAATTCTTAAAGGATAACAGGCTTAACGCCAAGGCCACGCTGAAATGCCTCTACTACCTAGCTAGATTCAGTGATGATCATAAGGTAAACAAAGTTGAGATGGATAAATCCCATTTCCTTTTTAATCTTTCGCCTATTCTGACATTACAGTTGTTGCTCGAGAGTTGCAGGAAGCCATTGTTCAAGCAGGGGCGATTCGCCACACTGTGAAGCAGATCTATAAAGGCGAAACAGAAGCTGAAGCTCTTGCAGTCTTGCTGGAGCTATCCAAGAGAGAATCCCTTGGAGAGAAAATAGGGAAAACAAAAGACTGCATTCCTATTTTGGTTTCTTTGCTCCATAATGACGATCCAAATGTCTCAGAGAATGCTCACAGTGTATTGCAGAATCTTTCCTCGAACACGCACTTCGCTGTCAAGATGGCTGAAGCTGGATACTATCAACCATTTGTTGCTTGCTTCAACCAAGGTAGAATAGTTCACCTGATAGGAATACTTTTCATCCAATTCACTGTGTATTCATTTGAACAGTCTTTCTGACAGGATCCCCAGAGACCAGATCATTGATGGCGGCAGCCTTGATGAATATGCAACTCAAGGAAAATAGCATTTCAGTCTTGAAAGAGAGGCCATTTATACACAACATAATCCAGCTGCTCTCTTCAAACTCGCCTGCTAGCAAATCGGCTTGCCTCAAATGCATCAACAAGTTCATAGCCTATCCGAGAATGTTAAAGAGGCTTCTATCAGATCCTGTGACCATTCCACTTCTGCTTGGCCTCATCTCATTTGTCAGGTCTGATCCGCAATTGAAGCAGCAAGCTGCTGAGATTCTTGCTTTGATGGTTGAAGCCTGTCAGCATCCTCAATTCCAGTTGTTTCAAGGCTTGCAGGAACTCCAATCCGAGCATAACATCAGTCTCTTTCTGCAGCTCGTAGCTAGTTCCGAACCTCAAGTGAAGATTCAGTTTCTGCACTTACTGGTGGAGCTCAGTTATAAATCAGAGAAAGTTCGGGACCTAATCCAATCAAATGACGACACAATCACTAACCTGTTCTCTTCCCTAGATGGTGACCAACCAATAGTTAGAAGATGGGCATTGAAACTCTTATATCGCATTTCTGAAGGCCATCCTAATGGGGTTCAACTCCCACCTTCCCCCGGCAAAGAAACTGCCATCAATAGTCTAGCAACTATTCTCACAAGCTCTCTAGACATCGAAGAAAGGTCCACTGCTTCTGGAATCATCAGCAGGCTTCCGAAAGACGATGATGTTGTTGATGAAGTACTTCGTAAATCAGAAGTATTGAAAGCCATTCATGAGGTGATTTGCAGCATGGATGGGGAACATTTCGGGATCAGGATACCTGCAAGCCAAGATGAATGTCTACTTGAGAATGCGCTCGCGGCTCTTTTACACTTCACAGAACCCTCCAAGCCTGAACTTCAGAGGCAAGTGGGAAAGCTTCAATTGTATCCATCACTAATTAGAGTCCTCTCCTCAGGAAGCTCGATGGCCAAGCAGCGAGCAGCGACTGCACTTGCACAATTATCCCAATCCACCAGCCTGTCAGTCTCCAATGCAACCAGAATTGCAACTGAAACTAATACCTCAACGCCAATGCTTTTTCTGATGAAACTCTTGCCGGATATGTCTTTGTGCTGCTCTGACTCATCAGAACACCCGAGTTTATGTTCTGTTCATGGTGCTGCTTGTTCACCAAGAGAAACATTCTGCCTTGTCAAGGCGGATGCAGTGAAGCCATTGTTGAAAAGCTTGAGCGATATAGAGTCTGGTGTCGCGGAGGCTGCTCTTATGGCACTGGAAACATTGCTAATAGACCACAGCACCTTGTCTCCTGCCACGGCTGTTATTGTCGACAGCCAAGGTGTGACAGCCATTCTACAAGTCCTGGAAAAAGGATCCTTATCTGCAAAAACGAAAGCCCTTGATCTCTTCCAGAAGATCCTGAAGCATACAAAGCTTACTGATCCCTTGTTTAAGAAATCCGAAAGGATCCTCATCCAGCTTCTCGACGATGATTCACTCAAAAAGAAAGTTGGTCTAGTTCTTAGGCAAATGAACATCATCCCAGATCAATCTTCCTATTTCTGAATTGGCCAGTAGAAACACATACTTCACTCATTATTAGACAATCACTTGGCCACAATATTCATGTAGGACTAATCGTTTTCATCTGACAATGATACGTTCTTCCCGCTTACAATTCAGAAGCTGCAAATCAAGGGAAGCAGATATCAAAGTTCGGTAACCTAGTGGTATGTGTAAATATTTCCGGGTTGGGGGGGTTTTGAAAATGTAAAATAGTGTTAATTTACAAATTTGGGAAGTTCAGCCTTGTTCTGAAGCTGCCGCTGCTAATGGAATCAGAAGGGCAGATGAAGAAATCATCAAATTCTTTAAATCCATGGCCGACTTCAAACCTATTTAACAGAAGTAGTGGCTGGTGAGTTAAGATAGAAATAACATTAGCTGTGATTTTTTATTCTTTTGGGTTGTAGGTATCATCATTTTGTACAAAATTAAAAGTTCTTGCATCATGGAAGGCAATCAATTTTTCATTCAAAATCTGAATCTGTCTTAGCTAGTCTTGTTTCCTGTGGATGTTTGTTTCTCTTATTAAAACCTTTCTTAAAGATGTTTTATAATATGTCCCTGGCGCAAACATCTTAAAATTTCCAAATTACGACATGTCTAATATTTACAACGCTCTCGTAATTTAAGGGTAAGAATAGTGTCGGTCAACCAATGAATGTGACTTGTAAGGTACAACAATTATTAGAAAATAATCGAGTTTGAGCAGTAACCATGAATGCTACAGATGGTCTAACCAGAGGAATTGAGATGATAGATATGGGAGCTCCTCTTTAAGTGTTCTGGTCGATGGAACAACACTAGGACAAATTTTCAGAATGCTTGGAGAGCCTGTGGATAAAAAATGTCAAGACGTCCTAAATGAATCTTCAGTTAGTTATTCGTCCGTCTCCAATGATTTAGAACTTTTTACCTTAATTGGACATGTGAGACCAGCCAACTTTGCTTGAAATTTGAGGCCTCTGCCTAACTGAAGAATTCAAAGATTTCAGTTTAATCCTATCCACATCTAAACCAACCGCCAATATGTTCTCCTGGAAAAGCTGCATTAATTCCAACTGTTCTTGAGATTGCAATGCTTCTATAATTAGGCTGCAAACTCTTTCTCCCCTGCCCTTTATAAATGAATAACCCAATTACACATTCAAAATATAACAAAGATTTTATCAGTTTTTCTGGAAAAAAAAATGGCATTAAGGGCAACTGTAAGTACCCTAAAACATGTTACGTCTTTTCTATTTGTATATTGTGTTGTCAAGTGATCATTGATAGTGATCTTGACAAACATTGCAGGGATATTGGAGATCAATGCTGAATCGTTTGGGCGGAAACCACCCATTCGCAACATCGACTACTCCCAAAATGAAACAGTTTGCACAAAGTGCGGGCTCTGCTCAGGCAAATCAGTCTTACAACAAGTGAGTGATACAGTGTATGTCAAACATTTTCTTATCAAGCATTTAGAACTTTTGTGGTATGATATCCTTTCGATTGTCTCAGGTTTGCGATGACAGGAGAATTTGCACCAGTTTATATGGTTCTGGGAATGTTGGTGGTGGCACTGACAATAGGGACACACACAGCAAAACAGCAATTGGCACATTGCCCTAACGTTAGCGTAAGCAAGAAGAAAAGGAGATCCATATCAGAGGTTGAGGAGCCAGATCATGCTGTCAGTTCGGCTGATAGGTTTGTGAATAAATCCTTCCTAAGGAAGGTAGCTCACATCCAGGACAACAAACAGAATCTCCCCAGTCCTACTCGCCCCAACCCTTTTACCAGGTAACTTTCATCTGCTCTATAAATCTTTCATTACAAGATTCGCCCACTGCAAAAACTCTGATGGAGGTTAATGTTGCTGGAAACTGCAGCCCTCGAAATGTAGAGACACTGAAGACTGCTGGAGCGAATCCAAGCCGCTCCTGAAGAAAAATGATCTTAACTTGTGTCAACTCTGAAACTTGTGGTTTCTTGAGTAGTAGTAGCAATCCAGGATGGTGTCAAATTGTACATAGAACAGCATCGATTAGTTCTCTTTCTGCTGTGATTATAGATTTTATTATGGTATTAGTTACTAAATGAGAGCCTTTAGTCATCAGAATTCCGTGCTAGGCTCTCCAAATCCTTGTGTTATTGGATTTATTCTTCTAATAAAACAGGCACCACTGCATTTGTATGATTCTGTAAATTACATATAATTTCTTGTAAGAAAAAGGCAATGCATTGCATAACAAAAGCATGCTCAAAATATATTTTAACCTTTTTTCGACAAAATTGTTGAATCCCCTTCAAACTAATAATCCTACCAAGTATTTATTACTCGTCTTTAGTTTAAGTCAAGCTCAAGCCATGAAGTATAATAAGTTGAAACACTAAAGAGACTTGACACATCGTTTAGGACGCAGATCTTGATATGCAATATTATTGTTTTTAATCAGAATCATTTTGAGTACTTAAGAAACAGTTACAACCTCTCTAAAGGCTTAAACAATCATCCAACAAGTACACATGCAACCCAGCAGGAGAGATCATGAAACTCATGCATGTAAGCACAAATCAAGAGACCATAAATTTCCCAGATCCTAGAGTTTCAGAATATATAATAAAATCATGTATTTAAACACATCTTCTTCCCACATCAGTTTTCTGGAGAAAACAACGAAATATCTATCAAAGATTCAGATTTTCGGCAACTGTTTCCGCATTCTTCTTTGTGTTATCAGCAAGATCAAGCAATCTTGGCAAGCTGTAAAATTTATATATTCACCATCATCATCGTGCATTGTAATATCAAATAAATAGCTTTTCCAGTATTGCAAACTAGATTTCTCTATGTATTTCCTGGCAAGCTGCTCCACAGCAGGAGGCAAAACGGCCCTGAAGAATCCATTTTTGTAAGTACCGGGTATCTATTTGCAGCTATTCAATCCTTACCAATAACTTAAAAACTTGTTTGCATTAGTTAGACGTGAGATAATGAATTACATCCAATAATTTATAACAAGAAGTGAAATCTTAACAAACAAAAATGGAAGGGGAATTTAGAGCTTTCAGTTTCTTCTTACCAACATGTAAACAAGCCTCTTTCTAATTTTGGGTTGCCGCCAGCTTTCCTCTTCTCTAAATAAACTAATCCTCTTAATCATACACTCAATTCAACATTGAGAATTCACTAAAAGAGTTTCATCAGTTTTAAGTAATCTAGGGAGTGGCATTCAGAGCAACTGTAAGTTCTTAGAACAAGTTCATCTCTGCCATTTGCGTTTAGTGTTGTGATCTTGACAATAAACAAAATTGCAGGGTTACTGGAGATCAATTTTCAATCGTTCGAGTGAAAACCGGCCATGTACAATATCAACTACTCCCAAGATGAAACTCTTTGCTCAAACTACTGACTCAGCTGAAGCAAACCGACCTTACAACAAGTATAAAATACAATATATATCACATATTTGCTTCTCAACATTTTGAACTTATGCTACATGATTGAAGATTTTTATATGCAGATTTTCTAATTTTTTTGAACTACAACATTTTGTCTTGCAACAATTTTCTCACATCAAGAAATATAAGAATGTACACAGGAGAGAATGACTAATTATATGATATCTTTCAATCATTTCAGGTTCGCATTGACAGGAGAACTTATACCATTGTATATGGTTCTGGGAATGATGATTGGGGCAGCCGGAATAGGGACACACACAGCTTTTAAGCAATTAGAACACTGTCCAAATGTTAGTGCCAGCAAGAAGAAGAGGACCTCCATACTGGAGGTGGAAGATCCTGACTTTATCATCAGTTCAGCTCACAGATATACAAACAAGTCGGTCCTGAGGAGGGTGTATCGTGTTGGTTATTTGAGCATGTAAGGATGGTTATACGGGAGAGAAAAGGAAAGAAAAACAAGAGAGAGGAAGGACTTGTATTGGTTCATACATGTTACAGAAAATACAACAGAGTTTTTATATACATACAGACATACTGTTGTACCTAATCATAAAATATATTTTAGTCCAAAATAACTTTTTAACCATACATTCTTAGCAACTCTGATTACATCACATTAAGTTGATATAAAGTTGGTAGCCAAATGCAAGCTGAATTCACCAAAAAATATCACTTCAGCATGCCTACAGACTAGCTACGTGAACTGCTCCAGACAGGTTTCACAACTTCAAATTTTGCCCTTTTGCAGCCAGTTTCCAGCTCCAGCATAATCAAAATATTTGTTTCAAGCAAAATATCACTACTTTGAACACTCCTCCTTGATATTTTTGCTTGAGACACCAACTTTAAGTTTCAAGTCTTCAAATTTGGACTTACATAAAGACTTTGTAAAGATGTCAGCCAATTGAACTTCTCCCCTGTAGTGAGTCAATCTGATTTCCTTGCATTGCTCAGCCTCCCTCACAGCATGAAACTTGATTTTTATGTGCTCAGTTCGGCCATGCATGACTGGATTCTTTGCCATAGCAACAGCCGATTGATTATCACAAAAAATTTCAGTAGGCTCACACTGTTTTACCTCCATATCAGCCAGCAAATTCCTCAACCATATGGCTTGATTTACTGCAGCAATAGCTGATATGTATTCAGCCTCTGCAGTGGATTGAGCCACTATTTCTTACTTCTTGGAAGACCAGCAAAAAGCTCCATAATTCAGCAAAAAAACATACCCTGATGTGCTTCGCATGGCATCACAAGAGCCTCCCCAATCACTGTCTGCATAGCCTACCAATCTGAAATTTTCAGATTTCCTGAACCAGATTCCATGATCTGCAGTTCCTCTGATGAACCTTAGCACTCTCTTGGCTACTTTAAGATGCTCCTCACTTGGTTTACTATAAATCTTAATAGGAGACTAGTGGCAAACATTAGATCATGTCTTGTTGCTGTTAAATACAACAAGCTCCCAATCAACCTTCTATAATCTATCTTATCCAGCAGGGCTGCTCCATCCTCTTTGCACAGCCTTTGATTTTGCACCAAAGGTGTGGTAACAGACTTACATTCATCCATCCCAAACTTCTTCAGCATTTCATTAGCATATCTCCTTTGATATGTAAAAATGCCATCTTGAGATTGATAGATTTCCATTTCAAGAAAATAGGTCATCTCTCCCAAGTCAGTCACCTCAAACTCTTTGTGCATTGCCTTCTTAAACTCTTCAACTTGAATAGCATTGTTTCCTGTCACCAGCAAATCATCTACATACAAGGAAACCATGATCACATCTTTATTGGCTTTTTTCACATACAAAGTATGCTCATTTGGTCTCCTTGCATAACCTAGGCTGACCAGGTAGTCATTGATTCTGCTGTACCAAGCTCTTGGAACTTGTTTCAGGCCATATAAGGCCTTTCTCAGCAAATAAACCTTGTCTTCTTTCCCCTTGACTTCGTGTCCCTCAGGTTGTTCAACAAAGATCTCTTCATCCAATCAACCATTCAAGAAGGTTGACTTGACATCCATTTGATAAACTTTTGAATTGAGTTGCCAAAGCAAGGACTAACCTGATTGTATCATGCCTAGCAACAAGAGCAAAAGTGTCTTGAAAGTCTACACCATGTTGTTGTGCAAAGCCTTTCACAACTAACCTAGCTTTGTGCTTCAAAACTGAACCACTAGGGTTAAATTTTTTCTTGAAGATCCACTTTACGTGGATCACCTTTCTCTCGACAGGTCTGTCCACAAGCTTCCATGTTCCATTCTTTTCTATCATGGACAACTCCTCCTGCATAGCAATCCTCCATTCCTCTGACTTGGCTGCTTCATGATAGGATGCTGGTTCAAGCATTGCAACATTGCATCTCCCATAAATCTCAGCAAGAGGTCTGGTTCCTCTTATTGATATTTTTTCTTCTGTATCAGAATGTGCCCCATCAACTTGGTCAGCAACTTGCTTTCTTTACTGTGGCTGTGTATCCTCCTGAATTTTTTTCTCTTCCCAGTTCTACACTGACCTCTCATCAACCTTTACATCCCTTGAAACCACAACCTTCTTAGACTCCGGAATATAGACCCTGTATGCCTTGGATTGGAGGCTGTAACCAACCAGAATTCTAGCCTTTCCTTTGTCATCAAGCTTTGATCTTTTGATGGTTGGTATGAGGACATAGCATGTACTCCCGAAGATTCTAAGATGGTCTACTTGAGGTTTGACTCCATACCATGCTTCAAATGGAGTTTGATCTTTTAAAGCCTTGGTTGGAAGCCTATTCAGCAGGTAAACACTGGTATTCACAGATTCTGCCCACAACTCCTTCGGTAGCCCTTTTTCAGTCAGCAAGCATTTTGACATCTCTATCAAGGTCCTATTTTTCCTCTCACTCATTCCATTTTGTTGAGGAGTGTAGGGACAGCTAAAATGATGCCATATTCCAGCCTCCCTACATATTGATTCAAACTCACTTGAGGTGTATTCACCCCCATTATCACTTCTCATAGCCTTGATCTTTACACCAGCTTGGTTTTCAACTTGAGCTTTAAACCTCCTAAACACAGCAGCAACTTCTTCTTTTTTGCTTTAGGAATTACACCCAAGTCATTCTTGAATTATCATTAATAAACAAAGTGAAATATCTGGATCCACTTAAGGATAGAGTCTGCATTGATCCACACACATCAGTGAAATATCTGGTTTGTTGGAAAGGCAGGTCTGCTAAGCTTCCCTATTTGGCATACTCTACACAAGCTCTCTTTCTCTTCCATTTCAAGTAAGGTATGCACCATATTTTTAAGCTTCATTTGCCTAAGGCCAACATAATGATAATGACCATATCTTTTATGCCATAGGTCTGTGTCATCTAAATTTACTGTCATAACTTGAAATTCTGATTTTTTGAGTTCAACTGGGAAGCTCTTCCCCACCATTTTAACATGCATCATCACATTTCCTTCATTATCTAATATTGTGCAGGATTTGTTTTCAAAGTGTAGGATGTAATTTCTTTCAAGCATTTGTCCTACACTAAGCAAATTTTGGTTGATTTTAGGAACAAACAACACATTAGAAATGATTTTTGTACATGTCAAGGTCTGCACAGCCATATCTCCCCTGCCTTTAACCTTCATAAATTCACTATTTCCCACCTTTACACTTGACTGGTATGCTTGATCCAGCTTCACAAAATTCTCCAGATCAGGTGTCCTATGGTTTGTACATCCATTATCAATCAGCCAAGCTCCAGCATTGAACTGAACAGCATAGTAGGATGCCACAAACAGCTGCTCAGATTTTGAATTCTGCTATAGATCTTCTACTGTCTGTGCTTGTTGTGTAGGCTGCTGTGGTTTGTTTTTGCAGACCTTTTCAATGTGGCCTAGTTGCTTACATGCCCTGCATTGAACATTTGGTCTGAACCAGCACTTGTTCTTTCCATGGTTCTTTTTTTTGCAGTGGGAACATGGTGCAAAACTCCTGAAACCTGCTGGTTTGTTCCACTGACTGCTTACTCTTTCCTTTCCTCTCTTATCTCCTATAAACATTTTGTTTCCTCCCTGAGTTGGCTTGCTCTTTTGCTGGACGACCAATGCAGCTTCACCACTGTCCTCCTACCTCAGTTTTCTTCTTGCTCTTGAGCTTGAAGAGCATGAACAAGTTCAGTTAAGGTAATTTGAGACAAGTCTTTGGAATCCTCCAAATAGGAGATTTTTTATTCAAACCTCTCGGGTAGGCTTACCAATACCTTCTCTATAATTCTTTTATCAGTCATCTCTTCCCCTAGCAACCTTATCTTGTTAACCTTATTCATTATTCTATCTACATACTCCTTAACCACTTTAGCCTCTTGCATTTTCAATGTCTTAAACTCTCTCCTTAGGTTCAAGACTTGCACGTTTCTGGGTTGGCTACTTCCTCCAAATTCTTCCTTAAGTTTGTCTCAAGCTTCCTTTGCTGTCTCACAAGCCATTATCCTTGTGAAGACTTGATCGGTGACTGCAGCATGTAAATGGGACAGAGCTCTTGGAGCTTTTGCAGTCTCTTCTTCATGGAGTCTTATTTGATTCAAGGTTGGATTTGGCCCCAACTGTGGCGGCTGCTTCTCTTCTTCTATGTACTGCCATAGACTCTGATCTCTCAAGTAAGCCTTCATCTTAATAGCCCACATATGGTACTATTCCCCATTGAAGGTTGGAGGCAAGAGTGAGGTTGAACTTGCTGCCATGAAGCCTGGTTTTCAGTGTGGTGAGGACTGACTGAGTGAGTGCCAAGCTGAAGGTTTTTGCAGGCCCCTTAAGATCAAAGTGAGAGCTCTGATATCACTTGTTGGTTATTTGAGCATGTAAAGATGGTTATATGGGAGAGAAAAGGAAAGAAAAACAAGAGAGAGGAAGGACTTATATTGGTTCATACATGTTACAGAAAATACAGCAGAGTTTTTATATACATACAGACATATTGTTGTACCTAATCATAAAACATATTTTAGTCCCAAATAACTTCTTAACCATACATTCTTAGCAACTCTGATTACATCACATTAAGTTGATATAAAGTTGGCAGCCAAATGCAAGCTGAATTCACCAAAAAATATCACTTCAGCATGCCTACAGACCAGCTACGTGAACTGCTCGAGACAAGTTGCACAACTTCAAATTCTGCCCTTTTGCCGCCAGTTTCCAGCTCCAGCATAATCAAAATATTTGTTTCAAGCAAAATATCACTACTTTGAACATATCGCAACCTGAAACAGAAACGGAGTACTCTTCCATATCCTACCCGCACAGTCCCTTTTACCAGGTTTGTTACTTTCCCAAACTACTCTATCACTCTTCCACCACAAAATTCTCCAGAAAAATATTAACGGAGATTTACATTATTGGGAGCTGTAGCACTGAAAATGAAGAAACACTACAGGCAGCGAGAGTGAATCCAAGCCACGTCTGAGAAGAAAAATCAATAAGAAGATCTGTCAACTATGATATATAAGGTCTATAAAGTTCTATCAAATCCATGAAGGCATGTGTCAAAGTGTAGATAGAGCAGCCTCAACTTAACTTATTTCAGTTCTACTGTTTTTATAGCTTGTGTAATGATAATAGTCACTAGATGAGAGCCCTTAGCCACGAGAGTTAGGCTCCAAGTCCTTCTGTTATAGTGTTATTGGGTAATTTATACTTCTAATAAAATAGTGACCACTTTATTTGTGGTATTGGGTAAATTACATAGCATTCTTGTATGTAAATTCATGACATTTTGGGCTGCTTTGATCTGTTGCAAGACCAAAACTAAAACAATAACTTGTTTCTGAATGTTGCTATTAAAAAATCAATCCATCATCAAGGAGTGTGCTCACTTCAAACAAGTAACAAAAGTGAATTGAAAAGAACATAGCAAAACAAAACTTAAATGTATTCAAAGCATCCTATTTGCTTTTTTTTAATCTGAATAAACATGGAACCAAGACGCATATAGTAGTTTCAATGCCAAAAAGTTGTTGCTTCACGTCCATTGATATTCATAGTACAATTAGAAATGATAAATATACAGCCTTTACGAAAATTATAATTCTAGTGCTGTTTCAGCTATAAATTATATTTTATAGGAAAAAGAACATGGTTGTTTGGAATTACATAAAAAGAGATTGACTTAAAATAAAGCACCAAGAAATAGATACGGTTAAGTGAGACTAATTTACTAAAAAAATTGACTTGAAATAAAGCTTTAGTCCTTTCAGAAATATAAAAGGCTTGTAGCCTTTCTTGTAAGGTAAATCTAAAAAATTATCAAACAAATTTGTAACTGCAATTCCTGCACCCTTCTTGTCTCCAAAGTATTGAGAATGACGAGAAAACAAAAGCAGCAGGATTTTACAACATCATTCTTATCAAAATGTTAAGACTCACAAAACTCAAACTCAACTTCCCAGATTTTCTATGTATAATCATATCCAGGACTTCAACGATTAGTAGCAAGTCTATCTAAAGGCTTCAACAATCACGAAACAGAATGCATCTAATTTAGATGCAGCCAGCAAGAAGAAGATAAACTCATGCATGCAAAGACCAGCAGAAGTTCATAAAATGCCCTGTCCTTTTCATGGTTTCGGTTTCAGAAAACGCAACAATGATGTATTTAACATTAAGCATGAATAACTTACACATCCTCTTCCCCACATCACTCCTCGGACAAAACAACAAAATATCACATCAGAAATTCAGATTGCATGTGTATCAATGGGTAAAAAGTGGTCACCTCGACCAATACCTGCACTATAATAACATTTCGTTCGGTAATTTCAAGAAGTTTCATGATTGAAGTAATTAATAGATGAATTGTTGAAGAATGAAAACAAAATATTGACAAATGAAGAACAGAGCATTTGGGGAAAAAATGTTACTGTATATTATTTAATGACTTACTTTTACACAAACTTCTTTCTCGTTTTAGTACAGATTAGCTTACAATTCAATTTTTCAAACTTTCTCTCATGACCATAATATGACAGCTCGCAATTGGGTAGGCCAGACCCGCAAGTGGGCAGGCGGGCAAGCTAACCAATTGCAAGCAACCACGACAGGATTGTGAGAGAAAGTTTATAAGATTGGGTTGTAAGTGTAATATTGCTCTTCTCGTTTATATAGTACAACAACTAACTAACCTTCAGTTAACTAACTAAACTACTATAACTGATTGTAACTAATTACAAACTATAACTATAACTACAGCAACCGTTTAAAGTATACAGTCAATAAACCCCCTCAAGTTAAAGGATGATAAAAGCTCTAGAACACCCGACTTGTGTAGCAAATGAGAATGAAGATTGCTGCCAAGAGCCTTGGTCAACAAATCAGCTAGCTGCTCTGAAGAAGGAATGTAAACAGCCTTGATTAGGCGAACTTTGAGCTTTTCTCGAACAATATGACAATCAATGTCAATATGTTTTGTTCTCTCATGAAACACAAGATTAGAAGCAATGTGATTAGTTGTCTGATTATCACAGTGTAAAGTAACTGAAAGCAAATTAGAAAAACCAAGCTTAGTAAGAAGTTAAACTAGCCAAATAATCTCACAAACAATGGAAGTCATTGCTCTGTATTCAGCCTCAAAGGATGACTTAGAAATGGTAGCTTGGCGCTTGGATTTCCAAGAAATAAGAGAATGACCAAGAAAAATGCAGTAGCCAGTAACTCATTTTCTTGTCATGAGACAAGATGCCTAATCAAAATCACTATAAGCTAGCAATGTCATGTGATTATCAGTAGGAAAAAATAAACCCAAACCTGGAGCATATTTGAAGTACTTGACAACTTTTAGAGTGGCATTCTTACGTGTCCGTTTAGGTTTATGCATGAATTGACTCAATAGATTGACAAAGTAATTGAGGTCAGGTCAAGTCATGCATAAATGTAGTAGTTTGCCTACCAACCTTTGAAAGATACTGGGGTTAGGTAAATGATAATAGTCACACTCAATGTATGGCTTCTTCCCTTTGTACTTCTGATTTTGGTTCTGAGTTCTACCATTGTTATGAGCATAAAGAGCAGTTGTTACCTCAGAACTAACATTTATTCCAGTTAAAACCCTTTGGCTCTCATCTTGATTAACTATTGAATATGCTTGTTTAACAATCAATAATGGAGTCATGAGCAAAATCTAACTTCGCACCATAGAATATGAGTCATTGAGCCCCATAAAAAAATTGCACCAGTTTCTGTTGATTGAGATGATCAAGATATGCTTTCACAGAAGCACTATCTGGAGTAGGCAAGCTAAATAAGGAATTAAGCTCATCACAAAGTGGTTTGACCTTATTATAGTAGATTACTATTGTACTTTTTCCTTGTGTAAGATTGGCGATTTCTCAATGAATTTCATACACCCTTTGTTCCATTAACTTTTTGATACTGTTCTTATAGGTCCTGCCAATTGCCATACTTGAGAAGCATTGGTCGAGTAGACAATCCCATTGAATATTTCTTTTGATACTGTGTTGAATATCCAAGCAAATACCAATGAATTGCATGTTTTCCATTGTGCAATTAAATGAGAATTAACTGAAAATCTGTCACACGTACCATCAAAAAACCCTAATTTATTCTTTGCATGCAGTGAAATTGTCATGGCTCGGCTCCAAATCCCATAGTTTTCAGTACCTATGAGCTACTCAGAAACCAAAACAGATCCTAGTGTGTCTAAAGGATGAATGTATAGTAGTGAATTAGAATCAATCGAAGGTATGACTAATTCTTGAGTTGAGTTTGCCATAGTAAAAGATATAGTGCAAGATTGAAAAACAAATAACCTTGAAGAATCTTGAGTGAGCTAAATGAATTCAACCACTCAATTTAATGAAATACCTGATTGAAGAGCGGAAATTTTCGTGCTCTGATACCATGTTGAAGAATGAAAATAGAATATTGAAGAATGAAGAACAGAGAATTTTGGGGAAAAAATGTTACTGTATATTATCGAATGACTTTACTTTTACACTGACTTCTTCTCGTTTATATAGTACAATGACCAACTCAAGTGACAAAATAACTAACCTTCAGTTTACTGATTGTAACTAATTACAAACTAAACCTGTAACTACAGCAACTATTTAAAGTATACTGTCAATATGAATAATCCATATACAATTGACCCATGTATCATGAAAGGATGATTTAGTGAGGATTTACGTGTCATATCATCACTCAAGCCTCTTACACGTTCTCCCTTACCTAATTAAAGACAAGAAAACTAACCCAAGCTAACGAAGTCAGTACATACAAATATCAAAGCAAAGTCGCATAAAAGTATGGTAGTCAAAGCGGATAATGAACAAAATATGATATAGTATGTCACTAAGTAATTGAAAATTTATAATATTTAAAAAGTTTGTGCTTTGAACTAACATAAACCCTTCCAGTATATATGGTTCTGGGAATGATGATTGGGGCAGCCGGAGTAGGGACACACACAGCTTTTAAGCAACTAGAACACTGTCCAAATGTTAGTGCCAGCAAGAAGAAGAGGACCTCCATACTGGAGGTGGAAGATCCTGACTTTATCATCAATTCAGCTCACAGATATACCAACAAGTCGGTCCTGTGGAGGGTATATCGCAACCTGAAACAGAAACGGAGTACTCTTTCCATATCCTATCCGCACAATCCCTTTTACCAGGTTTGTAACTTTCTCAAACTACTCTATTAACTCTTCTATCACAAGTTTCACAAGAAAATACTAATGGACATTTACATTCTTGGGAGCTGCAGCCCTTACAATGAAGATACACTACAGGCGCCAAAGTGAATCCAAGCCACCTCTGAGAAGTAAAATCAATGAAGAGATCTGTCAAATATGAAATATTAGGTTTCTTAAGTTCCATCATATCCTCCACTTGTTTCACTTCTACTGTCTGTTTAGCTTTTGTGATGATAATTTAACACTGTTATTAGATGAGAGCCCTTAGTCATGAGAGTCCTGAGTTTAGGCTCCTAATCCTACTGTTATTGGTAATTTATACTCCTAATAAAACAGGCACCACTTCATTTGTGTTATTGGGCAAATTACATAGCATTATTTATGTTAATTCACAACATTTTGTGCTTCTTTGATATGTTGCAAGACTAAAACCAAAACAACTTCTTGTTTCTGAACCCAGTTCAATCAAGTGACAAAAGTGAATTGATAGGTACATAGCAAAAACAAAACTTGAATAAATGCACAGCATCTTATAGGGATTTTTTTTTTTTTTTTAAATCTGAATAGACATGGAACCTTAATGCTTATAGTAGTTTCAATGCCAAGAAAGTGTTACTATATGTCCATTGATATTCATAGTACAATTACAAATGATAAGAGTATACAGCTTTATGAGAATATAATCCCAATGCTGTTTCAGCTTCTTCTGTAAAACCCAGAAATATAAAAGTCAAACTAAGAAATTATCTCTTTTAGGAAAAAGAATATGTTTTTTTGGAAATTATATAGAAAAGAGAAATTAATAAATAAAGTACCAAGAAATAAATCTGGTCAAATGAGATTAGAAAATTTTCCCAACCCTAGTAAGCTTTTATAGCCATTTCAAAAACATAAGAAGGCTGGTAAATCTAAATAAAAATGAACAATTAAACATTAGTAACTGCAAATCTTCTACCCTTCTTATCAGTGACTCTAAAGCATTGAGAATTATCAGAACAAAAGCAATTCTTCTCAAAGTGTTATTCCTTCTACAACTTGAAACTACATATAACAATAGTATTACATAAGAACTTACAAAACTCAATTTCACAGTATTTCAATCTATAATCATTTCCAGGACTCAAGAATCAGATGCAAACCTATCTTAAGGCTTGAACAATTAACCAGCAGAATGCAACTAATTTAGATGCACCCATCAAGAAGAGGTTGAACTCAAGCATGCAAACACCAGCAGGAGTTCGTAAAATGCCCTGTTCTTATCATGGTTTTGGTTTCAGAACACGCAATATGATGAATTTAAACATTAAGCATGAATTACTTACACATCGTCCTCCTCACACCAGTTTTCTGGACAAAACAAAGTATCAAACCAAAAATTCAGCTTGACTGTGAATCAATAGGTAAAAAGGGGTCACCAAGTCGGATACCTGCACTATAATAACATTTGTTTGGTGATTGTAAGAAGTTTCAAGATTGAAGTAATAGATGAATAATCAACATACAACTGACCCATGTATCATGAAAGCGTTATTTAGTGAGAATTTACTTGTCATATCATCACTCAAGCCTCTTACATGTTCTCCCTTACCTAATTAAAGACAAGAAAACTAACCCAAGCTAACGAAGTCAGTACATACAAATATCAAAGCAAAGTCGCATAAAAGTATGGTAGTCAAAGCGGATAATGAACAAAACATGATATAGTATGTTACTGAGTAATTGAAAATTTATAATATTTAAAAAGTTTGTGCTTTGAACTAACATAAACCCTTCCAGTTTCTACTTGGGCAGCCAAAGCGAAAGGAGAGAACAAATAAAACACCTCTAACTGATATGATGATGAACATCTTCGAAATAAGTAATCAGTAAGCAGCAGCTAAACTGAAGGGCAAAATAAGTTAAAGACACCAATTTTAGAACAGAAATTGTAATAATGAAATTCTGGATGATAAGTTTCCAATTGCAGTGAGTAAAGAAAATTTAGCCACTAAGGACCATGATGTGGCCAAAAAGCAGGAGTGAACCCTATATGGAAGTGTCTCACTGATCTACATATTCTTCAATGAGTAAAAACAGTGTCATTTCGTCTAGGAGGTCTGTCTGGAATTGTTCCTGGCTTGAATTTTGAAGCCTCATGTTTTGCCAATTCAGGAGGCACTGGACTGTTACTCTGGATAAGCATCTGCTTGAGATCATAAAAGACATCAGTATCATGAAAAGTCAAGAAAGTGGTAGCCACACCAGTCTTTCCAGCACGGCCTGTTCGTCCAATACGATGAGTGTACATTTCAATGTTCCCAGGCATATCGTAATTGATAACATGAGCCACATCAGGTATATCAATCCCACGCCCTGCAACGTCAGTTGCAACAAGGACATTGTATCTCTTGGTCCTAAAACCTTCAAGGCTAATTTCTCTCTGCTCCTGAGACTTCCCACCATGCAAAGTAGTGACACGATAGCCTGCCTTATCCAGATTCTTGGCAACTGTATCTGCATTCTTCTTGGTGTTAACAAAGACAATTGCTGTCTTATCTGAAAGATCATCAAGCAATCTCTGCAACCTGGAAAATTTCTCTGTTTCCTTCATCATCATCACATGCTGAGATATCAATTCAGTAGCCTTTCCAGCAGTGCCAATCGTAACCACCACAGGATTCCTCAAGTATTTCCTCGCAAGCCGCTCCACAGCAGGAGGCATAGTAGCACTAAACATATAAGTAGTTCTATAAATCTTTTTCTCATCAAGCTCCTCATCTTCATTCTCTGGTTTCAAATTACTCGAAGGCATTGCATCCAACACACCCACAACCTGGGGCTCAAAACCCATATCAATCATCCTATCAGCCTCATCAAGTACCACATAGTTACACTGATTCAAAACTGCATATCGCCTCTCCAAACAATCAATCAAACGACCTGGCGTCGCAATCACAACCTCACACCCTTGCCTAATCCTAAACCCTTGTTCCTCAATAGACTGCCCACCAACAATCGAAACCACCTTAATCCCCAAATAATGGGCAAACTTAACCGTCTCGTCCTCAATCTGCTGCGCAAGCTCACGAGTAGGAGCCATCACAACAGCATAAGGCCCCTCAGCCTCATTCTCTTCACTAATAGGTGGTAATCTAGATATATAAGTCAACATAGGCAATACAAAAGCAGCAGTCTTACCAGAACCAGTCTCTGCAATGCCAATAACATCCCTTTGCTGCAAACCAAGCGGAATCGCTGCCATTTGAATCGGTGAAGGTGACTTATACCCAGCTCTCTCCACAGCTTTTAACAACTCAGGAGTCAATTTACTCTCAACCCAGTTCCTCATTGGCCTAGGAATCTTTGAACCTTTATAAGATATATTAAAATCTTCCCTAAAAATTCTCCAATCTCTCTCAGTCATTTCATCAAGCATCTTCTCCGACCAATGTCGATCAACTCTCATATCAAAAGTATCATACATATCAGCAGCTTCTTCCTTCAGCCTCTGCGCCGCCGCCTCCTCCGGCCTCTCCTCAACCCCCTCCTTCTTCCTAATCTCATCTCTCATCTCCTTCTCGTTCTTCGCCGCCAACTTCTTCTGCTCTCTCCGATCCATCCCCGCTCGAAATCCTCGCCCAAACAAAAGCTGAGCTTCGTGAGGGTTTTGATACAAAATATTCATATCCCTTGAAGTATCTTCAGTATTCTCCCAATCAAACGAAAACCTAAACTTCTCACTCGGCTTTATAACTCTCTTCTTAGGCTTCTTCGATCCCAAATACTGCTGCTTAATCGCCTCCAATTCCTTCTCCCTTTCACGCTCATTCGTCTTCTCCATTCTCGCACGCTCCCTCGCTTTCGCCTCTTCTTCACGCTCGCGATCACGCTCCCGTTCCCGTTCCCGTTCCCGTTCCCGCTCCCGATCGCGCCGGTGACGGTCCCGGTCGCGAGAATCGCGGGAATCGGAGGTGGGTCTGGTGGAGTTTTGTGCCTGAGCAAGAAGCTGTTCTTGGCGGCGTTTTTGTTGGGCAATCTCTTCTTGACGGCGTTTGAGGGCGAGTTCTTCGCGCTGGGCTTTGGTCAAGAAGACGGGTTTGGCGGCAGTGGGGGCGGCTGTAGAGGCGTCGTCGAAGGGGCGTTTCATGGCGGAGAGTTAATAGATGGGATTCGCTTGGAGAATTGCAGGAGGGGAAAATCTAATGGAGATTTTTGCAAAAGGGGATTTGAAGATTTCACACTCTTGGCGAAACTACTGTCTCTTCTTTGCTTCTAACTAAGTTTGTATATATTTTTATTTATCATTTATTTTAGAGTTAAAACAAAAATCTCTTTAAAATAATTAATAATTTATAAATATTGAGAAATATTTTATTGTTATTTTATATTAATAATTGTAATTTACAATTATTATATAGAAAAAACAAGGATATATCTTTATGTAAGTAATTATTTCATGAAAATATAATTAATTTTTTGTAAGTTAAGACAAAATTTGACTCACGCCACAGAAAACAAATCAAAGTGATTTAAAACAATAGAAATGATAAAAATGAGATGTTAGTGGAGAGCTGCAATTGCAAACACAAAACCCAAAAACGATTTGTTAAGTGTCCTTTTTTTTATTTAAGTAAGCCCTTCTAGGTTTGTTTGTACTTATATCATATTTTGACAGAAGAATAATAGAGGTAATTTGCAAACCTTGTTGAATTATTATACAGGGTTTTATTTTATGCTTTAAGATTCGAGATTTTGGAATAAAGAGCTTTTGAAATATATTTATATTATGGTAAAATTTTTCTTTGAAACTCGACTTGGATTTTTAGTCTTATTGCCAAATAAAACATGTGAAGGAGATTAGCAAAATTTATTTCACTGAAAATTTCAAAGTAGATATATTGGGATTTCTGCATTTTCTGTTAACGTTTTCTCAAAACCATATTTATTGGAAGTTTAATTTTTGCAGCGTATTTATCAAATAAAACTATTTTCATTGAAATACGAGGTTTATATTTTTATTAATTTTAATCACTTTTTTGAAAGGATTTTTTATGACTCCTAATTTTCACTGTGATACTGTGATTATGCCTTGTTAATCTTACGAGTTTTGGTGTTGGCATTAATTTATTAAAAATGGTCAGTAAAGATATTTGTAAATAGTTGAGAAAAATTAAAAGTATGAAAGGTTAAAATAGCATAATGAAAAATGCTGTGTTTGCCACATGTGATAAGTTAAGTCTTACTAAGTACTGAATTATCATATTCCTAGTTAACTTCTCAAGGCATGATTTCTAAGAACGTTATGATTTTGAAATGTTTTTGTATATCTAACTCAGTAAACTAGTTCCCATAGATAGAGTCAAACTCATACAGTGGTTGGTTCACAAGGTAGATTTAACTATAGATCCAACTAGAATTGAGTTAAGACACTAGACCGTAATGTGTTTATTTCGTTATTGGATCTCGTCAAACTTAATACGATTTTTGGCTCATACAATGAGCACAATGTCAAATGCAAAAAATGATTTGGAACTCTTATTAGAAATAAAGATGAAGATTCATCTAGTCTAGACTCTAGACGATAGTCCAAGATGTGTACTTATAGATGATCGTTCTTTGGCCGACAATGACACAAATCAACAATTTTTTTATAATCGTTTTCTTTGTCCTTGCAATATTAGTTAAAAGTTGACAATTTTGAAACTTGAAAGATGATTTATGTCAAAAATCTAAGAAGCTTAATTCCAAAAATTATCTCTCAAATGATGAGTGTACTAAATGATATTTACCCATGTTCTTACGCTGATTTAGTTTGTGTGAATTATCTTTTTAAGGGNAACTCTTATTAGAAATAAAGATGAAGATTCATCTAGTCTAGACTCTAGACGATAGTGCAAGATGTGTACTTATAGATGATCGTTCTTTGGCCGACAATGACACAAATCAACAATTTTTTTATAATCGTTTTCTTTGTCCTTGCAATATTAGTTAAAAGTTGACAATTTTGAAACTTGAAAGATGATTTATGTCAAAAATCTAAGAAGCTTAATTCCTAAAATTATTTCTCAAATGATGAGTGTACTAAATGATATTTACCCATGTTCTCACGCTGATTTAGTTTGTGTAAATTATCTTTTTAAAGGGGTATGAATATGTTATAAAATTTACACAATAACATGCATTAATGTGGATGATATCACAAGATGTGCACTTATAGATGATCGCTCGACAACCGATAGAATTCAACAATTTTTTATTAATAATTATAAAAAAAAAAAAAAATTCGTTGTCCTTGCAATAATATTTGAAAGTTGACAACATTATGATTTTTGATTGATTTTCGAAACTTGAAGGATGGTTTATGCCAAAAATAAAAAATGTTAATATCATACTTTATATATATATATATATATGTTGTAAAATTTACACAATAACAACACTAGTTCTCTTTATTGATCATAAAAAGACATCACACAACACACAGCACACAAACACAAAAGCAAATTAAACATCTTCCGACCAAACACTCCTTAAACATCACAAACATTTTGGTTTGAGTTGATGAATAATGAGCACCCACACCAAGTGCAACAATTATTCAATTCAACTCCAGGGCCTGCACGACATTCTAGTCTTTTGTTCCCTTTATTGTTCAACAATACTTAGAATAATTATACATTACTTCCTTGATCTTGATTTCTCAGACTGACATACTTGTGTTGCGGCGGAAGCTTCTGACGACTGGACGCGATGGATCAACCTCGTTGTCTTGAAGCTTAACCAGTGTGTAGATACCGGCACCAGCTAGGGCTCCAAGCGTTGGCGCCACTAGGTATATCCATAATAGATGGTAGTTTCCTGCTGCAACGGCTGGGCCAAGAGTTCGCACAGGATTCATTGAACCACCACTTGATGGCCTGCCATGGTAAATGAATCATTTAAGTATCATAATTTATGAGAAGAAATACAATGTGTTGTTGTACAAAATTGTTTACCTTAAGATATGTTAGCTGGGACCTATTTTAAGGAATGAAATGAGATTTTATTAATTAAACTACCACTACGTTTTATGAACACTAATTTGTATATTCATAAAGCAGCTGGTGTGTTTGATTTGATCTTTTATGGTATATTAATTCTTGAATCTCTTGTAGATAACTTTACTAACTTTAATAGTTTGAATGAAATGACTTATATTTTATGTAATTAAGTTATATTGTATGATATTAAGAAGATATTCAAGATGCATGGTCTTGATTTCTCCATTTTGTATTGGTTATGTAATGTTTTATGCTACTGATCAAGTGGTAAAATGTAAGAAATTTTCCGGATTGATTCAAATATTAAAATACAAGAGATGATTGGTTTGACCTCTATTTGATTGTGACAAAATTAAGGTTTATTTGATCATGGTACCCTATGTCTATATTTTATTAATTATGTCTTACATAGTTAATTAAATGTATGCTTTGATATTGTTTATGATATATATGATATGATCATGCTCTATAACAAGTAAGAAAAAAATTACTAACCCTGCAATCAGAATATTGAGCATTACAGTAGCCCCAACAGCAATTCCTGCCAACTCTCCCACCTGCAATTGCAAATGAGAAAGAAAGAAAATATATATCAGCAATGTCCCGATTTGATCTTTACTTAACAAAAATATAACATTATAATCGACGGTTAAAATAAATTTAAAAATAGGAAACAAATCATAACCATACATTTTTCATTAAAATGAACATTATTGTCATTATATTTGCTAAATAATACGTACCGCTCGAGTATCCGTAGCCACAGCAGTTACGACGAACAAAAGATTGAAAGTGATAATGAACTCGAGAACGAAAGCCTGGCCAGTGCTGACAGAAGGAAGGGTGACTCCACCAGAAAGGTAAGGATGAAACACCCCTTTGAGGGCAAATGAAGCACAAATGGACCCTGAGACTTGAGCCAGAATGTAGCCGGGAACTTGCTTCCATGGGAAGTGACGAAGCGCTGCAAAACTGATGGTGAGCGAGGGATTCAAATGGGCTCCCGAGATGTGTCCCGTCGAGAGGATGATGATCATCACTGCCAGCCCGGCGCAGGCTGCGTTGCCGATTAGGGTTTCGGCGCCATTGTACTTCTGGTTCACTATGGGACCTGCTGTTGCGGCGAAAATTAGGATGAAGGTTCCCACAAATTCAGCTCCTAGCTGCATAATCACATATGAATCTCTTTGTTAGAAATTCGGGTGTGGTCGAATTTTTTTTTTTTTCTTTATTGAGAGAAATTATATATGAATAACGGAGAAAATCTTTAGTTTATGGTAGTATCACCTTAATGGTATTACAACGAATACTTGCATCTAGGATAAATTTAGAAATACAAATTAATGTGATAAATGTAACTTCTAACCCGGCATAAAAGTATGATAGTCAAGCGGATAATGAACAAAACATGATATAGTATGTTACTGAGTAATTGAAAATTTATATATTTAAAAAGTTTGTGCTTTGAACTAACATAAACCCTTCCAGT
The DNA here is from genome assembly GCF_008641045.1 of Pistacia vera. Taxonomy (NCBI): domain Eukaryota; kingdom Viridiplantae; phylum Streptophyta; class Magnoliopsida; order Sapindales; family Anacardiaceae; genus Pistacia; species Pistacia vera. The sequence goes on from NW_022196298.1 coordinate 193,754, forward strand.
TTCTACGGGCAGCCAAAGCGAAAGGAGAGACAAATAAAACACCTCTAACTGATATGATGATGAACATCTTCAATAAGTAATCAGTAAGCAGCAGCTAAACTGAGGGCAAATAAGTTAAAGACACCAATTTAGAACAGAAATTGTAATAATGAAATTCTGGATGATAAGTTTCCAATTGCAGTGAGTAAGAAAATTTAGCTACTAAGGACCATGATATGGCCAAAAAGCAGGTGAACCCATATGGAAGTGTCTCACTGATCTACATATTCTTCAATGAGTAAAAACAGTGTCATTCGTCTAGGAGGTCTGTCTGGAATTGTTCCTGGCTTGAATTTTGAAGCCTCATGTTTGCCAATTCAGGAGGCACTGGACTGTTACTCTGGATAAGCATCTGCTTGAGATCATAAAAGACATCAGTATCATGAAAAGTCAAGAAAGTGGTAGCCACACCAGTCTTTCCAGCACGCCTGTTCGTCCAATACGATGAGTGTACATTTCAATGTTCCCAGGCATATCGTAATTGATAACATGAGCCACATCAGGTATATCAATCCCACGCCCTGCAACGTCAGTCGCACAAGGACATTGTATCTCTGTCCTAAAACCTTCAAGGCTAATTTCTCTCTGCTCCTGAGACTTCCCACCATGCAAAGTAGTGACACGATAGCCTGCCTTATCCAGATTCTTGGCAACTGTATCTGCATTCTCTTGGTGTTAAACAAGACAATGCGTCTATCTGAAAGATCATCAACAATCTCTGCAACCTGGAAAATTTCTCTGTTTCCTTCATCATCATCACATGCTGAGATATCAATTCAGTAGCCTTTCCACAGTGCCAATCGTAACCACCACAGGATTCCTCAAGTATTTCCTCGCAAGCCGCTCCACAGCAGGAGGCAAGTAGCACTAACATATAAGTAGTTTATAAATCTTTTTCTCATCAAGCTCCTCATCTCATTCTCTGGTTTCAAATTACTCAAGGCATTGCATCCAACACACCCACAACCGGGGCTCAAAACCCATATCAATCATCCTATCAGCCTCATCAAGTACCACATAGTTACACTGATTCAAAACTGCATATCGCCTCTCCAAACAATCAATCAACGACCTGGCGTCGCAATCACAACCTCACCCCTTGCCTAATCCAAACCCTTGTCCTCAATAGACTGCCCACCAACAACGAAACCACCTTAATCCCCAAATAATGGCAAACTTAACCGTCTCTCCTCAATCTGCTGCGCAAGCTCACGAGTCGGAGCCATCACAACAGCATAAGGCCCCTCAGCCTCATTCTCTTCACTAATAGGTGGTAATCTAGATATATAAGTCAACATAGGCAATACAAAAGCAGCAGTCTTACCAGAACCAGTCTCTGCAATGCCAATACATCCCTTTGCTGCAACCAAGCGGAATCGCTGCCATTTGAATCGGTGAAGTGACTTATACCCAGCTCTCTCCACAGCTTTTAACAACTCAGGAGTCAATTTACTCCAACCCAGTTCCTATTGGCCTAGGAATCTTTGAACCTTTATAGATATATTAAAATCTTCCCTAAAAATTCTCCAATCTCTCTCAGTCATTTCATCAAGCATCTTCTCCGACCAATGTCGATCAACTCTCATATCAAATATCATACACCAGCATTTCTTCCTTCGCCTCTGCGCCGCCGCCTCCTCCGCCTCTCCTCAACCCCCTCCTTCTTCCTAATCTCATCTCCATCTCCTTCTCGTTCTTCGCCGCCAACTTCTTCTGCTCTCTCCGATCCATCCCCGCTCGAAACCCTCGCCCAAACAAAAGCTGAGCTTCGTGAGGTTTTGATACAAATATTCTATCCCTTGAAGTCTCTCAGTATTCTCCCAATCAAACGAAAACCTAAACTTCTCACTCGGCTTTATATAACTCTCTTCTTAGGCTTCTTCGATCCCAAATACTGCTGCTTAATCGCCTCCAATCCTTCTCCCTTTCACGCTCATTCGTCTTCTCCTTCTCGCACGCTCCCTCGCTTTCGCCTCTTCTTCACGCTCGCGATCACGCTCCCCCGTTCCCGTTCCCGTCCCGTTCCCGCTCCCGATCGCGCCGGTGACGGTCCCGGTCGCGAGAATCGCGGGAATCGGAGGTGGGTCTGGTGAGTTTTGTGCCTGAGCAAGAAGCTGTTCTTGGCGGCGTTTTTGTTGGGCAATCTCTTCTTGACGGCGTTTGAGGGCGAGTTCTTCGCGCTGGGCTTTGGTCAAGAGACGGTTTGGCGGCAGTGGGGGCGGCTGTAGAGGCGTCGTCGAAGGGGCGTTTCATGGCGGAGAGTTAATAGATGGATTCGCTTGGAGAATTGCAGGAGGGAAAATCTAATGGAGATTTTTGCAAAAGGGGATTTGAAGATTCACACTCTTGGCGAAACTACTGTCTCTTCTTTGCTTCTAACTAATTTTGTATATTTTTATTATCATTTATTTTAGAGTTAAAACAAAATCTCTTTAAAATAATAATAATTTATAAATATTGAGAAATATTTTTATGTTATTTATCATTATATATTGTTAATTTGAAACATATTATTAATAGAAAAACAAGGTATTATCTATAGTAAGTAATTATTTCATGAAATATAATTAATTTTTTGTAAGTTAAGACAAAATTTGACTCACGCCACAAAAACAAATCAAGTGATTTAAAACAATAGAAATGATAAAGATGAGATGTTAGTGGAGAGCTGCAATTGCAAACACAAAAACCCAAAAACGATTTGTTAAGTGGCCTTTTTTTTATTTTAAGTAAGCCTTCTAGGTTTTGTTTTGTACTTATATCATATTTTGACAGGAAGATAATAAGGTAATTTGCAAACCTTTTGTTGAATTATTACAGGGTTTTATTTTATGCTTTAAGATTCTGATTTTGGAATAAAGAGCTTTTGAAATATTTTATATTATGGTAAAAAATTTTCTTTGAACTCGACTTGTTTTGAGTCTTATTGCCAAAAAAAACATGTGAAGGAGATTAGCCAAATTTATGTCACGAAAATTTCAAAGTGAATTTTCCAGTAGATATATTGGGTTTTCTGCATTTTCTGTTAACGTTTTCTCAAAACCATATTTATTGGAAGTTTAATTTTTGTAGCGTATTTATCAAATAAAACTATTTTCATTGAAATACGAGGTTTATATTTTATTAATTTTAATGACTTTTTTCAAAGGATTTTTTAACTCCTAATTTTTACTGTGATACTATGATTATGCCTTGTTAATCTTACGAGTTTTGGTGTGGCATTAATTTATTAAAAATGGTCAGTCAAGATATTTGTAAATAGTTGAGAAAATTAAAAGTATGAAAGTTAAAATAGCATATGAAAATGTTGTGTTTGCCACATGTGATAAGTAGTCTTACTAAGTAATAACTGATTATCACAAGGCATGATTTTTAAGAACGTTGTGATTTTGAAATGTTTTTATATATCTAACTCGATAAACTAATTCTCATAGATAGAGTCAACTCATATAGTGGTCGGTTCACAAGGATTTAATATATCCAATTAGAATTGAGCTAAGAACTAGGCCGAATGTGTTTATTTCGTTATAGGTCTCGTCAAATTCAATACGATTTTGGCTCATACAATGAGCACAATATCAAGTGCAGAAATGATTAGAACTCTTATGAAATAAAGATGAAGATTCATCTAGTCAGACTCTAGACGATAGTGCAAGATGTGTACTTATGATGATCGTGTAAAGGTGTTGCTTATAGTGAGGCTTGGGGACAATGACACAATCAACAATTTTGTTTTTAATACGTATAAACCCTTCCAGTATATATGGTTCTGGGAATGATGATTGGGGCAGCCGGAGTAGGGACACACACAGCTTTTAAGCAACTAGAACACTGTCCAAATGTTAGTGCCAGCAAGAAGAAGAGGACCTCCATACTGTAGGTGGAAGATCCTGACTTTATCATCAATTCAGCTCACAGATATACCAACAAGTCGGTCCTGAGGAGGGTGTATCGCAACCTGAAACAGAAACGGAGTACTCTTTCCATATCCTACCCGCACAATCCCTTTTACCAGGTTTGTAACTTTCTCAAACTACTCTATTAACTCTTCTATCACAAGTTTCACAAGAAAATACTAATGGACATATACATTCTTGGGAGCTGCAGCCCTTACAATGAAGATACACTACAGGCGCCAAAGTGAATCCAAGCCACCTCTGAGAAGTAAAATCAATGAAGAGATCTGTCAAATATGAAATATTAGGTTTCTCAAGTTCCATCATATCCTCCACTTGTTTCACTTCTACTGTCTGTTTAGCTTTTGTGATGATAATTTAACACTGTTATTAGATGAGAGCCCTTAGTCAAGAGAGTCCTGAGTTTAGGCTCCTAATCCTACTGTTATTGGTAATTTATACTCCTAATAAAACAGGGACCACTTTATTTGTGTTATTGGGCAAACTACATAGCATTATTTATGTTAATTCACAACATTTTGGGCTTCTTTGATATGTTGCAAGACTAAAACCAAAACAACTTCTTGCTTCTGAACCCAGTTCAATCAAGTGACAAAAGTGAATTGATAGGTACATAGCAAAAACAAAACTTAAATAAATGCACAGCATCTTATAGGGATTTTTTTTTTTTTTTTAAATCTGAATAGACATGGAACCTCAATGCTTATAGTAGTTTCAATGCCAAGAAAGCGTTACTATATGTCCATTGATATTCATAGTACAATTACAAATGATAAGAGTATACAGCTTTATGAGAATATAATCCCAATGCTGTTTCAGCTTCTTCTGTAAAACCCAGAAATATAAAAGTCAAACTAAGAAATTATCTCTTTTAGGAAAAAGAATATGTTTTTTTGGAAATTATATAGAAAAGAGAAATTAATAAATAAAGTACCAAGAAATAAATCAGGTCAAATGAGATTAGAAAATTTTCCCAAACCTAGTAAGCTTTTATAGTCATTTCAAAAACATAAGGCGGCTGGTAAATCTAAATAAAAATGAACAATTAAACATTAGTAACTGCAAATCTTCTACCCTTCTTATCAGTGACTCTAAAGCATTGACAATTATCAGAACAAAAGCAATTCTTCTCAAAGTGTTATTCCTTCTACAACTTGACACTACATATAACAATAGTATTACATAAAAACTTACAAAACTCAATTTCACAGTATTTCAATCTATAATCATTTCCAGGACTAAAGAATCAGATGCAAACCTATCTTAAGGCTTGAACAATTAACCAGCAGAATGCATCTAATTTAGATGCACCCATCAAGAAGAGGTTGAACTCAAGCATGCAAACACAAGCAGGAGTTCATAAAATGCCCTGTCCTTATCATGGTTTTGGTTTCAGAACACGCAATATGATGAATTTAAACATTAAGCATGAATTACTTACACATCGTCCTCCTCACACCAGTTTTCTGGACAAAACAAAGTATCACACCAAAAATTCAGCTTGACTGTGAATCAATAGGTAAAAAGGGGTCACCAAGTCGAATACCTGCACTATAATAACATTTGTTTGGTGATTCTAAGAAGTTTCAAGATTGAAGTAATAGATGAATAATCAACATACAACTGACCCATGTATCATGAAAGTGTTATTTAGTGAGAATTTACTTGTCATATCATCACTCAAGCCTCTTACATGTTCTCCCTTACCTAATTAAAGACAAGAAAACTAACCCAAGCTAACGAAGTCAGTACATACAAATATCAAAGCAAAGGCGAATAAAAGTATGAGTAGTCAAACGGGATAATGAACAAAGCATGATATAGTATGTACTGAGTAATTGAAAATTTATAATATTTAAAAAGTTTGTGCTTTGAACTAACATAAACCCTTCCAGTTTCTACTTGGGCAGCACAAGCGAAAGGAGAGAACAAATAAAACACCTCTAACTGATATGATGATGAACATCTCTCGAAATAAGTAATCAGTAAGCAGCAGCTAAACTGAGGCAAAATAAGTTAAAGACACCAATTTTAGAACAGAAATGTAATAATGAAATTCTGGATGATAAGTTTCAATTGCAGTGAGTAAAGAAAATTTAGCCACTAAGGACCATGATTGGCCAAAAAGCAGGAGTGAACCCTAATGGAAGTGTCTCACTGATCACATATCTCAATGGTAAAAAAAGTGTCATTCGTCTAGGAGGTCTGTCGGAATTGTTCCTGGCTTGAATTTTGAAGCTCATGTTTTGCACATTCAGGAGGCACTGGACTGTTACTCTGGATAAGCATCTGCTTGAGATCATAAAAGACATCAGTATCATGAAAAGTCAAGAAAGTGGTAGCCACACCAGTCTTTCCAGCACCGCGCTGTCATCGTCCAATACGATGAGTGTACATTTCAATGTTCCCAGGCATATCGTAATTGATAACATGAGCACATCAGGTATATCAATCCCACGCCCTGCAACGTCAGTCGCAACAAGGACATTGTATCTCTTGGTCCTAAAACCTTCAAGGCTAATTTCTCTTGCTCCTGAGACTTCCCACCATGCAAAGTAGTGACACGCATAGCCTGCCTTATCCAGATTCTTGGCAACTGTATCTGCATTCTTCTTGGTGTTAACAAGACAATTGCTGTCTTATCTGAAAGATCATCAAGCAATCTCTGCAACCTGGAAAATTTCTCTGTTTCCTTCATCATCATCACTGCTGAGATATCAATTCAGTAGCCTTTCGCAGTGCCAATCGTAACCACCACAGGATTCCTCAAGTATTTCCTCGCAAGCCGCTCCACAGCAGGAGGCATAGTAAGCCTAAACATATAAGTAGTTCTATAAATCTTTTCTCATCAAGCTCCTCATCTCATTCTCTGGTTTCAAATTACTCGAAGGCATTGCATCCAACACACCCACAACCTGGGGCTCAAAACCCATATCAATCATCCTATCAGCCTCATCAGTACCACATAGTTAACACTGATTCAAAACGCATATCGCCTCTCCAAACAATCAACAAACGACCGGCGTCGCAATCACAACCTCACACCCTTGCCTAATCCTAAACCCTTGTTCCTCAATAGACTGCCCACCACACATCAAACCACCTTAATCCCCAAATAATGGGCAAACTTAACCGTCTCTCCTCAATCTGCTGCGCAAGCTCACGAGTAGGGCCATCACAACAGCATAAGGCCCTCAGCCTCATTCTCTTCACTATAGGTGGTAATCTAGATATATAAGTCAACATAGGCAATACAAAAGCAGCAGTCTTACCAGAACCAGTCTCTGCAATGCCAATAACATCCCTTTGCTGCAACACGCGGAATCGCTGCCATTTGAATCGGTGAAGGGACTTATACCCAGCTCTCTCCACAGCTTTTAACAACTCAGGAGTCAATTTACTCTCAACCCAGTTCCTCATTGGCCTAGGAATCTTTGAACCTTTATAAGATATATTAAAATCTTCCTAAAAATTCTCCAATCTCTCTCAGTCATTTCATCAAGCATCTTCTCGACCAATGTCGATCAACTCTCATATCAAAAGTATCATACATTCAGCAGCTTCTTCCTTCAGCCTCTGCGCCGCCGCCTCCTCGGCCTCTCCTCAACCCCCTCCTTCTTCCTAATTCATCTCTCATATCCCTTCTCGTTCTTCGCCGCCAATTCTTCTGCTCTCTCCGATCCATCCCGCTCGAAACCTCGCCCAAACAAAGCTGAGCTTCGTGAGGGTTTTGATACAAAATTATCTATCCCTTGAAGTATCTTCAGTATTCTCCCAATCAAACGAAAACCTAAACTTCTCACTCGGCTTTATAACTCTCTTCTTAGGCTTCTTCATCCCAAATACTGCTGCTTAATCGCCTCCAATTCCTTCTCCTTTCACGCTCATTCGTCTTCTCCATTCTCGCACGCTCCCTCGCTTTGCCTCTTCTCACGCTCGCGATCACGCTCCCGTTCCCCGTTCCCTGTCCGCTCCCGATCGCGCCGGTGACGGTCCCGGTCGCGAGAATCGCGGGAATCGGAGGTGGTCTGGTGGAGTTTTGTGCCTGAGCAAGAAGCTGTTCTTGGCGGCGTTTTTGTGGGCAATCTCTTCTTGACGGCGTTTGAGGGCGAGTTCTTCGCGCTGGGCTTTGGTCAAGAAGACGGGTTTGCGGCAGTGGGGCGGGGGGCGGCTGTAGAGGCGTGTCGAAGGGGCGTTTCATGGCGGAGAGTTAATAGATGGGATTCGCTTGGAGAATGCAGGAGGGAAAATCAATGGAGATTTTTGCAAAAGGGGATTTGAAGATTTCACACTTTCGCGAAATACACCTCTTCTTTGCTTCTAAGTTTGTATATATTTATTTATTAGAGTAAAACAAAAATCTCTTTAAATAATTATTATTTGAGAAATTTTTTATTTTATTTTATCATTAATAAGTTAATAATTTAATTGAAACAATTTATTTTATAGAAAAAACAAGGATATATCTTTATGTAATAATTATTTCATGAAAATATAATTAATTTTTGTGTTAAGTTAATAAACAAAATTTGACCGACGCCACAGAAAAATCAAAAGTGATTTAAAACAATAGAAATGATAAAAGATGAGATGTGTGAATAGATTGCAAACACAAAACACACACAAAAACCCAAAAAGATTTGTTAGTTAAGGGCCTTTTTTTATTTTAGTAAGATCTAAGTTATTAAAGCCTTCTAGGTTTGTTTTGTACTTATATCATATTTTGACACAAGAAAATGGCAAACCTGTTGAATATTATTTTAACTTATTATTATCATAGGGTTTTATTTATGCTTTAAGATTCTGATTTGGATTTGACACAGCTTGTATAAGTTATGGTTCTTTTTAATTTGGAATATGTTTATATTATGTATGAAGCAGTAAAAATATTTTCTTGGATTTTATGCTTATTGCCAAATAAAACATGTGAAGGAGTTAGCAAATTATTTCACTGAAAATTTCAAAGTAGATATATTGGGATTTCTGCATTTTCTGTTAACGTTTTCCCAAACCATATTTATTGGAAGTTTAATTTTTGAGCGTATTTATCAAATAAAACTATTTCATTGAAATACGAGGTTTATATTTTTATTAATTTTAATGACTTTTTGCAAAGGATTTTTATGAATCCTAATTTTACTGTGATACTTGATTATGCCTTGTTAATCTTACGAGTTTTGGTGTTGGCATTAATTATTAAAAATGGTCAGTAAGATATTTGTAAATAGTTGAGAAAAATTAAAAGTATGAAAGGTTAAAATAGCATAATGAAAAATGTTGTGTTTGCCACATGTGATAAGTTAAGTCTTACTAATACTGAATATATATTCTAGTCATCAAGGCATGATTTTAAGAACGTTTGATTTTGAAATGTTTTTGTTATATCTAACTCGTAAACTATTCCATAGATAGAGTCAAACTCATGTGGTGGTCACAAGTAGATTTAACTATAATCCAATAGAATTGAGTAAGAACACTAGACCGTAATGTGTTTATTTCGTTATTGGATCTCGTCAAACTTAATACGATTTTTGGCTCATACAATGAGCACAATTCAAGTGCAAAAATGATTGAACTCTTATTAGAAATAAAGATGAAGATTCATCTAGTCTAGACTCTAGACGATAGTCAAGATGTGTACTTAGATGATTGTTCGTTGGCCGACAATGACACAAATCAACAATTTTTTTAAAATTCTTCTTTGTCCTTGCATATTAGTAAAAGTTGACAATTTTGAAACTTGAAAGATGATTTATGTCAAAAATCTAAGAAGCTTAATTCCAAAATTATCTTCAAATGAGAGTGTACTAATGATATTTACCCATGTTCTCCGCTGATTTAGTTTGTGTGAATTATATCTTTTTAAGGGGGTATGAATATGTTCTAAAATTACACAATAACATGCTAATGTGGACGATATCATGCTACAAGAATTTAGGCTTCTCACAACCAAATAATTTGTCATCATAAATATCAAAATTGTGACCATTTATTTAATGTGAGGAATTATATTGGTCACCAGATTGGTCACATTAAGCTCGTACTCTTAATGTATAGTGACGAAAAAGCGTTTGATCACCATAGCCTAATTATTATTGTGACAATAAAATTATCACTTTAAATTAGTTTATTGTGATAAATTATTTGTAACAATAGAAGACAATTTTATCACTATAAATAATATTTTGTCATAATTGATTTACATTTAAATACCAAATGATCAGTTATAGTGAGAAAATAATATATGATGACGAAATTGATTTTATCAAAAATTGTGAATAATGACTAATTTATTCTTCTCATAATTCTAATAGTGACCAAAATTTATTTGTCATTGACTTTATTGTGACAACATTTACTCTGTCACATGGTTGTTTATATGATATATTTTTTTACAAAAATTATATAGGAGAAAAATAATTTTGTAAAAAATTAATAATATGACAAATAATTTTAATACAAATATATTTTACATGACAAATTTTTTATTGTCAAAATAATATAGGCGTGACAAATATTTTTTGTCATCTACATATACTTTGTTCTCCATTTCCATAACCTTCTTGTATATTTTTTGGGAAAAGGAAATGTTAAAGAATAAAAAAAATAAGTCCCAACCCCTACAAAGTCAAGTCCTTGGACAAGCCCAAGCACCAAGCCGAAGAAAACAAAAAAGGTGGCGTGGATTTACATTCCAAAAAGCCACAGCAAGCCTCAAAGAAGACATACAAATGACCAGCAACACCAAAACAATGCCAGACTTTTGGTTACAAAAGCCAACTGCATATACATGCAACCAAAACAAGAAGAAAAGGAGGAAGCTGCAGCCTGTAATCTGTAAATAATTTCCCAGCGAAAACAACTCTGTGGAAAAGCTTCTGCTTAGCGGCGAGAAAAGTCTTTTCCAAGCCTCCAAGGTTTCGACATAGAAATATCTACAGACCAAAACGTAATACTCACACTTTGTAGAAGCAAGCACTACTAGAAAATCACAAGTCTCAGCAACTACAGACCTGCAGAATTTAAGAACAAGAAGTAAAGAAATCAAGAAATCAAGAAAGAGAAAACTGACGAAGAAAGTTCTGGTAAACTGAAATTCTTTCATTAAGTGAAAACAGAGTAGGGGTAGCTAATTTATACACTCCCCATATTACACAAATATCAGTCGTTTAATTAACTACATTTATACTAAAGACATAAAATTTGTAAAGTTTACAAACTAAACCCAATCATTACATTTAAACCAAAATCAACTTTACTCAATATCTCCTCTTAAACTAAACTCTCTTTTTCAACTTCTGCTCATACTCAATATCTTCCCTTGAACTAAACTCTCTATGTGTTATTTTCACCATCTGCTCATACTCAATATCTTCCCTTGAACTAAACTCTCTCTGTGTTATTTTCACCATCTGCTCATATCTCAATATCTTCTTTCATAACTACATCAGTTTTCTTAACAACTCTAATATACTGCAGCTTCAAGAATCTTCGCACCAAACCACCTCAAAACACACCAGCTATAAAACAGCTTCTAAAGAGAATCACACAATGAAAACAAACACACCAGCTATCTCAGACTGCACCAGCATATACAGCAGCTTTAAGGGAACTTCACAATAGCCAGCTCTAAAACAATTTAAACAGCAACTATATACTACACCGTACCATCAGCTTTAAAGAAATCATATAATAGCCAACACTAACACTCCAGTTCACAAAAGCCAGCTCTAATACACTGCAGAACAACTACAAAGGCTCAAAAAAAAAAAAATCAGTACAGCAATCAAAACTCTGATCAGTCCATCAGCTCTGTAACTTCTTTTCAGGTTTAACAAAAAATCAATACACAAAGCAATTTAACTCTGATCAACCCATCACAGCAAACAATTCAAATCTGATCAACCCATCAGCTCTGTAACTTCTTCTTCAGGTAAGAACACAAAACAAACCTCACAATAGCCAGCTCTTAATATCCTACAGAATAGCTACAATAGCTAGCAAACAATTCAATAAAAGAAAAAATCAGATCTCAGTACAGCAAACAATTCAACTCTGATCAACCCATTATAGCAAACAATTCAACTCTGATCAACCCATTTAGTAGCAAACAATTCAACTCTGATCAACCCATCAGTTCTGTAATTCTTCTTCAGCTAAGGAAGACAAAACATCATTATACACTTTTTAGTCAACATAATTAGAACAAAAGAATGACCTGAAAACATGCCCAAAGACCAATGTGACTTTATATGTGCTTGAGATCGAAGAAATACAGCATTAGCATGGAATTCAAACCTTGTAAATTAGTAGAGCCTAAAAAAAACCATTAAGAAGTGAAGGAACATGAAACTAGCATAGATAGGACAAGAGCTTATTTCATACAAATCTTAACTAAAGTTGCAGAAATTGGATTAAAGTAATGAAACTAACCAATGGGTCTAAAATATGGCATATGAAAAATAATCAATCTGTCAATCCAGAATTGCTTACTCTAAGCTTTGCACAAAACTAATATAAAAGACTTATTATCAAAGATATGGTTTATCAATAACTCTCATTCAACTGAAACGTAATAAGCTTGATACACCAAATTCACTTGTTTTCTTGAGCTATAAACATTGTAGTATTAAAAGAAGTTGAATTAATGATCTAGAAAGCAACAAAAGAGAGCAAAGGGCAAGTACTTTGCCACGAGAGAGTACGGTAGCAATTGATAGAGCAATGCTAGGCTTCTCTGCAACCTGAGATATGTATATTACAATAGTGAGAAAGAAACAACAGAGCAATAGAAATCTATTCAATACATAATGCAAAAGAACTCAATAAGGCACAAGAAGCGGAGAAAAGATAAATCAATACTGCTAGTTGTTTAGGATAACCAAAGAACTTAAAGCAAAGACATAATGCTGAACTGTAACGCCCCACTTGAGGTAAGTACTTAAGATTTACTGTATTACTTAACAGTTCATTGATTCAGTTTCAATTGAGTTTGTAGTTGTATTGGTTAAGTGTTTGCCTTGGTTTTGGTTGAGATTTGGTGAATTTTGGAAATCAATCTTCGCCGGGGCGAAGGAGAATCTTAGCCGCGGCAATGAGGTGCTGCACCCACGAGTAGGTTCTGCCGTGTTTCGCGGGGCGAATGAGTGTTCTTCGCCACGGGGAAGAGCTTAACAAAAAATTTCTTGAGTTTTCTAGAGAATTCTTCCTTTGGGGCATAATGACCTTTCTACCCCCAATTAGTAGGAAAAGTGGGGAGTAAAATGAAAGGAAATTTAGTAGAGAATGTGTTGGTAATAAGGATGTATTTGTAAAGAATCAAAGGATATAGATGAAATTTTAAAGGAAGAGCAAGGGCAAAATGGGAAACTATATAATTATATATATATATTATATATATATATATATATATATATATATATATATTATTATGTAATAGAGTTCAAGAGTAGAAACCTAGCCAACTATCCCTTCATTCATGCCATTCTTACTCAAATTCTCTCAAATTTCTCACTGATTTCCAAGGAAATTCATAGATTTTAGGTATTTTTAAGTGGATTTTCAATCCTAAGCATCCAAAGGTAAGATTCTGCATCAAGATGTGAGATTAATTTTAAAGTTTTGAATTCTTATGGTTTTATATGCTTAGGGTTTAAGAGGAAAGGGAATTCTATCAAGGAGAGATTATAATGTTGAGTTGCTCAAATTCAAGGTAAGTAAATCCAAACTAAATGAGATTTAAGAATTTATTTGAGTAGAAATTGTGTATGTATATGTATGTATTAGCTTGCTAAAGAAATTGAGATGTTATGAGTATGTATCTATGTTGACATGAATTTAATTGAGTTATGAGAAGTGTTGTAATTGTAGATGATGAGTTGAGTTTGATTGAAGTTGGAGGGGAGTTATGAGCAAACCCTATGGGAGTGTTTTGCCTTGACAGGAAATTAGAGTGTATGAGGGAGTTTTCCTCTCATTTTTGATGATTAAAGAGAAGAGTAGAGTTATAGATAAGTAGAGCTTTAGTATGCACATGAGTATTTGAGGAAATGCCTAAGTGAAATCTGCCTGTCACTTTAGTGAATTTGAGCATCAATGTGTATAGTGAAATGCTGAGACCAAAACATCAAAGTTGTAGCCCTGTTTTTAAGCTTTAAAACGAGACCAAAACCGTTGCAATCCGATGTGTATAACGCAGTTATGCCTTTTTTAGTGTGACCTGCGCAGAATGACTGTCTTGATGTACCATTGCATTTGTTTGCATAGTGCATTAGTGAGCATGAGCGTTCATACGCATTATTTATGCACTTAAGAAGTAGCTTGAGAAATAGTTGAGAATGTGAGTATAAGCTACTCTAAGAGTAAAGAGAGAGAATGAGAAAATGAGCACTAGAGAACAAAGAGAAAGAAGTGCTAAACAAAAGAGAATAGAGTAGGTTGTGCCATGGGGAACTTGTGAGTTATGGGTAGAGTATTCCGATGTACGCCGCATTGAGAGAGCAACATGAGTATGAGAGAGAGAAGTGGTGTGGCCCGTGAGAGGTATGCGGATGAGGGCTATACCCGAGAGTAACCGAGAGAGAGAGATTATACACTCACATGGCCAAGGGTTCCGAATCCATGCATAACGAGTCTGATCGACTAGAATGAGTAGAAGTCACGTAGAGTGGGAGCGAGTCCCGGCCGTGCCTCGGTAAGATGAGGCCGTGACTACTAAAGAGAGCTAGTAGAAAAGAGTTATGAGAGAGAGATGTATAAGAGGAGAGTAAATGAGAATTGTAAGGAAAGAATTAGAGAGAGATAGTACAGGGATAGATGCGTAGAGGATTTACTTACTGAGCATTATTTGTGCTCACCTATTGTTTTTTCATTTTGCAAAATCTAGGTGAGGACACGGTCGGATGGACGTCGGCAAGCGAAGGGAAATGGCTACACTGTCCATCTTTATTTTGATGTTTTGTACATGTTACAATGTTTGTGAAAAGATATTTATGTACATATATATATTAATGAAAGAAAAATTTGGGCCCAACTATTTATGTTATTTAAATGTGTTTTATTATGTGCATATTTTATGAGTATTTGAGTAGAAAGCGGCTATTACATGAACTCAACAAGCAATAATAAGGCAACTCAAAGTTTGAATGTCAAGACAAAAAGTGCCATCAAACACAGAATCAATGTAACACAAAATAGACATCTCTTTTCTAGGGCTTTAGACACAAATAAATTTATTTAACTGTGAAAACATACCTCATGGGAACTCCTTGTTGCGAATGTTCAAATATGGGTAGGGTTGCATACAAGTAGACGCATTCAGATGTTTGTCATAATGCATATAGTAGAAACTCTACAAAAACCAAAATAACCGCTGTAAATTCAAGAAAAAATCTTAAGGAAAAGAGAAAAATAAAAATATGCTCATTGGAGGCTCATAGTGGGGATGATCCTCTGAGAGGTTGTAAATGGCAAGCACAGTGCATGTAGCAATGCCTAAATATGTTATCTTCTCCCACTTTGCCGTCTCATCCAATCAAAATTTTTCAAGTAAATCAATCACACCAATTGAAATCTTCGAAAAGATGTTTCTAAATACACAAACTATATAGACAGCAAATATTTAGATTCTCATTTCGATAAACCCAAAAACACAACAAAACATGCCACAAAGGTATTTCCTGTTACTCTCATCTTCAAAGAGATTCCCAATTTTATATGCCTTCATACCAAATCCAGGAACTCCCATCGCCCGTTCACGATTCATGACATAATCTAATCCTCAAAATTACAAAAACAAAAAAACAAAATTGTAACATAGAATCCTTCAAAATACAGACCAAAATCGCAAATATACCAAATGCATGTGATATGATGACTAAATTAAAATATGAATCAAATAAGAATCAAAACCTAGATTAACGAAACATTTTAGGGATGCTTACAGGCATCGTCGTGATGACCTAAAGAAGTGAATCCTTGCTTGCGGGGAGCAAATTAGGGGTGAGTTTTGAGGGGTGGGGTGGGGAAAAAGGATAAAAGGGGTTGGGCCATTTTTTTCTATTTATTGGAAATTTGATTTTTCCTTAATTATTAAAAATTGGTTTTTTTCTTTTGTTTAAAAAACTTAATTTTTTCTTTATTTAATAGACTAATTTTAATAAAAATAAAAATGTTTATCTTTAATACATAAAATATATATTATTATTCATCATATCCAACACAAATTATATTATTCAACCTTTCATAATTTTTATAAATTTATTGACCCAAACTTTTCAATTAAGCTTGTTTCAAGTTTTGATATATGTTTAATTAATAATTACTTATGTTTATAAAGAAAAAAATGTCTATCTTTAATATATAAAATATATATTATTATTTGTATAACTATAAATATTGTAATGATTTTTTGTATAATTTCAAGCTAATAAATATTCATCATTTACATGCATATATATCTCATTCGCCTTATAAAATTAGAAGTTTAAATTAATCACTCAATTAAGTTCTTGTTGCAATAAATTAGAAATGACATTAAATAAATAAGATATTTAAAACCATATATCAAACACCTACCTTAAGGATAGCTTGAATTGCATAATTTACCTCAATTTTTAATTTCATATGATCATATATTGTATATACTTTAGTACGTGACAACTCAAAAGAATGAAAGTGTTCCAAAATGGATGAGACAACCGCCTGTATAGTGTAAAAATTATATTATTCATCAATCAAATATTGGTTGTAGGGTCGTTTTCTGATATTAATTAATTTAGTCAAGTTTATTAGTCTAGAGTTATTATTAGAAGTTAGAGTAGTATTAGGATTAAGTATTATTAGGTATGATGAAGAATATAACTCATTACATGATTGGATATTATCATTAGAATCCTTTAAGATTAGGAATTAGGATAACTTGTAAGTCTATATAAGAAGCATAAACCATAGATTATTTGTATTTTTATTGGATTAGGATAGATTCTAATATGCTAAAATGGGTTTTTTTTTTTCTTTTCTTTTCAAATTAAGAGTAAATTGTGTGAAAAGATCATTGTGGAGCTACTAAACATTAATGAAATAAATTAAAAAGCAAAGAAAAAACCATTTTTAAAAAAAATAATAAAAAAAAGACCATAGAAAAAAACCCATTTTTTTTTAAAGAATGATACTGCAGATTTGAACCAATGCACTCTTTTGTCAATTCTTTCCTTTAACCACTCAAGCAAACCTACTTATCAATTTCTCTTCCTTACTAATTATAATATTCATTCGTTCTACATGTCTATCTATAAATACAAACTCACAGCTAAAATGTGAGGGAAACAATTGCATTTAGATAGTGTTTGTCCCCTCCCTGCTTCTTCTCCTTCTTGTGTTATTTTTCTTCTTTCAGGATTTGGTTTTCCCAATTCAATTTTACAAAGAAAAGAAGAGACCAAAGGCGGCTCACTTCACCCAATTCAAATTTTCCCTTTTTCCTTGTAACACCAAAGAAAATTAGGAGAATCAAAGGAGAGTTAGGCATTCCTTTTTCCCTTTTTGCCCAATTCAATTTTTCCCTTTTCCCTTTTGTAATCATGATTGAATCAATTTATTTTTGTAATTTAATCTTTGATGTAAACTTGTAATACATACATTAATGTTTATATGTGATTCAAATATTAAGTCTATAACATTAAAGCCGAAAATGTAAACACTTTTATCATTAAAGCCGAAAATGGTACATAAATTTACATTTAAAATATTAATGATTTTGTATTTTTACAATTTTTTGGCCTTTTTGAGTTTTTAAAAATAAAAATTAAAGGAACCATATTATAATTTTTTAGCAAATTTGTCACAAAATATCACATTTAATTTAACTCAAATATTTGTCACTAATACTTCCATTATAACATTTATAAATAATTTTTTTTTTTGTAATAATAAATAATTCTTTTGTGACAAATTAGTTTGTAATTATAGTATGTATTATTAAATATAGTGACTAAAGTTTTTTATGACAAATATGTTTGTCACGATAAACAATTATCTTGGTGCTTAAATTTTGACTCAAACATTTTGTCATTAATATCTCTATTTCAGCATATATTATGACAATTATTTTTGTAGCAATAAATAAATTCTTTTGTGACAAATAATTTATATTATACGTGTATACTAAATACAGTCACTAAAATGTTTTATGACAAAATAGTGTTGTCACAATAAATAATTTACTTAGGTGCCAAAATCTGGCACCAAAAATTTGTGACGAAATATTATGATAAAATTGTTTTTCTTCAATATATTTCTTACGGATTTCTTTATTGTGATAAAATATTATGACAATATTTTTTTAGTCATTGTATATTCCCTTTGTCATACTTAATGTGATTTTTTTATTTGTCATAATACCCATATTACTTGTGACGAAATAGCTTTTGATAAATTAATTTGTCAATATAAATATTTCTTGTAACAAGTGTGTACTTACAATAGACTGTGGGCTCGACAACTGATAGAATTCAACAATTTTTATTAATAATTATAAAAAAAATTCGTTGTCCTTGCAATAATATTTGAAAGTTGACAACATTATGATTTTTGATTGATTTCGAAACTTGAAGGATGGTTTATGCCAAAAATACAAAATCTTAATATCATACTTATATATAATATATATATATATATATATATATATATATATATATATATATATATATGTTGTAAAATTTACACAATACAACACTAGTTCTCTTATTGATCATAAAAAGACATCACACAACACACAGCAATACAAACACAAAAGCAAATTAAACATCTTCCGACCAAACACTCTAAACATCACAAACATTTTGAGTTGATGAATAGTGAGCACCCACACCAAGTGCAACAATTATTCAATTCAACTCCAGGGCCTGCACGACATTCTAGTCTTTTGTTCCCTTTATTCTTCAACAATACTATTAGAATAATATACATTACTTCCTTGATCTTGATTTCTCAGACTGACATACTTGTGTTGCGGCGGAAGCTTCTGATGACTGGACGCGATGGATCAACCTCGTTGTCTTGAAGCTTAACCAGTGTGTAGATACCGGCACCAGCTAGGGCTCCGAGCGTTGGCGCCACTAGGTATATCCATAATAGATGGTAGTTTCCTGCTGCAACGGCTGGGCCAAGAGTTCGCACAGGATTCATTGAACCACCACTTGATGGCCTGCCATGGTAAATGAATCATTTAAGTAATAATTTATTGAGAAATACAATGTGTGTTGTACAAAATTGTTTACCTTAAGATATGTTATGCTGGGACCTATTTTAAGGAATGAAATGAGATTTTATTAATTAAACTACCACTACGTTTATGAACACTAATTTGTATATTCATAAAGCAGCTGGTGTGTTTGGTTTGATCTTTTATGGTATATTAATTCTTGAATCTTTGTAGATAACTTACTAACTTTAATAGTTTGAATGAAATGACTTATATTTTATGTAATTAAGTTATATTGTAAGATATTAAGAAGATATTCAAGATGCATGGTCATGATTCTCCATTTTTTATTTGATATGTAATGTTTTATGCTACATGAATTTTCCGGATTGATTAAATATTAACATACAAGAGATGATTGGTTTGACCCCTATTGATTGTGACAAAATTAACGTTTATTGATCATGCATGGTACCCTATGTCTTACATAGTTAATTAAATGTATGCTTTGATATTGTTTATGATATATAGATATGATCATGCTCATAAAATAAGAAAAAAATTACTAACCCTGCAATCAGAATATTGAGCATTACAGTAGCCCCAACAGCAATTCCTGCAACTCTCCCACCTGCAATTGCAAATGAGAAAGAAAGAAAATATATACAGCAATGTCCCGATTTGATCTTTACTTAACAAAAATGTAAAATTATAATCGACGGTTAAAATAAATTAAAAATAGGAAACAAATCATAACCATACATTTTCATTAAATGAACATTATTGTCATTATATTTGCTAAATAATACGTACCGCTCGAGTGTCCGTAGCCACAGCAGTTACGACGAACAAAAGATTGAAAGTGATAATGAACTCGAGAACGAAAGCCTGGCCAGTGCTGACAGAAGGAAGGGTGACTCCACCAGAAAGGTAAGGATGAAACACCCCTTTGAGGGCAAATGAAGCACAAATGGACCCTGAGACTTGAGCCAGAATGTAGCCGGGAACTTGCTTCCATGGGAAGTGACGAAGCGCTGCAAAACTGATGTGAGCGAGGGATTCAAATGGGCTCCCGAGATGTGGTCCGTCGAGAGGATGATGATCAGCACTGCCAGCCCGGCGCAGGCTGCGTTGCCGATTAGGGTTTCGGCGCCATTGTACTTCTGGTTCACTATGGGACACTGCTGTTGCTGCGAAAATTAGGATGAAGGTTCCCACAAATTCAGCTCCTAGCTGCATAATCACATATGAATCTCTTTGTTAGAAATTCGGTGTGGTGAATTTTTTTTTTTTTCTTATGAGAGAAATTATATATGAATAACGGAGAAACTTTAGTTTATGGTAGTATCACTAATGGTATTACAACGAATACTTGCATCTAGGATAAATTTAAAAATACAAATTAATGAGATAAATGTAACTTCTAACCCATTAACTAAAGTGGTGACAGAGTCAGGAAATTGTTTTAATGGGGAAAAGAAAAAAAATGACAAATATTAAAAAATTATTCATGAAATTTTTATTTTTTAGTACGTCAAAATTTTATTAATAAATTTTCATATAAAAAATATTTTTTGTATTTTTTATGTATTTGATATTGACGATAAAAATGCTTTTTAGAACTCAGAATAATAGTTCAAGTGTTATTTAAAGAATTGCTATGTGATGCATGTTATCAAAAAGCTTTCAAGCTTTTTTTTTTTCACAAAAAGCTTGACTATAAAGAAAAATTTCTCAAATTTATATGTTATAATGCAGTTATTATTTATCCATTAATCTGAAATTATATTTATGCTTAACTCTTAGAAATTGATCATAACAAACAACATCTTATTTATAGTTTCTAAAACAATGAAATAATCCATACTACTATTTTGAATAGATGAAGATAAATTAAGTTAAAAAAGGGAGAAAAATTAATTTGAGAATCATAATATAAAAAAAAAAAAAAAAAAATTGTTAGTATACTATTTACAAGACCAATAAAAAAAATAAAAGACAAAAATATATTTGAGATTTCATAAAAAAATAAAAGTGGTGATAATGCTAGAATTTAGGGTCCATTGTAAAATAAATAAATAAAAGGGTGCTAAGTAAAGACACAAAGTAGAAGGATATAACTGAAATTTTCCCAAGCTCGATAGGGCATGAGCCCCCACTCGTCCCTTAATGTCTCCATTCCTCAAGTAAAGTCTAATATAATAAATTAAAACAAAATAACCCATTTTAACTTTTATTTTATAATTTTCTTAATTTTTTTTTCAAAACCTAGTTTAAAGCTTTCTTAAGTTAAATGACTACTTTAATCTTTATAAAAACTCTACTTTTTTTAATAAAACTATTTGTACAAACTTTTTTCATATAATCTTATGTGTCACCACTCTTTAATTGACATATCATTCATCTAATTTGTTAAGCGTTTAATGAGTTGACTTTTTATGTGTATTAGTCCATTTATTTTAGCGTAAAGCTAAGTATACAACACAATCTCAGAACCCTCGACGTGACAGCTCGTCATTGATCAACTCATAAAATGAGTCTCGTCTGCTTGTATGGGTCCCGTCTATCTATTTTTAAGCTATCCAATGACAAGCTGCCACGTCGAGAGTTATGAGAGAAGGTTGTGGGCCTAAGATTATTCTTTATTTTATGACACATAAGATTGTATGAAAGAGTTTGTACAAATAATATTATTCTAATTTTTTTATCTATACAAACAACTACAAAATGATAAGGGTAATATTACGCCCACAAACCCTTCTCACTAACTTTCTTTCATAAACGCGACGTGACAGCTCGAAATTAGTCAATTCACAATGGGTCTCATCTAGTTAATTGCAAGCTATCACGTCGCGTTTATGAGAGAAAGTTAGTGAAAAATGTTTATCAACATATCCTCATTGAAATGATAATACCCTATATAATATTACATATACAAACTGACATGTTTAAACGTGATGGGGTAATTTTGAATTAGAGATAAGTAAAACAATTACAGTAGATGATATGTCAAACATCCAGGGTTGCTACATTAGTTTGTAGGGAATAGTTTGTATATGTAGTATTACTCAAAATTTATATTTTTATTTTAATGAGTAATACTACACCCATAACCTCTTCTTACAAAATTTCTCTCACAACTCCGATATGACAGCTCGCAATTGGTCAGTCGCAATTTATTAGATGAGACGCTTTGTTAGTTGATCAAGTCGCAATTTATTAGATGAGACACTTTGTTAGTTGATCAATCGCGAATTGCTACGTCGGAGTTGTAAAAGAAAATTTGTGATGAGAGATTGTAAACATAGTATTTTTGTATTTTAATTATTTTATCGATTGAACAAAATTATCGACACTATGGACAACTTTGACTTGAAAACAAGCCAACAGGATATATCAATAATAAGAAAATGCCAAATAACTTATAATTGTTATTTTTTTATTTGATTGGTCGGTGACTTAATATGGGTATAAAGTCCAAGACTATAATAAAACACCTAAACCATAAATTAACATTAAAAAAAAAATTTTATTTATTCACAATCCAACCAATTTTATTATAGCAGTAATCTTTAATCAAAGTTTATTAATGTTAATTATAAAAACAAAGATCAAAATTCTCTCTCAAGGCTCAATAAATAAATAAACATATATATATAATATATATATGGTAAGAAGGCTGCCTAGATTAACAAACGCGCATCTCAACTAATCCTCATGATCCATTGGACACCGTACAAACTCAAAGGAAGTAATCTGCAATATTGTGATAGTGGTTTCTATATTTAAATCCAAGAACTCGAATAATTGAGCAAAAGCTCAATAATACACCATAATGGTTGTGAAAAGAATTAATCTTTGGGATTGGGAATGAATTTTTTATAATATAATAAGTTGTTAATCACCAACCATTTACCAAACTTTAATTAGAACTTAATTCCTCACTTAACATCAAAAGATTAATTGATATTTACTAATTAACGAATAAAATTAGATCTTGGATTTGATAAGAGTTAGATTAGAGGATTCCCCTAATGAAAGAGTATAAAAACTAAGGACAAAATTATAAACAAAATTAAAACTAATGTCATGGCATGAGCTAAGCTAAAAAAATTAAACGTTATCGGTTAACGTAAGATAAGTACCTTGCGGGTAAAAGAGACATCGGGAACCGAAAACTCGATAGAGCATGTGTGTGGATTAGTACTCCACATTGGGGCGGTGACCGGTACACACTTGCAACGAGGCATTGACATCCGATCATAGGACAGCGAGTCAATTCGCTGAGACGAAATCAGCGGTCCACCTGGTGTCCCTGGAGTCGGCGGTGCTGATACTGGAGTTGCCGGTACCGATACTGTTCCTGCACCCTCTTGTGGCATTTTTTTTTTTTTTTTCAAAAGCAACAAAATAATAATTTTTTTTTTTTCTTGGGTTTTAAGATAAAATATTGGCTAGAAATGAAAGATAACTTACATGATTTGAAAGCTTTTATAAAGATATTTCTACAGGGTAACTTTGATCCTTTCCAGGATCGATAAAGCTAAGAAAATATCAAAATATTTATGCAGAAATGAAGAAATGCATGGATAAAAATACTCCAAGAAAAAGACTAATTTTTTTTTTTTTTTTGGGGGGGGGGGGGGGGGGGGGGGGGTTTGAAATGGATGTGAAAATGGACTAAAATTACATGATTTAGAGGCTTTTATAAATGTGTTTCTAAGGAAGAAGAAGAGAAATAAAACAAGCCAGATTAAACTCTAAAACAAAAACTACAGATAAATAACTTCACCTCTTTGCATAGATCAACCTTCTTTTTTTTTGGTTTTTTCAGGAAATGGGATTCTATGGAAAATGGAAGAGAAAATTTTACATGCTTCAAGAGTTTTTATAAAGTATTGGTTAAGGAAGAGAGAAAATGGAGGGATCCAGCTTCAGGAAAAAAAAAAAAAAAACTAAAACAAAAGGTTAAAGATCTCGCAGGGAAACATAAAAGAGAGTTGAAACTCAAGAATGTGAAAAGGAAGAGAAAAGCAGAGAGTGGTAAATATTAAATGTTGATGACGAAGGATTGAGGAAGAGAAGTTAGATGTATTGTCGTTTATATATACAGAAAAGGAGAGTATGGGGATAATTTTGATACTCTCCCTGAATTTTTAGTGGTGCTCTGCAACTTTTCAGTTTTTTTATATTTATTGTTGATGGTGTGTTCAAAAGTCAAGGGTTCTTGGCATTTAAGGTCAACTATACAACCCGTTAACTCAATATCATTTACGCCAACAAAATGGCAATTTCTCAAGGGAGTTCAACTATAATTTCAAAGATGTGAGGGGTATTTATTATTAGAAAAAACTTTGGAGAGGTTATCAAAATTAACCCATATTACTATCATCACATCAAATTTAATAGTAAAGTCAAAGCCAACCCATCATCTTAACACCTAATTCTACAGTCACAGGTAGTTAGAACAATCACCTTGAACACAGACAACAAGAGCCGTCCGATCAAGTAAACTTCAAAGGATTTTCATCTGTCATTTCTAGAAGTTCAAATTGCCCTGTGACAGTGACACCATCCTTTTATCTGCTTAATTAATTCCACTAATGTATTAAAGAATTAAATTAACTTTACGAACGCATTTGGTCCAATTATCTCCAAGGTACACCATCCACACATGCTCTTGTGTGCTACACTTTTTTATTTAATTTAATATGATTGGAATGATCTAAAATCATAACATATCCATCGTTTATTCTTGGGCTTACCTGTTCACTTGTTAATAAAAGAATTTAGTTGAAATACTTTCATGTCCAACCGTCCAATTCTATGACGAATATATTTATTATATCGATAACTTTATTGGTTTTATTTTTATGAAAGATGTTTTCAATAAACCGAAAACATATACAATTATTCAAGAACGAAACCACGGCACATATCCTGTTGGAAGCTATTTACCCTAAACCATCGTACAATACATTATCATAACACATCTCCCTTATATATTCATAGGACTTTCGATAAAAAATAAATAAATAAATAAAAAAGATTATAGTTGAACTAGCTATGTGCAACTGTCCAATCACATAGAATATACATCTTTTTTTATCACCTTTAATCAAACAAAAGTTATTAATAAAAACAAACAATATATCTCCCTTTTTATTTTACTCATTTGCATTCTAATCTTTATAACATTACCATTGGCCATTGTTTTAAAACCCGACCTGACCAGTTGAACTGGTTCAACCGAGACCCAAAGCCTTCACCGGGTCAGGTTACAAAATTTCCTATTCATTAAAAACCATAGAAATTAGGACATCAATCTATGGACAATTGAAGACTAGAATGTTAGGGTTTTTGAAGAGGAATAGTCGGTGAGTGCAATAGTGGCAACGGCAGCAATTTCTGATGAGTGAATCGATCGAAAATCGCAAAAACAATGTTGTCAGAAAAAGCCCACTGTCGTCGACTATTAGGGAGGCGAACGGGGAAAGGGTGAGATGAGTTTTAGTCAGGTGACTGAGGGGAGTGTTTTCATGGTGATGGGGAGTGTTGTCGTCGTTGGAAACAAACCCTATTTGCCGACGCTGACGATGGTGTTTGGGATGTTTTTGCAAGATTTCAAACCTATAGAGACTTACAGTAATTTTTAGAGATATTTTTGTTAGATTTCAAACTTTTGGACATCGATTTGACCCGTCGGTCAACTTGAGACTCAATCACTTTGCCGAGTTTCACCCCAAGTTGGGTTTTAAAACATTGCTATTGACCTTAGCTATTTTCAAATATCATAATATGATACAAACTCATAATATATATATAATTATTATCATGAAAAAATGTTCTAGATCTGTCATCAACTTAAGTACCATTGTATACGTTCTATTAATTTTTTTCTTTTTTCATTTTCTATATTTGTTTTCCATAACCCACCAATGCCATAGCTTCTTTATGCTTGCATTTTTTTTTTCTTAAAGAAAAAGAAATTCCATTTGAAGAATTATTATACTTAAAGAAAAACACCTACTTCTAAATTAAAGAAAATTTTAAAGGTTAATTAGCTGTCGGTAAGTATAATTAGGTCAACTTCTCAAAAAAAAAAAAAAAAAGAAAAAAAAAAGAAAAAAAAAAGTTATTCAATTATAATTATAAACATGCTTGGTTTAATAGTCAAACAAAAACACTGTAAACACCAGTGAACCCATTATCTTCTTTAATGATTTCAAAGCAATGCACTATGATGAATGAACCTTAACCAATTGCATTATTTTATTACTGTAAGTACTTTAATTTTGTCAACTTATTCATTTGGATTGAATCAATTTAGTTTCACTTTAAAGGTCTTTACAACAAAATCCCAGTAATCACAAAACGTCTGGCATATTTTATTTTAATATTCATGTATATCGCATTTGCCTTAATTAAATGTGATTATATTTCCAATTGTGAAAAAAAAAAATTTGTGGACATTATATATTATGTGAGTTAGAAAAGTTTTTATTAATTATGATTTCAAGAATCCTTTTCCTAAAAGAAGATTATGATTTTAAGAATTCTTTTCTTATAAGGAGATTATAGACTAAAGAATTATTTCCTATAAAGGAGTCTAGGATTTCAAGAATCCTTCCAAAACAGGTTTGGTCTCTTGTTTATCCTTTCAAAGTCACTTAAGTATAAATAATCATTTTATTATTGTGACCTTTTGGAAGGAAGCCATATTATTTACCTCCATTATTCTCTGAATATTTTCTTTGAGGTTGTTTAGTTTTTGTAGGTTTCAAATATGCTTTGGTAGGCTTTGAATTACCGTGTTTTATCTCTTGCTTGCATGAGCTGATTCTGGAACGCTATTCCGTGTTGAGATCTAGACATGTTCGAGCTGCTACTACCGAAATAATTCGTCATTGTTGAAACTTGAGAGGAGCTCAAGTGCGACCTGGTGGTCTCGTGGAGGAGAAGCTAGACTATGAAGATTTGAGTTTCAACTAAAGAGCGAAGATTGAAGTGTTGTCCAAATAGGAAGTTTTTACAACTGATACTTATTCTTGTCTTTGTAATTGAACACATAATTATTTTATAATGGATTAGCTTCTTCTGGACTTGGTCCCATGTCAAGGTGGAAATAACCGACTTGGCCCGCTGTGGGTTATAGGAATTGGCGGGCCGGGCCTAACCTAGCCCGCCAACAAGGGCGGGTCGGGTTAGGCCCGCCTCTTGGCCAAAAAGGCTGGCCCAGCCCAGCCTGCCAACCCTAACCCGACGGGTTTTGATACGGGCCGGGCTGGGTTAGCCCATATTTTTTTTTTTGTTTTTTAATTTTTTTTCTTTTGTGTAATTGTTTTTACTTCTTAGTTAACTTTTTAAATACCAATAATTCAATTAAATTAATTGTTTTTTTGTTAACATTTAAAATATTAATTCAATTTTAATACACTGAAATTGTAGTATAAGAAAAATTAGATTTATTCATTTATCAAAAAATAAAATAAGAAATTACAATAATTATTGCCTCGTTAAAAACCTTACCAAGAAAAACCTAATGGGATAAAAACTTGGTAAGGAAAAAATAGTGCAATAATTTACAATTAATTTACAAAACAACTAATTTGGGGGTTGACTAAGACCTCCCTCATCCGTATCATCTATATTACAAAATTGAAATGATTCTATTAAAGTATTGTCGACAACCTCATATTGATCCTGATGGCGCGACCGTTCCCAATCTCGAAGACATGTGAGGACTTCAATCATTTTTTGTGAAAGTTTAGTCCTCCTTTCATTTAAAATTCTTCCACTTGCACTAAATGTTTGTTCGGATGAGACGATTGAGACAAGAACAGAGAAAACATCCAAGGCAAGTCTTGATATGAGGTGTATCGGATTCTGAGATTGGGAAAGCGGGACTATTTGAATCTACTGCATTTATGTTAGTAAATTCAGGGGGACTAGGATAGTTTCCTTCATCATCGAAATCGATGGGATGAAAATATCTATTAATTGTAGTTAAAAAAAAAAATTCATATAGAAGAAATAAAAAATTAAAGAAGGAGAATTGGAATTCGGAAATACGAATTGAAAATTGCAAAAACTAATAAAAATTAAAATGAGAGCAAATTGATAACAAAGAGAATAATTGAGAGATTTCATTAGAGATTAAAGAAAATGAAAGAATTTGGGATGTGAGAAAATATGAGAGTTTAGGCCCTATTTATAGAAAAAAATGGAAAAAGAAAATAACAGAAAAGATCCCTTCAACTGCTATAAAACGACTATATTTCAAGGGTAAAAGGGGTATTTGCAAAATTTTTTTATTTTATTTTATTTTTTTCGTCCAAACCGCGAGCCAACCCGTCGGGTTGAAAACTGCTAACCCGGTGGGTTGGAGGGTTTTTTCAAAAAAATTAAAGAATTAACCCGTCGGGTTGACATATTAAAACCCGCCCCGCCCTGCGGGGTATATGAACCCAACCCGCCTTTTAGGCGGTCCAGATTGAACCTGTCTTAATGCGAGTCCGGTTAGGGTTGACCCACATAACCTGACCCATTTGTTCCACCTCTAATCTCATAGATGTAAGCATGTTACCGAACCGTGTAAAATTGAGTTATGTGCTTTATTTTATGTCGTGTATGGTTTATATGTTTAATCATTAGTTTAGCAACTCATTAAGCACAACGTGAACAAGTAATCTTAATTCTGCATAAGTTTTAATCAACATGATAAGGGTTTAAAACTTTCAATTACAAACTAATTTATCTCAACAATTTATTTATTATGATGGACTAAATATAATAATAAATGCAACAAATAAACATATAATTTAGATTTAAACATCGAGATCTTCTCTTGTCAAGTTTCATTTATTAATTTACATTATGAATTTAATTCTACTATATTTAAATTTATAGAGAATGATATCAGCATGCCATGGTTATAATTGGTTGAATTAAAATTTTAATTAAACCATTACTAAATTAATCCCCAGATGGTCGGAGTGATTAGCCGCACCGTCATACATTTTAAGAAGACAATGTGCTTCACATCATATAGAGTGTTTTTATTTTTTAATACAACATTATTATTTCCTTATAATTTGGTTTACCAAATTAATTCAGGATGGTGGGAAGATTCCTTTAGGCTTTAGCATTTATATTTAATTAAATAATTAATTTGCATAAAATAGAAAATAAATATAAATTACTTGGCTTCCAAGTTCTTCGCAACTTGTGGCTTTTCTTGATTATTTGCCATGCCAAATAAGAACATGTTTCCTAGAAGGATCCTATGAGGGTTTCAAGGATTAAAACTAGAGGGTAACGTTTCCTTTGTTGGAGGAATCAACTTTAATAATTATATTTAAAATATTCCAGAAAATTTTATTTAAATTCATAATTTATTAAGGTTCATTCAACATAATTGTAATTATTATAATTTTTTTTAATTGTAATAAATAATTTTAATTATCTAATTCTTTAAATAATTTTTGTAGAAGAAATTATAATTGTTCAAAATTCATTGTTTTAAAACTTGGTCCGGCTCGACCGGTTCAATCGGTTCAATCAGTATCCTGGGCCTTGGTCGAGTTACCAATTTTCCTATTCACCGAAAACCCTAAAAATTGGGATAGTGATTGGCGAACAATTGAAGGCGACGATAATGGGCTTTTGAAGAGGAAAGGTCGGCGAGTGCAATGGTGGCAACGAAAGTGATTTCCGGTGAGTGAATCGACCGTAGATCGAAAAAAAACTTGCGGCGGCAACAACTGACGTTTATCGGTGATTGGCGAGGCGAATGGGGGTGGGGTGAGATAGGTTTTGGTCAGTAGGTTGGGGGGAGTATTTTCGTGGTGATGGAGAGGGTTGTCGATGCCAGCGGTGGTGAGATCTTGTCAAAATTGAACCGATTTTGGCCAGATCTTAGGTAGATTTTCTAAGGAATGGCTAAGAGGATGATTGGGATTGCATTTGGTGTGTTGTCGCCGCCAACTAGTCGACCACTGATTTGTATTTGGGGTGTGTTTGCTAAATGTCAAACTTTAGGGACTTAATGAATTTTTAGGGGTGCATTTGTGAATTTTAAACTTTTGGACACTCGATTTGACCGATCGGTCAACCCGGAACCAGCAACTTTGTCGGGTTTCACCTTGGGTTGGTTATTAAGGGTGCGTTTGTTTTAGTATTTTGGATAGTATTTTTGAAAAAGTAAGAGTTGGGTGGTAATAACGAGGTAGGATTTGGAAATTAATAAAAACACCCCCTTAGGTTTGTTAATTTTTAAACACCCCTGTAATAAAAACATTAAAAATTACAAAAACACCCCTACCCACCCATTAAATACCGGCAATCAACCACCACCGTCGGAGGGTGGCTGGAGTCTCCGTATCGACACACTACCGGCTTGATCTGGCTGATTGTGCACCGAGATGGCCTTTTCCAGCCAGATCGACTCTAGATCTAGCCGAAAAAGGCTAGATCTACAGCTATATCTGGCCATTGACGACCAGATTTGGCCGCGTTTGGTAGTCAATGATGGGCAAAGATATGGTCGTCATTGACAATTAGCTACAGCTAAAGATCTTGCTGTCAATGGCAAGATCTTTAGTAGTAGATCTGGCCTTTTCTAGCCAGATCCACGATAGATCTGGCCGAAAAAGACTATATCGGCACAATACCAGCCAAATCCAACCGGTAGCGCGCACGCCATTATACCAGATTTCGGCCACCTTCCGACGGTGATGGCCGGAATCTGGCAAATGTGGGTGGGTGGGTGGGGGTGTTTTTGTCAATTTCTAAAGTTTTTTTTTTTTTTTTGTGTGTTTAGTTAAATTAACAAACTTAGGGGGTTTAAAAATAATTGAATAAAATATAATAGTATTTTCAGAATAAGGAAACAAATGTTTATTTTGGAAATAATAGGAATAGAATAGGGGAAAAATAGGGAAACAAACGCACCCTACCCTCTCTTTGTTTTCATAGTTCTCTTTTTTTTTTTCTTTTTTCTTTTTTCATTTTAATTCTTAAATTAAAAACAACTTTGACAATGCCTTCTCAATAAGATTAAAATATAGTTCAATTTATCATATGGGTACTTTGTCTTCGTTTATCTTCCTTTTTAAAAGTATAATATATATATTTTAAAAAATAAAACTCATCAAAGGTACTCAATTCAATTTTTCGACGTCAACAAAATCAATAATATCTTTTCTTTTTTTATTTTATTGATGCTTTAAATTATGGTTATCCCTCAAAAACAAGTTTCTAGTTTTCTATTTAGCCACCTTTAATATGGAGGTAATTTTATCTATCCTTGACAGATTGTTAAGTCTTAAAAGTCCAATGATTTTTTAAAACTATCAAATTTCACTTGACATTACCAAAATCCACTTAAAAGTATATAAAAATGAAACTCNGGGTGAAACTTGTTTGAGGATTTTAAATTTAATTAAGCTTGGTGTTTGGGTAAAAGTGTTTAAAGAAAAAGTTTAAATTTGTTGCTTGAATTGAAGTGTGTTGGGTTTGTATGCAATTTAATGGAGTCTTGGAGCCATGTTTTTGGGGGGAAAGGATCTATTGCAAATGATACAATTTCACCTTCGGATTCTTCTGCAAGAAGTAAAAACATATTGATGGGCTGGGAATTGAAAAGTTTTGGTAATAACATGTTAGTCTTAGGTCAACAACAAGCTATTGAGAACCAAGGTTTTAGTGAATTTGGTATTCAAGAATTGGTAGTATAGGGTGAAATTAAAAACTAAAATCTGGAGAGAGAAAATACGGGCCACTCGCGGGTCCACCCGTACCCGTATAGGGTAGGGCACGGGTCCAACATTTTGGACCCATATATCTCGACCCGTATAAGGACCCGTACCCATTTGACCCGTACCCGTTTAACCTGGATCGTACCCGACCCACCCACCTGTTTTGCCAGGTCTAATAACGAGGTAGGATTTGGAAATTAATAAAAACACCCCCTTAGGTTTGTTAATTTACTAAACACCTCTGTAATAAAAATATTAAAAATTACAAAAACACCCCCACCCACCCATTAAATACCGGCAGTTGACCACCACCATCGGAGGGTGGCTGGAGTCGCCGTATCGACACACGACCGGCTTGATCTGGCTGATCGTGCACCGAGATGACCTTTTTCAACTAGATCTACAGTTATATTTGGTCATTGACGGCCAGATCTGGCCGCGTTTGGTAGTCAATGACGGCCAAAGATATGGTCGTCATTGACGACTAGCTACAGCCAAAGATCTTGCTGCCAATGACAAGATCTTTGGCAGTAGGCAGTAGATCTGGCCTTTTCTGGCTAGATCTACGGTGGATCTGGCCGGAAAAGACTATATCGACGTAATACCGGCCAAATCCAACCGATAGCACGCGCACCATTATACCAGATTTTGGCCACCTTCCAGCGGTGGTGGCCGGAATCTAGCAAATGTGGGTGGGTGGGTGAGGATGTTTTTGTCAATTTCTAAACTTTTTTTTTGGTGTTTAGTTAAATTAACAAACTTAGGGGGTTTAAAAATAATTGAATAAAATATAATATTATTTTCAGAATAAGGAAACAAATGTTTATTTTGGAAATAATAGGAATAGAATAGGGGAAAAATAAAGAAACAAACGCACCCTACCCTCTCTTTGTTTTCGTAGTTCTCTTCTTCTTTTTTTCTTTTTTCATTTTAATTCTTAAATTAAAAACAACTTTGACAATGTCTTCTCAATAAGATTAAAATATAGTTCAATTTATCATATGGGTACTTTGTCTTCGTTTATCTTCCTTTTTAAAAGTATAATATATATATTTTAAAAAATAAAACTCATCAAAGGTACTCAATTTAATTTTTCCACATCAACAAAATCAATAATATATTTTCTTTTTTCATTTTATTTATGCTTTAAATTATGGTTATCCCTCAAAAACAAGTTTCTAGTTTTCTATTTAGCCACCTTTAATATTGAGTTAATTTTATCTATCCTTGAGAGACTGTTAAGTCTTAAAAGTCCAATGATTTTTTAAAACTATCAAATTTCACTTGATATTACCAAAATCCACTTAAAAGTATATAAAAATGAAACTCTTAAAGATATCAAAATCCCTCTAAAAATATCCCAAAAAAAAAAAAAAAAAAACCTTTATAAGGGTATATAAATCCCTTGACAAAGACTGTTTAATAATTTATAAAAATCGTTGGTACATTCGAGACTCAACGGTCTCTTAATTTGTCAAATAAAATTAACACCCTCGATGATATAAAAAAACCTCTCTCAAATATCCAACTACAAGATGACATTATTATTGTAACTTAATTAACGTTATCACTGCAGCATGATTCATAAAAGATCCCTCTTCTAATGTGACATTCAATCAAAGTAGAATTAAGGTACCATTAATATATTAAACATATGCTCCTACTTCCCGACTTTGTTGCTCTTTCTTTAGTTCTCTTTGGAATACTAAACCCTAATTAATCCTCACAACAATATTTTTTCTTCTCTTTTCTATTCTTTTATTTGTTTTTTTTATAAAGTTGAGCTTATGTTATTAGAAATGGATGTTTTGGAAAGAGCACTGAGGGACAAAACTTAGTGGAAACTAGAGGCGCTTTTAAGTTGCGCATATTCTGAGTTTGCCCTTTCAGTCAGCAATGGAACCTTCAACTCTTTTTTATTTTATTATTACTTTATGTATGACTTCAATATTCTTTTTATATAAAAGTGTTAATATTATACAAGAAAGAAACAAAATCCAACAAAACCATTCCAAACAAAAAGTGAATTCATGATCCTTAATTTGAAGATTTAGAATTGTATTGTGGGAACCCACTTCTTTAAGGTATCAATGAAGTATGATAATTAAAAATTAAAAAGAATTAATCAATTTCTCTACACCATTCTTTTCCGGAGACTCTTTAATGATTGCATGTGAAAAGCTATAGCCTCCATCTAATGCGGTTTCATCGTCAAGATCTTGATTCTTCCAAACAAGCTTTTATGAAAAAGAAAAATAATTATCATCTATCTTGTAGAAAATATGGTTTAATTCTTGCTTTTTCATAATTTTCGCAGAGTATTATAGACCTGTTTTACATCTACTAAGAGGATTTTTGATAATTTTGTAGGAGCGATCTTAATGTTTTTATGCTAAAGACGGATCTTTGATAAAGTTTGTAATACTTTCTGAAAAACATTGGTGCTCATAGTATATTTTCGAAAAATATTACAAACCTCTTTGATAATTGATTGGTAGGTGAAGAGTTTTTTTTTTTGATTTTGTAGAGGGGCTTTTGATATTTTTATACCAAAAAATACTTTCTTATGAGAGTTAGTAATACTTTCCAAAAAGCGTAGGGGCATGTAATATATATTTTCGGACAAATGGTAGGTGGGTGAAGTTGAATGATGATTAAAACAAGATATTGACTTTAAAGTGAAAAGTTAACTAGAGTTGGTTTGTAACTTTAGTTAAGATAATCATAGTTAAAGAATTTGTATAAAAAGACAATATCATGTCTATTATTGTAAAGTTGAAGATTAATAAAATTTTTTCTTCATCAGATTTTTAGTTTGCTTTAGGTGGAGCCAAGGAACATAATAATTTAACCGCCATTGAGTATTCCAACGGTCAACTAAGACTCTTGATTGTATTACTCAAGAAGTCCTAAGTTTAATCTATCTGGGTTACTAATAGGGGTGGCTACTAGGAAGATTTATCCGATTGTCAACTTTAGGGCCCAGGAGATTAGTCGAGGTGCGAACAAATTAGTCCGAACACCACCGGTCACCAAAAAATAATAATAATAATAATAATAATTTTCAGACAATTTTTTAATATTTTTAAAAGAAAAATTAATCTCTTTTAAGTTTGTAGGTGTCCATTATATTTTCCTAAGTTTCACAAACCTTCAATAATTGGTAGGAGCATGGAGTAATAATAATAATAATAATTTTCAGACAATTTTTTAATATTTTTAAAAGAAAAATTAATCTCTTTTAAGTTTGTAGGTGTCCATTATATTTTCCTAAGTTTCACAAACCTTCAATAATTGGTAGGAGCATGGAGAGTTTTAGTAATTTTGTGGTGGGATTTTTAATTTTAAACCAAATTTTGATCTTTTAAGAAGTTTTTAGTACTTTTCAAAAATCATAATGTTATGCCTAAAGAGTCACGCTGATGTCAGCTCAACAAGTGCCTAAAAGACAAATTGTACTTCCTGTCAAGCCCATACCGCCTCAAAGATATCTTATACCAACCCTATTTCATTTTAAGAGAAGAACGGATGAGAGCTGTCCATGTGTCAAGGAGCTTACAAAACACTCATTACATTGACCTCATATGTGTATAAATTGACACTTCTCTTCATGAAAAAGAGAAGTTGGGCATATGAGAGTTAGACATATATTTGAGCTTCATTCTTTCTCTCTGTAAAGCAAAGTATTTCTTCATCTTTATATGTCTTACGGCAATATCATAGAAATAGTCAGAGAACAATAAAATAACAGTGGATGTAGAATTTGCTTTAAGCATCTGAACCACTATAAAAATCTCTCTTGTCAGCCTATTATTTATATTTTCTGCAACATATATAATCTCAACACCATATTCAAATCTCATGGATCCATCATGTGTAACTTCTAAGACTATCTTAGCACTTTGCGCGTGCAAGTTGTTGGTGTCCAAAATCAAGCATCAACGCATAAGTATTGATAATTTTTGGAAAGTATTGCAAAATTGTTCCACATTTGTTAAAAGTGTACAAAGTATATGACACATATACAAAAACTTCTCTCTTAAAAAGTTTATAATATACTTTTCGAATTTTGTAGGTGTGAGATGGAATTAAGTGATGTTATATATGAAAATTGATTGAGGCACAAACTTTATGTTATAATTTTGTTGGAATGTGCTTGTTGAGTTAAAAATACTCCTCCAATCTTCAACATGATTCGCAATACGAAGGTCCCAATCTTCTTTCTAAGCAAATGCTAGTCATACTCAACAATCATTCACAAAGCAACACCAATAGTATATAGGTCACCAGAACTTTCCTTCCTCTCTCAAAATGATTCCAATGGTTAATTTATTGCCAAAAAAGAGTTGAAAAAGATGGATTTCTTGCAAAATTTAGTGGTTTAGGATCCAGTGGATGCCAGTGTCTCAGCTATCTTTTTGCCAATATTGAAGGATATTCTCATTCAATTTGACTTAAAGGAACAATCTTTAAACCACATGATTTGATTTGACAAGATCATCTTCTTTATTGGCCACATGACTCATGAGAGAAGCCTTAGCTTAGCATTATCTACTAGTGCATGTGTTCACTGTAAAATCATCAAAATTTTCTATCCTAATAGAGACTAAATAGTACTAAAAAGAAGCAATAAAAGACATATTCTTGCATTTTGGACATGCACTCAATTATGACAAATATGTCTCACCCAATTTTTGTCATGTTGATGGGAACTTAACTTGATCCCATTCTTTTAAAGCTTAGAGTAGTCTGTGTTCCTATTTTCTAATAATTCTTTCACTGTGTTTATACGTATCCGAAAAGAAAAGAAGAAAAAGTGATAAAAAGGTGACAAGTTTCAGGAATCGTAATTGATATGGTTTTGAAATCAAAGAGGGAATCATTTGTCAAGCAATCTAGAGTCCCTACCCTACACATTTCAAAGAGGGAGTTCTAGCCAACATTAAGCATACACTAAATATATATGAAAACTTATTAGGTTCAACTTATTAGATATAGAATAATACTATACTGACAAACACTTTTTACTAATTTTCTCTCACAAACTTGATATATTAGCTTGTAATGAGTCCTGTTTAACCAAATACAAGTTGATCAATTGTGAACTATCACATCTCGTTTGTGAAAAAAAATTAGTGAAAAGTGTTTGTCTGTCTATTTTTATTCTTAGATATAATTATATTGAGTCTAATCAAATTAGCAAGTGTCCTTACCTAATATACTTACACTTATAAAATGACCTAGCTCTCATTACTAATGATATGCATGGGGTATGATAAACTATCTACTTTATGTCACTCACAATTATCTTTTTGTCGGTAGGCACTAAAAAACTTACATGTGATAAACTCTCGACCTTATACTTCTCGTGTCTTTGTGAGGTCATATCACAATGTTTGTGACCCAATAGTAGGATGTAATTTTTAGCTATCAGTATTTTTGTCTCTAGTCACCAAGTTTAAATGGGAATATAATTGTATCAAAAAAAATATTCTTCTTCTTCTATACTTTTATTTCAATTGAGTATTTTGTTATAATGGAAATGAAACCAAATTTTTCTTTTGCCAATGTGAGATTAATTTAGAATTGATTACTTAATTAATTGGGCTTGTAGCTTCATATTGAGGCTTGAGCCCATAATAAACTAATGGGCTTCAGTTTGAACAGTTAGAGTATTTCTATTGCTCAAAATTAAAACCTATGATAAGAAGATTGTACTTAGGTATATTTTATTTTGCTAAAAGTATGATTTCATATTATTAATTAACTCTTATCGTTCCTGTTAACATAACAATCCTAACACACAAAATTTCATTACTAGTATTAGTGCAAACTCAACACATGTCTTAAGATTGTTCCTTCACTCCCCCAAATCTTTGCCAGGCCAATCATTTTTCTTTTATTCATACCACAACTATTAACCACTCAAATCTAGGCACCATTCAATGGAAAACCTCACATCCATCTGCATGTTTTCACCTCTACCATTATTTCACTAATATTTGTTTAATTATCTCTCGTCGTCCCCAAAAAATTTTCAGTCCCTATAACACCATGGAACATTTCAAATACTACATGCTATTTGCATTATTCATCATCATCTCTAGCATTCCAGGCTCCTTTTCTGAGATCAAGAACACTCACATTATCGATGATTCGCGGTCGATGATCATATTCGAGCGTTTCGGATTTGCAGAAGGTGGCAAGACGGCTATTACCATCAGGGATATTTCATGGAAAACAAAACAACCAAATGCAGAACTCAAACCTTCTTCCCTGGGATTTTTCCTCGCCAGGGACATTGCATTTCCGAAAATTGTGAATGAGTCTGAGTACACTGCTGACTTTTGTGTTTTATCAAGCAGGTATGTGAAATTGGTCTACAGAATAGAAAAATTTGTGCCTAATTCAACCTATGCCGGTTCTGTAGCCATCGATGATCCTGATGAATATATTTTGCTTTTCGGAAACTGCCAGCCCGAATTTCAGGTCTCCATGGATGTTGAAACTGAAATGTATAATATGAAAGATGGTGCAAAAGATTATCTCCCTGCAGGGGAAACACATTTACCAAAACTTCATCTCATTTTCTTCCTCATTTACACATGTTTTTTCGGTTTGTGGGTTTACATTTGCATCAAAGAAAGACAAACAGTTGATAAAATCCATATGATAATGGCTGCATTGCTTCTTGTAAAGGCCCTGAAAATGATCTGTGCCTCCGAGGACAAAATGTATGTGAGCAATACTGGAACTCCCCACGGTTGGGATGTGGCATTTTACATTTTCGGATTCTTCAAAGGCATAATGTTGTTCACTGTGATAATCCTGATAGGCACTGGCTGGTCATTCCTGAAACCATACCTTCAGGAACGCGAAAAAAACGTTTTGATGACAGTAATTCCTTTACAGGTTCTGGAAAACATAGCTTATGTTGTGATCAATGAAACTGGACCTTCAACAAGAGATTGGATGGCCTGGAATCATATGTTCTTGTTGATTGATATCATTTGTTGCTGTGCTGTATTTTTTCCGATAATTTGGTCGATAAGAAGCCTGAAAGAGGCATCAAAAACAGATGGAAAAGCGGCTAAGAACCTGGAAAAATTAACCCTTTTCAAGCAATTCTACATTGTTGTGGTGGGATATTTATATTTCACAAGAATTGTGGTTCCTGCAATAGGGGCGACTGTATATTACAGATATGAATGGATTATGAATGCGGCGGCGGAGGGAGCGAGCCTGGCGTTTTATATGTTCATTTACTACAATTTTAGGCCGGTTGAGAAGAATCCATATTTAGTGATTGATGATGAAGAAGAGAGCGAAGCAGTAAGGCAAATTTTGGAAGAGGATGATACTTTTGAACTTTGATTTAGATTTACAAAGGCTTTTTCTAAATGTATTGAAGTAGCTGGCTAGTAGAAGGTGTTGTGATTTCTGAAGAGTTTGGTTTTGTAGAATGACTGTAAACAAGAATCTTAGACAAATTAAGTCGATTCTTCCAATTTTTTATTTTTTATTTTTTTTTATTTTGGTTTTTTCTCTTTTTACTGTATATCAAAAGATAAAGAGAAAGTGATTGTGATTGTTTGAAGACTAATTTTAGATTTATCTAATTATTATTACTTAAATCCAATCATCTAAATTGTTTCTTGGAATTATTTTTGAATTGTAGAAATCTTAACTATATGCTATGCGTATATGGTATAGTATAAGACATTAATTTAACTGTGAGGTTCAGAAAATAAATTGAGATTTATGTCTAAACTTTCACATATTTATATTAATTATCTGCTATTAAATCAATTAAGTAATCTTGTTTGTTGAAATTCAAGAAAAATATAGATTGCATCACAAATATAGCAACTTCCACGTATCAATATAACCAAATTTCACTCATTATTGGGTAGCTCACATGGTTAGGATAAATTGGTGATAGTGTGGATAAACGCACGGTCTCAGGTTCGATTCTCCATCTTAGTATCTGTGATTTAAGTGAGGGATCGTGACGGTGGGTTGCTGTACTAGTCTCCCACAAGGATTAGTCTAGTTGCACGTAAACTGGTCCAAATATCTTGGTTATAAGAAAAAAAAAAAAAAAAAAAAAAAAAAGCAAATTTGGAGATATTCTATTTAGTGTCTTTTTTTGAATGAGTAATGCTAGTTCCACAACTCAATCTCACAACCTCTGAAGTGGTAGCTTGTAATTGGTCAGCTCATAAATGGGTTCTGTTGTCCATTTGCGAGTTGACTAATTATGAGCTGTCATGTCTGGGGTTGTGAGAGAAGATTGTGAACCTAGCATTACTGTTTTTGAATATATATATTCGAAAATAATAAAGATTGACTCATAACCCAATCTTACAAACTTTCTTTCACAACCCCGATATGACAGTTCGCAATTGATCAGTTTGCAATGTGACAGGTGAGACCCATTGCAGGTAGGAACTATTGCGAGCTGACCAATTACAAACTGTCAAGTTGAGGTTGTGAGAGAAAATTTATAAAATTAGATTGTAAGTGTAATATTGTTTATTCAAAATTCCAAGTTACATATGTTTTTAAGTTCTTGATGTATAAAACATAAATTAATTGCTGTCTTTCATTTTGCATTTCGTGAAGCTGGTTTTTACGTTAAAAACTTCAAATATTCGCACCAAAGATTAATTTTTTATATCTTTATCTAAGAATATGAAGTATGTGTTGGATTTTGAACTTTAGTTCAAAGTTGTTTAATGCATTGAAAGTGTTTGATCAAACAAGTCATTTTAATTGAATAATTAAAAAAGCATATTTAATATATAAAAATAAAAAAAAATATTTTATTTCTGATTTTAAGAAGCTCTATGATTTAATTTCAGCCAAAGAGAAAAGCAATTTTAATTATTATAAAAAACTAATATAGGCATAATAGAATTACTAAGCACACCCTTTCTTTAAATACTTCCAGAAAACAAAAACAAATAGAAAAGCCTATCTTCTTCCATAAATTAATTATTATTATTATGTTATCCTTTAAAAAGCAAGTCTTGAAGCCATGGGAGCTCAAGCTCAGTTTCACTTTCTTCTTCTTCAACTTCAACCTCACACGCCCTTCACTTCCTGTTCACTAAACCCCAACACATTTACCAACACTAAATTTTGGAGTTGTTGCCCTGTGAAATACCGCTCTAAATGGGACGCCAACGCCGGACCCACACCCTCTGGACGCTCCAGATTCAATCACGAAGATGATGGGTTTTACTCCGACACTGATGATCACCCCGGTGGTTTCTCCACGAAGCAGAGAATCTGGTGGTCCGAAAAGGACAGTGATTTTGATTTTGATAATCCATGGGAAGTTGATGAGGAAGATGAGTTTTGGATTTTTAAGGTAATTATAAAATAAAATTTTCTTTTTTGTTCTTGAAATTGTTTGAATTAGTAATTGTTTCAGTTCAATTTCGGTTACTTAGTTGCTTGAATTAGATAGCAGAGAAATGTGATAAAATTGAATGAGGTGCCTATGGAAAAATTTACGTTTTCTTTTAATTATATTTGAAGCATGTTGAAATCTTATAAATAATTTTCTTAGAAAAATCTTTGATATTATCTTGTTCTGTTTGCTAATCCTGCAGTTGAGATCAATTATAAACAATTTAAGTTTTCACTATGCTTGGTAAGATCCATATTAGCTGAAATTCATTCCAAAAGCAGTTGTCTTCGCCAAGCATAGAACTTCAGCTGTCCACTTTGTTCATTTTATGGGGCAGGTCATTCGGGTTTTAGAAAACAGAAGGGTACCTAAGGGAAAGATTGGGAGAAATTTATACTAATTTAATCACTTATCTCTCGACTTGCATCGCTACATTTTTGTAAGTTAGTACATACTTGACAACAATGAACCAAGCATAAAGCATCAAAAGTACTTACAGGGTATTTGCAAAATTTCTTGTGGCATAACACATTAGTTAAATTCCATTTGTTTGATTATTATGCTGTGACGCGATGATTGGTCAAGGGAGAGACTTTAAATTTGTATATCCATCTTCTACATCATTATTTCCCTTTTTCTTATATTTGCTGCTAGGACAACTTCAAGAACTTAAGAAGTTTTAGTAACATAACTTATCAAACAGAAAGGGCAGTAAATGGTTCTTAATTCAAAGAACTCTTCTACTATTAGCAGGTCACGCTGACTTTTGTGGAAGTCAACAAAATTTTATGTGGGTTAATATAAAGGAGTAAATAGTACAATTTCCAGAGTATTCTGCCATGTTGAAATTATTTGCTTTGCTTAGTAGTACAGTTATCCTAGGGATGTAAGACTGCGGACTGTGGTGTGTGGGAAATGTTTCTGTCCTACTTGTTTACTTCTAGATGAATGCTTATGATAGCAGTGAGGGTAAGGTGGTGAATAGCTAAATTCGAAAAGCTTAAAGAAAAATGAAGCTTTACTGTAACTTGCTACCACTATCAAACTTCCTTGACAATACATGCAAGTCTTGTGCCTTTTCATTTTGCGCTGTATTCTTCTGACCCTTTATTTAGCTCATTTGCAGTTTGCCAATATTGTTCAGTTTTAGTTCTCCCAAGCAGTAAATTATATCCTTACCATATATCAAGTATACTTGAAAATTTTAGATTTATGTCATGTTGATCCCTTACAGAATTCATGATAATTTGCTACCATCTGCAGATACTTAGAGCTTTTGGTTGGATTTTTCCAGCCATTGCCATATCATTGTTGTTGGGAACAGGCCCCAATGCCTTCTTAATGGCACTAGCAGTTCCTCTAGGACAGTCATTAGTCTCTCTTGCAGTTGATAAAGTTTGGGGGAGTGCAAGCAATAAACCAAAATCCAGATCCAGGACCAAGAGCAGAAGAAAACCTTTTGCAAGAGCTACAAGAAATAGTAAAACAAGCCAGGTTAAACAAGAAAATGAGGCTGGCAAAGGTAGGGGAAGTTATCAGTCATGGGTGGCAACAGACGGTGGTTCATATGAGAAAGATGGCAAAAGTGGCCCGAGATTTGGTGGTTGGGATGAGCTAGACAAGAAAGTTGGAAACGAGAAAGCCGCTAAAAGCTCAGCAAGTCAAATCGAAAACGAGCTACCAAAGCACCAGAAGAAAGGTAAACTGAGTAGGATAGGGAGAATGAGAGACAAACCATTGTTGTTGAGGTTGCTGATCGCCGTTTTTCCATTCTTGGGTTCATGGACAAAATTGCTATTTTGATTGTGTATGACCTCTTCAATCTTGGATGTCACTCTGTTCCCTTTTGCTTCGAAGTTGTAGGAGAGATTTGGACGGTTGATGGTTATAGGGAGACAGATATATGAACAATTCTTATATGTGGTGCTTTTTCCTGAAACGAAGTGAATCATTATTGGACTTATCTTGACGCCAAGTGAGAAATAAAATGAATGTCATTTATAAATTATAATAGCTTAGCTAATTTATTGAGCACATTCCTTCCTCATTATTTTGTGGACAGAAAAGGGATATGATCTTGACATTGAATCTTGTATTTATTACTTGTTGTATAATACTTGTATTTTTCTTATATAAACAAATGTACATTTTCTATGCTAGACTTTTGTTAGGGCAAAAAATCGTCCTTGGCCCAAATAGAAAAATAGGCGTGACACTGAAGAAGCAGCGAAGCCCAATCCTGATGACCCTATCGCGTTAAGCCCATTCGGTACAATGTGTAGCCGGGCCGAACCACGTGGGCACGAGTCTCCTAATCCAAGCCCATTTCTCAAGTCTATGGGCGAGTATAGAACCCACGAACTCACCTCCCATTCCTGATCACTTTCCTGTTCGGAGTTATCCTCTTAATCAAAGTTAACTTCCTATCCGGACGCTGATAAGACAGCTGGTTATGGCCCTGATTCTTCTAGGGTTGACATCAGAGTCATACTAAGACTCCTACTTCTACCAGGATTGGGAGACCAGACAATCACTATATAAGCAGAGGTCAGCCCTCTCACAGGGGACATCGACATTACCCCTTCATACCCGAGACTCTTTACTTGAGAGTTTCACTTATTCGCCGTAGTCACGGTCCCCGACTAGACTTCCGGTAATTTCTAATTCCCTAGCCCTCACTATATTAAGCCTTTAAGCCTTACTGACTTGAGCGTCGGAGTGCCTACGGCAAACACCACCCTGGTGTTTCCCGTTCGCTTCACGCGTGTGTTTCTCTACGTGTGCAGGTACAGCAGATCGCTAGTGGCATCAACCTCACGGGATCAGACCCTCCTTTCCGTACAGGTAGAT
Source organism: Pistacia vera (assembly GCF_008641045.1). Taxonomy (NCBI): domain Eukaryota; kingdom Viridiplantae; phylum Streptophyta; class Magnoliopsida; order Sapindales; family Anacardiaceae; genus Pistacia; species Pistacia vera. Next base: position 237,938 of record NW_022196298.1, read on the forward strand.
TTTTACGTCTACAGTTTGGCGCCCACCGTGGGGCTAGCAATCATTCGGCGTGACGAACCTTGCCATGTGGAGGAGTATTCCATGGCTGACAATCTAGACGACGTTAACTCAGGCCTCGAGGCCAGACTGGAGGCTTTGACCGCTCTCATGCAACAAAACTTAGACAAGGTGGCCGTACTGGAAGCCGAAAACACATCCATCAGGGTCGAGAACCAGTCGCTCAAAGAGAAAGTAAGCCGATTCTATGAACTCGAGTTTCTGCCTGACCAAGCACCCCTCAATCGGTTCCGCACCACTATCCCATCCATGCAACCCCTCTCCACACCAGAGCATCGACCCTCGGATTCCGGTAAAGGGCTGCGTCAGTTTAACGCACTGGCGCTCGACTACTCCGTTCTGACTAATGGAGATAAAGATACAACAGTGCGCGGTCCAGTCGATCCATCCCAACCTCATGACCAAAACGATCCAGCAATAGAGAACCCGAAGGATCAACCCATCCCCACCATACCATTTCACCTCCAGTCAACCCAAACACAAACCCCATCCGGCCCGGCTCACCCTCGCGGGTCGAATGGCCAAACCAAACCAACTCCAGCACCTGAACCCATCCATCCCGAAGGACCGAACGACTACCACATAACTCCCCTGACCATTCATGTGGGGAGGAACAATATAACAGTGACAATGGGAGTCATCCAACCAGAAGGGATGAACGAAGACACATGCTACCAAGGAGCGCACGACGGACTGATTTATCAGACTACCCCCCGAGGGATGACCCCACAGAACGTACCAGACCCGGTAAGACGGGATGACCCGATAGTATCCCCTTCCCCTGTGGAATAGTTACTGGCCAAAAGACTGGCCGACGTTGAGGCAGTAATGAGGCGCATCCCAGGGATGCCAGTCCCAACCAAGAAGAGCAGACCGAATTGCTACGCTGATTCACCCTTTGTGGATGAGATCGCCCTGGCTGACATGCCCTAGAAATTCACTATCCCCAACATGAAACCATATGACGGTACTACNATTTCATTTCAAGGTTATATCATATCATCCCCTTCCATTATTTCATACCAATTTATATACAAAAAAACATTAATAAAGTTGGCTTTATGGATATATATTCTTGAAGGATTTTTATTCATTTTAATTTAATTTATTTTCATGTTAGTTAATCAGTGATTCAGTGGAAACCTATTGATTTGACATTACTGAAGCTATTTTGTAGGTAAAATCACATTAAACTCCACGAGATACACTCTTTTTAAGCCCCTCCCCTATTATTTTCAGAGTTATCGAAATCTTCCACCAAAGCACCAGAAGAAAGGTAAACTGAGTAGGATAGGGAGAATGAGAGACAAACCATTGTTGTTGAGGTTGCTGATCGCCGTTTTTCCATTCTTGGGTTCATGGACAAAATTGCTATTTTGATTGTGTTTGACCTCTTCAATCTTGGATGTCACTCTGTTCCCTTTTGCTTGGAAGTTGTAGGAGAGATCTGAATGGTTCATGGTTATAGGGAGATAGATATATGAACAATTCTTATATGTGGTGCTTTTTCCTGAAACGAAGTGAATCATTAATGGACTTATCTTGACGCCAAGTGAGAAATAAAATGAATGTCATTTATAAATTATAATAGCTTAGCTAATTTATTGAGCACATTCCTTCCTCATTATTTTGTGGACAGAAAAGGGATATGATCTTGACATTGAATCTTGTATAAATTACTTGTTGTATAATACTTGTATTTTTCTTATATAAACAAATGTACATTTTCTATGCTAGACTTTCACATAAGCAAAGGTTTATTATTCACAAAGAGCAATGTGAAAAACCAATTATTTGGTGTTGGAAAATAGTAGTTATTTATAATGGCTCCCTGCCTCACTTATTTAGAAATGCTTTCATAATTTTGGAGCCATGTATGGTGAGTGTGATCATTCTCCACTTCGAATGTAAATTAAAATAAAGTGTTAAGAGTCCCTTTAGGAAAAATTAAAGAGTTTAGTAAAAAGTAGTTAAGTTAAAATTGAAACAGGAAACATAATTTAAACAGGATTTGGACTACACTTACTATAAATTCATAACGCTCGTCTTTAACCCTTTCCAATAATTTTTTGAGTAAACGACAAATTCCCACCCAGGTTTAGGGAAATCCCAAGTTGATATTATTGGTTGTATTTATTCCTAATTCTCACCCTTAAACTAACACCGTTGATGATGATTGGAATTGGTTGGAAATGGTGAGTGAGGTCGAAAAAAAGGTATGAGCTTTGTAGAGGAGGTTGTGGGAGTCCAACGGTGGTTGCGGAAGTAATTTTGAACTTTGAAATCGGCCAAAAAAAGCAAAAAACCACCTACTTGAATGTTGCTAATGTGAGCATTTTTTTGCTAAAATGAGCTAATGTTCAGCCAAAGAAAGCATCAGCGCACTTTAGCATACTAACATGCACCACACTATAGTGAGAAGTTAAGAATCTGTTAAAATAAAGGAAACAAGCGTTACTTTAAGGGTGAGAATCTAAAATAAATGCATTCATAGGTATCAATTTGGGATTTCGCTAAACCTCAAGTGGGAATATGTCGTTTGCTCTAATTTTTTTGACGGCTATACAGTATTCTATCTTCTACGCTCTTCACTTGTGATGTAGGAATATTACTTGATTTCTTATTCTATGTTTTATTGTTTAAGTAGTATTAGGATTTCAATTGATTATTTTAGCGGTATTATCATTCAAATTCATTGTTTTAGTAGTATTGAAATTCAAATTCATTGTTTTAGTAGTATTAAGATTTCTTATCTACTTTTCCTAGTAGAACTATGATTAGTCAACTATAAATAGGTTTGTTATGTGCCTAGTTATTCATTCAAGTTTTCGATAGTCTCTTATTACTTCCTTTGGGGAATTTATCTCTATCATATTTTCGAAATTGACCACTCGAGTCCGAGCCTTCCGCTGCGTCAACTTGTAAGTTTTTTCGTTCCTTTATACTTTGTTCTTTCTCTTGTTCTAAGTTCTTTACATTGTTCAAATTCTTTCTTCTGTCTCTGTTTATGTTTTCTTTGTGTTGAGTCGGGGGTATGAGAACAACAGAAAAGGGTGTTTCATACTTAGCAAATAAATCATAAATTAATGAGAAAAAATCATGAGCATATAAAAATTAAATAAAAAGATAGACTTTTTTTTTATATATATATATACATAATAGGGGATAAATAAAATTAAAAAATACATGATTGTAGAATTAATATGCAGAAACTTGAGAGAAAATACATTTAGATAAGATATTTCTAAAGATCAAATATAAAATTGGCTTAGACGTCTATGAGAAACAAAACACAATTTTTTTTTTCTTGATCTTAAAAGAATATATATTTTTATATAGCAAAACTATATATATACGCTAACATTTATTTTTTATGTGCATTCTAGTTTGGTTTATTTATTTATGTTTCATTTGTTAATTGTATGATTATATATTTAGGCTTAAAGCCAATTATATTTGGGCTCACGATATAGTCTAGGTTTTTCGGGTTATTTTTTTGTCCCACATCATTAAGTTAGTGCAATTAGTATTCCTATCAAATAGTTTATATGTGTAGACTTTTTTCACTAAAAATTAACTTGGTTTCATAGCCTTCTCTTTCACAAAAAATTAACTTGGTATCAGAATCTTCTCTTGTACGATCAGATCGTTAATTGTGGTCATCAATCTCCTCAAGTTTGTTGGTAATTTTGCTATTTTCTTAGATCTAGGAATCTTACTATTTTCTTAGATCTAGGGTTTTCTAGGTCCGTTGCGGATCTTGCTATTTTTTTAGCTCAATTAAGATCATAGGGGTCTGTTTATAAGTTTTCAAACCTATATAATCTTGCTATTTGCTCAGATCTAGGGTTTTATAAGTCCGCCGCTTATCTTGCTATTTTCTTAGATCAATTCAGATCGCAGGGTCTGTTTGTAATTTTTCAAACCTATAGGGTTTTCTGGGAACATGTTTGTAAGATTAGAAACTATGCCGTTTAGTACTATTTTATTTTTTTGTGAATTATTCATTTAAAAGATGCCCATTTGTCCTGCATCACTAAAACAATGAAAACAACAAAACTCAGATCTAATAATCACGAGCGTCTCTCTTCTATCGAACAAGGTCGGTCAGATATCTTCGTTTTTTTTTTTTTTAATTTTCTGCTCTTATTTTTGTTATTTGTCGGATCTAGTTTTTGCTTTTTTAATAAATGTTCTCTACACACAGAAGTTTAAATTTTGCTTCTTTTTTCGTTGTTTTTCCCTTGATAATTGACTTTCTGTTTGGTTGTTTAGAAAACAAAATAATTCCCGGTATTTTCTCTGCAACCCAAAAAAGTGTAAAGTGTATGTAGTGCTATTCAATTCTCTGATCATTGAATCAGTTTTTCTCTGATCGCTTCAGTATTGTTTCGTTCTTTGATTTCGTCTAGGTTACTGCCTTTAGGATAATTTTCTGCTTATTAGGATTGGAAACTTTACATTCTGCATAATTCACACTGATAATTATCTGCTCCAAAACTATTTGTTCCTGATAATTCACTGACCTTTTTTTTTTTTTTTTTTTTTTTAGTTATTCTTTCTTAACTCCAGAAGCTTGGACCACCGTTCAGCTACATTTCCATTTGGCGGTTGCGGTTATGCTTTATCTTCTCCGTCTTCGTCTTCATTAAAGACTGTTATAATTGTGGCGAAGAGCAGCAAAAAGTCCCCGAATTCTTCCCCAAAGGTTTGCCCTATTAGAAAAATGAATGAATTTATGAATTAAAGGCAATTCCTTTAGCAGATTCTACACTTTTTCTTTAAGGGCTTGTTCAGTGAAGTTAATTTAGTTACTAGAAAGGCTGGAAATGGAGTTGGGGAATTAGTCTAGACGCAGTTATAATGTGGTCATAGCAAGGGAAATTGAACGAAGCGAATAGTTTGTCGGAATGGATGATTCAAAAAAGTGTGTATGCTGATGTTTATACTCACAACATTTCAATGAATGATTATTGCTTGGCAGATAAAATTGGTGATACAAGAAGTTGTTTGATTCTATAACTAGACAAGGGGTATTGACCTGATGTTGTCTGCTAGTTATACCCCTTTCTAGTTATATATTCAAACAACTCCTTTGCATCACCAATTCTATCTGCCAAGCAATAACCATTCATTAAAATGTTGTAAGTATAAACGTCGGGATCCACACTTCTTTGAATCAGCAATTCCGACAACCTATTTGCTTCGTGCAATTTCCCTTTCTGCAAAGTTCATCTATGACCACATTATAAGTAACTGTCTGGACTAACTCCTGAACTCTTCATTTCCAAATTTCGGCGATTCTTCCACTAAAGATACGAACGGAAAATAGAGATATAGATTTTTTTTTTACAAAAAGTTAGCGTGGATCCTGAAGCGGCAAAACTTAAGAGAGAACTAGAGTCTTATAAGACGAGATGGTTCTACTTTAGCCTTCTTTAATTCGCTGTGTGTGTTGAGGAAAGAGAGATTAATGATCATAACACAGGCAGAGGAAATTTCTGATTCTTCAGTAAATGAACATAATAGATTGATTTCTGATTCTTCAGTACTTGTAGAATATAAGAATTGTATTTAAATTGTAAAATTTAAGTGAAATATTCATTTGGGTTAATTAGAAGAATTAAAAAATTTAATAATAGGGTGATTCATTGGCCTCCACTTTTTATCAATTTAGACATATAGCCATTTACCTCATTAAAAATTTAGGCATATATAAAATTATAAATATCTACATATATATGAACCCCACCTATTTCAAATATAGCCATTTTATTTAATATTCTTTTTCCATTATTTCTACCCAATATTCATCATATCCAGAAACAATTATCACTACATTACAATTGTAAATATGAGTTTATTTAAAAATATAATGAAATAAGATGAACTCACCAATTAAAAACAAAATTGATTTTATACAAACATTAATTATCAAATCAAATTAAATAGCTATTATCTTTTATGTCTTATTTAATAATTTTTTATAAAGGATAAAATTGTAATTAAAATAATAATTATTGGGATAAAAATTGTAATATTTTGAACTTAAATCAACTTACTTGGAAAACACTTGATAGCTGCCGCATGCAAAGCCGTCTTTCCGTTGGGTCCTTCATTGGCTGCTGATGTGCATCTTTCTAATATTTGTATCACCATCGAGTTGCGTGCTCTGGCAGCAGCAAGATAGAGTGGAGTTTCCCCCAAATTATTAGCCGAATGATCAAAATCAGGGTCTCCTTTCTCTGTTAATATTTTTACCACATCGAAGTAATCAATGTGTAATGATATGGTGATATAAAAAACAAAATTGGTTTTATCATGGCTCAATCTCTAAACCCTAAAAAACTGCAGATCCCTTGTATGCACCTTGGGAATGATGTAATGATATGGTGATAGCTTGGATTCAACATTCGGTTGCCTTAGAACACAGATCAAGCATAGCTCATGCTGAAACCACTGAGGATGTTTGGAATGGTCTTTGCGAGCGATTCTCGATTCAAAATGCTCCAAGAATTTTTTAGCTCACCAAGTCCATCTCGGCACTTACACAGGATGATGATTCGGTTAGCCAATACTACAACCGATTGAAAAGTTTTTGGGATGAACTGGAGATTTATGAACCAATGTCGTCATGTTCATGTGGTGTAGTCAAGAATCTGATGGAATATAATCACAGAAGCAGGGTTATGCAATTCCTTATGGGATTACATAACTCATTTGATGCTATTCGTGCCCAAATACTCCTCTATAATCCTCTTCCTGCACTAAATCGTGTTCTATCTCTTGTCCAACAGGAAGAAAGACGACGCCAATTTTACTCCCTTTCTGCTCCGATTGCAATGGCGGCAAAAGGACCCAACCAATGAAGTCATTCTTCCTCACGTAAGGATCGATTATTCTGTTCCCACTACAACATTTCAGGCCATTCACTGGAACGATACTTCAAAGCCAACCCCAATCTTCCTGTATGCACATATTGCAACATACCAGGCCATACCAAAGATAAATGCTACAAGCTCAATGGCTTTCCTCTAGGTCACAGAAACAACTCCAGATCTAAATCCTACGCTAATCAATCTTCACTTGAACATGAACAAATAAGCAATGGACCATCTATTACTCAAGAGCAGTATAACCATCTCATCGCCTTGCTCCAATCCTCTCAGTCTCCGGTAGTTACCTCCGCAGCAAACCATGCATGTTCCAGTTCCTCAATCACCGAAATTTCCCCTGTCTCTAGTATTCACTCCTGCCATTTCACACACACATCACACACCTTCACAAAATCAGTTTCCTCTTGGATAATTGATATTGGAGCTACAGATCACATGATCTGTGGCCCCCATCTTTTCACGCATAACATGTCTTTTGTTTCCCACACCATCAAACTTCCAAATGGCACCACCACATTGGCTACGCATGTGGGTGATATTCATCTCTCTGATCATATCGTTCTCAAGCATGTGCTATGCTTGCCAGCCTTCTCCTTTAATTTGCTCTCAGCTAAATCTTTAACTACACATTCCAATTGTTGTCTCATATTTTTTTCTAACTCTTGCTACATATAGGACCTTTCATCTTGGAAGACGACTGGCATGGGGACAATGCATAATGGCCTTTACCATCTTCAACCTTCAACACCAGCTTCCAACACTTTACAAATGTTTCTTTCTAATTCCTGTTCTAGCTACGTTAACACCACCAGTACTTCAAAGTTTGATGATTACAAATTATGGCATTATAGACTGAGGCATAATTCCATGACACATCATGTATTAAATGAAATTCAAAGATTAAATTCAAGGCTTACAAGTTTATCTCAATTCTCTTGTGAAATTTGTCCACTTGCTAAGCAACATAAACTTCCATTTTCTCAGTCTATCAGCACGGTTACCAAGCCTTTTGATTTAATTTCAGCAGATATTTGGGGACCAAATTCCACACAAGCCTACAATGGCACTCGTTACTTTCTTACAATCGTAGATCAGTTTACCAGATGCACTTGGATCTATTTGTTGCAAAACAAATTAGAAGCCCGAACTTCAATTCAAAATTTATTTTCCCTTATATCCACACAAGTCAACACCCAAATCAAAATAATCAGAACTGATAACGGTGCCGAATTTCATATGCCCAAATTTTACAATTCCAAAGGCACAATTCATCAACTAACGTGTTGCCACTCCACAGCAAAACGCTCTCGCTGAGCGAAAACATCAACATATATTGAACGTCGCTAGAGCCTTAAAATTTCAATTAGGACTTCCTATGCGATATTGGACAGAATTTGTTATCACTGCCGTTTATTTGATCAACCGAACACCCTCTCCTAATCTACACTACCAATCACCTTTTGAAAAACTCTACAACCAAAAACCCATATATTCCCATCTCAAAACATTTGACTGCCTCTGTTTTGCGTCTACACTAAACCATGGCCGCTCCAAATTTGAACCCCGAGCTAGAAAATACTTGTTCATTGGCTACCCATATGGAGTCAAAGGATACAAGCTCCTTGACACTACCACCAATCAGATTTTCCTTTTCCGTGATATGGTGTTCCACGAACACATCTTTCCTCTCAAACAAACACAAACCCATTTGCCTCCTTTCCCCACTGACCACCTCAATCAAACACCTCCTGTGCATACAGATTTTAGTGAAGTCCCTCACCAGAAAGATCATGTCTCTTCCCCTACCTCCATCGACAACAGTCACACTACCAACCTCACCAACAACACTCCCTTGCCAACCCCACAGCGGTCAACCAGAATTCGAACCGCCTCGGCATATCTCAAGGATTTTCACTGCAATGCATTTTCTCTATTGACGTTGAACTCCAAGTTGGAAGCCACTAGATCTCCATCTCGCATAGGTTTGCATAATCCATATCCCTTATCATCTGCATATCTTACAAGTTTTTATCTCCATCATTTAGAGCATTTACCACTTACATCTCCATCCATACCGAACCCAAGTCACACATTCAAGCTCTCAAAGACCCCATCTGGCGCAAGGCGATGGAGCAGGAACTCACTGCTTTAGAGACTAATGAAACATGGTCCATCGTTGACTTACCTCCTGGCAAGAAACCGATTGATTGCAAATGGATTTTTCGCTACAAATTCAAAGCTGACGGATCTGTTGAACGTGCTAAAGCACGCTTGGTGGCGAAGGGCTTCACTCAGTGTGAAGGAATAGATTTTCACAACACTTTTTCTCCTGTTGCAAAGATGATTTCCATTCGCACTTTGCTTGTTGTAGTTTCCATAAAAGGATAGGATTTGCAGCAGTTGGACATTAATAACGCATTTCTATACGGAGACCTTGATGAAGAATTATACATGCGGCTTCCTCCCGGTCTAGCTTCCTCAAAAGAGAATCAAGTTTGTAAATTGAGAAAAAACATTTATGGTCTTCGACAGGCATCACGATAGTGGAACATAAAACTTTCATCTTCGCTGGCCGAGTTTGGCTTTGTGCAGTCTAAGTCAGACTATAATTTGTTCATCAAACACACGACTTCTTCTTTCACAGCTCTATTGGTCTACGTAGATGACATTATTGTCATGAGTTTAGATCAGACTTCCACCGATGAGGTCAAGAAATTTTTGTCCACCAAATTCAGAATCAAGAACCTGGGCTTACTCAAATATTTTCTTGGCATGGAAATAGCTCGCTCAAAGGATGGAAGCCAAATTTGTCAGCGCAAGTACACCCTGGATATACTTTCTGAGACTGGTTTACTTGCTGCCCGAACTTCCTCTCTGCCAATGGAACCGAATATCAAACTCCAGAAAGACCAAGGTGATGTGTTTCACGATCCTACTTAGTATCGAAAATTGGTTGGCAAGCTCCTTTACCTGACCAATACACGGCCTGACCTCAGTTACAGTGTCAATCTTTTGAGTTAGTTCTTGGAGACCCCACGAGTACCCCATTATAATGCCCTTCTCAAAGTTCTTCGGTATCTTAAAGGGACCCTAGGCCAAGGTTTATTTTTTCCTACCACCTCCTCGTTGAAACTCATTGCCTACTCCGATGCAAATTGGGCAAATTGTCTTGACACTAGGAGATCAACGACTAGGTTTTGTGTGTTTATTGGGAAGTCTCTTGTTGCTTGGAAATCGAAAAAGCAGAACACAGTTTCACGATCGTCAGCCGAGTCGGAATATAGGGCCATGGCGGCTGTCGTGTGTGAAATCGCATGGCTTCGATATTTTCTCCAAGACCTTTGTGTTACCATTTCTGATCCAGCCACCTTATATTGTGACAACTTAGCCGCGATACATATAGCTACCAACCCCGTGTTCCATAAGTGCACCAAGCACATCAAGCTGGACTGCCATCTTGTTCGTGACAACGTCTTGACTGGGCATGTTGTCACTGCCCACGTTTCTTCTTCTGAGTAGTTGGCTGATCTCTTTACCAAGACCCTGCATGCTTCGACACTCACGCGACTATTGTCCAAGATGGGAGTACTGAATATATACTCTCCATCTTGCGGGGGGATATTAAGATTAGAGGATGCAATTGGACCTACAATAGCCACTGTTCCACCTGATAAAAATGCAGCAGTCACATGAAGACGATGAGGCCATTCTGTTGAGTCTGTTGAGGTCATTTTGTTATGCATTTGCTAGCTGTTATTATTCCTTTATCTGTTTTACTATTATTTGTAATCTATAAATATCTAAATGCACTGTATATAAAACACGCAGAAAATATATACAGTCTTGGATCATTCCATTTTCAGCTTTCTGCTGTTTCCATTTTCTTTACACTATTTATGCGCTACTCGCAACATTCACTATAGTAGAATGGCCGCAACATGAAGTGGAGCATCACCTTCCGCATTGACTTGCAGTAGTAGTGATGGACACATTTCAGGTATTTGTGACATACATTATCTTGTAGGGTGAAGGTGACTAATGATTGTCCCAACAATAACATTAGAAAGAGAAAACATTTCATCTTTCCATGTGTTTTATGAGCATATCAGGGCAAATATTCATATTCATATGCATATCCATTACATTTCATTTCAAGGTTATATCATATCATCCCCTTCCATTATTTCATACCAATTTATATACAAAAAAACATTAATAAAGTTGGCTTTATGGATATACATTCTTGAAGGATTTTTATTCATTTTAATTTAATTTATTTTCATGTTAGTTAATCAGTGATTCAGTGGAAACCTGTTGATTTGACATTACTGAAGCTATTTTATAGGTAAAATCACACTTAACTCCATGAGATAACACTCTTTTTAAGACCCTCCCCTACTATTTTCAGAGTTATCGAAATCTTCCACCAAAGCACCAGAAGAAAGGTAAACTGAGTAGGATAGGGAGAATGACAGACAAACTGATATGAACAAATCTAAGAATTTTAAAAGAGGAAAGAAACAGTAGACTTGTTGGCTTATATGAGGAACCAACGCCTCCCAAATAACTCTAAGTGAGTCTAATAACAAATGATCGCCCCTTTATTGAATACTTCTGAATAATTTATACAACTCAAATGATAAACAACTCTAGAAAAATAAGGAAACAATCAACAAAATAGTAGGACTTGCAGCTACAGCGTTTACTTCCTTACAGCCAAGTAAATGAAATAACAAATTAACCAAAAACTTAGGAAACAAATAACCAAGCACCGAAAAGATAGCCACTACTTAAATGGTTGCAACATTCCCCTCCCCTTGAAAATGATCCTCGTCCTCGAGGATAAACTCTGGAAAACGTTCTTGTAAAATATCACCAACTTCCCATGTAGCATCTGTAGGAGACAAACCTTGCCAGTGAATCAAAAATTCAGTTTTTCCTTTCGAAATCGCCGATCAAGCACCGCCTGAGGACAAGATACCAACTTATCCCATTAAGTTCAAGCAAAATCTACATATTTGACTGCCCCTCTCGAACCTTTGCCTTAAGAACAGAGACATGAAAAATAGGATGGATTTTTGAAGAAGGTGGAAGTTTCAATCTATAAGCGACCTTACCAATTCTCTCCAGTACTTCAAATGGGCCATAAAAACGAGCTGAGAGCTTGAGATTTTTATGAGCTGCCACGGTTAATTGGCGGTAAGGTTGTAGCTTCAAATAAACTTGATCTCCCACCTGAAACTCACGTTCCTTGTGCTTGGAATCATAGACCTTTTTCATTCGACCTTGAGCTCGAGTAATACAAAGATGTACTTCTCGCAAAACCTGGTCTCTAGAGATCATCTCTTGCTTGACTACCTCCACCTTGGCAGTTCCTAGAACATAATTAAGCAACCGTGAGGACTCCTGCCATAAACAACTTCGAATGGAGTTCTTTGAATTGAGGAATGCCAGCTTGTGTTATAGCAGTATTCAGTCCAAGAAAGCCACCTAAGCCACTCCTTTGGATAAGAATTGGTGAAACAACGAAGGTACATTTCGAGTGTTCTATTAACCACTTTGGTCTGCCCGTCGGTCTGAGGGTGGTAACTAGAGCTGAAATTAAAAGAAGTACCATTCAAACAGAACAACTCCCTCCAAAAAACACAAGTGAAAGTTGGATCTCTATCACAAACAATAGACTTGGGCATTCCATGAAGCTTAAATACATTATCAAAAAATAATCGTGCTACACCCACCGCTGTATAAGGATGTGAAAGAGGAACAAAATGGGCATATTTCGAAGTAATCAATATGTCGCACAACCTCATGCAATGCAGTGTTATTTTCAGAATTGGTCATCTTCAGCATCTCCCACTCAGGTCTTAACCCACTCTTTGAATCTCTCTCGTCCTCTCCAGTTTTCGCGCTTTGAATAAGAGGTTTCACTATAGTACAATGGCCGCAACATGAAGTGGAGCAGCACCTTCCGCATTGACGTGCAGTAGTAGTGATGGACACATTTCAAGTATTTGTGACATACATTATCTTGCAGGGTGAAGGTGACTAATGCTTGTCCCAACAATAACATTAGAAAGAGAAAACATTTCATCTTTCTATGTGTTTTATGAGCATATCAGGGCAAATATTCATATTCATATGCATATCCATTACATTTCATTTCATTTCAAGGTTATATCATATCATCCCCTTCCATTATTTCATACCAATTTATATACAAAAAAACATTAATAAAGTTGGCTTTATGGATATATATTCTTGAAGGATTTTTATTCATTTTAATTTAATTTATTTTCATGTTAGTTAATCAGTGATTCAGTGGAAACCTATTGATTTGACATTACTGAAGCTATTTTGTAGGTAAAATCATACTAAACTCCACGAGATACACTCTTTTTAAGCCCCTCCCCTATTATTTTCAGAGTTATCGAAATCTTCCACCAAAGCACCAGAAGAAAGGTAAACTGAGTAGGATAGGGAGAATGAGAGACAAACCATTGTTGTTGAGGCTGCTGATCGCCGTTTTTCCATTCTTGGGTTCATGGACAAAATTGCTATTTTGATTGTGTTTGACCTCTTCAATCTTGGATGTCACTCTGTTCCCTTTTGCTTGGAAGTTGTAGGAGAGATCTGAATGGTTCATGGTTATAGGGAGATAGATATATGAACAATTCTTATATGTGGTGCTTTTTCCTGAAACGAAGTGAATCATTACTGGACTTATCTTGACGCCAAGTGAGAAATAAAATGAATGTCATTTATAAATTATAATAGCTTAGCTAATTTATTGAGCACATTCCTTCCTCATTATTTTGTGGACAGAAAAGGGATATGATCTTGACATTGAATCTTGTATAAATTACTTGTTGTATAATACTTGTATTTTTCTTATATAAACAAATGTACATTTTCTATGCTAGACTTTCACATAAGCAAAGGTTTATTATTCACAAAGAGCAATGTGAAAAACCAATTATTTGGTGTTGGAAAATAGTAGTTATTTATAATGGCTCCCTGCCTCCCTTATTTAGAAATGCTTTCATAATTTTGGAGCCATGTATGGTGAGTGTGATCATTCTCCACTTCGAATGTAAATTAAAATAAAGTTAAAGAGTCCCTTTAGGAAAAATTAAAGAGTATAGTAAAAAGTAGAAAAGTTAAGATTGAAACAGGAAATGTAATTTAAACAAGATTTGGACTACACTTATTATAAATTCATAACGCTCGTCTTTAACCCTTTCCTATAATTTTTTGAGTAAACGACAAATTCCCAGCCAGGTTTAGGGAAATCCCAAGTTGATATTATTGGTTGCATTTATTCCTAATTCTCACCCTTAAACTAACACCGTTGATGATTATTGGAGTTGGTTGGAAATGGTGAGTGAGGTCAAAAAAAAGGTATGGGCTTTACAGAGGAGGTTGTGAGAGTCCAACGGTGGTCGCGGAAGTGATTTTGAACTTTGAAATCGATCGGAATTAGACAAAAACCACCGGTTTGAACGTTGTTAATGTGAGTCTTTTTTGCTAAAATGAGCTCATCTTTTGTCAAAGAAAGGGTCGACGCACTTTATCTTGCTGACGTGCACCGTGCTATGGTGAGAAGTTGGGAATCTGTTAAAATAAAGGAAACAAACGTTACTTTAAGGGCGAAAATCTAGAATAAATACAGTTAGGGGTATCAACTTTGGATTTCGCTAAATCTCAAGTGGGAATATGTCGTTTGCTCTAATTTTTTTTTACGGCTATACAATATTCTGTTTTCTACGCTCTTCACTTGTGATGTAGGAATATTACTTGATTTCTTATTCTATGATTTATTGTTTAAGTAGTATTAAGATTCTAATTCATTGTTTTAGTAGTATTAGGATTTCTTATCTACTTTTCATAGTAGAACTATGATTAGTCAACTATAAATATGTTTGTTATGTGTCTAGTTATTCATTTAAGTTTTCAATAAAGTCTCTTATTACTTCCTTTGGGGAATTTATCTCTATCATATTTTTGAAATTAACCACTCGAGTCCGAGCCTTCCGCTGTGTCAACTTGTAAGTTTTTTCGTTCCTTTATCTTTGTTCTTTCTCTTGTCCTACGTTCTTTACGTTGTTCAATTGTTTCTTCTGTCTATGTTTATGTTTTCTTTGTGTTCAATTGGAGATATGAGAACAATAGAATAGGGTGTTTCATACTTTCACTTAGCAAATAAATCATAAATTAATGAGAAGATAAAAATTAAATAAAAAGATAGACTATTATATATATATATATACACACACACATAATAGGGGATAAATAAAATTAAAAAAAATACATGATTGTAGAATTAATATGCAGAAACTTGAGAGAAAATACATTTAGATAAGATATTTCTAAAGATCAAACATAAAATTGGCTTAGACGTCTATGAGAAACAAAACGCAATTTTTTTTCTTGATCTTAAAAGAATATATATTTTTATATATCAAAACTATATATATATGCTAACATTTAATTTTTATGTGCATTCTAGTTTGGTTTATTTATTTTTGTTTCATTTGTTAATTGTATTATTATATATTTGGGCTTAAAGCCAATTATATTTGGGCTCATGGTATAGTCTAGGTTTTTCGGGTTGTTTTTTTGTCCCACATCATCAAGTTAGTGGAATCAATATTTCTATCGAATAGTTTATATGTGTAGATTTTTTTCACTAAAAATTAACTTGGTTTCATAGCCTTCTATTTCACAAAAAAATAACTTGGTATCAGAACCTTCTCTTGTACGATCAGATCATTAATTTTGGTCACCTTACGCCATCAATCTCCTCAAGTTTGTTGGTAATTTTGCTATATTCTTAGATCTAGGAATCTTACTATTTTTTTAGATCTAGGGTTTTCTAGGTCCATTGCGGATCTTGCTATTTTTTTATCTGAATTAAGATCGTAGGGGTCTTTTTGTAAGTTTTCAAACCTATATGATCTTGCTGTTTGCCCAGATCTAGCGTTTTATAAGTCCGCCGCTTACCTGCTATTTTCTTAGATCAATTCAGATCGTAGGGGTCTTTTTGTTATTTTTCAAACCTATAGGGTTTTCTTAGGAAAGTGTTTGTAAGATTAGAAACTATGCCGTTTAGTATTTTTTTATTTTTTTATTTTTTTTTTTGTGTGAATTGTTCATTTAGAAGATACCCATTTGTCCTGCATCACAAAAATAATGAAAACAACAAAACTCAGATCTAAGGATCACGATCGTCTCTCTTCAATCGAACAAGGTCGGTCAGATCTCTTCGGTTTTTTTTTTTTTTTTTTTTTTTTTTTTTTTTTTTTTTTTAATTTTGTGCTCTTAATTTTGTTATTTGTTGGATCTAGTTTTTGCCTTTTTAATAAATGTTTGCTGCACAGAAGTTTAATTTTTGCCTTTTTTTTCGTTGTTTTTCCCTTGATAATTGACTTTCTGTTTGGTTGCCGAGAAAACAAAATAATTCCCGGTATTTCTCTGCAACCAAAAAAAGTGTAAAGTGTATGTAGTGCTATTCAATTCTCTGATCGTTGAATCAGTTTTTCTCTGATCGCTTCATTATTGTTTCGTTCTTTGATTTCGTCTAGGTTACTGCCTTTAGGATGATTTTCTGCTTATTAAGATTGGAAACTTTACATTCTGCATAATTCACATCGATAATTATCTGCTCCAAAACTATTTGTTCCTGATAATTCACTGACTTTTTTTGTTTTTTTTTTTTAAATTTTCTGCTCTTAATTTTGTTATTTTTCGGATCTAGTTTTTGCTTTTTTAAAAAATGTTTGCTGCACAGAAGTTTAATTTTTGCTTCTTTTTTCGTTGTTTTTTCCTTGATAGTTGACTTTCTGTTTGGTTGCCGAGAAAACAAAATAATTCCCGGTATTTTCTCTGCAACCAAAAAAAGTGTAAAGTGTATGTAGTGCTATTCAATTCTCTGATCATTGAATCAGTTTTTCTCTGATCGCTTCAGTATTGTTTTGTTCTTTGATTTCGTCTAGGTTGCTACCTTTAGGATGGTTTTCTGCTGATTAAGATCGGAAACTTTACATTCTGCATAATTCACACTGATAATTATCTGCTCCAAAACTAATTTTTCCTGATAATTCACTGACTTTTTTTTTTTTTTTTTTTTTCTGTGTAGTTATTCTTTCTTAACTCCTGAAGCTTGGACCACCATTGAGCTACATTTCCATTTGGCGGTTGGGGTTATGCTTTATCTTCTCCATCTCCGTCTTCGTCTTCATTGAAGATTGTTATAATTGTGGCGAAGAGCAGCAAAAAGTCCCCGAATTCTTCTCCAAAGGTTTGCCCTATTAGAAAAATGAATGAATTTATGAATTAAAGGCAATTCCTTTAGCAGATTCTACACTTTTTCTTTAAGGGCTTGTTCAGTGAAGTTAATTTAGTTACTAGAAAGGCTGGAAATGGAGTTGGGGAATTAGTCTAGACGCAGTTATAATGTGGTCATAGCAAGGGAAATTGAACGAAGCGAATAGTTTGTCGGAATGGTTGATTCAAAGAAGTGTGTATGCTGATGTTTACACTCACAACATTTTAATGAATGATTATTGCCTGGCAGATAAAATTGGTGATACAAGAAGTTGTTTGATTCTATAACTAGACAAGGGGTATTGACCTGATGTTGTCTGCTAGTTATACCCCTTTCTAGTTATATATTCAAACAACTCCCTTGCATCACCAATTCTATCTGCCAAGCAATAACCATTCATTAAAATGTTGTAAGTATAAACGTTGGGATCCACACTTCTTTGAATCAGCAATTCCGACAACCTATTTGCTTCGTGCAATTTCCCTTTCTGCAAAGTTCATCTATGACCACATTATAAGTGACTGTGTCTGGACTAACTCCTGAACTCTTCATTTCCAAATTTCAGCGATTCTTCCACTAAAGATAGAGTGATAATCACAATTTGAAAATCAATCCAGGGAAAATAGAGTTATAGGTTTTTTTTTAACCAAAAAATTAGCATGGATCCTGAAGCAGCAAAACTTAAGAGAGAACTAGAGTCTTATAAGAAGAGGAATGGTTCTACTTTAGCCTTCTTTAATTTGCTCTCTGTGTTGAGGAAAGAGAGATTAATGATCATAACACAGGCAGAGGAAATTTCTGATTCTTCAGTAAATGAACAGCCTATAGAATTTGATATGGGTAGTAGTTTGGGCCTAAGTAATTGGGAGAAAGAAGAGGAAAATAGGAGAAAAATTGATTCCAAGAAGATGAAAGTTCCAGTTCCATAACAGGCTTTGGAGGAAGAGGTGGTTGCAAAACTTTTTAGAGAACTAGAGTCTTACAAGAAGAAGAATAGTATTATAGCCCTCTTTAATTTTCTCTGTGTGCCAAAGAAAAAGAAATCAGTTATCATAAGACGGGCAGAGAAGGTTTCTGATTCTTCAGGACAAGATACGAGAAGCTTTGAAGGGACACAGACTACAGTATTTGACAATATGGGTTGTAGTTCTTGTGTAGGCAGCTGGGAGAAAGAATAGGAGGAAGAAGAGAAAAGGAAGGACCAAAGGAGAAAAGTTAGTTTCAAGGAGATGAAAGTTCCACAGCAGGTTTCGGAGATTTTAGATATTCAATGTATTTGATGGATTGGATGTTTTCATCATTTTATAATAAAAAAAATTGGCTTCTTTTTAATGGGTGTTAGCTATAGTCGTACTGTGCGTAGAGATAATTTGTAATTTATGTAAGTGTTCCTTGTATGGTAAATAATGTATATTCTGAAATTATAGCAGATGATTTGTTCGTTGTTTCGAAATTAGCTAATCAATTGTTGTCGAAGCAATCTTGATTGTTTGTTAGTTTTCTCATGTCATCACTGTGCCCATGTAATATTAACTTTGATCTTAGTCTAGCTCTAAGAGATTATGATCTTTTTGGACAATTTTTTTAACTTTTATTTTTTTTTTACATTTTTTGGGTAGTAAAGTATGTGGGTTATTTCTACGGTTAATCATATACTTCCACCTATATATCAAGTAAACTTGAGAATATTAGATATAATGTAATGTTTATGAAGGTATATATCTTCTAGAAGTGTGAAATGCGTTACACGTTAATCAATAATAGTTCTATGATTAATTATTTAGTGTAACTCAGTTAGTTAACAAGTTAAGTAAGAGTATCTCTAAAGGACTTTTTATGTGACCTAAACTCTTTATTATAAAGAGTCTATCTATAAAAACAAGAGTCTAAGAACATCTCCAAAAGACATTTTATATGACTCAAACTCTTTATTATAAAGAGTATTAAAAAAAAAAAAAAGGTCAAACAAGCTCTTTATCTTTAAAATATAAATTAGAGAGTGAGTTTGACTCTCCACATTTAAAGAGTCAAATTTCACTTTTTATCCTAATTTTAATTAGTAAACTACAAGTTCTTATGCATTTTATTTATTAATTCTCTCTTCCATTAAGTCTCTTTCTTAAAAATAAGGAGTATCTTAATTAAATTTAAAAAGTCTATTGGATTTGAATAAAAATTGTGTTCTTTATATTTTAAAATTAATGAAGATACTTCTTATTTATATGAAAGATACTCTTCAAAATAAAGAGCACAATTAGAGATGCTCTAACATACTCTTTATCTTTAAAATATAAATTAAAGAGTGAGTTTGACTCTCCATATTTAGAGAGTCAAATTTCACTCTTTATCTTAATTTTAATTAATAAACTACAAATTCCTATGTATTTTATTTATTAATTATCTCTCCCATAAAGTCTCTTTTTTAAAAATAAAGAGCATCTTCATTCAATTTAAAGAATCCATTGGATTTAAATAAAAATTGTGTTCTTTATATTTAAAAATTAATGAAGATACTCTTTATTTATATAAAAGATGCTCTTTAAAATAAAGAGCACAATTGGAGATGCTCGTAAGGGATAGTGTCAGCCTTTATGTACAAATTAATGTGAGAAAAAATTAATGGATAAATGTCTATTAAAAATTTATTTAATAAACACTCAATAAATGATGTGATAAAAGAAACATTAATATCTAACAATTTGTATTTATAAACAATGTTTTAAAATTCGGCTCAACCCAACTCGGTCGGTTGAACTGGTTCAATTCGGACTTGGGACCTTTATTGGGCCAGGTTACCAATTTTCATATTCACTGAAAACATTAAAAATTAGGATGATGATCTGAATAAATGAAGCCCAGGAGGTTGGGGGTTTTGAAGAGGAAGGGTCGGTGAGTGCAATGGTGGCAACAGAGGTGATTTTCGATGAGTGAATCAACTGGATATCAAAAAAACCTGTGGTGGCAACAACCAGTTGTTGTCGGTGATTGGCGAGGCAAAAGGGGTTGGGGTGAGATAGGGTTTGGTCAGGAGATTGAGGGGAGTATTTTCATGGTGATGGAGAGGGTTGTCGATGTCGTTGATGGTGAGATCTGGCCGAAATCGAACTGATTTCGATCAGATCTTGGGTAGATTTTCTGGGAAATGGCTCAAGGGATGATTGAGATTAGTCGTCACCGCCAACTAGTTGACTGCCAATTTGTATTTGTGATGTGTTTACTAAATTTCAAACATGTAGAACCTTAATTGTGATTTTTAAGGGTGTATTTGTTGAATTTTAAACTTTTGGACACCCCGGTCAACCTTGGACCTGACAACTTTGCCGGGTTTCACCTAAGATTGGCTATTAAAATATTGTGTATAAATAAATTTATAATATGAGATGAAAAAATCATGTATACAAATATTCATATATAAATTGATGTATTAGATGATGAATTGATATGTGAATTATATATAAACAGTAATTTGACTGGATGATATAACAATAAAAAAAATTATATTCATATTAATTTTTTGGTGCGAAAGTCTCACATTGATCATAAGACGAGGGTCTTGGTCGCATATAGTACAAGGATATTCTCACCATCTAGAGGTCTATTTTTAAGATAAAACTGTACGGGTCTCAGGATTTAAAGCGGACAATACGTCTAAAAACCCACCTATCATGACATACATAAACATAATCTATATTTGAATGTTTGAACATTTAAACATTTTAATCACATGTTTTGTAAGGAAATTACAAAGATAGTGGGTTGTAGATTGGATATATAATAATATTGTCAAATACAGTTGAAAAATCGTGTTAAATACAACGAACCAAATATGGAAAGAGCATCTTCTATGGACGGTTGTACCAAAAAGTCAATGTCTCTATTCCCATTAGACATTAGTATCACCAACACAACAGTCAAACATTCTACTCAACATTGCCACGTATTTCCTCACTTGGTCAACCCTTTGACCCGTTCATTGCATGCAGAAATAACGATACGACCTCATCATTAACAGCATCCGGCCGTGTTACCAGTATTGATACATCGAATCTCATTATAAGTTTTCCATATGATTAATCCTCTGACCTATACCCAAATTGTTTATTAACAGTGCAATTCCAACACGATATATCTTTGGCGTAGTTATGGAAAGATTCCTCTTTCTCTTGTCTTCAAACAGACAGCTACCCAGATATTATATTTTTATATACATAAGCAGGCCAACTACCCTTTATCTGACCACTACCAATTACCAAAGAACCCAAACCAAACTCTTTCTCTTCTTCTTGAGCTTCTTTCATATTCTTGTGATTTCTGTTTCCTTTCATGGCCGCAATACCATCAAGACCTGAATCATCCTCGAATATAGGCATCATAATTGAAAACAATCCCTCAGATTCCAAATTATCTGAATTGGGTATCAAGTCATGGCCTAAGTAAGTGCATAAATATATTCATTACTTATTGTTGCAGGCTGATATTTTTATTGTTTCTTAATTTTCTTTCTTCTTTTCATCAGATGGGGTTGTCCTCCGGGAAAGTATACGTTTAAATACAATGCAGAAGAGACATGCTACTTGCTCAAAGGCAAAGTGAAAGTGTTTCCAAAAGGGTCATCAGAATTTGTAGAGTTTGGTGCAGGAGATCTTGTGATCATCCCCAAGGGAATAAGTTGCACTTGGGATGTTTCTGTAGCTATCGATAAACACTACAAATTTGATTCTTCATGAACTCCATCAACTTAAAAAGTGATGATAAATTTACCATATTGTGTAATATTATTCTTTTATGTTTATGTAGAGATAGTTTGAAAACTTCTAAATTTTCCTTCTCTTCGATTACCTTAGTTTTTAAAGTTAATTATGAATATCTTTCAAAGAAAGCAAAACAATCGTTGATTAGTTAAGTAATAACTGGATTTATAATTTTGTATGTAAAAATTGTTGGAGTTGTCCACGACTTCAATAATAACAGGCCACACAGATGAAATTTGACTTGCAATAGAGTAAATTAATTTAATTGTAACGAGAGAAATAATAAAGTATTACAATAATATTGACTCTGTTAAACTAACCTAATAATTGGATGAATGAAGATAAATCGTGTGTATTATTCTTTCTCTTTACTTATGTGTCTTTATTGTTTTTGGTTTTGTATTACTCTACATTGTTTAAAAAATCCATTGTAGTAAGTCTCCATGAGCTTAACATAATTAATTAATTAGGCAGTCAATACAACTTTTCGTATGTTTGTGGCTAACATATGGAAGAACCCACCTAAAGAATCTTAAACTTTTTTTATTACCTTGATTCTACATCACTAGCTATCAATTACATTGATATGTAAATGAAGGGTGTTAATTGCATTGATGGG
The DNA here is from genome assembly GCF_008641045.1 of Pistacia vera. Taxonomy (NCBI): domain Eukaryota; kingdom Viridiplantae; phylum Streptophyta; class Magnoliopsida; order Sapindales; family Anacardiaceae; genus Pistacia; species Pistacia vera. The sequence continues at coordinate 260,585 of NW_022196298.1, forward strand.
TTGCTAAAAATCATTCTGGATAATGTTGAAGAAAAGAATATATCAAATTGAAGGGTGTTAATTGAATTTCATGCTAGACTTTCACATAAGCAAAGGTTTATTATTCACAAAGAGCATGTGAAAAACCAATTTTTGGTGTTGGAAATAAGTAGTTATTTATAATGGCTCCCCGCCTCCCTTATTTAGAATTTTTTCATAATTTTGGAGCCATGTAGGTGAGTGTGATCATTCTCCACTTCGAATGTAAATTAAAATAAAGTTAAGAGTCTCTTTAGGAAAAATAAAAGAGTTTAGTAAAATTAGTTAAGTTTAAGATTGAACAGAAACGTAATTTAAACAAGATTTGACTACACTTATTATAATTCATAACACTCGTCTTTAACCCTTTCCTATAATTTTTTGAGTACCGACAAATTCCCTACCTAGGTTTAGCAAAATCCCAAGTTGATATTATTGGTTGCATTTATTCCTAATTCGCACCTTTAAACTAACACCGTTGATGATTATTAGAGTTGGTCGGAATGGTGAGTGAGGTCGAAAAGAATGGGTTTTGCAGAGGAGGTTGGTGGAGTCCAACGATGTCACGGAAGTAATTTTGAACTTTGAAATCGTCGAAAAAAGCAAAAACCACCTGCTTGAATGCTGCTAACTTGAGCATTTTTGCTAAAATGAGCTAATGTTATGCCAAAGAAAACGTCGAGCACTTTAGCATGCTAACGTGCACCGTGCTATAGTGAGAATTAGGAATCTGTTAAAATAAGGAACAAACGTACTTTAAGGTGAGATCTAGAATAAATGCAGTCAGGGTTTCAACTGGATTTCTCTAAATCTCAAGTGGGAATATTCGTTTTGCTCTAATTTTTTTTTTTTTACGGCTATACAGTATTCTGTCTTCTACCTCTTCATTTGTGATGTAGGAATATACTTGATTTCTTATTCTATGATTTATTGTTTAAGTAGTATTAATGATTTAATTCATTGTTTTAGCAGTATTAGGATTCTAATTCATATTTTAGTAGTATTGAGATTCTAATTCATTGTTTTGGTAGTATAATTTCTTATCTACTTTTCCTAGTAGAACTATGATTGTCACTATAATATGTTTGTTTATATGTCTAGTTATTCATTCAAGTTTTCAATAAAGTCTCTTATTACTTCCTTTGGGGAATTATCTCTATCATATTTTTGAAATTAACCACTCGTCTGAGCCTTCCGCTGCATCAACTTGTAAATTTTTTCGTTCCTTTATCTTTGTTCTTTCTCTTGTCTTACGTTCTTTACGTTGTTCAATTGTTTCTTCTGTCTCTGTTTAAGTTTTCTTTGTGTTCAATCGGAGATATGAGAACGTAGAATAGGGTTTTTTCATACTTTCACTTAGCAATAAAATCATAAATTAATGAGAAGATAAAAATTATAAAAAGATGACTATATTATTATTATTTATATATATATACATAATGGGATAAATAAAATAAAAAATACATGATTGTAAATTAATATGCAAACTTGAGAGAAAATCATTTAGTAAGATTTTCTAAAGATCAAACATAAAATTGGCTTAGACGTCTATGAGAAACAAAACGCAATTTTTTTTCTTGATCTTAAAGGATATATATTTTTATAATATCAAACTATATATATCCGCTAACATTTAATTTTTATGTGCATCTATGTTGTTTATTTATTATCTATTTATTTTTGTTTCATTTGTTAATTGTATTATTATATATTTGGGCTTAAAGCCATTATATTTTGGGCTCATGGTATAGTCTAGGTTTTTTCGAGTTGTTTTTTTGTCCCACATCATCAAGTTAGTGAATCAGTATCCTATCGAATAGTTTTATATGTGTAGACTTTTTTCACTAAAAATTAACTTGGTTTCATAGCCTTCTCTCTCACAACAAATAACTTGTATCAGAACCTTCTCTTGTACGATCAGATCGTTAATTTTGGTCATCTTACGCCATCAATCTCGTCAAGTTTGTTGGTAATTTTTCTATTTCTTAGATCTAGAATCTTACTATTTTTTTAGATCTAGGGTTTTCTAGGTCCATTGCGATCTTGCTATTTTTTTTTAGCTCAATTAAAGATCGTAGGGTCTTTTTGTAAGTTTTCAAACCTATATAATCTGCTATTTGCCCAGATCTAGCGTTTATAAGTCCGCCGCTTACCTGCTATTTCTTGATCAATTCGATCGAAGGGTCTTTTTGTAATTTTTCAAACCTATAGGTTTTCTGGGAATATGCTTGTAAGATTAGAAACATGCCGTTTTAGTACTTTTTTTTTTTTTTTTTTTTTTTTTGTGAATTATTCATTTAAAGATACCCATTGGTCCTGCATCACACAAATAGTGGAACAAAAAAAAAAAAAAAAGCTCAAAAAACAAAAACAACCACAAACCCCCCCCCCCAACCTCCACCCCCCCCCCCCCCCCCCGGCGAAAAAAACCAAAAACAAAAAAAAAAAAAAAACCCCCCCCCCCCTCGCCCCCCACCAAAAAAAAAAAAAAAACACCACAAAAAAAACCCTCCAGACCCACAACCAACCCCCCAAAAAAAAACCTGCCCCCCCAAAAAAAACACAAAAACCCCCCCCCCCCCCCCCCCCGCCAACCACCCCCACTCCTACGCCCCCAGGGTGGTGCCCCCACCCCCCAAAAAAAAACGCCCGCCCCTCCCCCAGCCAAAACCCCACCTCCCGCCAAAAAAAAAAAACTCCCCAAACACCACCAAAAAACCAAAAACCCCAAAAAAAACCCAAAAAAAAAAAAACCCCCGCAAAAAAAAAAACCCTCCCCCCGAAAAAAAAAAAAAAAAAAACAAAAAAAAAAAAAAACCCCTACCCCCCCCCCGCACCACCCCCCCCAGAACAAAAAACCACCGCCCAACTCACCGCCCTAGCCCCCGCAGAAAAACACTACCGCCCCACCCCCGCCCACCCCCACCCCAAAACCCCACACCCTCCCCACACCCCCCGCCGCCGCCACCTCCCCCACATCCACCAACCCCGCCCCCCTAAAAAACACCGCGCACACCCCACCAACCCCCCTCCCCCCCTCCCCGCCACAAAAAAAGAAAAGACCCCCACTCACCTGCTGTGCCCCTTCTCCCCCCTGCCCCCCCTCCCACAACCCCCCCACCCCCACCCCCCCCCCCCCACCCACCACCCCCCCCCAAAAAAAAAAAAAAAAAAAAAAAAAAAACACAAAAAAAAACCCCCGACCCAAAAAACAAACACCCAAACACCTTCGACCGGCCCTCCCCGACCCCCACCCACCCCTCCCCCCCCCCCCCCCACCCGCCCCACAAAACCCCGGCCCTCCTATTACTTCCCGCCCCCACCCCCCCGAAAAAAACCGCTAAGTCCAATCACACATCAGACCAAAAAAAAACAACTCCACCTCCCACCCACCCCCTTTCCGTTAACACCCCAGCCCCAGACCGGCGCCTCCCCCCGCCCAACGGCCAACAAAAAAAAAAAACCGCCTCCCCCTGTGCAACGCCACCACCCTGCCTTGCCCCTTCCCCACAGACCACACCAAACCCCCAAACCACGCAACCAAAAAAACACCACGCGCCACCTCACGCAAAAAAACCGCCGCCCGGATCCCCGCCAACGCCCACCCCAAAAAAAAAACCACCCCCCCTCACGACTCAAACACTCCAAACCGACCCCCCACCCCAACCGCCCCCACCACCAAAAAACAAAACACACGCCGCCCCGTCCCGAAGTTCCACTGCCAAAAAAACAACAGGGGACCAGCACCCTAGCCCCTGCCACCCAAAACCCCCCCCACCGGCGCGCTCCAAAAACCACGAACAAAAAAAACAAACAAACTCAGATCTAAGGATCACGATCGTCTCTCTTCATCGAAAAGGTCGGTCAGATCTCTTTTTTTTTTTTTTTTTTTTTTTTTTTTTTTAATTTTGTGCTCTTAATTTGTTATTTGTTGGATCTAGTTTTTGCCTTTTAATAAATGTTTGCTGCACAGAAGTTTAATTTTGCCTTTTTTTTCGTTGTTTTTCCCTTGATAATTGACTTTCTGTTTGGTTGCCGAGAAAACAAATAATTCCCGGTATTTCTCTGCAACCAAAAAAAGTGTAAAGTGTATGTAGTGCTATTCAATTCTCTGATCGTTGAATCAGTTTTTCTCTGATCGCTTCATATTGTTTCGTTCTTTGATTTCGTCTAGGTTACTGCCTTAGGATGATTTCTGCTTTTAAGATTGGAAACTTTACATTCTGCATAATTCACATCGATATTATCTGCTCCAAAACTATTTGTTCCTGATAATTCACTGACTTTTTTTGTTTTTTTTTTTTAAATTTTGCTCTTAATTTTTTTATTTTCGGATCTAGTTTTTGCTTTTTTAAAAATGTTTGCTGCACAGAAGTTTAATTTTTGCTTCTTTTTTCGTTGTTTTTCCTTGATAGTGACTTTCTGTTTGGTGCCGAGAAAACAAAATAATTCCCGGTATTTTCTCTGCAACCAAAAAAAGTAAAGTGTATGTAGTGCTATTCAATTCTCTGATCATTGAATCAGTTTTTCTCTGATCGCTTCAGTATTGTTGTTCTTTGATTTCGTCTAGGTTACTCCTTTAGGATGTTTTCTGCTGATTAGATCGGAAACTTACATTCTGCATAATTCACACTGATAATTATCTGCTCCAAAACTAATTTTTCCGATAATTCACTGACTTTTTTTTTTTTTTTTTTTTTTTTTTCTCTGTGTAGTTATTCTTTCTTAACTCCTGAAGCTTGGACCACCATTGAGCTACATTTCCATTTGGCGGTTGGGGTTATGCTTTATCTTCTCCATCTCCGTCTTCGTCTTCATTAAGATTGTTATAATTGTGGCGAAGAGCAGCAAAAAGTCCCGAATTCTTCTCCAAAGGTTTGCCCTATTAGAAAAATGAATGAATTTATGAATTAAAGGCATTCCTTAGCAGATTCTACACTTTTTCTTTAAGGGCTTGTTCAGTGAAGTTAATTTAGTTACTAGAAAGGCTGGAAATGGAGTTGGGGAATTAGTCTAGACGCAGTTATAATGTGGTCATAGCAAGGGAAATTGAACGAAGCGAATAGTTTGTCGGAATGGTTGATTCAAAGAAGTGGTATGCTGATGTTATACTACAACATTTAATGAATGATTATTGCCGCAGATAAAATTGGTGATACAAGAAGTTGTTTGATTCTATAACTAGACAAGGGGTATGACCTGATGTTGTCTGCTAGTTATACCCCTTTCTAGTTATATATTCAAACAACTCCTTGCATCACCAATTCTATCTGCCAAGCAATAACCATTCATTAAAATGTTGTAAGTATAAACGTTGGGACCACACTTCTTTGAATCAGCAATTCCGACAACCTATTTGCTTCGTGCAATTTCCCTTTCTGCAAAGTTCATCTATGACCACATTATAAGTGACTGTGTCTGGACTAACTCCTGAACTCTTCATTTCCAAATTTCAGCGATTCTTCCACTAAAGTAGAGTGATAATCACAATTTGAAAATCAATCCAGGGAAAATAGAGTTATAGGTTTTTTTTAACCAAAAAATTAGCATGGATCCTAAGCGGCAAAACTTAAGAGAGAACTAGAGTCTTATAAGAAGAGGAAGGTTCTACTTTAGCCTTCTTTAATTTGCTCTCTGTGTTGAGGAAAGAGAGATAATGATCATAACACAGGCAGAGGAAATTTCTGATTCTTCAGTAAATGAACAGCCTATAGAATTGATATGGGTAGTAGTTTGGGCCTAAGTAATTGGGAGAAAGAAGAGGAAATAGGAGAAAAATTGATTCCAAGAAGATGAAAGTCCAGTTCCATGACAGGCTTTGGAGGAAGAGGTGGTTGCAAAACTTTTAGAGAACTAGAGTCTTACAAGAAGAAGAATGTATTATAGCCTCTTTAATTTTCTCTGTGTGCCAAAGAAAAGAAATCAGTTATCATAAGACGGCAGAGAAGGTTTCTATTCTTCAGGACAAGATACGAGAAGCTTTGAAGGACACGACTACAGTATTTGACAATATGGGTTGTAGTTCTTGTGTAGGCAGGCTGGGAGAAAGAAGGAGGAAGAAGAGAAAAGGAAGGACCAAAGGAGAAAAGTTAGTTTCAAGAGATGAAAGTTCACAGCAGGTTTCGGAGATTTTAGATATTCAATGTATTTGATGGATTGGATGTTTTCATCATTTTATATAAAAAAAATGGCTTCTTTTTAATGGGTGTTAGCTATAGTCGTACTGTGCGTAGAAATAATTTGTAATTTATGTATCATGTAGTTAGTTACTGTATGGTAAATGATATGATATTCTGATGAATATAGCAGATGATTTGTTCTTGTTTCGAAATTAGCTAATCAATTGTTGTCGAAGCAATCTGTGTTGTTAGTTTTCTCATGTCATCACTGTGCCCATGTAATATTAACTTTGATCTAGTCTAGCTCTAAGAGATTATGATCTTTTTGGACAATTTTTTTTTTTTTTTTTTTTTACATTTTTGGGTAGTAAAGTATGTGGGTATTTTCTACGGTTAATCATATACTTCCCCTATATATCAAGTAAACTTGAGAATATTAGATATAATGTAATGTTTAGGAGGTAATATCTTCTAGAAGTGTGAAATGCGTTACACGTTAATCAATAATAGTTCTATGATTAATTATTTAGTGTAACTCAGTTAGTTAACAAGTTAAGTAGAGAGTCTCTAAAAACTTTTATATACCAAACTCTTTATTATAAAGAGTCTATCTATAAAAAAAGAGTCTAAGAACATTCCAAAGACATTTTATATGCCAAACTTTTATTATAAAGAGATTAAAAAAAAAAAAAAAGGTCAAACAGCTCTTTATCTTTAAATATAAATTAGAGAGTGAGTTTGATCTCCACATTTAAAGAGTCAAATTCACTTTTATCCTAATTTTATTAGTAAACACAAGTTCTATGCATTTTATTTTTAATTCTCTCTCCATTAAGTCTCTTTCTTAAAATAAGGAGTATCTTAATTAAATTAAAAAGTCTATTGGATTTGAATAAAAATTGTGTTCTTTATATTTTAAATTAATGAAGATATTCTTATTTATATGAAAGATACTCTTCAAAATAAGAGCACAATTAGAGATGCTCTACATACTCTTTATCTTTAAATATAAATTAAAGTGAGTTTGACCTCCATATTTAGAGAGTCAATTTCACTCTTTATCTTAATTTAATTAATAAACCAAATTCTATGTATTTTATTATTAATTATCTCTCCCATAAAGTCTCTTTTAAAAATAAAGAGCATCTTCATTCAATTTAAAGATCCTTGGATTTAAATAAAATTGTGTTCTTTATATTTAAAAATTAATGAAGATACTCTTTATTTATAAAGATGCTCTTTAAATAAAGAGCACATTGGAGATGCTCGTAAGGATAGTGTCAGCCTTTATGTACAAATTAATGTGAGAAAAAATTAATGGATAAATGTCTATTAAAAATTATTTAATAACACTCAATAATGATGTGATAAAAGAAACAATTTATCTACAATTTGATGTATAAACAATGTTTTAAAATTCGGCTCGACCCCAGCTCGGTCGTTGAACTGGTTCAATTCGGATGGGACCTTATGCTCAGGTTACATTTCATATTCACTGAAAACATTAAAAATTAGGATGATGATCTGAATAATAAGCCCAGGAGGTTGGGGTTTTGAAGAGGAAGGGTCGGTGATGCAATGGTGGCAACGGAGGTGATTTTCGATGATGAATCAACTGGATATCAAAAAACCTGGTGGCAACAACCAGTTTTGTTGTTGTGGTGAGTGGTAGGTGCATCCCCACTTACTTCAGGTTGTTGTTCTTTTTGAATAAGTCAAAGAGACAATATTCTCTCAAGTTGTTGAGATATATTGTTAGCTTAGCTGCACTTTTAAGTAGGCAATAATCTCTCAGATTTGCTCAGATTTGTTGAGGAAATCTTGCTGTCAGTTATTTTACTTTATGTATTTAAACGTGGCCTGAAACATTAATAAGGGAGAGAAAAAATTCAAGTCTTAGTTTATTTGTGGAGGACGGGTTACCCTCGAAGTAAACCCAAATCTTATCTTTTATCTTTTTTGCTTGAGCACACACCAAACCACCAATTGGCCCATCAACCCGCCCAAAATCCTCATCGTTTTAGGGCCTTCATTGCCAGCCATAGCATGCAAAGAGATCTCAGGAGATTGTTCGACATCTTTTCCTTCAATCTCCATTTCAACATCCCCATCTTTGTCTTCCCAGCTGGCCTCAATCATAAAAAGCTTTTTACAATTGTGTCCTGGTGCGTACCGCTCATTGCAATGAAAACAAAGCCCTTTCTTCCGTCGCTCCGATAACTCGTCAGTTGTCATCTTTTTAATTGTTGGAGTGGTAATTGAACTGCGATCCTGGTACCCAATATTTTGCCGTGGAGGATTTGCAGGTCTCACTACCGGAATATTGGTTCGTCTTTGAGCTTGGTCCCGAGCCTCAAAAAGTTTCGCCAAGCCGATTGCCATTACTAGAGTTGTAGGACGATTAGCTTGAACATCGGTGCGAATGCTGTCCTTTACCAAATCTAGCAAAAAGTCCACTCCGAAGGTCTTGCCACGTAACATAGAGTGATTCTTGTTCCAACATTTGAAACCAAAGTAAGGCATCACTCTCAAAATAGAAGGAAGCCAAGTTGACTTTATCAGATTCATTAATTTCATGGAGCGCAAAATATTTTTCTGCCTTGCAAACCCAAGCAGTTGGATCATCTCTACTGTCGTATCGAGGAAAGTCGATCTTCAACGTTTTTGAAACAAAACTATTGAAGGAAGATGACCCCTTTTGACCTGATCCGGTACCGCTCCGTCCACCACTCTTGTTGGCTGAGTTATCTCCCATTTCATTCTTGCTCGACATGTGTTGATTTAGCTTCTCCAAGCTCTCAGTGACGTAAGGCACAAGGTCCTCATGGCTGGCAGCTAGCTTCTCCATGCGGTCCTCTAGTTTCTTCTCTGAGCAGTTTGGTGACTCCTTGCCTGGCTATAATACCAAAGATGATACGAACAAATCTAAGAATTTTAAAAGAGGAAAGAAACAGTAGACTTGTTGGCTTATATGAGGAACCAACGTCTCCCAAATAACTCCAAGTGAGTCTAATAACAAATGATCGCCCCTTTATTGAATACTTCTGAATAATTTATACAACTCAAATGATAACCAAACTCTAGAAAAATAAGGAAACAAACAACAAAATAGCAAGACTTGCAACTACAACGTTTACTTCCTAACAGCCAAGTAAATAAAATAACAAATTAACCAAAAACTTAGGAAACAAATAACCAAGCACCGAAAAGATAGCCACTACTTAAATGGTTGTAACACAAACCATTGTTGTTGAGGATGTTGATCGCCGCTTTTCCATTCTTGGGTTCGTCGACAAACTTGCTATTTTGATTGTGTATGACCTCTTCCGTGTTTGATGTCACTCTGTTCCCTTTTGCTTCGAAGTTGTAGGAGAGATTTGGACGGTTGATGGTTATAGGGAGACAGATATATGAACAATTCTTATATGTGGTGCTTTTTCCTGAAACGAAGTGAATCATTATTGGACTTATCTTGACGCCAAGTGAGAAATAAAATGAATGTCATTTATAAATTATAATAGCTTAGCTAATTTATTGAGCACATTCCTTCCTCATTATTTTGTGGACAGAAAAGGGACATTGAATCTTGTATTTATTACTTGTTGTATAATACTTGTATTTTTTTTATATTAAACAAATGTACTTTTTCTATGCTAGACTTTCACATAAGCAAAGATTTATTATCACAAAGAGCAATGTGAAAAACAATTATTTGGTGTTGGAAAATAGTAGGTATTTATAATGGCTCCCTGCCTCCCTTATTTAGAAATGCTTTCAAATTTTGGAGCCAAGGTATGGTGAGTGTGATCATTCTCCACTTCGAATGTAAATTAAAATAAAGTTAAAGAGTCCCTTTAGGAAAAATTAAAGAGTATAGTAAAAAGTAGAAAAGTTAAGATTGAAACAGGAAAGTAATTTAAACAAGATTTGGACTACACTTATTATAAATTCATAACGCTCGTCTTAACCCTTTCCTATAATTTTTTGAGTAAACGACAAATTCCAGCCTAGGTTTAGGGAAATCCCAAGTTGATATTATTGGTTGCATTATTCCAATTCTCACCTTAACTAACACCGTGATGATATTGGAGTTGGTTGGAAATGGTGAGTGAGGTCAAAAAAAGGTATGGGCTTACAGAGGAGGTTGTAGAGTCAACGGTGGTCGCGGAAGTGATTTTGAACTTTGAAATCGATCGGAATTAGACAAAAACCACCGGTTTGAACGTTGTTGAGTTTTTTGCTAAAATGACGTCATCTTTTGTCAAAGAAAGGGTCGACGCACTTTATCTTGCTGACGTGCACCGTGCTATGGTGAGAAGTTGGGAATCTGTTAAATAAAGGAAACAAACGTTACTTTAAGGGCGAAAATCTAGAATAAATACAGTTAGGGGTATCAACTTGGATTTCGCTAAATCTCAAGTGGGAATATGTCGTTTGCTCTAATTTTTTTTACGGCTATACAATATTCTGTTTTCTACGCTCTTCACTTGTGATGTAGGAATATTACTTGATTTCTTATTCTATGATTATTGTTAAGTAGTATTAAGATTCTAATTCATTGTTTTAGTAGTATTAGGATTTCTTATCTACTTTCATAGTAGAACTATGATTAGTCAACTATAAATATGTTGTTATGTGTCTAGTTATTCATTAAGTTTTCAATAAAGTCTCTTATTACTTCCTTTGGGGAATTATCTCTATCATATTTTTGAAATTAACCACTCGAGTCCGAGCCTTCCGTGTGCAACTTGTAAGTTTTTTCGTTCCTTTATCTTTGTTCTTCTCTTGTCCTACGTTCTTTACGTTGTTCAATTGTTTCTTCTGTCTATGTTTATGTTTCTTTGTGTTCAATGGAGATATGAGACAATAGAATAGGGTGTTTCATACTTCACTTAGCAAATAAATCATAAATTAATGAGAAGATAAAAAATAATAAAGATAGACTATTATATATATATATATACACACACACATAATAGGGGATAAATAAATTAAAAAAATACATGATTATAGAATTAATACGCAGAAACTGAGAGAAAATACATTTAGATAAGATATTTCTAAAGATCAAACAAAATTGGCTAGACGTCTATGAGAAACAAAACGCAATTTTTTTTCTGATCTTAAAAGAATATATTTTTATATATCAAAACTATATATATATGCTAACATTTAATTTTTATGTGCATTCTAGTTTGGTTTATTATTTTTTGTTTCATTGTTAATTGTATATTTATATTTGGGCTTAAAGCCAATTAATTTGGGCTCATGGTATAGTCTAGGTTTTCGGGTTGTTTTTTTGTCCCACATCATCAAGTTAGTGGAATCAATATTTCTATCGAATGTTTATATTGTGTAGATTTTTTTCACTAAAAATTAACTTGGTTTCATAGCCTCTATTTCACAAAAAAATAAACTTGGTATCAGAACCTTCTCTTGTACGATCAGATCATTAATTTTTGTCACCTTACGCCATCAATCCCTCAAGTTTGTTGGTAATTTTGCTATATTCTTAGATCTAGGGATCTTACTATTTTTTTAGATCTAGGGTTTTCTAGGTCCATTGCGGATCTTGCTATTTTTTATCTGAATTAAGATCGTAGGGGTTTTTGTAAGTTTTCAAACCTATAGATCTTGCTGTTTGCCCAGATCTAGCGTTTTATAAGTCCGCCGCTTACCTGCTATTTTCTTAGATCAATTCAGATCGTAGGGGTCTTTTTGTTATTTTTCAAACCTATAGGGTTTTTTAGGAAAGTGTTTGTAGATTAGAAACTATGCCGTTTAGTATTTTTTTATTTTTTATTTTTTTTTGTGTGAATTGTTCATTTAGAAGAACCCATTTGTCCTGCATCACAAAATAATGAAAACAACAAAACTCAGATCTAAGGATCACGATCGTCTCTCTTCAATCGACAAGGTCGGTCAGATCTCTTCGGTTTTTTTTTTTTTTTTTTTTTTTTTTTTTTTTTTAATTTGTGCTCTTAATTTTGTTATTGTTGGATCTAGTTTTTGCCTTTTAAAATGTTTGCTGCACAGAAGTTTAATTTTTGCCTTTTTTTTCGGTTTTTCCCTTGATAATTGACTTTCTGTTTGGTTGCCGAGAAAACAAAATAATTCCCGGTATTTCTCTGCAACCAAAAAAAGTGTAAAGTGTATGTAGTGCTATTCAATTCTCTGATCGTTGAATCAGTTTTTCTCTGATCGCTTCATTATTGTTTCGTTCTTTGATTTCGTCTAGGTTACTGCCTTTAGGATGATTTTCTGCTTATAAGATTGGAAACTTTACATTCTGCATAATTCACATCGATAATTATCTGTCCAAAACTATTTGTTCCTGATAATTCACTGATTTTTTTGTTTTTTTTTTTAAATTTCTGCTTTAATTTTGTTATTTTTCGGATCTAGTTTTTGCTTTTTTAAAAAATGTTTGCTGCACAGAAGTTTAATTTTTGCTTCTTTTTTTCGTTGTTTTTTCTGATAGTTGACTTTCTGTTTGGTTGCCGAGGAAAACAAAATAATTCCCGGTATTTTCTCTGAACCAAAAGTGTAAAGTGTATGTAGTGCTATTCAATTCTCTGATCATTGAATCAGTTTTTCTCTGATCGCTTCAGTATTGTTTTGTTCTTTGATTTCGTCTAGGTTGTACCTTTAGGATGGTTTTCTGCTGATTAAGATCGGAAACTTTACATTCTGCATAATTCACACTGATAATTATCTGCTCCAAAACTAATTTTTCCTGATAATTCACTGATTTTTTTTTTTTTTTTTTTTTCTGTGTAGTTATTCTTCTTAACTCCTGAAGCTTGGACACCATTGAGCTACATTTCCATTTGGCGGTTGGGGTTATGCTTTATCTTCTCCATCTCCGTCTTCGTCTTCATTGAAGATTGTTATAATTGTGGCGAAGAGCAGCAAAAAGTCCCGAATTCTTCTCCAAAGGTTTGCCCTATTAGAAAAAAGAATGAATTTATGAATTAAAGGCATCCTTTAGCAGATTCTACACTTTTTCTTTAAGGGCTTGTTCAGTGAAGTTAATTTAGTTACTAGAAAGGCTGGAAATGGAGTTGGGGAATTAGTCTAGACGCAGTTATAATGTGGTCATAGCAAGGGAAATTGAACGAAGCGAATAGTTTGTCGGAATGGTTGATTCAAAGAAGTGTGTATGCTGATGTTTACACTCACAACATTTTAATGAATGATTATTGCCTGGCAGATAAAATTGGTGATACAAGAAGTTGTTTGATTCTATAACTAGACAAGGGGTATTGACCTGATGTTGTCTGCTAGTTATACCCCTTTCTAGTTATATATTCAAACAACTCCCTTGCATCACCAATTCTATTGCCAAGCAATAACCATTCATTAAAATGTTGTAAGTATAAACGTTGGGATCACACTTCTTTGAATCAGCAATTCCGACAACCTATTGCTTCGTGCAATTTCCCTTTTGCAAAGTTCATCTATGACCACATTATAAGTGACTGTGTCTGGACTAACTCCTGAACTCTTCATTTCCAAATTTCAGCGATTCTTCCACTAAAGATAGAGTGATAATCACAATTTGAAAATCAATCCAGGGAAAATAGAGTTAAGGTTTTTTTAACCAAAAAATTAGCATGGATCCTGAAGCGGCAAAACTTAAGAGAGAACTAGAGTCTTATAAGAAGAGGAATGGTTCTACTTTAGCCTTCTTTATTTGCTCTCTGTGTTGAGGAAAGAGAGATTAATGATCAAAAACAGGCAGAGGAAATTTCTGATTCTTCAGTAAATGAACAGCCTATAGAATTTGATATGGGTAGTAGTTTGGGCCTAAGTAATTGGGAGAAAGAAGAGGAAAATAGGAGAAAAATTGATTCCAAGAAGATGAAAGTTCCAGTTCCATGACAGGCTTGGAGGAAGAGGTGGTTGCAAAATTTTTAGAGAAACTAGAGTCTTACAAGAAGAAGAATAGTATTATAGCCCTCTTTAATTTTCTCTGTGTGCCAAAGAAAAAGAAATCAGTTATCATAAGACGGGCAGAGAAGGTTTCTGATTTTCAGGACAAGATACGAGAAGCTTTGAAGGGACACAGACTACAGTATTTGACAATATGGGTTGTAGTTCTTGTGTAGGCAGCTGGGAGAAAGAATAGGAGGAAGAAGAGAAAAGGAAGGACCAAAGGAGAAAAGTTAGTTTCAAGGAGATGAAAGTTCCACAGCAGGTTTCGGAGATTTTAGAATTCAAGTATTTGATGGATTGGATGTTTCATCATTTTATATAAAAAAAAAATGGCTTCTTTTTAATGGGTGTTAGCTATAGTCGTACTGTGCGTAGAGATAATTTGTAATTTATGTAAGTGTTCCTTGTATGGTAAATAATGTATATTCTGAAATTATAGCAGATGATTGTCATTGTTTCGAAATTAGCTAATCAATTGTTGTCGAAACAATCTTGATTGTAGTTAGTTTTCTCATGTCATCACTGTGCCCATGTAAATATAACTTTGATCTTAGTCTAGCTCTAAGAGATTATGATCTTTTTGGACAATTTTTTTAACTTTTATTTTTTTTTTACATTTTTGGGTAGTAAAGTATGTGGTTATTTCTACGGTTAATCATATACTTCCACTAATATCAAGTAAACTTGAGAATATTAGATATAATGTAATGTTATGAAGGTATATATCTTCTAGAAGTGTGAAATGCGGTACACGTTAATCAATATAGTTCTATGATTAATTATTTAGTGTAACTCAGTTAGTTAACAAGTGTAAGTAAGAGTATCTCTAAAGGATTTTATGTGACCTAAACCTATTATAAAGAGTCTATCTATAAAAACAAGAGTCTAAGAACATCTCCAAAAGACATTTTATATGACTCAAACTCTTATTATAAAGAGTATTAAAAAAAAAAAAAAAGGTCAACAAACAGCTCTTTATCTTTAAAATATAAATTAGAGAGTGAGTTTGACTTCCACATTTAAAGAGTCAAATTTCACTTTTTATCCTAATTTTAATTAGTAAACTACAAGTTCTTATGCATTTATTATTAATTCTCCTTCCATTAAGTCTTTCTTAAAAATAAGGAGTATCTTAATTAAATTTAAAAAGTCTATTGGATTTGAATAAAAATTGTGTTCTTTATATTTTAAAATTATGAAGATACTTCTTATTTATATGAAAGATACTCTTCAAAATAAGAGCACAATTAGAGATGCTCTAACATACTCTTTATCTTTAAAATATAAATTAAAGAGTGAGTTTGACTCTCCTATTTAGAGAGTCAAATTTCACTCTTTATCTTAATTTTAATTAATAAACTACAAATTCCTATGTATTTTATTTATAATTATCTCTCCATAAAGTCTCTTTTTTAAAAATAAAGAGCACTTCATTCAATTTAAAGAATCCATTGGATTTAAATAAAATTGTGTTCTTTATATTTAAAAATTAATGAAGATACTCTTTATTATATAAAAGATGCTCTTTAAAATAAAGAGCACAATTGGAGATGCTCGTAAGGGATAGTGTCAGCCTTTAGTACAAATTAATGTGAGAAAAATTAATGGATAAATGTCTATTTAAAAATTATTTATAAAACACTCAATAAATGATGTGATAAAAGAAACATTAATATTACCAATCTGAATGTATAAACAATGTTTTAAAATTCGGCTCGACCCAACCCGGTCGGTTGAACTGGTCAATTCGGACTTGGGACCTTCATCGGGCAGGTTATCAATTTCCATATTCACTGAAAACATTAAAAATTAGGATGATGATCTGAATAAATGAAGCCAGGAGGTTGGGGGTTTTGAAGAGGAAGGGTCGGTGAGGGCAATGGTGGCAACAGAGGTGATTTTCGATGAGTGAATCAACTGGATATCAAAAAAACCTGTGGTGGCAACAACCAGTGTTGTCGGTGATTGGCGAGGCAAAAGGGGTTGGGGTGAGATAGGGTTTGGTCAGGAGATTGAGGGGAGTATTTTCATGGTGATGGAGAGGGTTGTCGATGTCGTTGATGGTGAGATCTGGCGAAATCGAACTGATTTCGATCAGATCTTGGGTAGATTTTCTGGGAAATGGCTCAAGGGATGATTGAGATTAGTCGTGCACGCCAACTAGTTGACTGCCAATTTGTATTGTGATGTGTTTACTAAATTTCAAACATGTAGAACCTTAATTGTGATTTTAAGGGTGTATGTTGAATTTTAAACTTTTGGACACCCCGGTCAACTTGGACCTGACAACTTTGCCGGGTTTCACCTAGATTGGCTATTAAAATATTGTGTATAAATAAATTTATAATATGAGATGAAAAAAATCATGTATACAAATATTCATATAAATTGATGATTAGATGATGAATTGATAGTGAATTATATATAAACAGTAATTTGACTGGATGATATAACAATAAAAAAAATTATATTCATATAATTTTTTGGTGCGAAAGTCTACATTGATCATAAGACGAGGTCTTGGTCGCATATAGTACAAGGATATTCTCACTGTCCAGAGATTCAAAGCGAACAATACTTCTAAAAACCCAACAACCATGACATACATAAACATAATCTATATTTGAATGTTTGAACATTTAAACATTTTAATCACATGTTTGTAAGGAAATTACAAAGATAGTGGGTTGTAGATTGGATATATAATAATATTGTCAAATACAGTTGAAAAATCGTTGTAAATACAACGAACCAAATATGGAAAGAGGCATTTCTATGGACGGTTGTACCAAAAGTCAACGTCTCTATTCCCATTAGACATTAGTATCACCAAACAAACAGTCACACATTCTACTCAACATTGCCACGTATTTCCTCACTTGGTCAACCCTTTGATCGGTCATTGCATGCAGAAATAACGATACGACTCACATTAAAGCATCCGGCCGTGTTACCAGTATTGATACATCGAATCTCATTATAAGTTTTCCATATGATTAATCCTCTGACCTATACCCAAAATTGTTTTAACAGTGCAATTCCAACACGATATATCTTTGGCGGAGTTATGGAAAGATTCCTCTTCTCTTGTCTTCAAACGACAGCTACCCAGATATTATATTTTTATATCATAAGCAGGCCAACTACCCTTTATCTGACACTACCAATTACCAAGAACCCAAACCAAACTCTTTCCTTCTTCTTGAGCTTCTTTCATATTCTTGTGATTTCTGTTTCCTTTCATGGCCGCAATACCATCAAGACCTGAATCATCCTCGAATATAGGCATCATGATTGAAAACAATCCCTCAGATTCCAAATATCTGAATTGGGTATCAAGTCATGGCCTAAGTAAGTGCATAAATATATTCTATTATGTTGCAGGCTGATATTTTATTGTTTCTTAATTTTCTTTCTTTTTCATCAGATGGGGTTGTCCTCCGGGAAGGTATACGTTTAAATACACTGCGAGAAGAGACATGCACTTGCTCAAAGGCAAAGTGAAAGTGTTTCCAAAAGGGTCATCAGAATTTGTAGAGTTTGGTGCAGGAGACTTGTGATCACCACAAGGGAATAAGTTGCACTTGGGATGTTTCTGTAGCTATCGATAAACACTACAAATTTGATTCTTCATGAACTCCATCAACTTAAAAATTGATGATAAATTTATCATATTGTGTAATATTATTCTTTTATGTTTATGTAGAGATAGTTTGAAAACTTCTAAATTTTCCTTCTCTTCAATTACCTTGGTTTTTAAAGTTAATTATGAATATCTTTCAAAGCAAGCAAAACAATCGTTGATTAGTTAATTAATAACTGGATTTATAGTTTTGTATGTAAAAATTGTTGGAGTTGTCGACCACTTCAATAATAACGGGCCACGTAGATGTAATTTGACTTGCAATAGAGTAAATTACTTTAATTGTAACGAGAGAAATAATATAGTATTACAATAATATTGACTCTGTTAAACTAGCCTATTAATTGGGTGAATGAAGATAAATCGTGCTTATTATTCTTTCCCTTTACTTGTGTGTCTTTATTGTTTTTGGTTTCATATTACTCTACATTGTTTAAAAAATCCATTGTATTAAGTCTCCATGAGCTTAACATAATTAATTAATTAGGCAGTCAAAACAACTTTTCGTATGTTTCTGGCTAAGATATGGAAGAACCCACCTAAAGAATCTTAAACTTTTTTTATTACCTTGATTCTACATCACTAGCTATCAATTACATTGATATGTAAATGAAGGTTGTTAATTGAATTGATGGGTTGCTAAAAATCATTCTGGATAATGTTGAAGAAAAGAATATATCTAATTGAAGGGTGTTAATTGAATTTCTAATACCAATAAAGCACCAAAGTTGTTGGTGCTTTATTGGTTTTAGAAATTCTATATATTGTTATCTTTAATTTCATATATATATATATATATTGGTAACCGGGATGTTTAGACCAGCTTACGCACACTGATCTCCGGAATTTATTGAACACCCTACAAGCTCAAAGAATCGAGTAAGCCATAATGTTATTGTGGTAGATGACCTTAAGGTTTGAACCCAATAACTCAAGGAAGGGAGCAAATTTCTTGACCGCGCCAACCCCTCTGGGTAGAAAAAGTTCAAAAGTAGGTTCATGTTTTAGTTTGCCTTTTTCATCACTTGAGGAGAAATACTGAGTTTATTTTCTATATTCTGAAGTTGTCTCTTCAGACTCACCAAGAGAGCTTCTCCAGTTCCTCTAGTGAGTTCTCTAAAAACTTAATTACTTTCAGGACAAAAAATAATTTTTTTTAATTTTTTTTAATTTTCTGGTATGAATCAAGCCTACTATTTTTGACTGCCTGAAGATACTGATATCTAAAGACATCATCTATAGTAAACTTTGACAAGCAACCTTTACATATTCAATATGAATGCAAAACGCACAAACAAAAAATAAGATATGTAGAAGGCAGGACATTTGTCTCATTTGATCAACAAATTTAATTCCAATAGTGGCTTCAAATGTCATATCCTTATCTGCCATCTGTTGTGTGGGAAGTTACGACAAACTCGGAACGAGTGGTAGCTAAGATCGGGCTTAAGCGAGCCATATCTTGGAGTAACCATCGAGCTGCAGTTGGGTGCGAGCAAGCGAAGCTCGTCAAAGCGAGTTAACCGGACAGTTTCCCCACAGGTCATAGATGAGCCTTATCCCCTATAATCAAGGAGAGGATATCGGTATCTTATCACGCAATTCCAGATTTAGAGCGATTAAGCCAATCTTGGGATTAACTTCTTATGTTTAATCTAGAATCCCTGAAATCACTCTACTAACCGTTATCAATTTTAGTGTATAAATAACCCCAAAAAACTCATTGTAAGAGGTTGGCAAATTCAAAGAGAGAGAGAAAGAGTGTTTATTCTTGTAATCCTTCATATTCAATACAAGAATAATAGATGTAAGCTTGAGAGTTAGCTCGCCGAATCGCTTTAAAAATTCTTATTGTCTTTAATTTATTTTTTCTTGCTGATTACTCATAATCACACGATAATCCAATCCAATTCCACGAAGGTCAATCGGATCATTAGTGATACATCATGTACAGAACAAGGATCTGACTTGCTATTGGGCAATGCAGCGCCTTGCGCACATCGACCAATATAAAATCCAGGTCGTTTTGGATATGGCAGAGACATTGTCTCGTCTGTAAACATTTTAGCAACATCGGACATGGTAGGTCTATCCATGTCACACTCTTGCACGCATAGGAGACCAACATGTACATATCTCAATACTTCATTTTCAGGACATGAAGAATCTAGCTACCTGTCCACCAGGTCAAGACAAGCACCTCTTGACCATAATTTCCAGGCCTACAATAATTTTAATTGCGATGGATATATATAGAACTATACTTTGAACTTTTTAGCCAGAGGATAAATTAATCTTTATAACTTCCATGTTCTATGAGGCTAAGAGGGCCTCATGTGTTAGAAAGTGCAGTGTTTCGCAAGCCACTTAATGATCTCTAGTTGTAGAATTCCAAAACTGTAGAGAAGATACCATTCATTGTTTACTCAAAGAGACATACATCCACTGCCCAAAATCATCAAACAAACTAAGAAATGATTTCCATCAATAAGCACATCTACAAGTTTGTAAATTTGTATTTACTTACTAAGTCCCAACAACATTGGAGTTTGATAATTTTGGATTCATCTCATTGTCGAGAAGAATATTACTAGCTTTTAAATCTCTATATATTGTTCTTTAATTTTGAATATTTGTGCAGNTTAGCAAATAAATCATAAATTAATGAGAAGATAAAAATTAAATAAAAAGATAGACTATTATTATTATTATTTTATATATATATACATAATAGGGGATAAATAAAATTAAAAAAAATACATGATTGTAGAATTAATATGCAGAAACTTGAGAGAAAATACATTTAGATAAGATATTTCTAAAGATCAAACATAAAATTGGCTTAGACGTCTATGAGAAACAAAACGCAATTTTTTTTCTTGATCTTAAAGGAATATATATTTTTATATATCAAAACTATATATATACGCTAACATTTAATTTTTATGTGCATTCTATGTTGGTTTATTTATTTATCTATTTATTTTTGTTTCATTTGTTAATTGTATTATTATATATTTGGGCTTAAAGCCAATTATATTTTGGGCTCATGGTATAGTCTAGGTTTTTCGAGTTGTTTTTTTGTCCCACATCATCAAGTTAGTGGAATCAGTATTCCTATCGAATAGTTTATATGTGTAGACTTTTTTCACTAAAAATTAACTTGGTTTCATAGCCTTCTCTCTCACAAAAAAATAACTTGATATCAGAACCTTCTCTTGTACGATCAGATCGTTAATTTTGGTCATCTTACGCCATCAATCTCGTCAAGTTTGTTGGTAATTTTTCTATTTTCTTAGATCTAGGAATCTTACTATTTTTTTAGATCTAGGGTTTTCTAGGTCCATTGCGGATCTTGCTATTTTTTTAGCTCAATTAAGATCGTAGGGGTCTTTTTGTAAGTTTTCAAACCTATATAATCATGCTATTTGCCCAGATCTAGCGTTTTATAAGTCCGCCGCTTACCTGCTATTTCTTAGATCAATTCAGATCGAAGG
Organism: Pistacia vera; assembly: GCF_008641045.1. Classification (NCBI taxonomy): domain Eukaryota; kingdom Viridiplantae; phylum Streptophyta; class Magnoliopsida; order Sapindales; family Anacardiaceae; genus Pistacia; species Pistacia vera. The sequence continues at coordinate 281,800 of NW_022196298.1, forward strand.
GGTCTTTTTGTAATTTTTCAAACCTATAGGGTTTTCTGGGAATATGCTTGTAAGATTAGAAACTATGCCGTTTAGTACTTTTTTTTTTTTTTTTTTTTTGTGAATTATTCATTTAAAAGATACCCATTGGTCCTGCATCACAAAAATAGTGAAAACAACAAAACTCAGATCCAATAATCACGAGCGTCTCTCTTCTATCGAAAAAGGTCGGTCAGATCTCTTTGTTTTTTTTTTTTTTTATTTTTATTTTTATTTTGTGCTCTTAATTCTGTTATTTGTTGGATCTAGTTTTTGCTTTTTTAATAAATGTTTGCTGCACAGAAGTTTAATTTTTGCTTCTTTTTTCGTTGTTTTTCCCTTGATAATTGACTTTCTGTTTGGTTGGTGAGAAAACAAAATAATTCCCGGTATTTTCTCTGCAGCCAAAAAAAATGTAAAGTGTATGTAGTGCTATTCAATTCTCTGATCATTGAATCAGTTTTTCTCTGATCGCTTCAGTATTGTTTCGTTCTTTGATTTCGTCTAGGTTACTGCCTGTAGGATGATTATCTGCTTTTTAAGATTGGAAACTTTACATTCTGCATAATTCACACCGATAATTATCTGCTCCAAAACTATTTGTTCCTGATAATTCACTGACTTTTTTTGTTTTTTTTTTTTTTTCTGCGTATATTCTTCTTAACTCAGAAGTCTTGGACCCACCGTTCAGCTACATTCCATTTGGGGTCGGTTGCGGTTATGCTTTATCCTTCTCCGTCCTCGTCTCATTCATAGATGTATATTGTGGCAAGAGCAGCAAAAGTTCCCCGAATTCTTCCCCAAGGTTTTGCCCTAGTGGAAAATGAAGATTATGATTAAAGGCAATTCCTTTTAGCGAGTTCTACACTTTTTCTTAAGTGTCTTGTTCAGTGAAGTTATTTAGTTACTAGAAAGGCTGGAAATGGAGTTGGGGAATTAGTCTAGACGCAGTTATAATGTGGTCATAGCAAGGGAAATTGCACGAAGCGAATAGTTTGTCGGAATGGATGATTCAAAAAGTGTGTATGCTGATGTTTATATCACAACATTTCAATGAATGATTATTGCTTGGCAGATAAATTGGTGATACAAAAGTTGTTTATTTTCATAACTGACAAGGGGATTGACCTGATGTTGTTGCTAGTTCATACCCCTTTCTAGTTATATATTCAAACAACTCCTTTGCATCACCAATTCTATCTGCCAAGCAATAACCATTCATTAAAATGTTGTAGTATAAACGTCGGATCCACACTTCTTTGAATCAGCAATTCCGACAACCTATTTGCTTCGTGCAATTCCTTTCTGCAAAGTTCATCTATGACCCCATTATAAGTAACTGTCTGGACTAACCTCTGAACTCTTCATTTCCAAATTTCAGCGATTCTTCCGCTAAAGATACGAACGGAAAATAGGATATAGATTTTTTTTTACAAAAGTTAGCGTGGATCCGAAGCGGCAAAACTTAAGAGAGAACTAGAGCTTATAAGCGAGAATGGTTCTACTTTAGCCTTCTTTAATTCGCGTGTGGTGTTGAGGAAAGAGAGATTAATGATCATAACACAGGCAGAGGAAATTTCTGATTCTTCAGTAAATGAACATAATAGATTGATTTCTGATTCTTCAGTACTTGTAGAATATAAGAATTTGTATTTAAATTGTAAAATTTAGTGAAATATTCATTTGGTTAATTAAGAAAGAATAAAATTTATAATAGGGTGATTCTTGGCCTCCACTTTTTATCAATTTAGACATATAGCCATTTACCTCATTAAAATTTAGGCATATATAAATTATAATATCTACATATATGAAACCCCAACCTATTTCAAATATAGCCATTTTATTTAATATTCTTTTCCATTATTTCTACCCAATATTCATCATATCCAGAAACAATATCACTACATTACAATTGTAATATGAGTTATTTAAAAAATATAATGAAATAAGATGAACTCACCAATTAAAAACAAAATTGATTTTATACAAACATTAATTATCAAATCAAATTAAATAGCATTATCTTTTATCTTATTTAATATTTTTTATAAAGGATAAAATGTAATTAAAAATAATTTATTGGGATAAAAATTGTAATATTTTGACTTAAATCAACTTACTTGGAAAACACTTGATAGCTGCCGCATGCAAAGCCGTCTTTCCGTTGGGTTCCTTCATTGATGGCTGCTGATGTGCATCTTTTCTAATATTTGTATCACCTCGAGTTGCTTTCTCTGGCAGCAGCAAGATAGAGTGGAGTTTCCCCCAAATTATAGCCGAATGATCAAATCAGGTCTCCTTTCTCTTTTAATATTTTTACCACATCGAAGTAATCAATGTGTAATGATATGGTGATATAAAAAACAAATTGGTTTTATCATGGCTCAATCTCTAAACCCTAAAAACTGCAGATCCCTTGTATGCACCTTGGGAATGATGTAATGATATGTGATAGCTTGGATTCAACATTCGGTTGCCTTAGAACACAGATCACGCATAGCTCATCTGAAACCACTGAGGATGTTTGGAATGGTCTTTGCGAGCGATTCTCGATTCAAAATGCTCCAAGAATTTTTAGCTCACCAAGTCCATCTCGGGCACTTACACAGGTGATGATTCGGTTAGCCAATACAACAACCATTGAAAAGTTTTTGGGATAACTGGAGATTTATGAACCATGTCGCATGTTCATGTGGTGTAGTCAAGAATCTGATGGAATAAATCACAGAAGCAGGGTTATGAATTCCTTATGGGATTCAACTCATTGATGCTATTCGTGCCCAAATACTCCTCATAATCCTCTTCCTGCACTAAATCGTGTTCTATCTCTTGTCCAACAGGAAGAAAGACGACGCCAATTTTTCCCTTTCTGCTCCGATTGCAATGGCGGCAAAGGACCCAACCAATGAAGTCATTCTTCCTCACGTAAGGATCGATTATTCTGTTCCCCTACAACATTTCAGGCCATTCACTGGAACGATACTTCAAAGCCAACCCCAATCTTCCTGTATGCCATATTGCAACATACCAGGCCATACCAAAGATAAATGCTACAAGCTCAATGGCTTTTCCTTAGGTCACAGAAACAACTCCAGATCTAAATCCTACGTCTAACATCATCTTCACTTGAACATGAACAAATAAGCAATGGACCATCTATCTCAAGAGCAGTATAACCATCTCACGCCTTGCTCCAATCCTCTCAGTCCTCGGTAGTTACCTCCGCAGCAAACCATGCATGTTCCAGTTCCTCAATCACCGAAATTTCCCCTGTCTCTAGTATTCACTCCTCATTTACACACACATCACACCTTCACAAAATCAGTTTCTCTTGGATAATTGATATTGGGATACAGATCACATGATCTGGGCCCCCCTCTTTCACGCATACATGTCTTTTGTTTCCCACACACATCAACTTCCAAATGGCACCACCCATTGGCTACGCATGTGGGTGATATTCATCTCTCTGATCAATCGTTTCTCAAGCATGTGCTATGCTTGCCGCCTTCTCCTTTAATTTGCTCTCAGCTAAATCTTTAACTACACATTCCAATTGTTGTCTCATATTTTTTCTAACTCTTGCTACATATAGGACCTTTCATCTTGGAAGACGACTGGCATGGGGAAACTGCATAATGGCCTTACCATCTTCAACCTTCAAACACCAGCTTCCAACCTTTACAAATGTTTCTTTCTATTCCTGTTCAGCTACGTTAACACCACCAGTACTTCAAAGTTTGATGATTACAAATTATGGCATTATAGACTGAGGCATACATTCATGACACCCTCATGTATTAAATGAAATCAAAGATTAAATTCAAGGTTACAAGTTTATCTCAATTCTCTTGTGAAATTTGTCCACTTGCTAAGCATAAACTTCCATTTTCTCAGTCTATCAGCACGGTTACCAACCTTTGATTTAATTTCAGCAGATATTTGGGGACCAAATTCCACACAAGCCTACAATGGCACTCGTTACTTTCTTACAATCGTAGAGCAGTTTTACCAGATGCACTTGGATCTATTGTTGCAAAACAAATTAGAAGCCCGAACTTCAATTCAAATTATTTCCCTTATATCCACACAGTCACACCCAAATCAAAATAATCAGAACTGATAACGGTGCGAATTTCATATGCCAAATTTTACAATTCAAAGGCACAATTCATCAACTAACGTGTTGCCACTCACAGCAAAACGCTCTCGTGAGCGAAAACATCAACATATATTGAACGTCGCTAGAGCCTTAAAATTTCAATTAGGACTTCCTATGCGATATTGGACAGAATTTGTTATCACTGCCGTTTATTTGATCAACCGAACACCCTCTCCTAATCAACTACCAATCACCTTTGAAAAACTCTACAACCAAAAACCCATTTTCCCATCTCAAAACATTTGCTGCTCTTTTGCGTCTACACTAAACCATGGCCGCTCCAAATTGAACCCCGAGCTAGAAAATACTTGTTCTGGCTACCCATATGGAGTCAAAGGATACAAGCTCCTTGACACTACCACCAATCAGATTTCCTTTTCCGTGATATGGTGTTCCACGACACATCTTCCTCTCAAACAAACACAAACCCATTTGCCTCCTTTCCCCACTGCCACCTCAATCAAACACCTCCTGTGCATACAGATTTTAGTGAAGTCCCTCACCAGAAAGATCATGTCTCTTCCCTACCTCCATCGACAACAGTCACACTACCAACCCACAAACACACTCCCTGCCAACCCACAGCGGTCAACCAGAATTCGAACCGCCTCGGCATATCTCAAGGATTTTCACTGCAATGCATTTTCTCTATTGACGTTGAACTCCAAGTTGGAAGCCACTAGATCTCCATCTCGCATAGGTTTGCATAATCCATATCCCTTATTCTGCATATCTACAAGTTTTTATCTCCATCATTTAGAGCATTTACCACTTACATCTCCATCCATACCGAACCCAAGTCACACATTCAAGCTCTCAAAGACCCCATCTGGCGCAAGGCGATGGAGCAGGAACTCACTGCTTTAGAGACTAATGAAACATGGTCCATCGTTGACTTACCTCCTGGCAAGAAACGATTGATTGCAAAGGATTTTTCGCTACAAATTCAAAGCTGACGGATCTGTTGAACGTGCTAAAGCACGCTTGGTGGCGAAGGGCTTCACTCAGTGTGAAGGAATAGATTTTCACAACACTTTTTCTCCTGTTGCAAAGATGATTTCCATTCGCACTTTGCTTGTTGTAGTTTCCATAAAAGGATAGGATTTGCAGCAGTTGGACATTAATAACGCATTTCTATACGGAGACCTTGATGAAGAATTATACATGCGGCTTCCTCCCGGTCTAGCTTCCTCAAAAGAGAATCAAGTTTGTAAATTGAGAAAAAACATTTATGGTCTTCGACAGGCATCACGATAGTGGAACATAAAACTTTCTCTTCGCTGGCCGAGTTTGGCTTTGTGCGTCTAAGTCAGACTATATTTGTTCATCAACACACGACTCTTCTCTTTCACAGCTCATTGGCTACGTAGATGACATTATTGTCATGAGTTTAGATCAGACTTCCACCGATGAGGTCAAGAAATTTTTGTCCACCAAATCAGAATCAAGAACCTGGGCTTACTCAAATATTTTCTTGGCATGGAAATAGCTCGCTCAAAGGATGGAAGCCAAATTTGTCAGCGCAAGTACACCCTGGATATACTTTCTAGACTGGTTTACTTGCTGCCCGAACTTCCTCTCTGCCATGGAACCGAATATCAAACTCCAGAAAGACCAAGGTGATGTGTTTCACGATCCTACTTAGTATCGAAAATTGGTTGGCAAGCTCCTTTACCTGACCAATACACGGCCTGACCTCAGTTACAGTGTCAATCTTTTGAGTAGTTCTTGGAGACCCACGAGTACCCCATTATATGCCCTTCTCAAAGTTCTTCGGTATCTTAAAGGGACCCTAGGCCAAGGTTTATTTTTTCCTACCACCTCCGTTGAAACTCATTGCCTACTCCGATGCAAATTGGGCAAATTGTCTTGACACTAGGAGATCAACGACTAGGTTTTGTGTGTTTTATGGGAAGTCTCTTGTTGCTTGGAAATCGAAAAAAAGCAGAACACAGTTTCACGATCGTCAGCGAGTCGGAATATAGGGCCATGGCGGCTTCGTGTGTGAAATCGCATGGCTTCGATATTTTCTCCAAGACCTTGTGTTACCATTTCTGATCCAGCCACCTTATATTGTGACAACTTAGCCGCGATACATATAGCTACCAACCCCGTGTTCCATAAGTGCACCAAGCACATCAAGCTGGACTGCCATCTTGTTCGTGACAACGTCTTGACTGGGCATGTTGTCACTGCCCACGTTTTCTTCTGAGTAGTTGGCTGATCTCTTTACCAAGACCCTGCATGCTTCGACACTCACGCGACTATTGTCCAAGATGGGAGTACTGAATATATACTCTCCATCTTGCGGGGGGATATTAAGATTAGAGGATGCAATTGGACCTACAATAGCCACTGTTCCACCGATAAAAATGCAGCAGTCACATGAGACGATGAGGCCATTCTGTTGAGTCTGTTGAGGTCATTTTGTTATGCATTTGCTAGCTGTTATTATTCCTTTATCTGTTTACTATATTGTAATCTATAAATATCTAAATGCACTGTATAAAACACGCAGAAAAAAAATATATACAGTCTTGGATCATTCCATTTTCAGCTTTCTGCTGTTTCCATTTTCTTTACACTATTTATGCGCTACTCGCAACATTCACTATAGTAGAATGGCCGCAACATGAAGTGGAGCATCACCTTCCGCATTGACTTGCAGTAGTAGTGATGGACACATTTCAGGTATTTGTGACATACATTATCTTGTAGGGTGAAGGTGACTAATGATGTCCCAACAATAACATTAGAAAGAGAAAACATTTCATCTTTCATGTGTTTATGAGCATATCAGGGCAATATTCATATTCATATCATATCCATTACTTCATTTCAAGGTTATATCATATCATCCCCTTCCATTTTTCATACCAATTTATATACAAAAAAACATTAATAAGTTGGCTTTATGATATACATTCTGAAGGATTTTTATTCATTTTAATTTAATTTATTTTCATGTTAGTTAATCAGTGATTCAGTGGAAACCTGTTGATTTGACATTACTGAAGCTATTTTATGGTAAAATCACACTTAACTCCATGAGATAACACTCTTTTAAGACCCTCCCCTACTATTTTCAGAGTTATCGAAATCTTCCACCAAAGCACCAGAGAAAGGTAAACTGAGTAGGATAGGGAGAATGACAGACAAACTGATATGAACAAATCTAAGAATTTTAAAGAGGAAAGAAACAGTAGACTTGTTGGCTTATATGAGGAACCAACGCCTCCCAAATAACTCTAAGTGAGTCTAATAACAAATGATCGCCCCTTTATTGAATCTTCTGAATAATTTATATACAACTCAAATGATAAACAACTCTAGAAAAATAAGGAAACAATCAACAAAATAGTAGGAACTTGCAGCTACAGCGTTACTTCCTTACAGCCAAGTAAATGAAATAACAAATTAACCAAAAACTTAGGAAACAAATAACCAAGCACCGAAAAGATAGCCACTACTTAAATGGTTGCAACATTCCCCTCCCTTGAAAATGATCCTCGTCCTCGAGGATAAACTCTGGAAAACGTTCTTGTAAAATATCACCACTTCCCTGTAGCATCTGTAGGAGACAAACCTTGCCAGTGAATCAAAATTCAGTTTTTCCTTTCGAAATCGCGATCAAGCACCGCCTGAGGACAAGATACCAACTTATCCCATTAAGTTCAAGCAAAATCTACATATTTGACTGCCCTCTCGAACCTTTGCCTTAAGAACAGAGACATGAAAAATAGGATGGATTTTTGAAGAAGGTAAGTTTCAATCTATAAGCGACCTTACCAATTCTCTCCAGTACTTCAAATGGGCCATAAAAACGAGCTGAGAGCTTGAGATTTTTATGAGCTGCCACGGTTAATTGGCGGTAAGGTTGTAGCTTCAAATAAACTTGATCTCCCACCTGAAACTCACGTTCTTGTGCTTGGAATCATAGACCTTTTTCATTCGACCTTGAGCTCGAGTAAACAAAGATGTACTTCTCGCAAAACCTGTCTCTAGAGATCATCTCTTGCTTACTACCTCCACCTTGGCAGTTCTAGAACATAATTAAGCAACCGTGAGGACCTCCTGATAAACAACTTCGAATGGAGTTCTTTGAATTGAGGAATGCCAGCTTGTGTTATAGCAGTATTCAGTCCAGAAAGCCACCTAAGCCACTCCTTTGGATAAGAATTGGTGAAACAACGAAGGTACATTCGAGTGTTCTATTAACCACTTTGGTCTGCCCGTCGGTCTGAGGGTGGTAACTAGAGCTGAAATTAAAAGAAGTACCATTCAAACAGAACAACTCCCTCCAAAAAACACAAGTGAAAGTTGGATCTCTATCACAAACATAGACTTGGGCATTCCATGAAGCTTAAATACATTATCAAAAAATAATCGTGCTACACCCACCGCTGTATAAGGATGTGAAAGAGGAACAAATGGGCATATTTCGAAGTAATCAATATGTCGCACAACCTCATGCAATGCAGTGTTATTTTCAGAATTGGTCATCTTCAGCATCTCCACTCAGGTCTTAACCCACTCTTTGAATCTCTCTCGCTCCTCCAGTTTTCGCGCTTTGAATAAGAGGTTTCACTATAGTACAATGGCCGCAACATGAAGTGGAGCAGCACCTTCCGCATTGACGTGCAGTAGTAGTGATGGACACATTTCAAGTATTTGTGACATACATTATCTTGCAGGGTGAAGGTGACTAATGCTTGTCCCAACAATAACATTAGAAAGAGAAAACATTTCATCTTTCTATGTGTTTTATGAGCATATCAGGGCAAATATTCATATTCATATGCATATCCATTACATTTCATTTCATTTCAAGGTTATACATATCATCCCCTCCATTATTTCATACCAATTTATATACAAAAAAACATTAATAAAGTTGGCTTTAGGATATATATTCTTGAAGGATTTTTATTCATTTTAATTTATTTATTTTCATGTTAGTTAATCAGTGATTCAGTGGAAACCTATTGATTGACATTACTGAAGCTATTTTGTAGGTAAAATCATACTAAACTCCACGAGATACCTCTTTTTAGCCCCTCCCCTATTTTCAGAGTTATCGAAATCTTCCACCAAAGCACCAGAAGAAAGGTAACTGAGTAGGATAGGAGAATGAGAGACAAACATTGGTTGAGGCTGCTGATCGCCGTTTTCCATTCTTGGGTTCATGGACAAAATTGCTATTTTGATTGTGTTTGACCTCTTCAATCTTGGATGTCCTCTGTTCCCTTTTGCTTGGAAGTTGTAGGAGAGATCTGATGGTTCAGGTTATAGGGAGATAGATATATGAACAATTCTTATATGTGGTGCTTTTTCCTGAAACGAAGTGAATCATTAGGACTTATCTTGACGCCAAGTGAGAAATAAAATGAATGTCATTTATAATTATAATAGCTTAGCTAATTTATTGAGCACATTCCTTCCTCATTATTTTTGGACAGAAAAGGGATATGATCTTGACATTGAATCTTGTATTTATTACTTGTTGATAATACTTGTATTTTTCTTATATAAACAAATGTACTTTTCTATGCTAGACTTTCACATAAGCAAAGATTTATTATCACAAAGAGCAATGTGAAAAACCAATTATTGGTGTTGGAAAATAGTAGTTATTTATAATGGCTCCCTGCCTCCCTTATTTAGAAATGCTTTCATAATTTGGAGCCATGTATGGTGAGTGTGATCATTCTCCACTTCGAATGTAAATTAAAATAAAGTTAAGGTCCCTTTAGGAAAAATTAAAGAGTATAGTAAAAAGTAGAAAAGTTAAGATTGAAACAGGAAATGTAATTTAAACAAGATTTGGACTACACTTATTATAAATTCATAACGCTCGTCTTTAACCCTTTCCTATAATTTTTTGAGGTAAACGACAAATTCCCAGCCAGGTTTAGGGAAATCCAAGTTGATATTATTGGTTGCATTATTCCTAATTCTCACCCTTAAACTAACACCGTTGATGATTATTGGAGTTGGTTGGAAATGGTGAGTGAGGTCAAAAAAAAGGTAGGGCTTTACAGAGGAGGTTGTGGAGTCCAACGGTGGTCGCGGAAGTGATTTTGAACTTTGAAATCGATCGGAATTAGAACAAAAACCACCGGTTGAACGTTGTTAATGTGAGTCTTTTTTGCTAAAATGAGCTCATCTTTTGTCAAAGAAAGGGTCGACGCACTTTATCTTGCTGACGTGCACCGTGCTATGGTGAGAAGTTGGGAATCTGTTAAATAAAGGAAACAAACGTTACTTTAAGGGCGAAAATCTAGAATAAATACAGTTAGGGGTATCAACTTGGATTTCGCTAAATCTCAAGTGGGAATATGTCGTTTGCTCTAATTTTTTTTTACGGCTATACAATATTCTGTTTTCTACGCTCTTCACTTGTGATGTAGGAATATTACTTGATTTCTTATTCTATGATTTATTGTTTAAGTAGTATTAAGATTCTAATTCATTGTTTTAGTAGTATTAGGATTTCTTATCTACTTTTCAAGTAGAACTATGATTAGTCAACTATAATATGTTTGTTATGTGTCTAGTTATTCATTTAGTTTTCAATAAAGTTCTTATTACTTCCTTTGGGGAATTTATCTCTATCATATTTTGAAATTAACCACTCGAGTCCGAGCCTTCCGCTGTGTCAACTTGTAAGTTTTTTCGTTCCTTTATCTTTGTTCTTTCCTGTCCTACGTTCTTTACGTTGTTCAATTGTTTCTTCTGTCTATGTTTATGTTTCTTTGTTCAATTGGAGATATGAGAACAATAGAATAGGGTGTTTCATACTTCACTTAGCAAATAAATCTAAATTAATGAGAAGATAAAAATTAAATAAAAGATAGACTATTATATATATATATCACACAACATAATAGGGGATAAATAAAATTAAAAAAATACATGATTATAGAATTAATACGCAGAAACTGAGAGAAAATACATTTAGATAAGATATTTCTAAAGATCAAACATAAATTGGCTTAGACGTCTATGAGAAACAAAACGCAATTTTTTTTCTTGATCTTAAAAGAATATATATTTTATATATCAAAACTATATATATATCTAACATTTAATTTTTAGGTGCATTCTAGTTTGTTTATTTATTTTTGTTTCATTTGTTTTGATAGTATTATTATTTGGGCTTAAAGCCAATTATATTTGGGCTCATGGTATAGTCTAGGTTTTCGGGTTGTTTTTTTGTCCCACATCATCAAGTTAGTGGAATCAATTATTCTATCGAATAGTTTTATATGGTAGATTTTTTCACTAAAAATTAACTTGGTTTCATAGCCTTCTATTCACAAAAAATAACTTGGTATCAGAACCTTCTCTTGTACGATCAGATCATTAATTTTGGTCACCTTACGCCATCATCTCTCAAGTTTGTGGTAATTTTGCTATATTCTTAGATCTAGGAATCTTACTATTTTTTTAGATCTAGGGTTTCTAGGTCCATTGCGGATCTTGCTATTTTTTTATCTGAATGATAGCGTAGGGGTCTTTTGTAAGTTTTCAAACCTATATGATCTTGCTGTTTGCCCGATCTAGCGTTTTATAAGTCCGCCGCTTACCTGCTATTTTCTTAGATCAATTCAGTCGTAGGGGTCTTTTTGTTATTTTTCAAACCTATAGGGTTTTCTTAGGAAATGTTTGTAATTGAAACTATGCCGTTTAGTATTTTTTATTTTTTTATTTTTTTTTTGTGTGAATTGTTCATTTAGAAGATACCCTTTGTCCTGCATCACAAAAATAATGAAAACAACAAAACTCAGATCTAAGATCACGATCGTCTCTCTTCAATCGAACAAGGTCGGTCAGATCTCTTCGGTTTTTTTTTTTTTTTTTTTTTTTTTTTTTTTTTTAATTTTGTGCTCTTAATTTTGTTATTTGTTGGATCTAGTTTTTGCCTTTTTAATAAATGTTGCTGCACAGAAGTTTAATTTTTGCCTTTTTTTCGTTGTTTTTCCCTTGATAATTGACTTTCTGTTTGGTTGCCGAGAAAACAAAATAATTCCCGGTATTTCTCTGCAACCAAAAAAAGTGTAAAGTGTATGTAGTGCTATTCAATTCTCTGATCGTTGAATCAGTTTTTCTCTGATCGCTTCATTATTGTTTCGTTCTTTGATTTCGTCTAGGTTACTGCCTTAGGATGATTTTCTGCTTATTAAGATTGGAAACTTTACATTCTGCATAATTCACATCGATAATTATCTGCTCCAAAACTATTTGTTCCTGATAATTCACTGACTTTTTTTTGTTTTTTTTTTTTAAATTTTCTGCTCTTAATTTTGTTATTTTTCGGATCTAGTTTTTGCTTTTTTAAAAAATGTTTGCTGCACAGAAGTTTAATTTTTGCTTTCTTTTTCGTTGTTTTTTCCTTGATAGTTGACTTTCTGTTTGGTTGCCGAGAAAACAAAATAATTCCCGGTATTTTCTCTGCAACCAAAAAAAGTGTAAAGTGTATGTAGTGCTATTCAATTCTCTGATCATTGAATCAGTTTTTCTCTGATCGCTTCAGTATTGTTTTGTTCTTTGATTCGTCTAGGTTGCTACCTTTAGGATGGTTTTCTGCTGATTGATCGGAAACTTTACATTCTGCATAATTCACACTGATAATTATCTGCTCCAAAACTAATTTTTCCTGATAATTCACTGACTTTTTTTTTTTTTTTTTTTTTTTTTCTGTGTTAGTTATTCTTTCTTAACTCCTGAAGCTTGGACCACCATTGAGCTACATTTCCATTTGGCGGTTGGGGTTATGCTTTTATCCTCCATCTCCGTCTTCGTCTTCATTGAAGATTGTTTAATTGTGGCGAAGAGCAGCAAAAAGTCCCCGAATTCTTCTCCAAAGGTTTGCCCTATTAGAAAAATGAATGAATTTATGAATTAAAGGCAATTCCTTTAGCAGATTCTACACTTTTTCTTTAAGGGCTTGTTCAGTGAAGTTAATTTAGTTACTAGAAAGGCTGGAAATGGAGTTGGGGAATTAGTCTAGACGCAGTTATAATGTGGTCATAGCAAGGGAAATTGAACGAAGCGAATAGTTTGTCGGAATGGTTGATTCAAAGAAGTGTGTATGCTGATGTTTACACTCACAACATTTTAATGAATGATTATTGCCTGGCAGATAAAATTGGTGATACAAGAAGTTGTTTGATTCTATAACTAGACAAGGGGTATTGACCTGATGTTGTCTGCTAGTTATACCCCTTTCTAGTTATATATTCAAACAACTCCCTTGCATCACCAATTCTATCGCCAAGCAATAACCATTCATTAAATGTTGTAAGTATAAACGTTGGGATCCACACTTCTTTGAATCAGCAATTCGACAACCTTTTGCTTCGTGCAATTTCCCTTTCTGCAAAGTTCATCTATGACCACATTATAAGTGACTGTGTCTGGACTAACTCCTGAACTCTTCATTTCCAAATTTCAGCGATTCTTCCACTAAAGATAGAGTGAATCACAATTTGAAAATCAATCCAGGGAAAATAGAGTTATAGGTTTTTTTTAACCAAAAAATTAGCATGGATCCTGAAGCGGCAAAACTTAAGAGAGAACTAGAGTCTTATAAGAAGAGGAATGGTTCTACTTTAGCCTTCTTTAATTTGCTCTCTGTGTTGAGGAAAGAGAGATTAATGATCATAACACAGGCAGAGGAAATTTCTGATTCTTCAGTAAATGAACAGCCTATAGAATTGATATGGGTAGTAGTTTGGGCCTAAGTAATTGGGAGAAAGAAGAGGAAAATAGGAGGAAAATTGATTCCAAGAAGATGAAAGTTCCAGTTCCATGACAGGCTTTGGAGGAAGAGGTGGTTGCAAAACTTTTTAGAGAACTAGAGTCTTACAAGAAGAAGAATAGTATTATAGCCCTCTTTAATTTTCTCTGTGTGCCAAAGAAAAAGAAATCAGTTATCATAAGACGGGCAGAGAAGGTTTCTGATTCTTCAGGACAAGATACGAGAAGCTTTGAAGGGACACAGACTACAGTATTTGACAATATGGGTTGTAGTTCTTGTGTAGGCAGCTGGGAGAAAGAATAGGAGGAAGAAGAGAAAAGGAAGGACCAAGGAAAAAGTTAGTTTCAAGGAGATGAAAGTTCCACAGCAGGTTTCGGAGATTTTAGATATTCAATGTATTTGATGGATTGGATGTTTCATCATTTTATAATAAAAAAAATTGGCTTCTTTTTAATGGGTGTTAGCTATAGTCGTACTGTGCGTAGAGATAATTTGTAATTTATGTAAGTGTTCCTTGTATGGTAAATATGTATATTGAAATTATAGCAGATGATTTGTTCATTGTTTCGAAATTAGCTAATCAATTGTTGTCGAAGCAATCTTGATTGTAGTTAGTTTTCTCATGTCATCACTGTGCCCATGTAATATTAACTTTGATCTTAGTCTAGCTCTAAGAGATTATGATCTTTTTGGACAATTTTTTTAACTTTTATTTTTTTTTTACATTTTTGGGTAGTAAAGTATGGGTTATTCTACGGTTAATCATATACTTCCACTATATATCAGTAAACTTGAGAATATTAGATATAATGTAATGTTTATGAAGGTATATATCTTCTAGAAGTGTGAAATGCGTTACACGTTAATCAATATAGTTCTATGTATTATTTAGTGTAACTCAGTTAGTTACAAGTTAAGTAAGAGTATCTCTAAAGGACTTTTATGTGACCTAAACTCTTTATTATAAAGAGTCTATCTATAAAACAAGAGTCTAAGAACATCTCCAAAAGACATTTTATATGACTCAAACTCTTTATATAAAGAGTATATAAAAAAAAAAAAGGTCAAACAAGCTCTTTATCTTTAAATATAAATTAAGAGTGAGTTGTACTCTCACATTTAAAGAGTCAAATTTCACTTTTTATCCTAATTTTAATTAGTAAACTACAAGTTCTTATGCATTTTATTTATTAATTCTCTCTTCCATTAAGTCTCTTTCTTAAAAATAAGGAGTATCTTAATTAAATTTAAAAAGTCTATTGGATTTGAATAAAAATTGTGTTCTTTATATTTTAAAATTGAAGATACTTCTTATTTATGAAAGATACTCTTCAAAATAAAGAGCACAATTAGAGATGCTCTAACATACTCTTTATCTTTAATATAAATTAAAGAGTGAGTTTGACTCTCCATATTTAGAGAGTCAAATTTCACTCTTTATCTTAATTTTAATTAATAAACACAAATTCCTATGTATTTTATTATTAATATCTCTCTCCATAAAGTCTCTTTTTAAAAATAAAGAGCATCTTCATTCAATTAAAGAACCATTGGATTTAAATAAAAATTGTGTTCTTTATATTTAAAAATTAATGAAGATACTCTTTATTTATATAAGATGCTCTTAAAATAAAGAGCACAATTGGAGAGTGCTCGTAAGGGATAGTGTCAGCCTTTATGTACAAATTAATGTGAGAAAAAATTAATGGATAAATGTCTATTAAAAAATATTTAATAAACACTCAATAAATGATGTGATAAAAGAAACATTAATATCTACCAATCTGAATGTATAAACAATGTTTTAAATTCGGCTCGACCCACCGGTCGGTTGAACTGGTTCAATTCGGACTTGGGACCTTCATCGGGCTAGGTTATAATTTCCATATCACTGAAAACATTAAAAATTAGGATGATGATCTGAATAAATAAGCCCGGAGGTTGGGGGTTTTGAAGAGGAAGGGTCGGTGAGTGCAATGGTGGCAACAGAGGTGATTTTCGATGAGTGAATCAACTGGATATCAAAAAAACCTGGTGGCAACAACCAGTTTTGTCGGTGATTGGCGAGGCAAAAGGGGTTGGGGTGAGATAGGGTTTGGTCAGGAGATTGAGGGGAGTATTTTCATGGTGATGGAGAGGGTTGTCGATGTCGTTGATGGTGAGATTGCCGAAATCGAACTGATTCGATCAGATCTTGGGTAGATTTTCTGGGAAATGGCTCAAGGGATGTATGAGATTAGTCGTCACCGCCAACTAGTTGACTGCCAATTTGTATTTGTGATGTGTTTACTAAATTTCAAACATGTAGAACCTTAATTGTGATTTTTAGGGTGTATTTGTTGAATTTTAAACTTTTGGACACCCGGTCAACCTTGGACCTGACAACTTTGCCGGTTTCACCTAAGATTGGCTATTAAAATATTGTGTATAAATAAATTTAATATGAGATGAAAAAATCAGTATACAAATATTCATATATAAATTGATGTATTAGATGATGAATTGATATGTGAATTATATATAACAGTAATTTGACTGGATGATATAACAAATAAAAAAATTATATTCATATTAATTTTTTGGTGCGAAAGTCTCACATTGACATAAGACGAGGTCTTGGTCGCATATATAGTACAGGATATTCTCACTGTCCAGAGATTCAAAGCGAACAATACTTCTAAAAACCCAACAACCATGACATACATAAACATAATCTATATTTGAATGTTGAACATTTAAACATTTTAATCACATGTTTGTAAGGAAATTACAAAGATAGTGGGTTGTAGATTGGTATATAATAATATTGTCAAATACAGTTGAAAAATCGTGTTAAATACAACGAACCAAATATGGAAAGAGCATCTCTATGGACGGTTGTACCAAAAAGTCAACGTCTCTATTCCCATTAGACATTAGTATCACCAACACAACAGTCAAACATTCTACTCAACATTGCCACGTATTTCCTCACTTGGTCAACCCTTTGACCGGTCATTGCATGCAGAAATAACGATACGACTCATCATTAACAGCATCCGGCCGTGTTACCATATTGATACATCGAATCTCATTAAGTTTTCCATATGATTAATCCTCTGACCTATACCCAAATTGTTTATTAACAGTGCAATTCCAACACGATATATCTTGGCGTAGTTATGGAAAGATTCCTCTTTCTCTTGTCTTCAAACAACAGCTACCCAGATATTATATTTTTATATACATAAGCAGGCCAACTACCCTTTATCTGACCACTACCAATTACCAAAGAACCCAAACCAAACTCTTTCTTCTTCTGAGCTTCTTTCATATTCTTGTGATTTCTGTTTCCTTTCATGGCCGCAATACCATCAAGACCTGAATCATCTCGAATATAGGCATCATGATTGAAAACAATCCCTCAGATTCCATTATCTGAATTGGGTATCAAGTCATGGCCTAAGTAAGTGCATAAATATATTCATTACTATGTTGCAGGCTGATATTTTTATTGTTTCTTAATTTTCTTTCTTCTTTTCATCAGATGGGGTTGTCCTCCGGGAAGGTATACGTTTAAATACACTGCAGAAGAGACATGCTACTTGCTCAAAGGCAAAGTGAAAGTGTTTCCAAAAGGGTCATCAGAATTTGTAGAGTTTGGTGCAGGAGATCTTGTGATCATCCCCAAGGGAATAAGTTGCACTTGGGATGTTTCTGTCATCGATAAACACTACAAATTTGATTCTTCATGAACTCCATCAACTTAAAAAGTGATGATAAATTTACCATATTGTGTAATATTATTCTTTTATGTTTATGTAGAGATAGTTTGAAAACTTCTAAATTTTCCTTCTCTTCGATTACCTTAGTTTTTAAAGTTAATTATGAATATCTTTCAAAGAAAGCAAAACAACGTTGATTAGTTAAGTATAACTGGATTTAATATTTTGATGTAAAAATTGTTGGAGTTGTCCACGACTTCAATAATAACAGGCCACACAGTCAATTTGACTTGCAATAGGGTAAATTATTTTCATTGTAACGAGAGAAATGATACAGTATTACAATAATATGACTCTGTTGGACTAACCTAGTAATTGGATGAATGAAGATAAATCGTGTGTTTATTCTTTCTCTTTACTTATGTGTCTTTATTGTTTTGGTTTTGTATTACTCTACATTGTTTAAAAAATCCATGTAGTAAGTCTCCATGAGCTTAACATAATTAATTAATTAGGCAGTCAATACAACTTTTCGTATGTTTGTGGCTAACATATGGAAACCCACCTAAAGAATCTTAAACTTTTTTATTACCTTGATTCTACATCACTAGCTATCAATTACATTGATATGTAAATAAGGGTGTTAATTGCATTATGGGTTGCTAAAATCATTCTGGATAATGTTGAAGAAAAGAAATATCAAATTAGGGTGTTAATTGAATTTCTAAACCAATAAAGCACTGAAGTGCTCAAATATAAAATAACACAGCCCAACTTTGGTGCTTTATTGGTTTTAGAAATTCTATACATTGTTATCTTTAATTTCATATATTATATATATATATATATATATATATGAGATGTTCGACCAGCTTACGCGCATTTCAACTAATCTCCAGAATTCATTGAACAACCTAAAAGCTTAAAGAATCATGTAAGCTATATATTATTGTGGTAGATGACCTTAAGGTTGGATCCAACAATAACTCAAGGAAGGAAGCAAATTTCTTGACCGCACCAACCCCTTGGGGTAGAAAAAGTTCAAAAGTAGGTTCATGTTTTAGTTTGCCTTTTTCATCACTTAAGGAGAAATACTGAGTATATTTTCTATATTCTGAAGTTGTCTCTTCAGACTCACCAAGAGAGCTTCCCAGTTCCTCTAGCGAGTTTCTAAAAACTTAATTACTTTCAGGACAAAAAATAATTTTTTTTATTTTTTTTAATTTTCTGGTATGAATCAAGCCTACTATTTTTGACTGCCTGAAGATACTGATATCTAAAGACATCATCTATAGTAAACTTGACAAGCAACCTTTACATATTCAATATGAATGCAAAACGCACAAACAAAAATAAGATATGTAGAAGGCAGGACATTTGTCTCATTTGATCAACAAATTTAATTCCAGTAGTGGCTTCAAATGTCATATCCTTACTGCCATCTGTTTGGTGGGAAGTTACGACAAACTCGGAACGAGTGGTAGCTAAGATCGGGCTTAAGCGAGCCATACCTTGGAGTAACCATCAAGCTGTAGTTGGGTACGGGCAAGTGATGCTCGTCGAAGCGAGCTAACCGGACAGTTTCCCATAGGTCAAGATGAGCCTTATCCCCTAAATCAAAGAGAGGATATCGGTATCTTATCACCGATTCCAGATTTAGAGCGATTAAGTCAATCATGGGATTAACTTCTTATGTTTAATCTAGAATCCCTGAAATCACTCCACTTACCACTATCAATTTCAGTGCATAAATAACCTCAAAAGACTTATGTAAGAGGTTGGCAAATTTAGAGAGAGAGAAAGAGCGTTTATTCTTGTAATCCTTCATATTCATACAAGAACGATGAATGTAAGCTTGAGAGTTAGCTCGCCGAATTGCTTTAAAAAGTTCTTATTGTCTTTAATTTATTTTTTCTTGCTGATTACTCATAATCACGCGATACAGATCCAATTCCACCAAGGTCAATCAAATTATTTAGTGATACATTATGTACAGAACAAGGATCTGACTTGCTATTGGGCAATGCAGGGCCTTGCGCACATCGACCAATATAAAATCCAGGTCGTTTGGATATGGCAGAGACATTGTTTCATTTGTAAAAACATCGGACATGGTAGGTCCATCCATGGCACACTCGTGCACGCATAGGAGACCAACATGTACATATCTCAATACTTCATTTTCAGGACATGAAGAATCTAGTTCCTGTCCACCAGGTCAAGACAAGCACCTCTTGACCATAAGTTCCATGCCTACAATCAATTTAATGCGATGGATATATATAGAACTATACTTTGAACTTTTTGCCAGAGGATAAATTAATCTTTATAACTTTTCTATAAGGCTAAGAGGGCCTCGTGTGTTAGAAAGTGCAGTGTTTCGCAAGCCACTTATGATCTCTAGTTGTAGAATTCCAAAACTGTAGATATCTGACTTGGTAGAGACGATACCATTCATTGTTTACTCAAGAGACATACATCACCGCCCAAAATCATCAAACAGACTAAGAAATGATTTCCATCAATAAGCACATCTACAAGTTTGTAAATTTGTATTTACTTACTAAGTCCCAACAACATTGGAGTTTGATAATTTTGGATTCATCTCATTGTCGAGAAGAAATTACTAGCTTTTAAATCTCTAATATTGTTCTTTAATTTTGAATATTTTTGAAGATAAATAAGCCTTTGTGAAATTCCTACAATAATGTTGAAGTGCGTTTTCCAATCTAACGTCTGCTTTCTAGTTATTACCAAGTTAACGTATAACTGAACATTATAGAAATTAACAATAAAATCAAGGATGAAACAAACCAAAAATAAAAATCCAAGCTTCTATTAGGCATGTACTAATAGATCAATATTTTTTCTTCTTCTTCAATGCAGTTTCACAAGATTCATGTGTTTCAATGTTCAGCTATTAGTATAATATCATTCTTGAACTCTACTAGTCCTTGTCCTGAATTTCTTGAAAGTCGCTTTACCGCAATTTGTTGCCCATCTGGTAATATTCCCTATACATGTACAATTTTTTGTTTGTGTTTTTGGCTGTTATATATATATATATATATATGCTAATTTCTTATGCATAAATTAAGTTAAAAGATTGATGTACATACCTTATAACGGGTCCAAAACCACCTTCTCCAAGCTTGGTAGAAGATGAGAAACTGCTTGTGGCTGTTGTTATTTGCAGTAAACTAAACATCTGGAACTCTTGACCTTTCTTTTTCCCATTTATGAGATTATTGCCATCACAAAGTTCATATGAGGATGTTCTGTTATGTTCTAAGGTGAGTAATGAATTGTCTTCAATTGTTTTCCTCTGCCTTCAGATAGAACCTTTAGGTCTTAGTAGTTTTATTCATAATTAATTCAAAAATGTATTTTCCTCTGAGTCTCTCACCTTTTCTACTTTTCTTCAGCAAGGGACAGAAGATGGCAGAAAGAAGAAAAATTAGAGCAGCTACAATAGCTACAATGAACCATATCCACCATCGCCTTTTCATACTAAGCACAAAATCAAATATAAATGGAAGGTCCAAAATGTCTACAATAAATAGCAAAATACGATTAATTGCAGAAAAAAGCTTAAGAATTCAGCATTCAATAAGGAAAATATTGTTATCTCACCTTCATTTTCTTCAGGTTTAAGAAAGTAGCTCACTTTGTTTTGGAATGAATGTTGATCCTCTCATCCAAATGGTGCATCCAGTGCCACTAGTGAAGGCATACTTATAGGCAATACAGTTGCAATCTTTCAAGCATTTGGCATGACAATCACTGAGCCCCAAGCTTGTATTATAGCCATCATTCCTCAACTCATCATCATTGATATCAGTATACCCTTTTCTTGGCACGAAGATCCCTGCACCTGGAAGGCTTTTGTTTAAATGGAACAGCAGTGTGATTATTTTATATCAGTGTTGCACGGTCTGCTATCATTGAGATTGTGAACACTAGAACTACCAAGATCCAAAACTTGAAGAAATTTTCCCCATTCCAACACCCAAATTATTTGTCAGCTCCAGTGCCAACTCGAAACTTCCATTTTTCCACAACCCACTTCTCCAATAAACTTCCCCTCGCCGCCAAATTATCAATTCACGAGATCCATGTGGATTCAAGACAAGTTTGAAAGCCCCTGGAGAAGGCATTTGGTCACTTAACCATGAAGAGAGATACCATTCATGTCCAGTCTTCAGGTTATGTAAGCCCCTGGAGAAGCCTAGTTTCATTTCAGGCAGTAGTGTGTTAGTCGGGTAATCAAAATTCTGCCACAGAACTTTTGAAGCCTTTCCACTAGAATCAACTTCTCTCAAAACAAGGTTGCCTGAATCCAACAAAGTGACAGATATATTACCAACAGAAGATTTTTTCAGTTGACCGAAGCTTCTAGCTATTGCTTGCCCTCCTCCATAAGTGAACTTCAAAATTCCATCACTATCCAATCTCAGTAAACCATAAGTGTCAGGAATAGGGTTTCTCCGGTTGGCCAACCATACAGCTGAAACAAGATCTCTTGACAATCTTTCATTGAAACATATTCCTGTATAAAAAGGCGCTTAGGAAATGATTATGAGAGAGTCAAGGTGAAGAACAGCAATGCATACACTCCACGGGCAGAAACTAGCTTCTCATAGTCCCGCAGCACTTCGCCTTGTTTCATTGTATCTGTTGTTGCATACGAGAGATTGTAACTTGTAAGGCCCCAGCATGAGGAGGAAAAGAAGGCCAATCCAAGCGATTAGATAAATGTGACATAGAGATTTACCTAGTAAAATTTGAGCGTGAGTCTCTATAAACTCTGATTTCCTGGTTTAAGTTATCTGATTATGGTTGCACATAGTAACTTTGATCTTTGCTTTATCAGACATTCAAATTTTTGGCTGCAAAGTAGGATGGCCACAAATTCACACTTAACACCATGATTTTCTTATGGAAAATTCTTCATCCAATTTTAAAATGTATATGTTAGACCAAGACTATTTTTGTACTTTAATATCAAAAAGAAAAAGGTGGTGGGATTTTAACAGACTTGCAGAATTTTAATTGTTTGATCACTTTATAATTTGTAGACTTGGATACTCCTTTAAACTTGAATTACTTCTCTGTTTTGCCTCATTTTAAGACAATTACATTAAAAATATTTACACCCAATTAGACCTAACTATGTATATATAAAAGAAAGACTAAATTAGGAACCTAAGGATGACTAACTTGGACAAAATCACTAAAGCCTTAGAAACTACTAATAGCAGCCATAGAAAGTTATTGTATAAACAAAGCAAGAATATTCAGGGGCATTAAGGAATCAGCAACACAATTTGCAATTAGGGCCTCCACTGATCAATAGTTTCATGTTATTTTCTGGTTTAATTCGACCCCGATAAAAGGCAGCAATATATAAAATATTCCTCACACTTGGCTTTACAAATAGACCTTCCCCAAATCAATCTTCCATAATTTTAGGGCTTTACATGAGTAATAAACTGGAAAATGCTATGATAGTGTCACAGAAAAATACTACACGTCAGATTAAGCCTACTGGTTTTGACTGTAAAAGATCATCATATCTACAGAAAAATTTATTATATCTCTTTGCTGACTCTGTTTCTACTTTCATTAAGAAGTTATTTTTGTAGTTATTATGCCACAAAGCTACACCAATCTTGTTTCAACTAATATAATTGTAAATTTCATACTAGAGGCTCAATAGTCATAAACCTGTTTGATTGAGTGACTGAACATTTTATTTTCTTCTATTGCTTCCATCTCAGTTATCAATACATTATATGCAGAGCAATGATCTACTGTGCCATTATACCAAATTCAGGTTGTTTTGGATATGGCAGACTCATTGTTACATTGGTAAGCATGATACTAACATGGCATCAGAATTTGTAGATCTATCGAAGGCATGCTCTTGCACACACAGTAGTCCAATATATACGTATCTTAGCAGTTGATTTCCGGGACACTAAAAATGTACCATCTTGTCAATTAGCTCAAGACCATCACCTCTGGTCTGCAAGCTCCATGCCTGCAATATAAGCTTAAGACTTGATTAAATTTATATGGCTAAGATTTGTAATTTAGACAAGGACGAGTGAACCTTAATGACTTACATGTTCAATAAGGTTATGAGGGTCTGAATCGTCTGATTTTATGAAAAAATACAGTATTCCTTATCCACTTATGATCCCTAGTAGAAGGACTGTGGTCAAAACTATCGATATCAGACTTCACTGAGAAAATGTTATTAATTGCATAACCAGGAGACTTATGTCTACCATTTACAATCATTCGGAACAATTTAAAGTAATACACTTAGAAAGCAAGTATGGAACTCTCACTGACTTGAACTCATTATCAGTGATGATAGCAGTCACATTCACAACAAAATAAGCAAGAAAGATTAACCTATAATTACTAGAGAGTCAAAAAGATACTTAACATATTTAATTTTCTTATCTAGCTTCCATATCAGTTATGGAGACATTACATATAGAGAAATGATCTGACTTCTGATTAGGCAATGCGACACCATTCCTATTTCGACCGAAACAAAATCCAGGCTGTTTAGGATCTGGTAGAGGCATTGTTTCATTTGTAAGCATGACAGCAACATCATACATGGTAGGTCTGTCCATTGCACACTCTTGCACACAAAGAAGACCAATATGCACACACCTTATTACATCATTTTCAGGACAGCAGGTATCTAACAAATTGTCTTTTAGTTCAAGACTAGCACCTCTTGTCCACAAATTCCATGCCTACAATATAAGTTTTAGTGTTTACTAAATTGATATAGCGATAGTTAGGAATTGAGACTAGGATTGTTAAATATTATCGACTTACATGTTCAATGAGGCTCAGAGGGCCTGATTCATGAGAAAGTGCATTGTTCCTCATGCCACATATAATCTCTAGTAGCAATACTCCGAAACTATAGACATCCGACTTGACAGAGAAAATTCCGTTCATTGCATACTCGGGAGACATATATCCACTGCTTAGAAATCATCAGGTAAATATAGAAATTATTTCACTTGAAAAGAAGTACCTAACACGCACAAAAAGAAAAGTAATAGTATGCATATATAAGAGTTGTTAAAGTGTTTAATATGTGAAAGAGAAGTGTAATGAGATTATAGATTGTTTGTACTTACTATGTTCCAACAACCCTCTTTGTATTTGCTTCACATTCATTATGTCCAAAAATTCTAGCCAAGCCAAAGTCTGATATTTTGGGATTCATCTCATCATCAAGTAAAATATTACTTGCTTTTAAATCTCTATGTATAACTCTCAATCTAGAATATTTGTGGAGATAAAGAAGTCCTTGTGAAATCCCTTCAATGATGTTGAAACGTGTCTTCCAATCTAATTTTTCTCTTTTTGTAGGTTCTGTCACCATGTGGAATTTGCAAACATAGTCAAGCTATTGAACACCTGATGGAAGATAAAAATAACAAAGAACAAAGAACAAACCAAAAATAAAGGAGTCCAAGCTTTTATTCGGCATGTACTCATATATTAGCAGCTTTTCTTCTTCTTCAATGCAACAACCAATAAGCCGGACAAGATTCATGTGTTGAAGCTCAGCAATTAGTGTAATTTCATTCTTGAACTCTACTAGCCCTTGTCCTGAAGTTCTAGAAAGTCTCTTGACCGCAATTTTTTGCCCATCCGCTAACTTTCCCTGTATATGTTTATTTTCTTAATGTTAATTAGACGTGGATTTGCAATGCTTAACTTAAAAGATTCTTGTACATACCATATAAACCGGTCCAAAACCACCTTCTCCAAGCTTATAATCAGGTGAGAAATTATTTGTGGCTGTTGCTAATTGAAGAAAACTGAACAGCAACAACTCTTTGCCTTCCTTTTTACCATTTTTGGAGGGTGATATTTTAGATCTTTCCAGCAACTAAGGACTCATCATGAATTCTTTCCTTCTCTCCTGCAAATTATTATAACTAGTAAGTTTCAGTAGTTGTATGCATAATTTCTTAGGGGCAGTGTGTGTAATTCTGACCTGTTAGTTGCTTGAGTCTTCTGTTTCTCCTCCTTAAGTAACACAAGATTGCTAAGACAGGTGCAATAGCTACAATAAACCATATCCACCACCTGCTTTTTATGCTTCTCGAACGATTTTTCTTCCTATCGGTTGATTCTGGAACCCAATCACAGCACCAGATATCAAATGGTAGGTTAATTGCTAGATCATTGTTACTTCAAGCAATAAATAAAAAATGTATTTTCAAGCCTAGGGTCGACAATGTGCCTTAAGAGAATTCATTTTATACAGTACAAACAAGAGTATGATAAGTTGTCGAACAATAATGTTTGCAAACCTTGGTTGTGTACTGGAGTAAGAAGGTAAACATCATCCAAATATTCATCCTGAATAAAATCTGTTCCCCTGGGAAAAAGCCAGCATCCAGTGCCATCTTTAGAGGCAGATTGAAAGGCAATACAAGAACAATTTTTCCAGCATTTGGCATGACAATCACTTAGACTCAAGCTTTTGTTATCTTCGAAAAACCATGTACTCATATTCCTCATAAACCCTTTTCTTAGCACAATCAACTCTTTACCATTCCTGCAGTTAGCAGGCTTTTCTTTTAGACAGATAGAAGAATTGTTTTTCATTTCAAAGTTACTGCATGGGCTGACTTCACTAACTGAGGTGGAACCATAAGTATCGTGCGAATTACTAGCAGACAGCTCAATATGGCCCCAAGAGGTTAACTTCCAACGCATACTTGATTTAGTAGAGCTTTTTTTATCTGAATAAGAAAAATACCTTTCATTCTCATTTGTAACAAATCTGAATTTCCACTCTCCATCTGCTATAGATGTCAGCTCAGGTGCCATTTCAAAACTCTCATTTTTCCAAAGCCCACTTCTCCAATAAACTTCCCCTCGCCGCCAAACAATCAGTTGATCAGATCCATCAGGATCCAGTCCAAGCTTGAAAGCCCCCGGAGAAGGCACTTTGTCGCTTACCCATGAAGAAAGATACCATTCATGTCCGGTTTTCAGGTTCCAGCCTAGTTTCATTTCAGGCAGTAACATGTTTGTCGAGTAATCAAAACTCTGCCACAAGACTGGTCCTGCTAATCCATCAGAATCAACTCCTTTCACTACAAGGTTACCGGAATCAAGTAGGGTGGCAGTTATATTTCTCTGTGAAGTTTTTGTTTCTTGAATGGAATTTACAGCTATTGATGCTCCACCCCTGTATGTAATCTTCAATGTGCCATCACTCTCTAATCTTAAAACACCAGAGGAATCAGGAACCGGCTTTTCTGGGTTGGCCACCCACACTATTTCTTTGTCCCATAACCATATTCCTATATAACGAGGAGCAGAAGAACCGACGTCTGAATCAAGATTAATGAATCCTAACCTGAACTCGGTGTCTTTAGATAATAGGTGCTCCCAGTCCTGGAGCTGCTGGCCTTGTTTGAGTGTATCTCTGAAGTTTTCTACTTCCACAATAGAACAATGGTTAGGCCGTAAGATGCCTGACATGATGAGGAAGAGTAGGCAAATCCAAGCCATTTGCCAAATTTCTGCAAAGGATTTTTATGAGTGTGTTTCTTGTAACTTATTCAGTAGTTGATCCAATTGCCAGTATTTTCAATCATTCTTCTTTTATTATGTACCTTGTTTTGCGGGCCAAAAGGTTGGGTCAAACTACACTCATTAATCACCAATCACGATTACAGTCTGTAAAAGGCCCCCGAAGACCTTTTCCGTCTGAGAGACTTTGACTACATGAATTTGCCAGGCATTTTCCTAACGCACAGATTTTGAAACTTACCAGATAAGTAATCAGACATTTTACTTAAATAAAAACTAGACATTTAGTTGAACGAGAGATTAGCCTTCTTATAAGCTATTAAGTTTGAGCGTGTTTGATTGATACATGACTTAAATATTTTCTCTCAAGGTTAAATTCATATGTTAGGTCATATTTATTGATAGAGGTAGTTGTTGACTCTCTCGTTGATCAAGCACTTAGTTTAACTGAGTTGATCAAGCACTTAGTTTAACTGTACCTAGTTTTGATACTATGATAGAATTTAAAGTATGTCTGACTTTTCATCCAATAAGATTTTGTTGGGTGAAGTTGTAATATTTTATTCACCAACAAAATATAAATTTTAATAATAAAATGATATTTTAAAAGAATATAGGTGAAATTTTCATCAGACTATTATTTGGGTGGGAGAAAGTGTTTGCTCTTAGTCAAAGGAAAAAAATATTATCTTAAAAGGTTTTTGAATTTGAACACGTTTAAATATTATAATCAAATCAAGTGTTTGATTAAATTCCTGAGTGGGTACTAGAAAATATGCTTTTATAAAGCAAGAACTTCCTCTACGCGTCAATGGCTCGTCAACTCAGAACTCAAAAGTCCATAAGCTTTTTAACACTCGTTTACTTTGTTTCATGAGTATTATTATGACAAGCTTGTTCAAGCATTGATCTTCCAACCAGCAGAATAAGGTCAGTTTCCATATATACTCATGTAATGAATTCTTTCTTAAACTTTCCTCTGCCTTTTGATTTAGATACTCAAGCTTAGGAGAATTCACCCCTAAATAGAGTTAATTTCTTTCTTGTCTTGTGTAAAATATGCGAAGAAAACTACTGAATCAAAGCTGACTTTATCTTGATTGTAGTCCACATTCTAAACAAGCACGGTAGGAGATAAACTTAAAGAAATGAACTAAATGATCTCTCACTGTTGCATGGAAAGCTTGGCATTTGACACATAATCAAATGCCAAACAGTGGAAAAACATGTTCTTCCACATCCAATTTTAATCAATTTGAATTGTCAAAGATCGGAATCGCCAAATTGCTTTTTCTAATACTTCTAATGGTTGTTGGATCATGCCTGTTGAGTTTCTATTTCTAAGGACTTATACATCCTATAGTTTATATTAAGCATGTGTATTGTCTAATATGCATATGAGAGTTTAAATAGCTTAAAAATCATTATCTCTATCCATTTGAATGTTAATATAACTTGTCATAGACTTCTTCCAGCTAATCAAGAGAAGGTGTCTTGTGAAACAGAGTAATAAGAAAAGATAGTATATTGGATTCCCATTAGCATAATCCTCAAAACTTCATTTCTAAGTATGCAGAGGTTTCTGTTGAATGATGATATCATGTTGGAAATGATGAAGTCAACGCACGGTGGGAGTTGCAAGATTTTGGCACCAAGGTTTGCAATGCTACTGTGCATGAAGAAGTTGTTTTTGGTCACTGTTTAAGAAATATTTCAGTGATGTGTTTAGGTGAATTAGGTTGATAAAATGATGTATTTTGATATGTTTGTACGTGCATTAATTGGAGTGTTTGGTTTAAATTTTAAATTTGCAGCTTTAGGTGGAACAGTGGCGTGTGCTTTGTATAAATCTACCCTTGTTTTTTGAATGTAAAACAGAGCAAATTTCAGTTCAGATTTTCTCTCTCTATAGCTCTCTCTCACGTTAGTTTTTGGTCCTCTTTCCTTAGTATACTCCAGCTCTAAAAACCAACAAGTGGTATCAGAGCTGTTGTGATCTTGCAGGACCTGGAAAAACAAAAACCTCTTAACAAAACTCATCACCATACGTAATCATCTTCATGGCAGCAACTCCAGCTTCACTTCTCCACCCACCTTCAATAGAGATCAGTTCCATGTATGGGCTATCAAGATGAAGACTTTAAGAGGCCATGGGTTGTGGCAATACGTGGAGGAGGAGAAGCAAGTTCCTTAGTTGGGAGCAAACTCCACACTAAACCAAATCAGGATTCATGAAGAGGAGATGTCTAAAGCACCAAGGGCCCTATCTTACATACACTTAGCAGTGATAGACCAAGTCTTCACCAGGATTATGGTGTGTGAAACTCCTAAAGAGGCTTGGGATAAGCTTAATGAGGAGTTTGGGGGCAGCAATACAACACGAAACATGCAGATTCTAAACTTGAGAAGAGAATTTGAGATGCTTAAGATGCAAGAGGCTGAGTCTATGAAGGAGTATGTGGATAGGCTGATGAATGTGGTGAACAAGATTAAGCTACTTGGTGAAGAGTTGACTGACAAGAGGATAGTAGAGAAGGTTTTAGTTAGTTTGCCTGAGAGATTTGAGGCAAAAATCTCTTCACTTGAAGACTCCAAAGACCTGTCCCAAATTAGCTTAACAGAATTTGTGCATGCTCTTCAAGCACAAGAGCAGAGGAGGTTGCTGATGCAGGAAGACTCAAGTGAAGGAGCCATGATAGCAAGCCAAAACAGAAGGTATGCTGGAGAGAAGGGACATGAGGAAGTTAACAACGAAGGAGAAAAAAATGCGGGATTGAGAACCTTTCCTCCTTGTCCTCACTGCAAGAAAAAGAACCACTCTGAAAATAGATGTTGGTTCAGGCCTGGCATACAATGCAGTCTTGTAAGTAGTTTGGACATATAGAAAAGGTGTGCAAGAACAAAGGAGGGCAGCAGGAGCATCAATCCCAGGCAGTAGAGAATCAACAGCAGACTCAAGAATTTGAGCAGTTATTTATGGCTTTAGGATATGTGGTTGATTTTGATCAAGAGGTGTGGTTAATTGACAATGGTTGCACCAACCATATGTCACCAAACATGTCCAATTTCGTGAGCTTAGATCAAAGTTACAAGTCTAAAGTTAAAGTGGGAAATGGAGAGCTGCTGGAGGTCAAAGGCAAGGGAAATGTTTCTGTCCAAACCAAGTCAGGTACCAAGATTATATCTAATGTTTTATTTGTTCCTAAAATCAGTCAAAGCCTACTTAGTGTAGGACAAATGCTTGAGAGGAATTACTCTCTTCATTTTAAAAACTCAGCATGTGTCATTATGGCTGTAGTCCTGGAGCTGCTGGCCTTGTTTGAGTGTATCTCTGAAGTTTTCTACTTCCACAATAGAACAATGGTTAGGCCGTAAGATGCCTGACATGATGAGGAAGAGTAGGCAAATCCAAGCCATTTGCCAAATTTCTGCAAAGGATTTTTATGAGTGTGTTTCTTGTAACTTATTCAGTAGTTGATCTAATTGCCAGTATTTTCAATCATTCTTCTTTTGTTATGTACCTTGTTTTGCGGGCCAAAAGGTTGGGTCAAACTACACTCATTAATCACCAATCACAATTACAGTCTGTAAAGGAGCCCGAAGACTTTTTCTGTCTGAGAGACTTTGACTACATGAATTTGCGAGGCATTTTCCTAACACACAGATTTTGAAACTTACTAGATAAGTAATCAGACATTTTACTTAAATAACAACTAGACATTTAGTTGAATGAGAGATCATCCTTTTAGGTTTGAGCGTATCTTATTAATGTAGGATTTGAATACTCTCTCTCCTGATAAAACTCATATTTTATGTCATATTTGTTAATAGAGATAATTGTTAGCTATTTTACTCATCAACCACTCAACTCAATTAAACTTAACTCTAATATCATAATAAAATTTAAGGTATGTTTGATTCTTTTATTGAGTGAAATTGTAACATTTTGTTCGCTAATAAAATATAATTTAGTAATAAAATAATATTTTAAAAATTATGAGTGAAAATGATATTTTAAAAGTCTATGAGTGCAAAAAATTGTCACCAGATTATTATTTGGGTGGGAGAAAGTCGCATACTCTTAGTCAAAGGAAAAAAATGTTATCTTAAAAGGTAATCAAATCAAGTGTTTGATTAAATTCCTGAGTGGGTACTAGAAAGTAGAAAATATGCTTTTATAGAGCAAGAACTTCCTCTACGCTTCAATGGCTCGTCAACTCAGAACTCATGAGTGGGTACTAGAAAATATGCTTTTATAAAGCAAGAACTTCCTCTACGCGTCAATGGCTCGTCAACTCAGAACTCAAAAGTCCATAAGCTTTTTAACACTCGTTTACTTTGTTTCATTAGTATTATTATCACAAGTTTGTTCAAGCATTGATCTTCCAACCAGCAGAACAAGGTCAGTTTCCATACATACTCATGTAATGAATTCTTTCTTAAACTTTCCTCTGCCTTTTGATTTAGATACTCAAGCTTAGGAGAATTCACCCCTAAATAGAGTTAATTTCTTTCTTGTCTTGTGTAAAATATGCAAAGAAAACTACCGAATCAAAGCTGACTTTATCTTGATTGTAGTCCACATTCTAAACAAGCACGGTAGGAGATGAACTTAAAGAAATGAACTAAATGATCTTTCACTGTTGCATGGAAAGCTTGGCATTTGACACATAATCAAATGTCAAACAGTGGAAAATCATGTTCTTCTTACACATCCAGTTTTAATCAATTTGAATTGTCAAAGATCGGAATCGCCAAATTACTTTTTCTAATACTTCTAATGGTTGTTGGATCATGTCTGTTGAGTTTCTATTTCTAAGGACTTATACATCCTATAGTTTATATTAATCATGTTTATTGTCTAATATGCATCTGAGAGTTTAGATAGCTTAAAAATCATTATCTCTATCCATTTGAATGTTGATGTAACTTGTCATAGACTTCTTCCAGCTAATCAAGAGAAGGTGTCTTGTGAAACAGAGTAATAAGAAAAGATAGTATATTGGATTCCCATTAGCATAATCCTCAAAACTTCATTTCTAAGTATGCAGAGGTTTCAAACAAAATGCCAAGAGGTTCACTAGAGTCAGTCAAAAAGATACTCAACACATCAGTTAACGAAACATTACATACAGAGAAATGATCTGACTTGGGATTAGGCAAACACAACTGTATTCCTATTTCGACCGAATTAAAATCCAGGTTGTTTTGGATGTGGTAGAGACATTGTTTCATTTGTAAGCATAATAGCAACATCGTACATGGTAGGGATGTCCATAGCACACTCTTGCACACAAAGAAGACCAATATGCACACATCTGATCACTTCATTTTCGGGAATCTGGCAACTGTCTTTCAGTCCAAGACTGGCACCTCTTGTCCATAAATTCCATGCCTGCAATAATATTCAATCTTGATGCAATTTTACATACATAGCTACGAGTAGCTGAATATATATAAGAATCATTATTTTCATTGACTTGCATGTTCAACAAGGCTAAGGGGGGCTGATGTATTAGAAAATGCATTGTTCCTTACCCACTTATTATCTCCAGCAGCAGCACTCCAAAACTATAAACATTTGACTTGACAGAGAAAGTGCCTCGCATTGCATACTGAGGAGACATGTATCCACTGCTTAAAATCATTAGAAAACTTAGAAATTATTTCACTTAAAGAGCACGTATTCTAGAACCAAAAAGGGGAAAAAAACAGTAAAGCATAACAGTTTCTAACAGGTGATCAGTATTTAAACAGAGCTATGTAACGGGTGAAAACTACATATTATTTTTTATACTTACCGCGTTCCAGCGACCCTTTTTGTATTTGCTTCAAAATCCTTCTGTCTGACTCTGAATATTCTAGCTAACCCGAAATCTAATATTTTGGTATTCATCTCATCATCAAGTAAAATGTTACTAGCTTTTAGATCCTTATGTATCACTCTTAATCTTGAATATTTATGAAGATAAAGAAGTCCCTGTGAAACTCCTGCAATTATGTTGAAGTGTAGATATTGTTAAGCTAGTAGGTAAAACACATCTATTGGAAGATAAAAGAATGCAGAAAATAGTACAAGCCAGAAAGGAGATTGTCCAAGCTTTTATTAGGCATGTACTCTAGATTAGCCTTTTTTCCTCTCCTTCAAGGCAACAACCCAAAAGTTTGACAAGATTCATATGTTGAAGTTCAGATATTAATTCAATTTCATTCTTGAACTCTACTAGTCCTCGTCCTGAATTTCTTGCAAGTCTCTCTGCCGCAATTTGTTTGCCCATTTGATAATATTCCCTACATTTTCTTTATTTTCTTACTGTTAGATATAATTTTTCCTGCTATGCTTAAAATTAAAAAGATTGTTGTACATACAGCATACCTTATAAAGTGGTGCAAAATCACCTCCTTCAAGCTTACTAGATAGTGAGAAATTATTTATGGCTCCAGTTATTTGAAGAGAACTAAACAACAGCATTTCTTGACAATCACTCAAATCCAAGCTTCCATTAGGTTCATTACACAAAAGGTTTTCTTGATACATATACCCTCTTCTTTGCACTAATATTTCTTAACCATTCCTGCAGTTAACAGGCTTTTCTTTCAGTCAGACAGGAGTACCCTGTCTGTCTACATAATTGATGCATAGGGGTGTCAAACTGTCAATTTCACCCATCGAGTTAAAAATTCATTTTCCTGAACAGACCTGTTTTCAATCTAATTTCAGTAGAAGTTGCGAAATTTGACCCAGAGACCCCAACTGCCAGCTAGATTGAAAAGACCTGTTCTTGACAGAATAAGAAAAACAACTTTCGTTCTCGTTTTTAACAAACCTGAATTCATATACACCGCCAAGAATTCTTGGCGACAGTCCAGTAACCAACTGGAAACTTTCGTTTTTCCACAACCCAGTTCTACAGTAAACTTCCCCTCGACTCCAAACAGTCAACTGGTCAGATCCATCAGGATCTAATCCCAGTCTGAAAGCCTCTAGAGAAGGCACCTTGTAACTTGGCCACGAGGAAAGATATCATTCATGTCCGGTCTTCAGGCTCTTACCTAATTTCATTTCAGGTAAACTCTGCCGCAAAATTGGTCCTGCTAGAGTGCTATTCCATCAGAATCAACTTCTCTAACTACAGGGTTACCGGAATCGAGTAGGGTGGCAGTCATATTCCTCTCTGAAGTTTTAGTTGCTTTAGTGGAATTTAGAGCTTTTGGTGTCCCTCCCTTGTATGCAGTCGTCAATGTGCCATCGCTATCTATTGTCAGAACACCAGAGGAATCAGGAACTAGATTTTCCGGGTTGGCCACCCACACTGGAAATATTGGAATTTTGTTGAACCATATTCCTATGTAACGAGGAGCCAAGGAACCAAAGTCCGAATCAGGACTAAAGAATCCCAACTTGAACACCTCTTCTACTGAAATTAGATACTCCCAGTCCTGGAGCTGCTAGCCTAATTTGAGGGTATCTCTTTCCGCAAGTGAAAGATTTTTAGACCCTAACAGGTATGACATGATCAGGAAAAGAAAGCTAACGCAAGCCATTAGCCAAATTTTGGTAACGGACGTTTATATTTCACAATATGAAGTGGTTAATAAAATATTTTTCGCTTAAAAGAGTGTTCTTAAGTGATGGTGGGGCAGTTTGATTATCTTTCCAACATATAGACTCAAAATCTTTTACTAGAGACCTGCTGGCAGACTCCGCTCTTCACAATTTTTTTACTAGAAATGTAATGGTTATAACAAATGAAACCTCAAACCTATATGGAAATTTCATTTGATGTAATTAACCATTACGTTTATGCTGAAAATCAAGAATTGGACTAATATTGTATTTTTCTTTAAGTATCTTAACAAGCCTTACTCAAAGTCAATGTACCATTTTTTTGTTTTATGTAAGTATCAGAGTTTCATCGTGAACAAACGACCGATGTTTAACCTGATAATATCCACTTATTTTCTCTGGTATCCCTTATGCAGAGCGGTTCCTTGAATGTTGATGGACCTTTTCCTCAAATTCATCTTTTTGAGAATTCTGAGAGACTTTGTTATGCCAATAGGTTCAACTACATCTATTAAACATCTTCAGCCTAAAAGTAAAAAATTATGGCATAATGATCCTCCAATATACTTCTATAGATGAATTTGGAAGGCATTGTCCTATACTATTTTATGCCTGACGGCACAAATTTTGAAATTTCGTTGTGTATGACCGCAGGGATCATAGCTTAATTTTATGGTTTCTATGACACAGAGCTTAAGTGACAGGTGGTTCAAGACAGATATAGACAGAACAACTTATAGCCAAGCCAATACATATGCAAATACAAAATATCAAACAAGGCTCCAAATAATAGTAAAGCTCTTTAACATAATCCTGTACCTCATGGGAGTTTTCGGCATATTAATATCCTCTCTTGGAAAATGTATGTCCATAATCAAACATGTGCTGGAGATTATGTGGGAAGATATATGGAGAAAAATTGAAACCTTATAAAATATTAAAATGGGTGTAGAAGGAGAAGAAAATTCGCTTGAAGGCACGGTATACAGTGTCGTCTTCCTTAAAATGCCACTTATCTCCACCAATTCAGTGATGCAATGGATCTGAAAATGTTCCTCCATGATACAATATGAAGTACTACTTGTTTATAGTTATCATCTTCACACCATTCACATCCATAAACCCTTTTATTGGCGTAAAGAATTCTGACCTTTCCCCGCACTTCAAAGGCTTTTCACATATACCATCTTTATCTATTCCTAGTGCAGCAGAGGCATCAGAAATTATGTTTTTTGGATTTTCTACCCACAAGTAACTATAGACGGAGTTTAAGTAAACGGAGCTAACCGTATTCCTATTTAACGAGGAGATGAAGATTTGAGGCTGAAGAATTTGAACACGAATGCTCCCATGGCAGAAATTAGCCTGTCCCAGTCCTGGTATAGTTGGCTTTGAGTCTATGCATCTGTTGCTGCAGGTGAAAGATTGGGAGGCCCTGCCATGGTAAAATTCTCTATCTCGTATCCTTATCCTCCTCCTCTATGACCTTACATATACAGCGAACCTAACATATTGCTGCTACACATCTATTAGACTTTGGAACTTCCAGAATTCAAAGAGGGTTTTTATTTTTTATCAAAGACCTATGTTATATATCATGTAAATGTTGATCTTTCACACTCAAAAATTGGCGGAAATTAGTTATCCCAAAGGCAGGGAGATTGTCCATGTTTTATGGTATCTGTTTGTACTTTCTAAAAACAATCTTTTTCTGGGTAGAACAAGGTTTATTTTTATGTTGGTACTTTGTAGAAGCAAATTCTGACTATGTTTATATACTGTGAATACCATATTTTGGCGTTCTCTGAACACCCATTAAATTTCAAAGGAAACTAATGTTACTCTTAAGAAATTTTTTTATTATTTCAATATTTTCTCCGCACAGTCATATGGACATCCTTCATTGTATTTGATTGACACAAACCTCGGCATGTAAACCATAAGAAAGCAAGTATTGTTGTATGAATTCTGGATATTGTTCTCTATATAGGACTGAATATATAAGAGTTGCTCAAATAAATGGAAAAACATTGGAGATCTGATAAGCATACATGCACTTAGTCCGTTAATTGATTTCTTTTTCCTTCATATATTCTTCATAACCACAGTAACATACAATTGCATAGAAGATAACTACCATACATATATATTTAACTGACAATATCTCATGTCCTTAACTTGCCGGCTTCGGCTTCCATCATACAGATAGCTGTAGAATTTATTATGCTTAACAATACATAAGCTCATATTTGCAGAATACTATTTTCCAACTTTATGCAGCAATAATTCGTTTTGGTTTGTTTTTCTTCTTTCCTGCACATTAAGTATTTCAAGTATATATTAGCTGATTAAACACATAAATTATTAAAAATTGATTATAGTTAGATCGTAGTAGGCCTACCTTCAGTGTTTTTCAGCACTAGTGAGCACGTAAATATTGCCAATATATTCATATGGAATGAATTTTGATTCCTTTGTCCAAAACTGGCATCCAGTTCCATTCTGAGATGCAGAACGGTACGCAATACAAGAGCAATTTTTCCAGCACGCGGCATGACAATCACTCAGAGCCAAGCTTGCATTATAGTCCTGATAGCCTTCTACATCCATACCCCCTTTTCTTGGCTCAAAATAGTCTGAATTTTTCCTGCACTTCAAGGGCTTTTCGTTTAAGCAAACAGCAGTAGAATTCCTGGCAACAGTGTTGCATGGACTAGTAGTTTCAAATATCCAATCAACAAGACCAGAATGCTTATACAAAGTGAACTGTGTAATTTCGCCCAAAGACTCCAACTGCCACCTTGATAAAACAGCTGATTGATTTTTAACAGAATAAGAGAAATAACTTTCATTCTCATTTGTTACAAACTTGAACTCATATTCACTAATTCTCTTTGTTATCTGAGGTGCCAACTCAAAACTTCCATTTTTCCATGCCCCACTTCTCCAATATACTTCTTCTCGCCGCCAAACCATCAATTGGCTGGAACCATTAGGATCCAGGCCGAGTTTGAATGCCCCTGGAGATGGCAATTCATCACTTAGCCATGAAGAAAGATACCATTCATGGCCAGTCTTGAAATTGATGCCTAGTTTCATTTCAGGCAGTAGCATGTTTGACGGATAATCAAAACTCTGCCATAATATTGCTCCAGCCATTCCATCAGAATTAACCTCTCTGATGACAAAGTTTCCAGAATCTAGTAGCGTGGCTGTGATATTTTTCTCTGAAGTTCTCTTTGCTTTATTGGAACTTATAGCAATAGGAGGGGCTCCTTTGTATGCAATCTTCAAAATGCCATCACTATCCATTGTTAAAACACCAGAGGAATCAGGAATTGGATCGTTCGGATTGGCGACCCAAACAGGATAAACAGGTATGCTGTTGAACCATATTCCTATATATCGAGGAGCAAAGGTGCCCAAGAGGGCAGAATCCGACCCGAGGCTTAAAAATCCTAACCTGAACACCCCACCTGTTGAGTTCAGAAGCTCCCAGTCATGAAGCCTTTGGCCTTGTTTCAATGTATCTGTTTCTGCATGAGAAAGACATAGAGGCCTTAAAAAGGTGCATGAAATTATGAAGAAAAGAAGGCTAAGCAAAGCCATTAGCCCAAATTTGCAGAATTAAATGATTCTCTTAAAATTGTGAGGATGTCGTTGCATATCAATCTTGAGCCTTTGCATTTCTTTATATAACAAACAATGTGCCAAGTTTTCTTAGAAAATTCTTGTTCATTAGACACTGTTGTCCCACCACAAGCTGCTGATTTTTCTGTGCTTCTTTGATTACTGTTAAAGACTAGATCCCTGTATTATTAGATTTCAGTACTTTGAAAAGTAGAACCGAAATAGATTACTTCAAATTCAGTTGCCTTGTTTCTGAGGAATGTAGATTTCCACATGCATGCTTCAATTATTGAATCACGTAAATTTCAGAGTTTCTGGTCCACTTCGCTCTCCATTTTCAGTACTCAATCGATCACTTGCGTCATTTTTTACTTTCCCGGTCAAACTCTGAAAGCATGTGCTCTGTCCTCTGTATATGTGATAAATCTTTCTTTGAAAACTAATGGGGGCTAGTCATACCACGAGGTTTGATTCTGATTACTTGCATAAAACAGTTTGGCCCTACTATCGATTTAATACTTTCCTGTACATTAATACTCTCTCAATATCTAAGAAAAGTAATAGATGGTAGCCCTCCAAAATTGACATTTCCAGTTTTAAAACATCCTAATCTATACTGTTTGCTACTTAAATTGACTGCACTAAGTGGTACAACCTTCATGGTTGAGAGATTTGCACTCTGCTACTCACTGAAGGCTTGATTCAAATGTTCAACTTTATTAAGTACTGAGATTGGCTAAGGGTTTAGAAAGGAAAAACGCCAAACCTATGAGGCCCGTCAAGTTTGGTAATCTAACTTTTACTGTTAACATCACACATCGATTATGAAGAAGAATTTAGCCTCAACTAAATAGACTTGTTTTACTGAAGAATGCTTGCCTTCTGGGTCCAAATTAGATGACAATTACTTCATTGGTTCTCAGGATCAATTATGTTAATCATCTCAAAGAAAGGATCCGGGATTACATGAATTAATCAACAATTTTATGATAAAAAAATTTCAGGCCAGAGGTTAATGATTAATTTACTGAAAAAGCATCATCTACAAGACTACAATTAAAGACAATAGCATATTCAGATGATTGGCTCTGTACATACATGTAAACCGTGTCTTTGTGCTCATATTTTGAATGGACTTTTGAATAATTATGAAGCTCATCTCCCAACACCCTCCATTTAATGGACATTGAATATGATGCTTCCTCCAGCTACCTTTCTTTTCTCACCTTCTGAGACTTCCCTACAAAACTCTTCTACTCTTTCTATTAAATGCTGTGCTTTCAAATCTTTCCATCCGGATACTACGCTCCCTGTGCAGAGATTACCACATTAATACAGGCTGCTCCAAACATTTAATAAAGTTTCTTAATTAACATTCAAAGTTCAAACCCATCCAATTATCCGAATTTTACCAAAAAAAAAAAAAAAAAAAAAAAAATATGAACATTCACAAGACAGAATGAGTAACTAGCTAGAAATCGATGCTACAAATACAATTGATAATTAGTTTTAAATTAGCATATAAGAGATGCTGCTATTTCCATGTCTGTTTGAGCAAAAATACCAGAGGAGTCTTGTTTGAAAAATATTACACACTTCCCTCACATCTAACAAAACCAAAAATGTAGAATAAGCAAAAACAAATATGGAAATAGCAAGATTTTTCATAATTACAGAATCAAAGAATTTAATTGATACTAATTTTTTTTTTTTTTTTTTTTTTTTTTTACGAAGACAATAATGATGATTATGGGCATTGTGGATTTCTTCCAGGCCCTCCATATAAAAATGTGTGCCCCATTCGTTGTGTGTGAGCTCTTGATGTTGTAACAGTTTGTGTTTTCAGCTAGAGTTGAGATGCCTTGTGCGGAGGTGAGGCTGTTATCAGAATCCAATCTCCAGGTTCCTGAAATAGCTTGCTTTCCGACCCATCTTCAGCAAAATGGCCTGACCCCATTTGGTGGACGTGGGCTCGCCGTTGACTCGTGAGTTCACCACCTCGCCGCCCCACTCCACCATTGGCATGGTCCGCTAAGTGTGTAAATAGCTCAGCGGCCAGTATCCCACAAGTGTTTATCACAAATCCCATCCCCCAATTTCCTTTCTCGTCCTGAATCAAGAAAAAGAGTTGACATATGGGTCAGTATTTTAATGTAATTTAAGTACACAATGTTAAGAAAATAGAAACACGTACCTTCCAAATGAGGATGGTAATGTCGTATTGGTTGGAGGCATAGGAAGAAACAGGAGAAATGGCAGCTCCAATGGCTACTCTACTGTTTGTTTGAATGAATCCAGCGCAAAGAA
This sequence comes from Pistacia vera, assembly GCF_008641045.1. Lineage (NCBI taxonomy): Eukaryota > Viridiplantae > Streptophyta > Magnoliopsida > Sapindales > Anacardiaceae > Pistacia > Pistacia vera. Next base: position 322,551 of record NW_022196298.1, read on the forward strand.
GATTGTAGCATCCTGTAGCTTGATATGAATCGCTCTGTAAATTTGCAATGTATTATTTAATGATATTTGTTGTGAGTCTTTATTGTAGTACAAAATTATGCCGACAATAAAAGGGAGAATTAGAAACTCAATCCATGGACCTCATCAATGTAATTAAATGCCACCCACCAGATTGATTAATATCAAATTCTCATACACTTTCATATGAAGATGACAAGTAGAGCAATATTTATTTTTGGTTTTAAATACCATGAATGATCCAAAAATATTTAAAGAAAAATCAATAGAGCCTTGGTTAACAAAACCCTAGCATCTGTAATATTGTAAATGATTTAGTAAACGACTTTTTCCCACCCAAGGTTTGCTTTGATGACACTTTTTCACTCTAAAAGTTTCGAAATACCGTCTTCTCACCCAAAGTTTATATTCTAGTTAATACTCAAAATACACTTCATTTTCTTAGACAACATTCACGAGTTACCAAGAATCAAGGTAAGATGGGTTTTATAACGTAGAGGCCAATAGATCTAAGTGGTGACCAATTGAAGATTCATCATCGAAATCAGTTAAGAGCATAAAACCCTAATTTCGTGATGACTGACAATTAATGAGAAATCAGGTACACGAGTGAGAGAGGTTTTATAGAAAGGAGACTGAAGGTTCAAATGATTATGACAGAAAGAATTTTCGCCGTTAAAATCAACTTTAAATAGTAATGAAATATTAACTTTAGGTGAAAAAGTAGTATTTTAAAATTTTTTGAGTTAAAATAGTCGTTTACTCTTTAAAAGACATGGTTTTGGTAGGAAATTAAGGTTTAAGAATCGGCAACAATAATTAACCCTTTAGCGGGCAGGTGTTTGTTTAATTATTAGATTATGTTTTAGTAAGATTTTGCTTACAAGTTAATTAGGTTATCATCATTAAAGCAGAATTTTGAGATGGGATTAAATTAAATACAAAAATAATCAAATATTTTAATTATCAAGTTAATAATTATATAATAATTCCTGAATAAGAGGGAGATTGTCAACCCTAGATTAAGTTTGACTTTAACCTTCTGGACCCAGACCACGTGCAGTTGCTCGTGGAAGAAGGATAATTTACATTATTAATTATAATTAAACCTAGATTAGAGAAACTTACAGTCCAATACGTGAACAATCTCGGCCTGCTGTCACCATAAAGCTCCGGACTGACCTGACTAGTACAATAATCCAAACTTTAGAAAATTAAAAATTAAAATCAAAAGTATTGGTTACTGTGCATGCGGGGACAGGAAATGGAAGGAAGTACCTGCCATCCAGCTTCTATGCTGTTGAGATCTGAGCCGTCGAATGATCCCGAAAGAACCCAAATTTGTGATAGACTGAACTCGTTGACCACTTGGATTGACGGGTCCCACACGTTTATGGTAGCTCGGGCCCCATACACCTCTTGTGATGTTCCAGTGTAGGCGATCGCATGCTAATTTAAGTTACAATTCAATCAGATTTTGATATAGAAAATATGGAAAAAAACAAAGGTGGAAACACAATTCCCGAGAAGATTTTAAGATCATGTGGACCTTATTAATTATTTTGATAAGCATATAATAAATGGGTTGATTTTGCTGATTACTTTGGTGGGGTGGGGGACTGAGGAAGAAGTAAAGTAATACGCAATCTTAAGCAATTAAAAATATGTGGGCCCTTAACCAGGAGAATAATCAACGGTCTGATTTAAATTTCATATATGATCTTTAATTAGGGTTTTACTTTTTCAGATTCTAGAATCTATTTCTTGTAATTACATGAAATATCGTTAATCTAAATTGGAAACCCTAGTTCATGAAGTCAATTATCTCTTCCAGAGTTTCAGGTTAGGGTAAGAAGAAAAGACAGATCGAGAGGTGATGGGGATAATGAATGTGACAGATGTCGATAACTACTTTTCAAACATAAATGAATAATGAAGAAGAAGAAGAGATAAGGGTTGAGGGATGGCGAACCTCATGGCCATTGCCGCTCACGACATCTGGAGCATCGGCTCTTCTTCCAGCAAGACCAAATTTACGTTGTTGTTTCTTCTTCCCGAAATCAAACAACGACTTGGCTCTCAACACATCATCGACTGAGCTCCGACGAATTGGAACTGTTCCCCTTGGGCACCTTGTCCCATTTCTGTGCCACATTTGCCATGCACCTTTCAGTACTACTTCTGCATTTTTACTTGTGTTATTGCTCTTTGAGTCTCTTGTTAACTCTTCTTCTTCTTCTCCTCCCCCTCCTTCTTTCTTCATGGTTTTCATACCAGCAGGCATTGACGGTGGCACTTTCTGTTACATTAAGAAATATTATAATATAATAATAACAAGACATTAAAGAATGCTAGTNCATCTGGCGCATCGGCTCTTCTTCCAGCAAGACCAAATTTACGTTGTTGTTTCTTCTTCCCGAAATCAAACAACGACTTGGCTCTCAACACATCATCGACTGAGCTCCGACGAATTGGAACTGTTCCCCTTGGGCACCTTGTCCCATTTCTGTGCCACATTTGCCATGCACCTTTCAGTACTACTGCATTTTTACTTGTGTTATTGCTCTTTGAGTCTCTTGTTAACTCTTCTTCTTCTTCTCCTCCACCTCCTTCTTTCTTCATGGTTTTCATACCAGCAGGCATTGACGGTGGCACTTTCTGTTACATTAAGAAATATTATAATATAATAATAACAAGACATTAAAGAATGCTAGTCTATGTTATAGTTGATGAATAGATACCTGGATCTTGTGGTTTTTTAAAAGAGGGTGATCGAGAGCTGGCTGTTTTCTTTTATGGACACAATCTATGATATCTCCATCTGGGCTCTGTAAACATGAAACAAAAAAACAAATAAAGATTAAAGAGACTCTTGCATGCTTAATAAATTCTTGTTCTTGAGAAAAGTGATGAGAAGTGAAAATATATACCTCTATGGTGAAGACAGGAGGCTTGTTAATCTTGTGTAAATGCTTTTGAATTCTTTCAAGCCTCAAAGTACTAACTTGACTGGAATCTAAACCAGAAACAACCCCAAATCTATGGAGAGAAAATAGAGCTAGAAGAAAAAAAGGAAGAAGAACACCACCCATTTTTTCATTCAGTGCAGAACCATTACCAACCCTCAAAAAACAAGAGAGGAAAAGGACTCTTTACACACACTCTCTCTAAAATAAATGCTGAAAATGAAGGTTGGTGAAGGATGATAAATAACCTACTTTATCAGCATCAGCATCAAGAGATCATCATTGCCTAGAAATAATGCATTTGGATTCAAACACACAGAGAAGAAGGATAAAAAGAAAGAAAGCAAAGCAGTAAGTATTGTATATGAATTAAAACCTCTCAGAACTACCCAACTAATTAGCATTGGCCCCTTTTATTGCCCTTCTTCAATGTTGTATCTGCCACCATACAACTTTGCCATTAATACTTTTCTTTTTCTTGAAAACTCACACACATGTAGTGTAGATATATACCCCTATTACTTTCTTTTTTTTTTTTTGTTTTTCTTTTAGTTTTCTTTGCTTCTCAGCCTCTCCATCTATTCCATGGCGCGTTTCTTTGCAACTTTTTTTCAACTCCAAGTAGTACTCAATTGGTATACTTTCTAACCTGGCCAACTGCCACGTGGCCTTTCATTCCTATTGCTTCATACCTAATTTCGCTACATTATATCCGAATATGAATACGATATGCCACCATATATATATATATATGTTTAACATAAATTTTGTTCTAATTTATATTTATACTTTACTATATATTATCGTAGTGTAGTGTTAATGTTGGTTTGTTGAGTTTTTGTGAATTTTTTTTTTTTTTTTCCTTACGTTCAGGAGTGTTCAAACCAATTTGTGTATATTTCAACTAATCTCCTAGAGTCATGAAGTTAATGATCAGATAAGTTTCCAGTGATCACGCCTATTAATAATCAAGGTGGATCGAACTCAAGACCTCTTAAGTAATACACCCAAGAGTCTTAATTGACTACTCGACTATCCAATAGTGGTTATCATAAGAGTTTTTGTAAAATTAATTTCAAAAAACTTAATTTTGCTATGAATAAAAAAAATGATTTATTTGTTTCATTTTATATAATATTAATTAAGTACATTTTTGGATGAAATTAAGGTCTTGAAGCATAGTTTAATTAGTTTATCTAGAATTTGGAGTTGGAGGTGATGAAACCCAAGGAAGAAAGAGGGTAATTAATAGTGTTGAAATTTCAACGTGTTGGGGAGGCTTCCATGCTGCTTATATTAATTAATTATTATTATTATTATTATTATTATTGTCATTGAAGCATTGAATTGCAAGCAATTCCTTAATGTGTGCTACAATGCACTATTCTCCATGTGAGTGCGCATCATAACATAAGTCTAATTAATTCAAATCATATATTAATAAATTAATTATAGGAGATACCAAAATCATATGCTAAATAATTAATTGAGTATTATTATTAATACAAAATCATTTATAAAAGATTTATATAAAATGTCATTATATTGATTCTTTTATTTATTAATTATCATATTATTTGTTGTATTATATATTGTGTATAAGAAGTTTTTTGTTACATATGAATTTTATTGAAATTAAATTAATGAAATCGGTAAGCTTCTATTCTCGAATCTCGATCTCGAATACTGAATTTGCTCATTAATTCAAGAGAATTTTGGCTGTCAGCCAGGCCTTTAACTTTCCCAACCTGGAACTCGGATTTTGACCCAAATTAATTAAACTTCATCAAATGACTTTCATCATCCTGTATCAATAATTAAACAATATCAAAGCTTATATATATATATATATATGACAGTCTAGAACAATGGTGATTCCATTCCATTAGATTAATAGCAACTTACTGTTACGAAATTAATAATTTATGTATCTTACTCTCTTCTTTAATGCATAATAATGAGGAAGTAATTTGTTTATGCCAAATTCAGGAGCAAGATCATCCTAAATGTAAATTAACCCTATTATTAATCATCTGTAAAACTAACCAACAAAGCTCAGACCCTATAGCATATTTATTAAGTAGTAAGCTAATTACTAAACTTAATCTATCATTTTGCATCATCTAATATCTAATTAGAATCCTGGTGATCCATTTTAGGGAAACCAAGTTTCATAAAGCTGATAAGAGCAAACCAGGAAATGCACAGATATCCTGTAGATCCCAGGTTTGATTTTCCGTTAGTGTAAAGATAATACATTTGCCCATGATTAATCGAAGAGTCACGGCGGTGGGTTGTTATAGTAACTTTTCTAGGGAATAGTCGAGTACAGAAGTTAGATCGGACATCTCAATTTCAAAAAAAAGATCATACATATATTGTTAAAATAATTTAAGCTAATCAGTGTTTTAATATAATTACGCGTGGATTTTGTTCGCTGAAATAGGTGTTGACACCCAAACAGTGGAGCCCAGCTCATAGGTTATATCTACATATATAAGAATGAAACATAATAAATGAATCAAAATAAAATAACAACTACTTGAGTTAATATAATTAATTAATTTGGAGAAGAGTAGAGAAAAACACATAATAAATGCCTCTATTTCTAGGTGGAACACCGAATTAAAGGATCAGAATTGATGAATAAATAAATTAATTAAGTCACCTCTCTTGAGAAAATAATAAATTTGATTAATAATGGTCCTCTACTCTATGGGTTTATTTATGTCTCCAGGCTCTGGCTTAGCTACTAGCTTTTCATTATCAAATAAATAAAAAGAGAGTCAGACATGCCTAAATTCATTTTACATAATTAAAATTCATTAAAGAATTATCCTAAAATATAAAATTCTTCCTTAAAGAAACCTCATGCATAGTTAATACTACCTTATAATATTAAAATCCAGTAAAAAAGTAAATAGAGGTTGCATGAACTCCTGAATTTGAGTCTCTACAAGCGTTAATATGGGTGATCACTGAAGGATTTACCTCGTCGTCAACTTCAAGATCTCGGATGATTAGTTGAAGTGTAGACAAATTGACCTAGACATTTCCGTCACAAAAAAAGAAAATAGGGTCACCATATTTTTCTAATTTCACTTCATTGCTAAAATCAGATCCTACTTTGACCAAACACAATATGTAAATTATTGCGGCAAATACAGATATATGCATAATTGGGCACACGAGAAATAAGTCAAGAGGGGTATTTTAGTAATTGAGGGAAGAACTCGCTTTTAAGTGAAGTTGGCGTGAAAAGGGGTGACTTGCTATCGAAAATTTATTATAGCAACACCAAAGACCAAACTAGATGTCTGACTGTAAATTTACCAGAATAACCTTAAAAATAATACTTATGAACACAAAAGTATTGACAGATACGTTGAAAGGGATTTACTTAATAATTGTCCTAATTGCATTTTAATAAATGATTTTCAGCCTTTTAGAAAATGTATTATGGAATAATACTAATACTTATTAATCAATTAAAGATCCGTGCGCTTTATTATGAACAATAGTTTCAAAATCAAAAGTCACCACTCCAAAGCCCAAACTATAAATTTGTGGTCATATTGCATTATTGCTAACAAGGTAACTACTAAAACTTTTGAGTAATATTATCTTTACACCACTTTTTATACCATTTTCATTACATCATGATATGACATATACCATATCCACATAAAATTTTAATTATTTTAAAATTTTAATATTATAATAAAATTATTATTAGTAAAATGATCATGGTGTAAGAAAAATAGTGTAAAGAGTGATGTAAAGGTAACTTTTACTCGATCAGTAGTTCCAGAATTCTAAAAAATTAGTTGAAGTATATGTAAACGAACCTAAACACCCCATTCATCAAAAAAATAAAAAATAAAAATTTCGTGGTCATATTAATTAGTGAATAATATAAAGCATTCAATTACTAACTGTGCACATTCATCAACAACTTGAATTAAAAAAGGGTCGATCTACTCGGAATGTAAATACAGATCATGTAAACCATTTGACACAGAAATATAACTCTCATAATTTAACAGATGACTATAAATTATATGACAAACAATTACTAGTTTTCTAATTACAAATGAAAGCTTTACAAATTAGCTTTCTATTTGCATTAGCAGTTGCCAAAATTCATACAAAATTGTGATGAGAGAATATATGGTCTTCAGACCAGTATATGATACCCTGTTGGCTAATTGATTACCCAATTACAAATGACAATAAACAAAATTCGGATGAGACAATTTTGGGTTTGGACCTCTCTTTGTGTGTATATCTGTATCTCCTATGAACAAACACAGACGCCATAAAAAATTCGGCCATAGACTTCCCTCATCATCAGATTATACTTCCACTCTTGAAGAACTTCAAAATTAAAATGGATCGGTGACCACCAACATTTTCAGCCACTTGCCGAGTCATCTTCACTGTCGTCACTGTCATCACTGCATTTGCATATCCAGCAAACGGCAAATGTAAAACAAACTTAAGGCATACCCAGAAGTTCAAAACCAATGTGGAAATAAAGATATTCTTCACCACAACAGACAAGGGTTTTACGAGTATTATGATTGAACAGAAGTACGTTGTACACTATATATATCCTGACCTTTTTTATGTTTTCCTATGGCTATAAGCTGGGGACTACTACTAGACTCTACATTCTTAATATCGGGAAATTTGTGTGGTGTAATATCCCAAGTAGATGGGCCCAAGAGAAGTTAAACCACCATCCAAAACAACCCTTAGATGGTAAATTATCTTGCATGGTTGTGTGCGAAAGTATGATTGGAATAAAGTAGGTAAAAGGAATTCCTATAACTTATTTAAATTCAGGAGAGGACAAAATACTTAATAACTAACAACCAAAAAATAAAAATAAAAAAGATGTTCAATGAAATACCTGTGCTCAGAAAATTTTGATAATCGTCTGGCATCCAAACCTGTAATAAATTTTTGGGCAGCTTGAACATATTCTGTCCCTGCAAGTGCAACATCAAAATAGCAGTACCACTAAGTTTTAATTAAGCATCATTGGATCAGTAAGAGAAAAGAACTTTCAGAACTTGGGGCACGTAATAGCCCAGATGAGGCAAGACTTGAATTTTTCTCAAGAAGAAGCTCCAACTAGTTTATTATCAGTAAATGAGTACCTAGCTCTCTCTCCTCTCTCTCTCAACTACTTGTCTTCTCTAAATGCTCTGCATATTTCTTTTACTTATCTCTTTTGTTCTTTGAATTAGCCAATATCCAGCTTAAGTCTACATATCCTATTCCAGTAAGTCAAATCCTTTCCCTACATCACGCCCTCTTGCACATAAAATGTTATTTTGAATAACTATTTACTAATTAAAACTCAGCCACCCAAGGACAAGCCACCAGATGAAAAGTGACAGAAATGAGACATACCCTTTGTCAACTGAAAGCAATGCAAGGCGCATCTTTCAGCAGCCAGTCTCACTGGAGTACTTCCGTCCTTCAAACATTCAGCAAGTGCAGGACCAAATATTGTCACATTCGCCGCTACTGCTGACGGATTTGCCTGCAAAATATATGCCACAGTAATTCCAAATTTCTTATACCAATCAATCAGTACACTAGTGAGCAATCTTAGTATGATAGCGCCAAAGCAGCAAAACATCATGTACATACTTTTGCAACAGATTTTAGAGCAGACAATGCCCTTCGACGAACTTCACTGGAGTCATCATGCAATGCTAACACTGCCGATGAAAGAATATCAGCAATTGCCTTGGGGTTAGAATGGTCACTTTGAATTTGATGAAGTAAAAGCCTCCCTAATGCCTTGGTTGAAGCTTCACGAAGCGGAAACTATTTTCGTGGAAGTGTCAGAACTTGGCCCAAAAGAAAAAGAAATAAAAAAAAAAAAAGTGGCATAGCTTTCCCGAGTCAGATTACCTTCTCATCTTTCAAGGAGCTTTTGAGACGGTCTACAATTGATGGGAAAACTGGAGACATAAAAACTGCAGAAGGATTGTGCCTAAGCAAGGCAGAGAATGCCAGTACAGAGCCATGTCTAGGAGCCCAGCCAGGAGAAGAAGCTAAATTAAAGAGNATCTACTCGGAATGTAAATACAGATCATGTAAACCATTTGACACAGAAATATAACTCTCATAATTTAACAGATGACTATAAATTATATGACAATCTTATGGACAAACAATTACTAGTTTTCTAATTACAAATGAAAGCTTTACAAATTAGCTTTCTATTTGCATTAGCAGTTGCCAAAATTCATACAAAATTGTGATGAGAGAATATATGGTCTTCAGACCAGTATATGATACCCTGTTGGCTAATTGATTACCCAATTACAAATGACAATAAACAAAATTCGGATGAGACAATTTTGGGTTTGGACCTCTCTTTGTGTGTATATCTGTATCTCCTATGAACAAACACAGACGCCATAAAAAATTCGGCCATAGACTTCCCTCATCATCAGATTATACTTCCACTCTTGAAGAACTTCAAAATTAAAATGGATCGGTGACCACCAACATTTTCAGCCACTTGCCGAGTCATCTTCACTGTCGTCACTGTCATCACTGCATTTGCATATCCAGCAAACGGCAAATGTAAAACAAACTTAAGGCATACCCAGAAGTTCAAAACCAATGTGGAAATAAAGATATTCTTCACCACAACAGACAAGGGTTTTACGAGTATTATGATTGAACAGAAGTACGTTGTACACTATATATATCCTGACCTTTTTTATGTTTTCCTATGGCTATAAGCTGGGGACTACTACTAGACTCTACATTCTTAATATCGGGAAATTTGTGTGGTGTAATATCCCAAGTAGATGGGCCCAAGAGAAGTTAAACCACCATCCAAAACAACCCTTAGATGGTAAATTATCTTGCATGGTTGTGTGCGAAAGTATGATTGGAATAAAGTAGGTAAAAGGAATTCCTATAACTTATTTAAATTCAGGAGAGGACAAAATACTTAATAACTAACAACCAAAAAATAAAAATAAAAAAGATGTTCAATGAAATACCTGTGCTCAGAAAATTTTGATAATCGTCTGGCATCCAAACCTGTAATAAATTTTTGGGCAGCTTGAACATATTCTGTCCCTGCAAGTGCAACATCAAAATAGCAGTACCACTAAGTTTTAATTAAGCATCATTGGATCAGTAAGAGAAAAGAACTTTCAGAACTTGGGGCACGTAATAGCCCAGATGAGGCAAGACTTGAATTTTTCTCAAGAAGAAGCTCCAACTAGTTTATTATCAGTAAATGAGTACCTAGCTCTCTCTCCTCTCTCTCTCAACTACTTGTCTTCTCTAAATGCTCTGCATATTTCTTTTACTTATCTCTTTTGTTCTTTGAATTAGCCAATATCCAGCTTAAGTCTACATATCCTATTCCAGTAAGTCAAATCCTTTCCCTACATCACGCCCTCTTGCACATAAAATGTTATTTTGAATAACTATTTACTAATTAAAACTCAGCCACCCAAGGACAAGCCACCAGATGAAAAGTGACAGAAATGAGACATACCCTTTGTCAACTGAAAGCAATGCAAGGCGCATCTTTCAGCAGCCAGTCTCACTGGAGTACTTCCGTCCTTCAAACATTCAGCAAGTGCAGGACCAAATATTGTCACATTCGCCGCTACTGCTGACGGATTTGCCTGCAAAATATATGCCACAGTAATTCCAAATTTCTTATACCAATCAATCAGTACACTAGTGAGCAATCTTAGTATGATAGCGCCAAAGCAGCAAAACATCATGTACATACTTTTGCAACAGATTTTAGAGCAGACAATGCCCTTCGACGAACTTCACTGGAGTCATCATGCAATGCTAACACTGCCGATGAAAGAATATCAGCAATTGCCTTGGAGTTAGAATGGTCACTTTGAATTTGATGAAGTAAAAGCCTCCCTAAAGCCTTGGTTGAAGCTTCACGAAGCGGAAACTATTTTCGTGGAAGTGTCAGAACTTGGCCCAAAAGAAAAAGAAATAAAAAAAAAAAAAGTGGCATAGCTTTCCCGAGTCAGATTACCTTCTCATCTTTCAAGGAGCTTTTGAGACGGTCTACAATTGATGGGAAAACTGGAGACATAAAAACTGCAGAAGGATTGTGCCTAAGCAAGGCAGAGAATGCCAGTACAGAGCCATGTCTAGGAGCCCAGCCAGGAGAAGAAGCTAAATTAAAGAGTTCCTGAATGAGGTCAGCCAGCTCAGCATCTTCCATGTACTGAAATATCATTATAAGAACACAATTCAACAACAGAGAACAAGAATACTAAATCAATAGGTACACTAAGGACAAATTCTTAAATCAATACTAAAGTCGACAAACATTAAACAAGATGTGGAGAGACATGTAGAAGAAAAATGTAAATTGTAGATATTACAGGAATGAAAGACAATAAGAAGTATCCATCAATTCAACAGACCATGACTAGAACACCCTCTCTAACAATGCTTTAGAAAATATATACTAGTTAATGACATTTTTAATCAACTCAAAAAGAATCTAACAGAAAGCTTCATTGTGCTGGCAAAATGGTGTATATGGCGGTTGGCATGGTGGCACTGATAGAATGCCCCCAGTTGTTTGACAAACAACAGCACCCAACATAAGCGAAGTATTCATACTATGGGCGAAGTTTCCCTCCCAACATGAAAATTAAATGACACAAGTGCAGCAAGTTCCTTAAAATAACTTCACCAAACCTGTGACATGATGCCCAAAATGATTGCAGCAGATATTCGAACTTGGTCATCATCGTGATGAATTAAATCCTTCAGGATAACATAGACACGAGATCTAACAGTACTGCTCACAATCTTCCCAGCATGCTTCAGTACACCTTTTAAAGCAGTCAAAATGGCCTCCCTAATCCCAGCATCGGATTCCTAATCAATCAAATCTTAAAACAATTATGTAAACCAGTTTCGGACCAACTTAATGCAATAATTCAAAATAACAAGCATCACCTGCAAACTTGTCAGAAGGTCACCAACTAAAGGATCAACCCTGGTACTGAGAGCACTAAGCTTTCCAAGTGCAAGAGCAGCACTTGAACGAACAGTCCTGCACACATACATAAGTGTTCGAGCTAACTAAAATGAATGCCAATAACACATAATGCAGCATATAAAGCTAAATGTAAGTTATCATTATTGTTATTGTTATTCTCATATATATAAGCATATACATAATGAAGTAAAATAATCCCAAACATCCTTTTTTCTATAAGAAACTATAAACTTGTTATTCAATTAGTAAAAGAGTACGAAGATACAATTTCTAACTGGGTAACTACAGAGAATCAAAAAACCAGTAGAGGTGTAAAATTTTATACACTTATTTGTAGTGAGTAATAATCCTTCCACTAAAGAAAATAATCACAATCATCAAAAGAGGACTTTCATCTTGAGTACACCGATATTCCTTCAAGCCATTAAATGAATTGTGTGTACTAAAGAAATCCTCAATACTAACCTGGTATTATCCTGTAGACACTTGATAAATGTTGTTTGAAGCTGGGGAAGAAAAGGCTTAAGTGCCATCCCACCCTTTCTTATTATGATGGTTAAGGTAGACAAAATGGCACTCTTCACCTGCCACGGGAACCGATCACCAATAATTCGGATAAGAGGCCTGCATCAACAAATACAACAGAATGTCAGATTTTATAGAACACTGAACTGTAGTTCACACAGGCATCAGAAATTGTGTTAAGGAACACCTAGCTTATAAAGCAATTTATTCAGTGGTCTATTCTCCTAACTTCTAAAACAGCACAAACAGATGAATGAATTTGAGTGCGTAAATGAAAATAAAACATTTAGAACAAAGATTCATTTTTAAAGATTTTTAAACTTCACGTGAACACACAAAAAAAAATGTAACAGTCATGAGTTTCGAAAAATAGACTTTGAACCACAGAAAAGAAACTTTACAAAGAAATTCCAGAACTCGAGAAAATAGGAAAAATGCATCCAAGAGACCTGAACACTCAATCCATTAATGAGGGAGTGAACAGGAAAAACTGGAACTCACAAACAAGGCAATTTTTTCTATTAAGAATAGTGCTTTACCCAATTTGAATCCACCAATAAATATATCAACTTTACTAACATTTAAAACATAGACAACAATTACTAAATAACCACAGCATATACCCTGTTATAGGAATAACAAACTCCTTCAGTGCTGGTTCACTAGTCACTTCAATAAGCTCCCCAAGACCCAGTGCTGCCTGCTCTCTTAATTCAACGGACCCACTTATTAGACCCTACATGTGCAATAAAATATCAGACCGAACTTATAGAAAATGGAAACAGCATTCTGAAATAAGATAAACTCCACACCTGTGCATTTAGTTCACGTTCTTTCCATTCTAAAAATACCTTTTATGATAATTAAAATGCATAAAAAAGAACCATGAAAAAATGGCATTGTAGTTGAGACATCCAAAAGAAATATTTTGGTGATGTTACTATAACTATTAATCTGTTACTGATTTTGTTTTTAAAACGAACAGGAGAAACCAGTGGGATAAAGCCTCCTAAGAAAAGTGACTCAAGTGACAACATAAAATCTAGAATTGAAAATTTCTCAGGGCCCGCAAACAATAACACTTAGTTCACAGATCCTTAAGCAATCAACTTGGCACTAGAGACAAACTACTGAATGATGACCACTTTTCTTTTTTCTTTTTTTTCATTGTTGATAGGAAACAAATTATATCATCAACGAAATAAATCAAAAAGTACGCATGTTGATAAACTAGTTATCCACTAAGAGATAAAAAAGAAGAGACCTCTAACCTACCAAAGAATCTAGGAGCAAAATGGGCTATGTAATACTACAGTACTGGGGGTGGAAGGTTAGCCCCCAGTGACATAACAAATCCCAATGTTTGAAAACTAATTACAAAAGTAGCCACCGGAAAACAATCATAAGAAAAGATCAAGTTGGGAGATTGCTGCTCCCTAATTAAAGTGAATGAAGAAAAAGGGAAAATCTCTAAATTCTGAAGAAATAGATACACAAAATAATGCCCTAAATTTAACTTTGTCCCACAGGAGAGGACCTTCCCCTCCATAATCTTCAAATTTCTTTTGTTTCTATCCAGCCAAATGACCCAAAAAACTGTCAAAACCACAAAATCTGACAATACTGTTGCTTTCTTATTACCCCTAAAAGCCAAAATACTTTCTATAAGAACGGAACAGCAAGAGGGACTGACAACCACATACTGTACTCTGTTAAATTTCTCATTATTTAACTACTTAAGAATAGATTGTTCAATGAAATTACCGGAAGCTCATTTACTTGTAAAAGTGGAGACATAGAATGATACAGGAGAAACAGAAGCTAAAAAGACTCAGACATAAGGATAATTCACTGGGGAAAAGAACTATAGAAGATAATCACAAAATATTTTAATTGAATGCCAAGAAAATAAGTAAGAAAAGAAATACTTGAAGAAATATTGGAAGCAATGGCTTAAGAGCTTTTGGGAGACAGAACCCAGGAATGAGAATTGGCCCTCCCTGCAATTTGAAATAATAAATCATTTTCAGATCAGTTCACATTAAACAAATAAACATCTAAATACGTGAGAACGAATTACAATGGATCATATACCATCATCAGTTTATCTGCAAAGAAACACACACCTTCTTTTTTCTGCGCTCTTTATCTCTGGATGTAGATACAGCATCACGTACTAGCTTTATATATGAAGGCAGCACCTCTTTGGGAACTGAACCAACAACCCTTGACAAAGCCTCCCACGCAACCTGGTGAACAGAGCATAAGATCCAATCTACAATATTGAGGATCAAACGACGGAACACACATAACATATTTAAATATACCCCAACAGTAGCTGAGTCTGGATCACTAAGCAAAATAATCAATGTAGATATCATATTTGGAGCTTCATCAACCAAATATAATTTGCTGTTTTTGTAGAAGTATCCTATCATATATGCAGAACTTCTTCTAATTGAAGCCTGAAATCATACAAGTTACAAATATAAAGTGAGTGAAACTGAGAAAGATAAAAGATATGATGAGCACATCAAAGACATCCACTAGTAATCAAGCATACCTGACTGTCCCCAACACCTTTAAGAAGCTCTGATATCAAAGATTCAATGCCTTCCTCATCTATAACAAAGGCTACTGTTTCTGCAGCTTCCTTGGCCAAAGTTTGAACCTCCTAAATACAAAATAGCAGTAAACAATTTAACATAAGGAAAAAGCAGTATAATTACTCTTAAGAATAATAAAACTAATATGGTACTAAAGCATGATTATTACATCATCTGCTTTAAATATTCTATTTATTTTCAGTTTTCATTCCTCCAAACACATTATGACATGAGTTTTATGAATGAAGTTTTGTGAAGAGGTTGTATATATAACATTATTCTGCTTTAATAGGCCAAATGAGCTGCATGAAAATGACAGGAAGCCATATATATACTGTATAAAAAGAAGGCATGTGAAGCCAATTAACACAGGTAGTCAGGAAAACAAAGTACAATTAAAAAAAAAAAAAACAATTACCGAATCTTCACCACCCATGGCAGAGAGTAAAGCAGGAAGAATAGTGCCAAGGTGAAAATTAAGGCCAGGACCGGCAACCTCTGCTAAAGCTCCAAGAGCATGTGCATTAAAGGCTCTGGATAAATGTCCAAACTTTTAGTAAGAAAGCATTCGCTCTAAACTGAATCTTAAAAACGTGACAAGATAAAAGAGACACATACGATAAT
The DNA here is from genome assembly GCF_008641045.1 of Pistacia vera. Classification (NCBI taxonomy): domain Eukaryota; kingdom Viridiplantae; phylum Streptophyta; class Magnoliopsida; order Sapindales; family Anacardiaceae; genus Pistacia; species Pistacia vera. Next base: position 338,330 of record NW_022196298.1, read on the forward strand.
GGAGGATGGACAAGCTTGGGCAAAATATGAGGTAAAACAGCAGCAGTCCTGACACTAAAATTGTAAAAAAAAAAAAAATATTAATAATAACAATTTAGGATAGGAAAATGTACAAAAACGTAACAGAAGAACAGTGAGTGACAATAATAATATACTGAACAAAATGTTACCTTAATATTTGCTTCAGGCCATCTAGGGCAGTATCAGAGGTTTCATCATCCTCCAAAGCATGTAGAAGAGTTGGGACTATTTCATCAATTGCTTGCATTCCGGCACTCTATGTCAACATATTTATGAGTTATATTATCTTCAGAAAATCATATTTAAAAGATAAAATTCAAAGGGAACCTGAGAATAGAAAGAGAACCTTGAAAAGAGTGCTAAATGCTAAGCCTGCCGACTCACGAACCTCAGGTTCGCTGTTAAGATCAATTAAAAAAAAAAAAAAAATCAGAATGTCTCGTCCAATAAAAATAAAGAAAATCTCAAGTGGAATTAATAAAGGAACAAATACAAAATAACAAACCTATCACATAGGGCTGTCCTGATAGTAGGGATGAGCTCATCCATGAAACTCACCAACTGATTCTTACCAGCACTGGCCATCACTTCACTCAGACCAATGCATACCCCCTGACAGTCATTTGGATATGAGAGTGTGTCAAACAACAGAAATACCAAGCTAAGATTCCTAGCAAGTCTTGAAACACAAATACTTCAACATCATCTGTAATGAGGGAACATAACAAAGAAAAGAGGGGAAAAGGGTTGAAAGCAAGGCCTCCTTAAGTTAAGAGCATTGATGATGCAGACCCAGCAACATCCTAGTCTTACACAACAAAAACGATATATGAAAAGGTGAACTAGAATGGGGATAAAAATATGAAAACCTGTTACCATATATCAAGATCTATCATTGCAGACACTAGGACTTGGATTTTGTTTACGTGTTTGACATTACTACAAGGCTACCTCCGTTGCTATAGCTAAAAACTTAATATAAAATGACAATCAATAAAAAGATATCAAACACATTCCACTGCCAGAAAAGGCAAGCTCGTTTCCCATCTATAACCCTCTCATCTCTCTTCCGGTTTCTCATTCAAATTTACCTGCTGGCTGATAATCTAAAAGATTAGATAATGAGCCAAATATCAATAAAAATTCTGAACAGAATTATCAAGATGATTTGGAACCCCAGTAATTTGTTCTTTATTAAATCAAATACCTAAATCCATAGTCAAGGATGGCAAGACTTTAAGTAAACTATTTGAACATTATAAATATTATCACTTTGAATGGACATACAAAAGAAAGTTCATTCCCGAAAAAGGTCTATTGTATATGAGAGTGTAAGTGACAGCAAACATATTTACATCTAGACCAAATCCTAATTAGAAGTAAAAAAAATAAAACATTAACAAAGCTAAGACTAAGTCATGACATTAAATAATAGTGGAATACAGGAACTCAAAGCATACCATAGTATAACATGTCATAACTATATCTGAATATTTCATCCATTCACAACCTCATGATATAAAAGCTTACACACAATATCAGGGAAAATAAAAACCATATTACTGGAAGAACAAAAATTACTTGTCTTCTGCTAGCATTAGGGTCCTTCAGCCCTCGGGATAGAATTGGTATGATCAAAGGAAGTACTCTTTCCCCAAGCTTCCTAACAAGCTCTCCCAACGATCGTCCAGCAACCTATATTATCACCATGATTTTTTTATTTGAGAAATTTACAAAAGTACCCTAGAAATAGATTAAAAATACACATACGAACCTGCCGCCTCTCAGAGGATGAGGATGCAAGAGAAGAAATTAGTGTATTCATCAAAACTGGCATTATTTCCTTGAGAGTTTTTGGAGTATTCGCCACTATAGTTTTCCACACATGTAATGCAGCCTGACAAGAGGACGGATCATTTCAACTCTAACATTCATGGTTGTCTAAAAAAAATTACATGTCCACAAAACTGAGAAACTAATATATCATACCTGACGCACTGAAATACTGACATCAGTCCGAACCATATACAGAGCAGCAAGAACTTCATTACGCTTTTCCCTTCCAAGCACCTCAATGATAGCACGTCCATGTGCTTCAGTACTAGCACCTTCATCATCACTGCCACCCTCAAGTAAAGCTTTTCCAGAAGTCCCAGCAACCTAGACAATATATATAAGTAAGATATAGCTAAAGCATAAGAATTATTTGGACTAGGAAAGAAATTAAGAAATATTAACCTTAAACAAGAGATCTCCCAAAAGTTCCACAGAGCTTTGTCGGATACGCCAACTATCATTGAAAATACCATCCTCTACAGCCGGAAGGAGCAAAGGTAATGACCTGAGACCAAAGAAGTAGATATGAGTGCTTGAAGATAATTTAACATTTTAACATTAAAACCATTCAGGAAGACAGCAAATCATGGCAGATTTCATACATAAAAAGTAGAAAAAATAATTTATTAATTAACCTTCCTTCTTGAACATTTTTGTAATACAATTTGCTTCATCCTTTTCAATATATTTTCAGTATTAAAAATAAATTCAGAGACACACCAGGAAGACATGCCAAACATGAATCAATACTAAGCAAATAAATAGTCATTTTAAATGAAGTGTGTGTACGTTGTTGCATAGTGCTCCACAAGGATATGTCCAGCACCCAATGCTGCATCACGCACAGATTCATTCTCATCGGCAAGACCTGTATAAAAATAAAAAGAATTACATTAAAACTTAACAACAATCCTCAAAGAAAGTCCAAATTGAGATGAGTATATACTCCACACCAAAGAAAAATGTATTTACCATCTAAGATCGCAGGCAGCACTTGCTGCAAGTAGTTCTGGAATTGCACACCTAATGATCTTGGCAGATACTAGAAACAAATTTCCATAAAATAGGGAACAGTTATATGGAGCCTAGCCAAAGCAAACATGTAAAAGAAAAAATGAACAGTCAGACAACATGAGGTTTCACCTTGAAAAGTGTTAGATATCCATCACGTACAGAAGCTCTCTGATGGGAGCAGTTTCGAATAATATCTGGAAGAATATGTTCAAAGTATATGGTGCCAAGTGCAGCTAACACCTGCGAGATAGATAGATAGAGAATGCTTAAGCAACCGCAACCAAATTGAAATCACAGAAGGAAATGTCATCCCTAAAATTTTACAGAGTTTACTTTATAGCAATGAAAAGAAACACCTTGCTGGGTACCTATAACAGATACTAGAAAACAAATGGTTTCGTGCATTATATAGATATATATAGTACTGCCATTTTAAACGATTCATTGACTGCCTTATTACAGCATAATGTATCAACAATTGCATTATTACAATGAATACAGTATTTAATACATTAACCATACAAATGCAATAAAAATCTAATTTTTATACACAAATAATAAAATAGCAGTGAAAACCACCACACTCTTAAAAGCAGCAATAATAAGAAACAAAAAATTAAAAAAGGTCCCAAAGAAAAAAATTAAACTACGGCAAAAGCTATATGAACTAGAAAGAGCATAACAATTAGCCCCTTAAATGGAAAATTTCAGACCGTAAAAGAGCATTAAAGTTAATCCTTCTGCATAGATTAAACAACACAAAGCAACAATAAATAAGTACTATGAAGAAGAAAATTGATTATAGAGGCAGCCCAAAAGAAAAAGAAAACATAACAAACTTTTGAATACTTTCACAGCAGGGCATAACTTGAAACCAGAAGATATGACCATGAGGAATGATCCATTATGGACTAAATTAAAGATCTTTTAATATCATAATGGATAAAAGTGAAATATATAACGGATAATTCTAACCTCACTCAGTCCTTGAGCAGCTCCAGAGCGCTCAACATTACTATTATCAGATTTTAGAGTATCTAACAACCATGGTACAAGGTCTGGAAAGTTTTCTTCTCCCATTCCTCTTATAAGGGATCCAAGGGCCCTCGCTGCAACAGATCTAACTTCTGGAATTGGATCCACAAGCACCTGTTTTTATTTTCAATAGAAAAATCATGAGAAAATGTTCATATAGGGAATCATGAGAAAGTGAAAAAGATGTAAAAAAATCCAGTAAAAAGTATATAAAACTCCAGTAATATAAAAAATTACCTTTTTCACTTCAGGAAGGAGCAACCCTATATAGGGAATCATATCCTTTGGTTCAGTAACCAATGAACACATATTTCCAACTATTTGTGCAGCTTTCTTTTTGGTTTCAGCGCTTCTCTCCCTTAGACCTCTATGTACAATAGGCACCAATAGAGCAAGAGAAGGTGCATCTACTGAATTTACAAAAGTTGTCTGCAAAACACAACAAACATTTATGGCAAAAAACAAGACAAGCAAACTATAACGGGAAAATTACATTTTTATCCACAAAACCTTACATGGAGGAGTATATCAAGAGAATATCTTGTGTGGTCATTGGGGTCAGTAAGACCCATCAAAAGAGTAGGGACAAGAGAAGCTATTTCAGGATTCTTTATCACACTCCCAACCTAAGAATAATAATAAAACATATTAAAATCAAATAGTAACAAGAAAAAACAGTATTTAATATCATAAAGCAATTATACCTGCTGAAGTGCTGTCTGCCCAGCTGACTGGACTTTGGGATGTGTATCTGTTAAAACCTGAAGTCAGAATAAAAATCACTGTCAGACAATATAAGAAGCAGACAAAGACCCAATAAAACAGGGAAGCAAAATGATGAGTTATTCAGTTGAACCTCAGTCAATTTTGGCACGATCTTTGGAAGGCACTGAGATAGTTGTTGAGGAGCACAGTAAGCCATAGCACCAAGTAGTTGTACACTGCTTTGTTTTGTGCGCCAAGCTTTGTCTTCAAGACCCTAAGCGGTATTGGGGCAAAAGAAAATGTAGACGAATGCAGGATAAGATAGGGCAACAAATTTTTGCGATACAGAACCATGAGACCTTTCACCGGGAAAATGCAAAAATTGCATTGTAGAAAGATTTCCTTCTCATAATTATAAATCTTGGTCAACCATACTTTATCTGTATTATTATATAAATATGTACATTCTGAGGTACAGATCTAAATCTGAACTTAAACTCTCGCGTGGAAGAGTTAACTCTAGAATGCAAAACTTGATAAGATTTTTTGTTTTTATCTTGATCCTACCAGATTAAATCACCAAAAGACAAAATTAAAAAAATTCTTCCATAAAAGAACTTAAGTGGATTTTAAGAAAATGCAGACATCTGCAAGAGAGAACTATTTATATCCAAGGGCAGTCTTAACTGCTGCTCTGTTCCAATAAAAGGTAGATCCGACAAGCCAAACTAGTTTTTATTTTACTCCCAAAAAGAAAAAGAAAAACAAGGAGTATCATCCCAAGCATACCGAAGAATACAGAACGTGTAACAAATACACTATGTACTTGGACAAGAAAAGATGAAAATGCATGATACTTTTTACATTTATGATATGAGGAAAATTTTGCAGCATCAAGAAGCCTATCATGAAAAGATGACCAAGATTTTGAAAAACTGAACACAAAAAATTAGGCAGAGCATCTTTATCTCTAGCAAACCTGATGGAAATTATGGAAACTACAATAAAGGAAATTAGATAGAGCATTATACTAGAATTAAAACCTTTAATAGTGATGGCAGGACAAGCTTCACCCCCTGGGCACTAAGTTGAGACATCATTGCACGAGCAGCACTATCAGCAGCTTCACGAACAGCAACAACTTGATCGGAGAAAGAAACCAAAAGCAATGGTAGCATTTGGATCACATACCTGGATCAGAAGTGGTGAAAAGGACCAGATAAACTAGTTCATTAAGAATAAATTATACAGAGACAAAAATGCTCATAAATATTGTTTACGTACGGTTCAAACAATCTCCCAAGCATTTCACAAAGGCACTCAAAAGCCAGTAAAGACCCTTCNCCCCCCCCCCCCCCCAAAAAAGAAAAAGAAAAAAAAACCAATCCACTGAATATCTGATAAAATAGCCAGATCACCCATTGCAAGTTACAGTACCAACTAGCTTCATACTTTTTATAGTCAATGAAGGGGACAGTTTGTGTTAATACTCTAATAATTGACTAATTTGTTAAGGTATAAAAGCCCTTTCAACAGAAAGCTGCACCAACCTCTTGTAATGCGTTGATGAGGTATAGTGCTTCCAAAAGATCCACATGCAACTAAACTCATTTTCAGTAGCACTTGAGTTGCCACATTGGATTCAGATTTGGAACATAAATAGAGATGCAAGCTTATAGTCCCCCTCCCTTAAAATAGAGACACGCACAAACATTTTCTCTTTTGGGGATTTGGAGAGTGGGAAGGGAGGGCTTAAAGTCACTAGAATCCTTACAAGCTGAGTTAGCACTACCTTAAATTTTTATTCAACAAAGTCACCAAAATTTATGATAATGCAAAGTATTGGTAAAACTAGGGGCCAATAATACCTGTCTGCAAAACCTTCTCTTAGTACAGCCACAATGCCATACTTCTTCAGGGAAGAAAGTCCTAATCCCTTAACCACTCCAGCAAGTCCAAATGCTGCTCCACGACGTTCTCCATATTTGTCGCTTTTCATTAGCTGATCCAACAGCCCAGAAACGAGTGCTGGTGCATCATCCTATGCAAGAAATTGTAACATTAATTTAAAAGCAACTTTTAATCTCCATTAAAAACCCAGAAATGGTCAAAGGCATAATTAATCTGTAAAACATCTAACAGACCATGCAGAAATGCCTAACAATAAATAAGAACACAAACTAAAATCCTATCCAAGCAACATCTTACATACTTGCATTGATTGCATTAATGGAGACAGGCATGATGAGACTGCCCGCTGAACAGCTTCTGATGGAGTGTTTAATACATCCAACAACTTCTCTACAACAGCATGAACTTTAGGATCATCCTGTTACAAAGAAAGGAGAGTCAAAAATGAATATCAAATGCATATCCACTCAAAAAAATAAATAAATAAATAAAGACAAAAATGTTGTATATGCTCAAATTGGTACCTTCTCCAAATGTTTTGCTAGGGCTCCAGTAAAAATTACTACACCCTCGCGAACCAGACAAATCATGGCAGATTTCATAAAAAAAGTAGAAAAAATAATTATTAATTAACCTTCCTTCTTGAACATTTTTGTAATACAATTTGCTTCATCCTTTTCAATATATTTTCAGTATTAAAAAAAATTCAGAGACAACACAGGAAGACATGCCAAACATGAATCAATGCTAAGCACATAAATAGTCATTTTAAATGAGTGTGTGTACGTTGTTGCATAGTGCTCCACAAGGATATGTCCAGCACCCAATGCTGCATCACGCACAGATTCATTCTCATCGGCAAGACCTGTTAAAAAATAAAAAGAATTACATTAAAACTTAACAACAATCCTCAAAGAAAGTCCAAATTGAGATGAGTATATACTCCACACCAAAGAAAAATGTATTTACCATCTAAGATCGCAGGCAGCACTGCTGCAAGTAGTTCTGGAATTGCACACCTAATGATCTTGGCAGATACTAGAAACAATTTCCATAAAATAGGGAACAGTTATATGGAGCCTAGCCAAAGCAACCATGTAAAAGAAAAAATGAACAGTCAGACAACATGAGGTTTCACCTTGAAAAGTGTTAGATATCCATCACGTACAGAAGCTCTCTGATGGGAGCAGTTTCGAATAATATCTGGAGAATATGTTCAAAGTATATGGTGCGCGAGTGCAGCTAACACCTGCAAGATAGATAGACAGAGAATGCTTAAGCAACCGCAACCAAATTGAAATCACAGAAGGAAATGTCATCCCTAAAATTTTACAGAGTTTACTATAGCAATAAGAAAAGAAACCCTTGCTGGGTACCTATAACAGATACTAGAAAACAAATGGTTTCGTGCATATATAGATATATATAGTACTGCCATTTTAAACGATTCATTGACTGCCTTATACGCATAATGTATCAACAATTGCATTATTACAATGAATACAGTAATTAATACATTAACCATACAAATGCAATAAAAATCTAATTTTTATACACTAAACTAATAAATAGCAGTGAAAACCCCACACTTAAAAGCAGCATAATAAGAACAACAAATACAAAAAAGGTCCCAAAGAAAAAATTAAACTCGGCAAAAGCTTATGAACTAGAAGAGCATAACTTAGCCCTTAATGGAAAATTTCATAGTAAAGAGATCAGTTAATCCTTCTGCATAGATTAACAACACAAAGCAACAATAAATAAGTACTATGAAGAAGAAAATTGATTATAGAGGCAGCCCAAAAGAAAAAAAAACATAACAAAATTTTGATACTTTCACAGCAGGCATAACTTGAAACCAGAAGATATGACATGAGGAATTATCCATTATGGACTAAATTAAAGATCTTTTAATATATAAGGATAAAAGTGAAATATATAAAGGTAATTAACCTCACTCAGTCCTTGAGCAGCTCCAGAGCGCTCAACATTACTATTACAGATTTTAGAGTATCTAACAACCATGGTACAAGGTCTGGAAAGTTTCTTCTCCCATTCCTCTTATAAGGGATCCAAGGGCCCTCGCTGCAACAGATCTAACTTCTGGAATTGGATCCACAAGACCTGTTTTTTTTCAATTAAAAATCATGAGAAAATGTTCAATAGGGGATCATGAGAAAGTGAAAAAGATGTAAAAAAATCCAGTAAAAAGTATATAAAAACCAGTAATATTAAAAATTACCTTTTTCACTTCGGAAGGAGCAACCTATATAGGGAATCAATCCTTGGTTCAGTTACCAATGACACATATTTCCAACTATTTGTGCAGCTTTCTTTTGGTTTCAGCGCTTCTCTCCCTTAGACCTCTATGTACAATAGGCACCAATAGAGCAAGAGAAGGTGCATCTACTGAATTTACAAAAGTTGTCTGCAAAACACAACAAACATTATGGGAAAAAACAAGACAAGCAAACTATAACGGGAAATTACATTTTATCCACAAACCTTACATGGAGGAGTATATCAAGAGAATATCTTTGTGTGGTCATTGGGGTCAGTAAGACCCATCAAAAGAGTAGGGACAAGAGAAGCTATTTCAGGATTCTTATCACACTCCCAACCTAAGAATAATAATAAAACATATTAAAATCAAATAGTAACAAGAAAAAACAGTATTATTATCATAAAGCAATTATACCTGCTGAAGTGCTGTCTGCCCAGCTGACTGGACTTTGGGATGTGTATCGGTTAAAACCTGAAGTCAGAATAAATCACTGCAGACCATATAAGAAGCAGACAAAGACCCAATAAAACAGGGAAGCAAAATGATGAGTTATTCAGTTGAACTCAGAAACTGAATCTTAAAAAAGTGACAAGATAAAAGAGACACATACGATAATGGAGGATGGACAAGCTTGGGCAAAATATGAGGTAAAACAGCAGCAGTCCTGACACTAAAATTGTAAAAAAAAAAAAAAATATTAATAATAACAATTTAGGACAGGAAAATGTACAAAAACGTAACAGAAGAACAGTGAGTGACAATAATAATATACTGAACAAAATGTTACCTTAATATTTGCTTCAGGCCATCTAGGGCAGTATCAGAGGTTTCATCATCCTCCAAAGCATGTAGAAGAGTTGGGACTATTTCATCAATTGCTTGCATTCCGGCACTCTATGTCAACATATTTATGAGTTATATTATCTTCAGAAAATCATATTTAAAAGATAAAATTCAAAGGGAACCCGAGAATAGAAAGAGAACCTTGAAAAGAGTGCTAAATGCTAAGCCTGCCGACTCACGAACCTCAGGTTCGCTGTTAAGAGAAATTAAAAAAAAAAAAAAAAAAAAAGAATGTCTCGTCCAATCAAAATAAAGAAAATCTCAAGTAGAATTAATAAAGGAACAAATACAAAATAACAAACCTATCACATAGGGCTGTCCTGATAGTAGGGATGAGCTCATCCATGAAACTCACCAACTGATTCTTACCAGCACTGGCCATCACTTCACTCAGACCAATGCATACCCCCTGACAGTCATTTGGATATGAGAGTGTGTCAAACAACAGAAATACCAAGCTAAGATTCCTAGCAAGTCTTGAAACACAAATACTTCAACATCATCTGTAATGAGGGAACATAACAAAGAAAAGAGGGGAAAAGGGTTGAAAGCAAGGCCTCCTTAAGTTAAGAGCATTGATGATGCAGACCCAGCAACATCCTAGTCTTACACAACAAAAACGATATATGAAAAGGTGAACTAGAATGGGGATAAAAATATGAAAACCTGTTACCATATATCAAGATCTATCATTGCAGACACTAGGACTTGGATTTTGTTTACGTGTTTGACATTACTACAAGGCTACCTCCGTTGCTATAGCTAAAAACTTAATATAAAATGACAATCAATAAAAAGATATCAAACACATTCCACTGCCAGAAAAGGCAAGCTCGTTTCCCATCTATAACCCTCTCATCTCTCTTCCGGTTTCTCATTCAAATTTACCTGCTGGCTGATAATCTAAAAGATTAGATAATGAGCCAAATATCAATAAAAATTCTGAACAGAATTATCAAGATGATTTGGAACCCCAGTAATTTGTTCTTTATTAAATCAAATACCTAAATCCATAGTCAAGGATGGCAAGACTTTAAGTAAACTATTTGAACATTATAAATATTATCACTTTGAATGGACATACAAAAGAAAGTTCATTCCCGAAAAAGGTCTATTGTATATGAGAGTGTAAGTGACAGCAAACATATTTACATCTAGACCAAATCCTAATTAGAAGTAAAAAAAATAAAACATTAACAAAGCTAAGACTAAGTCATGACATTAAATAATAGTGGAATACAGGAACTCAAAGCATACCATAGTATAACATGTCATAACTATATCTGAATATTTCATCCATTCACAACCTCATGATATAAAAGCTTACACACAATATCAGGGAAAATAAAAACCATATTACTGGAAGAACAAAAATTACTTGTCTTCTGCTAGCATTAGGGTCCTTCAGCCCTCGGGATAGAATTGGTATGATCAAAGGAAGTACTCTTTCCCCAAGCTTCCTAACAAGCTCTCCCAACGATCGTCCAGCAACCTATATTATCACCATGATTTTTTTATTTGAGAAATTTACAAAAGTACCCTAGAAATAGATTAAAAATACACATACGAACCTGCCGCCTCTCAGAGGATGAGGATGCAAGAGAAGAAATTAGTGTATTCATCAAAACTGGCATTATTTCCTTGAGAGTTTTTGGAGTATTCGCCACTATAGTTTTCCACACATGTAATGCAGCCTGACAAGAGGACGGATCATTTCAACTCTAACATTCATGGTTGTCTAAAAAAAATTACATGTCCACAAAACTGAGAAACTAATATATCATACCTGACGCACTGAAATACTGACATCAGTCCGAACCATATACAGAGCAGCAAGAACTTCATTACGCTTTTCCCTTCCAAGCACCTCAATGATAGCACGTCCATGTGCTTCAGTACTAGCACCTTCATCATCACTGCCACCCTCAAGTAAAGCTTTTCCAGAAGTCCCAGCAACCTAGACAATATATATAAGTAAGATATAGCTAAAGCATAAGAATTATTTGGACTAGGAAAGAAATTAAGAAATATTAACCTTAAACAAGAGATCTCCCAACAGTTCCACAGAGCTTTGTCGGATACGCCAACTATCATTGAAAATACCATCCTCTACAGCCGGAAGGAGCAAAGGTAATGACCTGAGACCAAAGAAGTAGATATGAGTGCTTGAAGATAATTTAACATTTTAACATTAAAACCATTCAGGAAGACAGCAAATCATGGCAGATTTCATACATAAAAAGTAGAAAAAATAATTTATTAATTAACCTTCCTTCTTGAACATTTTTGTAATACAATTTGCTTCATCCTTTTCAATATATTTTCAGTATTAAAAATAAATTCAGAGACAACACAAGGAAAGACATGCCAAACATGAATCAATGCTAAGCACATAAATAGTCATTTTAAATGAAGTGTGGTACGTTGTTGCATAGTGCTCCACAAGGATATGTCCAGCACCCAATGCTGCATCACGCACAGATTCATTCTCATCGGCAAGACCTGTATAAAAAATAAAAAGAATTACATTAAAACTTAACAACAATCCTCAAAGAAAGTCCAAATTGAGATGAGTATATACTCCACACCAAAGAAAAATGTATTTACCATCTAAGATCGCAGGCAGCACTGCTGCAAGTAGTTCTGGAATTGCACACCTAATGATCTTGGCAGATACTAGAAACAAATTTCCATAAAATAGGGAACAGTTATATGGAGCCTAGCCAAAGCAACCTGTAAAAGAAAAAATGAACAGTCAGACAACATGAGGTTTCACCTTGAAAAGTGTTAGATATCCATCACGTACAGAAGCTCTCTGATGGGAGCAGTTTCGAATAATATCTGGAAGAATATGTTCAAAGTATATGGTGCGCGAGTGCAGCTAACACCTGCAGATAGATAGACAGAGAATGCTTAAGCAACCGCAACCAAATTGAAATCACAGAAGGAAATGTCATCCCTAAAATTTTACAGAGTTTACTTATAGCAATGAGAAAAGAAACCCTTGCTGGGTACCTATAACAGATACTAGAAAACAAATGGTTTCGTGCATATATAGATATATATAGTACTGCCATTTTTAAACGATTCATTGACTGCCTTATACGCATAATGTATCAACAATTGCATTATACAATGAATACAGTAATTAATACATTAACCATACAAATGCAATAAAAATCTAATTTTTATACACTAAATAATAAATAGCAGTGAAAACCCCCACACTTAAAAGCAGCATAATAAGAACAACAAATACAAAAAAGGTCCCAAAGAAAAAATTAAACTACGGCAAAAGCTATATGAACTAGAAGAGCCTAACAATTAGCCCTTATGGAAAATTTCAAGTAAAGAGATAAAGTTAATCCTTCTGCATAGATTAAACAACACAAAGCAACAATAAATAAGTACTATGAAGAAGAAAATTGATTATAGAGGCAGCCCAAAAGAAAAAAAAACATAACAAATTTTGAATACTTTCACAGCAGGCATAACTTGAAACCAGAAGATATGACATGAGGAATTATCCATTATGGACTAAATTAAAGATCTTTTAATATATAAGGATAAAAGTGAAATATATAAAGGATAATTTAACCTCACTCAGTCCTTGAGCAGCTCCAGAGCGCTCAACATTACTATTACAGATTTTAGAGTATCTAACAACCATGGTACAAGGTCTGGAAAGTTTCTTCTCCCATTCCTCTTATAAGGGATCCAAGGGCCCTCGCTGCAACAGATCTAACTTCTGGAATTGGATCCACAAGACCTGTTTTATTTTCAATATAAAAATCATGAGAAAATGTTCATATAGGGGATCATGAGAAAGTGAAAAAGATGTAAAAAAATCCAGTAAAAAGTATATAAAAACCAGTAATATTAAAAATTACCTTTTTCACTTCGGAAGGAGCAACCTATATAGGGAATCAATCCTTGGTTCAGTTACCAATGAACACATATTTCCAACTATTTGTGCAGCTTTCTTTTGGTTTCAGCGCTTCTCTCCCTTAGACCTCTATGTACAATAGGCACCAATAGAGCAAGAGAAGGTGCATCTACTGAATTTACAAAAGTTGTCTGCAAAACACAACAAAACAGTTAGGGGAAAAAACAAGACAAGCAAACTATAACGGGAAAATTACATTTTTATCCACAAAACCTTACATGGAGGAGTATATCAAGAGAATATCTTGTGTGGTCATTGGGGTCAGTAAGACCCATCAAAAGAGTAGGGACAAGAGAAGCTATTTCAGGATTCTTTATCACACTCCCAACCTAAGAATAATAATAAAACATATTAAAATCAAATAGTAACAAGAAAAAACAGTATTTATTATCATAAAGCAATTATACCTGCTGAAGTGCTGTCTGCCCAGCTGACTGGACTTTGGGATGTGTATCAGTTAAAACCTGAAGTCAGAATAAAAATCACTGTCAGACAATATAAGAAGCAGACAAAGACCCAATAAAACAGGGAAGCAAAATGATGAGTTATTCAGTTGAACCTCAGTCAATTTTGGCACGATCTTTGGAAGGCACTGAGATAGTTGTTGAGGAGCACAGTAAGCCATAGCACCAAGTAGTTGTACACTGCTTTGTTTTGTGCGCCAAGCTTTGTCTTCAAGACCCTAAGCGGTATTGGGGCAAAAGAAAATGTAGAAGAATGCAGGATAAGATAGGGCAACAAATTTTTGCGATACAGAACCATGAGACCTTTCACCGGGAAAATGCAAAAATTGCATTGTAGAAAGCTTTCCTTCTCATAATTATAAATCTTGGTCAACCATACTTTATCTGTATTATTATATAAATATGTACATTCCGAGGTACAGATCTAAATCTGAACTTAAACTCTCACGAGGAAGAGTTAACTCTGGAATGCAAAACTTGATAAGATTTTTTGATTTTATCTTGATCCTACCAGATTAAATCACCAAAAGACAAAATTAAAAAAATTCTTCCATAAAAGAACTTAAGTGGATTTTAAGAAAATGCAGACATCTGCAAGAGAGAACTATTTATATCCAAGGGCAGTCTTAACTGCTGCTCTGTTCCAATAAAAGGTAGATCCGACAAGCCAAACTAGTTTTTATTTTACTCCCAAAAAGAAAAAGAAAAGCAAGGAGTATCATCCCAAGCATACCGAAGAATACAGAACATGTAACAAATAAACTATGCACTTGAACAAGAAAAGATGACAATGCATGATACTTTTTACATTTATGATATGAGGAAAATTTTGCAGCATCAAGAAGCCTATCATGAAAAGATGACCAAGATTTTGAAAAACTGAACACAAAAAATTAGGCAGAGCATCTTTATCTCTAGCAAACCTGATGGAAATTATGGAAACTACAATAAAGGAAATTAGATAGAGCATTATACTAGAATTAAAACCTTTAATAGTGATGGCAGGACAAGCTTCACCCCCTGGGCACTCAGTTGAGACATCATTGCACGAGCAGCACTATCAGCAGCTTCACGGACAGCAACAACTTGATCGGAGAAAGAAACCAAAAGCAATGGTAGCATTTGGATCACATACCTGGATCAGAAGTGGGGAAAAGGACCAGATAAAGTAGTTCATTAAGAATAAATTATACAGAGACAAAAATGCTCATAAATATTGTTTACGTACGGTTCAAACAATCTCCCAAGCATTTCACAAAGGCACTCAAAAGCCAGTAAAGACCCTTCACGATGCTTCGCAGAATTCCTGTGGTTCACAGGAAAAATAAGATCAACTAATGTTGAACATTCGATGGATTTAGCTGCACAAAAGCTTCAGTCTCTTATGATACAAACGAATGACAAACTATCATGAGAACAATAGCAGAAGAAAGAAAACCAACAACAAAAACAATTTTGGGCTTCTATCTCTTTAGAGTTTGAGTATCATTCTTCTCCATTCATCATAATTGGGAAGCTTCAATATTGTAGCAGGATGGTTTATGCTCTGTTGATTGGGGTTTTTTTGTAGGATTTAGTTTAATTTATTGATTTTGGTACAGTAAATGACATCTCTCAAGTCCATATGCGGGCCACACCTTATTGTTCTGGTTAGGTTCTCCCCTTTTTTTTTGGTATCTTCTTTTAGTCTTAACATAGATTTTCTTGTTTCCTAGCCGCCGCCAACACCACGCACCCCCCCCCCCCCCCCCCCCCCCCCCCCCCCAAAAAAGAAAAAGAAAAAAAAACCAATCCACTGAATATCTGATAAAATAGCCAGATCACCCATTGCAAGTTACAGTACCAACTAGCTTCATACTTTTTATAGTCAATGAAGGGGACAGTTTGTGTTAATACTCTAATAATTGACTAATTTGTTAAGGTATAAAAGCCCTTTCAACAGAAAGCTGCACCAACCTCTTGTAATGCGTTGATGAGGTATAGTGCTTCCAAAAGATCCACATGCAACTAAATTCATTTTCAGTAGCACTTGAGTTGCCACATTGGATTCGGATTTGGAACATAAATAGAGATGCAAGCTTATGGTCCCCCTCCCTTAGAATAGAGACACGCACAAACATTTTCTCTTTTGGGGAATTGGAGAGTGGGAAGGGAGGGCTTAAAGTCACTAGAATCCTTACAAGCAGAATTAGCACTACCCTTAAATTTTTATTCAACAAAGTCACCACAATATATGATAATGCAAAGTATTGGTAAAACTAGGGGCCAATAATACCTGTCTGCAAAACCTTCTCTTAGTACAGCCACAATGCCATACTTCTTCAGGGAAGAAAGTCCTAATCCCTTAACCACTCCAGCAAGTCCAAATGCTCCTCCACGACGTTCTCCATATTTGTCGCTTTTCATTAGCTGATCCAACAGCCCAGAAACAAGTGCTGGTGCATCATCCTATGCAAGAAATTGTAACATTAATTTAAAAGCAACTTTTAGTCTCCATTAAAAACCCAGAAATGGTCAAAGGCATAATTAATCTGTAAAACATCTAACAGACCATGCAGATATGCCTAACAATAAATAAGAACACAAACTAAAATCCTATCCAAGCAACATCTTACATACTTGCATTGATTGCATTAATGGAGACAGGCATGATGAGACTGCCCGCTGAACAGCTTCTGATGGAGTGTTTAATACATCCAACAACTTCTCTACAACAGCATGAACTTTAGGATCATCCTGTTACAAAGAAAGGAGAGTCAAAAATGAATATCAAATGCATATCCACTCAAAAAAATAAATAAATAAATAAAGACAAAAATGTTGTATATGCTCAAATTGGTACCTTCTCCAAATGTTTTGCTAGGGCTCCAGTAAAAATTACTACACCCTCGCGAACCAGATCATATTTTTCTTCATCTGATGCCTACGCAAGAACAAGAAATATCTAAGATACTGCAGGTTCCATAGAAACTTGCAAATATGAAGGCCACATAGTATTTCAGCCATTCTAAACAAAAATAGATCTAAGAAACATTTCAATCAAAAAGAAAGTGCAACTTATAAAAGAGACTAACCTTCTTGTTTAAGTAGTTTTCAAAAATTGGAAATAACAAAGAAACATTATCCTTCCCGTGCTTATCAATAATCATGATACCAGCATTAAGCATTCTTCCTCGAACATCAGCATTAGGATCAGCCTGAGATACAAAAGCATTCAAAACTGGGTAACACTGCCATTTAATCTTTTTATTTTAGGTCACATTAACAATCCTTGAAGTGATACCTTAGAATAAAAATCCATAGTTAATTAATTCTAGTTTAAAATTAATACAAGAAGGAAAATATTGTTGAAAAGGAATAGGAAAGTTGAAAGGCAGTCGACAAAAGTTTGGAACAAGCTAAAGGCCTACACAAATTTTCTATAAAAATATATAATGAACAGCTCTAAAAAATTAGTATATAGAAAATCAGTAATATCTCAGAAAGCTAAGACAGTCTACCAACAAATAAAACAAAGAAAATATTAACTTTTCAACACTTTTGCTACAACAATGCCAGGTCCAATTAACAAGGCTATCTAAATTTTAAACATCAGTACCAAAATTCATAATAGAACAGTAAGAAAATCTTACAAGCGCTCGTGATATTAGGAATGTCATAACAACAGGAAGGTCTTTTGTTCTCAGAACATCAGCAGCAGAATGTAAAGCCAGAGCTATGCCTTGTCTGCCTAGCCAACCAGAATCAATGCTGTCCTCACCTAAACCAGCATCACGGACGTACAAAGAAAATAATGTTGAAAGTGATTCCTGAAATTATTGTAATATCATTAGAAATATGCCATCACCAAATGAGGACAGAAGTGAAGAAGAAAATTAACCTGTATAGAATCTGGATGTTCATCCAAAGCAGCAGCTAATGCCTCCGCAGCAGCCAAGCGGACATTTTGATTAATATGAGAAAGTGCTTTGAAAAGTCCAGAATAATCAGTTCCAAAGTCATACCCATAGCGGTCCCATATATCCTCTGCTGCTTCTGCAACTGACTGAAGACATTGAAAATTTTAGAGTGGATGACTCTTCAATAGGCAGACAAGCTATTACAATAATTATTATTGTTACAGCAAAGAAACGTAAGTAGAGTTACAGCAACAGCTATCTGATTAAGAGAGCAAAGTAAATCTCATCTTTGAAATATACAAGCAACACTCGGTAACTTGGGTAGGACAAACATGCAGCTTATCTGAACCATTAAACTTAACTGCCCATACATTTAACCACCAAAGGATGTCTACAACATAGCATAAACAGCATATCCTTAATGTTGGAACAAGTGGTATGCCCCACACTAACTCCCGCAGGAAGAAAAAATTACTTTAGAAAATAATATTGAAATGCTTACATTTTCATTTTAATTCAGAAATGCACAGTAGACTAATAGTTAACTAATATATGAATGTTTAGTGTTATTTTTTCTGTTGGATAGGAAGGGTAACATTTTTACATGAATGTTAATTGTTTTTTTTTTTTTTTTGATAGGAACCATAGAAACGTATATTAATGTCAAAAATCCACTGCTACAAAAATAACCCATCTAAAAGGGGCTAAGCTTTACAGAGAGTATCATGAGCCTGTGCAAAAATAAACCCAAAAATAAGAGACACTATGGGATGGATAAATCCTAAAAAAACAGATCATTGAACTACCTAAACAATTAAGATGGATAAAGAAAAAAGGTGCCCTCAAATCTTTTGAGACAGAAGAAAGAGATGCCAAAAACTTGTCTTGTCCCTATATGATTTTTATAATTGCAACATATTTGGTATACAATTTATTCTTCATATCAGTATGAAATCATTATGCCTACTAAATTCTCTGATTTACCCATTTAGCCACTATAATTATAACCATCCAAGCATGAAAAGTAACTTTTGACGCCTTTGAGATAAAAAGAATCATTTGTTATCATATGCTTTTATGATAAAGTACCTCTGGACATTTGAACTTTAGAAAGTGAGTTCATCTTTTGGTTATAGAGGGTCTTTTGATATAAGCTTCTGATGTCCTTAACTGTGGGGAGTGAACCCCTTTCTTTTTCCTCATTGAGGAAGGACTTTTGGTTAACTGTATAAGTGATTGTATTCAGTATTGCTTTGTTATGGTTTATTTTTCTTTTCAATAAACCTGGAATTCCCCCAATCCACTGCTGAACCCTTAATGTTTATAATTTCTTTTAAGCATTAATTTCAGAATTCTGTCATTCTCACCTATGAGTCCCTCAGCATACCAATAACAGAAAAAAACACTAAACAAAAAACAAAATCATTAGAATCTGACACAACTACCAATGTACCAACAGAAATCCACAGAAAAGCTGGCAAAGAAAATGATGACCGAAGTGAACCAATATATTTTCAATTAAAAAATAAATTATTATGAACAAACTTCTAAGCACAGATTTAAATTTTAATTCTTAATTATTAGACGAGACAACTGGATGCAGTCATGCAAATCTAAGGAAAACATAAACTCAAATTCACTTCACTTAAGAAGTACATAGTTAGAAGGCTAAACCTTTTCTGGATCGTGGAGAGCCAGCCATATGCTTGTTGAAATCTCAACATTTTGAGGAAGAGATCGGCTAGACACAGCTGGAATGCATTTCACTGCATTTAAGCAGGCCATTCTCACATGAACATCTTTTGCATACACTCCATATAGAGCCTGTAACAATAAATACAAGAGATGGCTTAACAAGAATTACTGAAGGACATAACTGAAGTAATTCAAGCAGAAACATGAAGCACATACAGCTGCCACTTCATCTGGTCGTAGACCAAGACACAGTTCATTCAGTGCTGATCCGACAGATGCTTGATAAGCAGGTACAACACCTAGAACATGATAAAGCACCTGAAGAATAGAAGGAAAGATTTAGCAAGCAAGAAATAAAATGAGAGAATGTAATGCGAGAAAAATGATAAATTTATTTGTGAGACATAAAACATATTTGCAACATATGTGTGTTGCTGGAATGAAGGTCTGGATATGTACTGATATCATCCGAAGCCTAGGAATAGGCAAAAGAGGATCCATATGCATGTAAAGAATCTGAAGCACACCATCATGAAGTCCTGTCTTCCTGGAGGACAATAAAATTCGCTCCATTATCTGGAAAAAATTCCAAGACAGATTAGTTAGAGAAAGAGAAGCACCATTGACTTAAGTCAAAGATAACAAAAGAGAAACCTACCGGGAAGACAAAAGTAAAGGAGTCCACAGGAAGAGGCCCAGATTTACAAGAAGCGGTTAATCCATTTACTATCCTTTCAAAGAGTCCCAATAATGGTTTCTCTTTGCCTTCCCCTTCACCCACCAATGCAATAAGATCAAAATGAATGCGAACTTCCTCGGAGACAATGAGACGTAAAGCAGTAGCAATGTCAAGGGCCCAATTACAAAGAGGCATAGCTGTGCATCTAGAGAGTTTCACTAAGGCTTCATAGGCTGCATCACTAACTATGGGTGACCTTAGCAAAGGATCAACATACTTGACCTGTTAAAATGTAATAAATAAGGATTTATATCCACCAAAAATAAAATAAATAAAAATACAGAAATTTTTCTGTAGAGAATCTAACACACCCTTAACGAACAAAGATCAACCTAAGAATTTTCAACTAAACCAAATTGAAATTTGAATCAATCAAAGGCCGATTATACCAGAGAAACAAACAAGAGCAATGCTAACCTCACAGAACAAAAAAGCCTAACCACTGACCTAGATTAAACTAAGTTATATACATTTAAAGGCATCTGCACATATTGGATGATACATAAACATGTCCAAGAGCAATATTAAATGAGCACATTTTCACATAGTTCATGAACTTCATCAAAGAACCAGCAAGCCTTATAGAAAGGATACCATGCCTTTCACCAGCCTTTAGCAATATCCATTGCAATTAGAATATGCCCAACTGAAGTCGCTATAAGAGTCCTTAAAAGGAAAAATTTCTAACACATTACTGCTTCTCAATCATTCTGCAGACATCAGACAAATACAGCCTATGCTATCTGTTAAATTCACTTCCTTCTCTGTTTCAATTTTCAGGTGAAGTTTTGATCTCACCATTTCAGCAGACCCAATATATGCATCAAACAGTAAGCAACTATTGCAGCTAAAGCATGGGTCAATACTGTCATTATCCAAGGGAATTAAATGGCAAACAAGATTTTCAAAGGATGTTGGACAAAAGATGACAGAGCAGATTACAGAAGTAGAGGCAAAGTTTCTGATCATTTATGGGAGTGCCGTTGCATCTCAACTGCACAGACATGACACTCCTTTCAAAATTATCTAGTGCATATAGAAAATATGAAAAAGTAAATATGAAATATTTCTTGAAAGAAGGCTACTAAAATTATGACAAAAAGGTATAGGAAATGACAGGAGGTTGGTTGTGGAATGCAAACCAGAGAAGGTAATTGACTGTGTGCAAACACAGGATTGGCAATGGCCATCTCCCCAAGGGCCATCAGAATCAACGATAAATTCTTCTGTATTTCTAGGACTTTCTCACNCTCACCATTTCAGCAGACCCAATATATGCATCAAACAGTAAGCAACTATTGCAGCTAAAGCATGGGTGAATACTGTCATTATCCAAGGGAATTAAATGGCGAACAAGATTTTCAAAGGATGTTGGACAAAGATGACACAGCAGATTACAGAAGTAGAGGCAAAGTTTCTGATCATTTATGGGAGTGCCGTTGCATCTCAACTGCACAGACATGACACTCCTTTCAAAATTATCTAGTGCATATAGAAAATATGAAAAAGTAAATATGAAATATTTCTTGAAAGAAGGCTACTAAAATTATGACAAAAAGGGATAGGAAATGACAGGAGGTTGGTTGTGGAATGCAAACCAGAGAAGGTAATTGACTGTGTGCAAACACAGGATTGGCAATGGCCATCTCCCCAAGGGCCATCAGAATCAACGATAAATTCTTCTGTATTTCTAGGACTTTCTCACGTATAGATGCCTCCTCCTTAAGCAACAAATCCCGTGCCTCTTCTTTTGCTGTCTTTCCTTTATCTACATGAACAAAGTAAACCACAAATAACCATCTTAGAAAAATGAGCTAATACTGCAGACACCAAACTATAAAGTGAAAAAGGATTTAATAACATACCAATTTTTTTCGTTGACTTCCCAGTATCCTTTTTACCCATACCAGCCACTTCTCTACTAGCTGGTTCTCTCTTTGTAGAATGATTGGAATTGACTTGGTCCTGGAAACACAACAGAGAAAATCATCAAAAATTACTGATAAAATTCCTTGAACATGACACCCAAAAAAAAGGACAAAAGAAGTGCCACAGAAGGAAAAAAAAAAAGAGAGAGAGATAGCACCACAAAAATCCAGAAATACCATGTCATCTTGGTCTTCATATACCCGGAAACGGCCTTTTGCTTGTTTAGTGTTCTTAGCAGAAACAGCTTCTGCAACATAAACACCTAGCTCAGTTGAAAGCATTCCCTCAGGAGTACGGAAAACCTGAACAGTAGGAAAAGAGGGAAGGTTACCAAAATTAGCAAATCAAAGAGCTGCAGGATATAGCAGTAATAGGATATTTTTCTTTTAAATCATCTTTCAATGAATAATGAATTTCAGGATAGAAAAAGAACAGGATCTGCTTGGAAGGGAAGACAAAAATAGGAAATATAAAAATTTAAGAATCACACTGTTCATAGACAGTACATATTCCAAACTGAAGTCTGTCAGAAACTAAGATCTGCTTGAAAAAGTCATCAGCCGCATTTTACCATCTCATGGACTCAAAAATCATCCAAGAGTTTATACTTTATACAGATTAACTACAAAAGCAATGAACTTTAATTCTAAGCCACAGAACAGATAAATAAACACTAGAATGTTTCAGTAAATCAATTGCCATAATGTTGGTCTAATGTCACCTACATCCACGTCCTGACAAAGAGGTGGAGAGAAATAGCCTGTATGCACTCTAGTGGACTATTTCCAAACATCAACAAGATAAGGAAAAAGAAGTTCAAATATATCCATATTTCTTAAAGCAGTATTGCTCACATGAACTATTCAAATGTGATCAAACAATAAATAATGCTTAAAAGAAATTATAAACATTAAGGGTTCAGCAGTGGATTGGGGGAATTCCAGGTTTATTGAAAAGAAAAATAAACCATAACAAAGCAATACTGAATACAATCACTTATACAGTTAACCAAAAGTCCTTCCTCAATGAGGAAAAAGAAAGGGGTTCACTCCCCACAGTTAAGGACATCAGAAGCTTATATCAAAAGACCCTCTATAACCAAAAGATGAACTCACTTTCTAAAGTTCAAATGTCCAGAGGTACTTTATCATAAAAGCATATGATAACAAATGATTCTTTTTATCTCAAAGGCGTCAAAAGTTACTTTTCAAGTTAAGTACCTCAACATCTCAGGTCAGAGGCTTAATGGTTCATTCTTTCAATTCTCAGTATGCAAAGTATGAGAAATGTTGCCTCTGATATATCACCAATCAAACATTTTAACAATGCAGTATTTACAAGAAGTTTTTTGCAAAAAGAATAAATAACAAAAGGATTACTGTTAAATTAATCAAGAGATTGGGTATAAATTGAGCAGGTGAGCACAAAAAAATAACCTGAATGTCATTCTCTGAAAGACTATCATGTAAATAAAAGTCTGGAAGATTTCTCAGATGCTGCAAGGGAACAAGTAGGATCCATCAGCCCTCATAACCAAACAAGTGCAATAGCAGCAGCCACATTTAGTGAAGAATTAGTGTAAAGTAAGAAATACAAAAGCAATAAACCTTTTCAAATTCTACATAAGTGTCTTTAGGTGTTATAGACATCAAAGTTGTTAAAGAATATATTGCCGCTTGTTGTTCAAAGGGACTGGCACTCATCAACCCCATTGCTCCAAGTAGATCCTGCACAACACGACCCATGAAAGTTAAGCAGCATATTATAGAATGAACAAAACTTAGATTCAGAAGCTTGATATAGTAGACAAATTAATGATGCTCACACAAATCACAAGAAATAGATCCGAAAATTCAAGCAAGGAAACAGCACACTCAAACAAATGACAGAGAACAATCTTGTGAACATGATAAAAACATCAAGACCAGGAGACACGCTGAATTACTGATGAAATCATATGTTTATACAGAATTGAGTTAAAACATGTGCATGATCTCTCTAAATTACATATGACCAAATTATTCCTATGTCATAAGATTGGTCCACATAAAAAAAAAAAAACCCTTAAGCACCATTAGAGTGACGAAATCTAAGTCTTAATTCCTCATTTACAAGTTTTCTAATAATAAGAATGCAAAGAAAATCTTTACCAAGTATAATATAATTACAAAAGAGAGAACAAGTTGTCCAGAAAATTGTGCAAAACCCACATGGAGACCATCAAAAAGTTACAATAGTGCAAAATCGAACAAATAAACTCACAGAAAATGTGNGAAAATCTTTACCAAGTATAATATAATTACAAAAGAGAGAACAAGTTGTCCAGAAAATTGTGCAAAACCCACATGGAGACCATCAAAAAGTTACAATAGTGCAAAATCGAACAAATAAACTCACAGAAAATGTGTTACCAGAATGCTAGATATATAAAAATAAATAAATAAAAAATCTATTAGAACACAGATGCTAGGAATTACCTTGCACAAATTCCCAACATCAGCAGAAACAATATCAATGACATTAAACCCACGTGTTTGCAAACATTTATGAAGCCTCTGCAAAATACCAGAAAAGGAAAATTGAATTAGTCAAATGAGTAATCAAAGCCCAAAACATCGAGAGTTAACATGCATAAAGTGCCTGATGTCTAATACCCAGCAACACATAAATCTCTCTTTCTCTCACTACAGCAAATTCAGTTACTCCAAAAGAGGTTGATGAGTAGTCAAGACCCATCATAAACATGCCATATCTCATAGTACCCACCAACAAACACAACGCTCTCTCTCAAGCAAAATAAGCAAGTACAAGAAAGGTCAATGAGTAATCAAACCCCAAAAGGCAGGAATTTAAAATTCAAAAACATAACAGACATCTTTGCATCCACCTAAAAACACAAAACCTTCCTTGGAATTATATGAATCTTAACTTACCACTCTGCCTCCCTCTCCATCAAATTAAATATATTGGAACATATACCTCATTAAAATTGAGGATGAGTTTATGCAGATAGAAAAATACCACGAAATTACTTAGAAGAGAAACGCCACTAAAGGTAAAGAGTAGAATAAAAAATACCTTCCAAATTGCATCTCTTTTTGCGGTGCCAACAAGGCATGGATGATGAGAGCAGAATATAACAAGTGACGAAACACTTGGAGCTGCAGCTAGAGCCACCGAGGATATCACCAGTAATGCCTTCACCAAAACCTCGACAGATGGAAGGAATGGAACTTGCATATCCAATGAATTATCTGCATCACTATTGATATATATTTTTAGATCCCCTCAGCCAGACTGGAAAATGATTTATTAAACCATGTGACCAGAACAAAATGCATCGACAAGGACAAACATAACAACAGATAATATATATATATATATAAGAGTGTGTGTGTACGCACACGCCCACGCACACATCAATGAAGATGTAGTAACAGTATCACATCCCCAAAATCAATTAGTTTGTTAAAATCATTCAGATTTGTTATTTAAGGACCAGTTGAGATGTCAATTAATGAATACTACTGAGAGTAAAGCTTGAAAAATAAAATAAAATAAAGAAGAAAGATAAAATTGAATCATGATTATGGACAGGTTTGTCGATAATCATTAATTCTATTTTACGTCAAATTCAAAATTAGAATGAATAAATTCTCAGATTGATAGCAATTACATTCAAGATTTTTGTGCAAATTTTGTAGAGGCATCTGGTGATTTTAGCTTTGATGAGTTTGGAAATGGAGATGTATTCATCATCTTATATAGTTTTTCAAGCCTTTAGGATTCAAGGGACATCCTTTTCTTGGTGGACAAATTGTCCATCCTTGTATACATTTAATTTTAATATAGTATATTTGTTTCCTAGCACCAAAAAAATAAAAAAAAAATAAAAAAAAATTATGAAACAAAATAACAAAATACACCATAGATAAACTCACATAATATTTAATTACATACAGAGATAATACAAAATTGATATAATTGACATTTGAAACGACAAAAATAAAAGAAGAAACTGAGGGAATTTACAGACATTTCACAACATATTAAGGATATATAAAGTTAAATTCTTAGACTACAAAAGCACCCAAGGTCAAATGCACTAATCATATATAAATTGTACCTTGTTTTTGAAATAATAATCTTCTCTCCAACCACTGAAAGAAAATTTGAAAATTCAAGTAAAAGAGCTTCAGATAATTGTGGAGTTGTAGTAACTATCTTTCTGGTAGCATCATGAGCCATCTTTCGGACATCCCAACTCGGATGGCATATGAAAAGGAGTATTAGCTGCAATAATATAACATCACTGAATCATAGATTCTATGCAGAAAAGGAATCCAAGATGAACTTTATACCATTTTATTACCTGTAATAGTAATTTCACAGAGAAAGTTTCCAACACTCTGCAGATGAAACAAGGCAACAAATTAGAGTTCATTCATAATCTATATTAACATGCATCATGGAAATATCAAACTTTGTAAGTGAATAACCTGTGTGAATGTTCCACCAGTAACAACTCAAGAAGATCAAGACATGCCATGCAATCCTCAACTGACAATTTTGAAGCCTGCAAATAAACAAATATAAAATCTAAAAACTAGAATTGATTAAACATATATTATATACTAAAAACAGTGTTCCTACCATTGAAGTAGGCACAAGCGAGGGTTCATTTTGAGATATCAAAGACCAGATCTTTTCCCTTGTTAAAGTCTCCTCTGAGAAAAGAGGCGCAAAAAGATTAACTTGAAGAAAATAATAAGAAAAGCTAGTAACTAAAAAGACTGGACAATGATGAAAATTGTAAATTTACATCAATAACTCTTAACTACTTCAACAAACACCTGCTTTGATATCAGCAGCTGCAATCTTCCCAACTATGAGCAAAGCATAAATACCATCCAAACGCTGCACTGCTTTAGTAAAACCAGTTTTGACAAGTTGAAGGAGTGGCCCCAGCAATGATGATATCTGACATGTAAATTTTATAACATGACTTAATTTGATAGATCTAAAGAACATCCAAGACAAGGATTAAAATTGAAAACAAAAAAGGATACACTTCACTAACCAACTTACCAGCAAAATAGCATCATTATTTTTGCATATGACTCGTAGACATCGAAGATGCCCCCTTCTTAAAGCTTCCTTCTCCTTGAGGCCAGAAGCAATAAAAGGAACTAGATCCGGGTGAAGATTTGCAGCAGATCGTGCTGCCCAAGAAGCCATGGCTGACAAAATTGCAAGCTTTACCTCTTCATTTCCTGGAAGAAATAAAATATAGGAGATAAATAGCCAGAAGAATCAAAAAGACAAGATTATGAGAAGCCATGACAGATGCAAATTCATAAAGTCTTAATGAAAACTTCCAATATCTACCAGCATATAGAAGCAGAAGTTTCTAGGGGAAAAAATCAACATAATAAGAGATCAGAACATAACAGGATACCTTCGGTCTTGTAAAAGGATAAAAGGAAGTTGCAAATGGTATGTGACAGACTGTTGAGATATTTCCCTTCAGGAGCATTAGACAATTCCTGAAGTGCATTGATCATGCCAATCCGTTGGTACGGAAATTGAAGTCTCCCTTCTGAGCCTGTTCAGAATAATTTTTTAAGATTAAAGGATCTCAGCATAGATTTATACATTCATTAAACAAATCTAAAAGTTTCATACATGTGAAGAAAATGTTGCAAATACTATAGAAAGGCAAGAATAAAGAATTTAGACAAACCTCCAATAACCGCTTTAATAGCATTGAACATAGCTTCTATAGCATCTGGATTGCTAGACTTTTGGCTCAAGCACCCTACTACAGCCAATGCCCCAACCCTTCTACCTTCATCTGCATGTCGAACCTGAGACAATACCACTGACAGGATTTCGGTTGCATACTTACTTAAATCAAGGTTGACAGACTTCAGAAGGATTCCAACTGATTCCATCACAATTTCCGGGTTGCGTTTTAGCATCTTTACAGAAGATGAAACCACAATACTCTGAAAATCCTCATGAGACATATGCATAACAAGTGGTTGAAAAGATTCACTAAGACCCTTTGTCGGCTTTTCTTTGGCACTTAGAACTGCTTTAACATATATATCAAGAAATACCGGCTGTCCAAGGCAAAAAAACGTATAAAATATTCAGCAGAAATGAACTCAGTTTAATGAATGTAAAATAGGAGCCCCATGCAACAATAAATAATATATCCAAGTGGGCAAAATGAAAATTGAACAATTCTCACCTTGTATTTTTCAAACAGAGAAGGTGATGTATAAGAAAACTCCAGCAACAACCATATTAACTCAGGACTATCTTTGTATGGGATTCGCGCATCCTTTAATTCCTCTGTATAAATTTTGAAGATGTCTGGTGCCTGGAAAAACAACAAACATGGAATGCTCAAAATTTAATCAGAAACTGTCAGCAGGCTACTGAGTTTCATTCTAAACACCAGCAAGGGCTACATTGGCTCCACCTGAGAAAATAAATTAAAAAACGCTTGCTTGCATGCTCTTCGTTCACGAAAAGATCTCTGCATCACAATATGAATTAAGGATGCCTGTGCTGCAGCCACTCTACACAAAGCATTCTTAGAAACGGTGGCAAATTGACTCTTGGTTAAGAGAAGACACGACCACTTGAGGAGTCTGTAGCAGCCCACATGTGATTGGAACTTTGAAAGCTTTTCCATGGCCTGAACAAGAGCCGCCGCAAAAGTTTTCATAAATATAACATCACCTAAATCCTTTTCAATCATGTCATCTACAGCTGCCCTCGAACCACGATCATCATATACAGAAAATGTTTTAAAAATTACATCCACCAACGACGAGGCAAGCTCAGGAGACATTTCTGCAGGGTTCAAAATTCTCAACATTTTAGAACCATGCAAAAAAATAAACACACATCCGAACTCCATAATTAAGCTGAAAGGCTTTTATATTTCCTTTTTCTAGCCAACCAATAATGTACAAAGACACAATTTAATTTGACTTTGATGCTAAAAAAATGTAAAATAAATTAATGAACACCTCATACAAATA
This sequence comes from Pistacia vera, assembly GCF_008641045.1. Lineage (NCBI taxonomy): Eukaryota > Viridiplantae > Streptophyta > Magnoliopsida > Sapindales > Anacardiaceae > Pistacia > Pistacia vera. The sequence goes on from NW_022196298.1 coordinate 367,709, forward strand.
ACTTCATCAACTTGACTGGAATTGGAATTTTATTTAAATGCTTCTCATCCTATAGTAGTTACCAACAAGGAAACCCTCAAAGACTGCTGTTAAACGGAATCTGATTGCTACAAATTGCTATTCTATCCACTTAATGCATCCCTCAATGACCCAAATCAATTTATAATAAAAAACTGAACACCAAAAACATCTTATTTAATCATACAATGGATTCCCAATTTCTTAACGCCAAATACTACGCGGTTACTACTTTCAATAACTAGACACACACCTATCAAGCGTCATTTGGTGTGCTTCATAAAGGATATAATTTAATGTTGCAACCAATATTTCTTACCAAAAAGCATGATATATGCTGCTCTAAACCCGATTATATAAGTATTTTACGATATTGAGTTTGAAACTGAAATGCATTTTGTGATGCCCAATTCATCTTGTACATAGTTCTAAAATAAATAAAAAACTATAAACTTAAGGATGAGATAACAGTAAAGAATTCTTAACTAAACAATATAACAAGTGAACTTTAAGAAACCTTCCCCAAGGTTTGGCCTAATAACAGGAAACCCCCTAATTTGAGAAATTAGCTAAAACCTCCCCTTGAATCTAAAACCATCATAAGCCTCTGCTTAAATTCGACAGAAACCTCCGCAACTTTCACAATATTTCCAAAATTCAAGGGCAGCAGTTTAATTCCGAGGCCCCGACAACCCTAAGAAAATGAGATATATAGCCATTCCACTAATCAAACCCCCTATGTTTCACAAAATTCATCATAAACCTCTCTTAGCTTCCCTTAATTTCACAAAATTGGTTCAAGAGTCGGAATGTAATAGCAATCCTTCAAGAAATGTGTACATTATCATTTCATTAAAATTAAAAACGACAGTTACATTAATAATCATAGGTTTAAACATATAATATACGTACAATCGTAAATATTTAATAAAAAAAATTCCATCATTCAAATTCCTAATGAACTAAGAAGAATCAACAAAAATCATCATCTATGCAATGCATAAAGAAATACAATAAACGAAGTGAATTGGATAAAACTATGTAGTTTAGCGTGACCTGTGTTGTTTTCAAGAATAGAAGGAAGTTCATGGCGGAAGATGCGGCAGCGTCGTTTGGTGGAGGAAGTGGTGACGGAGGCGGCGATGGAAATGAGAGAGTCGGAAGAATCCGCCATTTTGCGAAATGGATAGATCCGAATTCAAATTGAATTGAGAATCGGAGTCGGTGGATGATGATGCTGATGATGATCAAAGTGAAACCTTGAGTGAGTTATTGTGAGCGTGATGATGCATTTAGAGAGTAGCAGAATTTGAGACGTGATATATCGACTATCCGTCGTCTTTTCAGCTGTTGGATTAGTTATTAGGGTTTTAGTAGTAGCAGCAGCCAGTGCCAGTGCTACCAGAGAGTGCACAAGTCAAAATTAAGTACTTCTCAGGGGGAAAAAAAAAAAAAAAATCCTAGCTTTAGTCACTTCTTCTATCCACCTTTGTTAAAATAATATATGATACCTATACTATACTTATGATACGTGTACTATACTTTACATTTACAAAAATGAGTAGGGAGAGTAAATAAGGATAGCATTACTCAAAAAAAAATCCGGGTGTCCCGATTAGTTTGTCCATTCAATTCCGACAAATCCAATAAATAGACCTAATTAACCACAATATTATTATAGTAAATGATTCTAAGATTTAAACTTAAAAACTCAATAAAATAAACAAGCTTCCTTGACCACCAAACCAATCTTTGGGGTTTAAAATTATGTATTTTTGTTTGTACTTATAAAATTATTTTCCTTTTTTTATTTATTGTCCAACCTAAATGTTACTTTGTGCTAGTAGTGTGGTCTAGTATACTATTATTGAGTAATACTATACATACAAACAAGTCTTACAAATAAATCTATAAAAACTGATGTGATAGAAAATGAATGAAAAAATAAATATAAACTTATCATATTCACTTTTTCATCTATTTTCTGTCACATTAGTTTATATAGAACTCTTTGTAAGACTTGTTTGTACATCTAACATTATTGATTTTTATTTTCATACTCTGGTTCTTTTTTTTTTTTTTTTTTTTTGTTTAAATCTCAAAAATTGTCAATGGACGTTAGGTTTGGCTATATTCTTCAAAAACTCTCTTCTTTTAGGATGCATTTGGTTCAGCGAATACTATATTACTGGGAATATTATATTAATAAAAAAATATATTACCTTAAAGATTACTGTGAATGTTTAGATAAATGTGTTTGGTTTGTTAGAATAAATTAGTGGGTATATTATATTAATATATTTGGTTAAGATGAATAAATTTGTGGGTATGTAAATTAGTAAATTGCCCTCATTTTTAAATATTAATATAATATTATCTTTTGAATAATTCTTTTTACCCCCTATATTTCAGATTTATCAAAAACACCCAAGTAACCAAAAAAGTTTAAAACTTAACAAAAACATCCCTACCCACCCCAAGTCACTGCCAATCGCTTGCCACCATCGCCAACAGTGGTCGTAACAACACACGACCAGCCAAATCTGGTTGGTTGTGTGCCGATATGGTCGTTTCTTGCCAAATCCATAATGGATCTGGCCAGAACGGGCTGTCGTTAACAGCCAGAGTTCTGGATGTTGACAACCATAGTTCTGGATGTTGACGACCACAACTGGTTGTTGTTAATGGCCAAAAGCCATAGATCTAGCCAGAAGCCGTAGATCTGGCCAGAAATGACTAGAATAGATCTAGTTGTTTTCAACTAGATCTATGGTGATTGGCTGGAAATGGTCGACCAAAACCGGTTGGTCGTACTCCATTCCAGCGTTGGTAACCTGCCGCCGATAGTGGTGGTCGGCGAGCCAGCAATTAATGGTGGTGGCCAGATCTTGCCACCACCTTTGGGTAATTTTTTTAAAGTCGAGGGGTATTTATGTCCTAGAACTTTTGTATATAAGGATAAATAGTCCTTTAATTTTTTTTCAAAACAAGGGTATTTTTGTCCAAAAAATTTAATTGTTAAAGGTAAAATTGTAACAAAATTAAGATTACAATATCTAAGAAAATGGAGATAATCAGATTATCTCTTATATTACCCACAGTAATTACTAGTGGTTATAGAAGATTATTGGAATCTTATATTACTTGACAATCAAACGTGATAATCAAGTAATATAAGATTATTCCCAACCAAACAGCGCTTTAAGGTTTTGAAAATTAATCAAAAACCATTTTAGTGCGACGCGGTTTAAAACAAATTAAAGACAGAAGGTTAAAAAAAATTCACATTACTTTAAGGGTTGAATAAGAATTTCATAATGAATTTGTGAAAGTCCTTTTACATGTCAACCCCTTATCTTCCAACAATAAAATCTCAATCCCATCTCTTCCAATAATCAACATCTCATCCTTTTCTTCCAAGAATTGATCTTAACATGTTCAATGTGAGCTATTATACGTTTTTAACATCAAACTAACGGATTCTGTTAACAAGTGTAATTTTTAACTAATTTTTAATATCTTTTGAAATTTTGGTTTTCTTATAAAAAAGAATGGGTATAAAACAATATTTTTGGAAAAAAATATGATATGTGAACTTTAGGTTTTCGTTTCGAGAACTTTTATTTTTCCGATACTTTAGGTTTTGTGTTTTCAAAAAACATCAAGGGTGGCAAAACTTCCAATCTACAGAGAAGGATGGGTTTTGTGTTTTGAAATTTTGTAAATCCAATTGCCCTTTTGGTCTACTAATTTGATTTTTTTATTAAATCTAATATTTTTTTTTTTTACCAGGAGTGTTCGGGTCAACTTGCACGCATCTAATTAATCTCTTGTGACCCTGAAGTTAACGGTTGGATCATGCTTTGTTGGATATCTCTATTGACAATCGAGGGAAATTGAACTCATGACCTCTTAAGTAATACATATAAGAGTGTCTATTCGACTACTCGATCACTCAAGGGTTGATTTGTTAAATATAATTTCCTATTCCTTGATTTGATTTTTCTAGTCTAAAACCTAACATGCACAATTGAGGGGTAAATCATTTTATACCATTATGTGATGGCTTCGTCTTAGGGTTGTTATTGACTAATTTTCAAAACTTTGAGGGTGAGTTAAACCTGAAAAGCATTATTCGGTTGATAGTTTTTGAAACTTAAATTTAACCATTTATTTATTATTAATTACCAACTCGTAGAGTAATAAGTTTAAGTTTAGAAAGCCACTACATATACAAACGAAAAAATCACTCTTATATACAAACTTATATAACATATTTATTTTATTGACATGTCATTCATTCACATTTTATAATTATTTATTGAGTTGGTTTTTGTACAATAATCTTTTCATTTTTTGTCATATAGTTAATGTATAACAATTTCATTCATAACTTTGGGCTTAAATAATTTTAGTATTGCAAAACTTTTTAGCAACGTTTTGGTCCCTGAGATTTGCTAATGATGCCGGGGTCAAAATGTTATTGACAAAGACCAAAATGTTACTAAAAAATTCTATAAGACTACAGGATAGTGAGACCAAACCTCAAGGATGAAAATGTTACATCTTAAAGTTTAACCACGTAGCAGTCACTCAAGGATTTTAACCTATCAGGCCACTAGCTAGAAAGACAATAAGTGGACTTGACTTGTTCTGAAGAAATGGGTCGACCCCGGACTCGGTTCAAGGCTTCAAGCTGAACTAAATGAGAAGGACCAGATGTTCAAAGACCGCAACTAGATCCGACCCAAATGTATAACAATGATATTCAACATGTATCTCCACCTGTTTTACTAATCGAGGAGGATGTGTTATGATTAGGCATGCAAATTTTATGTGAAGTTAACGAGGATATACACGAATTTCAAATCAAAGAGAGCTTGTAGTTTAAAATCTTAAAATTTTTTTATACAGGGAAATGTTTATATGTTGGTGGTGTGATAATATCAAGTCATTATATATTAATTATTTGATTAATACTTTCATAGAATTAATACTAGGAAATTTAATTAATTGATTAATTATCAATGCCATAACCATATCTTCAATTAAACTAAAAATCACAGCGCTATCTTAATATTTAGGCTAAGTTCGCTATATCGTATTCTACTATATTATATGGTATTATACTATTATATAACATTGTATTGTATCATATAATATTATATCTATTACAAGATATTATATGGTGATTGATGCAGTATCATATTATATAAACTTATATTGATTTTTCAATTAACTTTGAAAGAAGTATTGATTTAAATTTAAATAACTATTAAAAAAAAAAACTAATTTTACCTTAAACTTTAAGAATTATTAATATCAATCTCTTGAGACATGTTATAATAGCAAAAACCTTCAATTTTAAGTGTTAAAATAAAAAGTAGTAGAGTTGGTAGGTAATATTCACTAACTCATCATAATATTAACGACAAGGGGAACTTCTGTTATTTTAAAAACCTCATAAGAATTTTTGTTATTATATTGTATCTCATGAGGATTAATGTCATCAATTTTAACTTTAAAGTTAAGTAATTTATTAAAAATATATATTTTTTTTAAAACAATTGGTGGAGATTGTTGAATTCCAACCCTAAATTTTTTTTTGCTAAATGGGACAGCACCTTTGGTTATGCTTTTTGTTGATACGAAAATTTGCATCAATCAAAATGATCTGATTGACCCTGACGGAATCGTAACAGATGTGTGATGATTTAATGAAATCAATAATGGAATAATTAAATAGCAAAAATGGGTGATGACAAGAGGCAATTTTTAAAGTGGTTCGACAAGTTTGAATCTTAAGCCTATGTCCACTGTTTCTCTTATTAAATGAGAATTACAATTGATGAATCTTTTCCTATAACAATTGCCTAGATTGACGATGAGGTCGGATCTTTTCTAAACCTAGATTGTCTTGGGGGGCTCACGTCAGGGGTTTCCTCGCTTAGGTTTAGTGAGTTTTCAGCCCCACTGCTCGTAGTCCGCTCTAGAGCCTCAATAACGAGCTCATCCCAAGCTCGTTTTCCACTACCAACTGAAGCTGTTGGGAAGCCCTCATAAAACATCCTCTTAATGCTAAAATCGCGGGAATACATGCTTGACTAGCTCGCTTGTGGATACTTGAAACATGAAGAAACAACTGTCAAATGTCAGATAATGGGCGACCTATCCACACTTGCCTCCAGTTTAGGCATTGAGAAAGCTCGCACAAACTAAACCCAAAGACTCGAGCAAGCTATCAAGATTCCCAAAACTAACAGAGAATTTCGACGAAGGATTCCGATGGCCGCTCATCAAGATGCTCTTAAAACCCAAGGTTAGAGGGGTTTGACCCAAAAGAACTAACTTGGCCTTGATAATGGCCACCCCAATAACAAAAAATTGAAGAAACCAAAGACAGTGAGTGTAAAGGATGCTTACTGATATGCAAGTGATTGGAAGGCTAGCCAGAAAGTCGCCATGAAATCAAGACGCAAATGCTAACAGAAAAGAAAAGGAGAAAGTGAAAATGAAGGTTCTCAAGATTTTTGGCACGAATAAAAATAAGGGCAAACAACCCGTTTTATAGTGGCAAGCAGGAAGCCAAAATAGGGAGAGTTGATCTAAGCCATTGATTCACGATAAATCTCAGCCCTCAATTCACCGAGCAATCTTGATTGCCCAATTGTTACACGTGATGACGATCTGTGAGGGGCGATCAACCGTCGGATCGAGTAATGATAATTGCTAGCACACATCGCTTCGACTCTGCGAGTAGCAACGCATGTCGCTTTGGTTCTGCTCGTGGCCAACTATAATAATCCATGCGCGATGAAAAGTGACTATAAAAAGTTAGCCCATTTAATGCGACATGCCAGCTCAGAAATTACCCATGTGCCCTTCATTTCAAAATTCAAATTCGATAGCATTACAACGAGAGGCTAAGTCTCAGTCACGTCGGATGAAGCTAAGGTCAAGTGATGAAGGTCAGATAATCTCAGCGACCTATGTACGAGTTGAATCAACGAAAGAATTTGATCTGAGTAGCAAATCAAGCAACTTCAACTTTAAAGCTCGACACGACCTCCGAACACTAAAAGGTAGATGTTGTGTGTGATTTTGCCAGAAAGCTCGCAGATCTAAGAAGCTCATAGAGATGTAGTTCAACCCAAAGCAAGCTCGACCCAGAATCAGTACGATCTAGAGCAAGCTCGACCCAGAATCAATAAGATCCAGAGTAAGCTCAACCCAGAATCAGTACGATCTAGAGTAAGCTCAATCCAATTGAAGTTCGTCACAGCGTCCGATCCTAACAACTGTTTGATAGATCAAAGATAAGTTTCAATCTTGGATATTTCGGAAGGGATAAGATCAATACCATTGACAGCGCAATCTCAACGCTTAATCACAAAGATCACGGGATTGCATACCAATCTGATCGCAATCCCGAACTTATCTGTCTTTCCTTTTACTAAAACTTGTATAAATATCCCCTCAAACTATGAGAGAGGGGTTAGCAACTTTTTCTAGGCATATTTATATTTCTCTTGTAAGCTTTCTAAAAAGAAATAAGAGAAACAGTGGACGTAGGCTTAAGTTTTAACTTGCCGAACCACTAAAATTTGTTTGTGTTCTTTACTTTACCGCATATTCAATTTACATTGCTGATTTACCTTAAATCACGTACACATCGGTTCCGATTCTGTCAAGGTCAATCTGATCACTCTGGTTGGTACAAATTTTCATATCAACATTTTGGGCAATCTATATTTTGATGGTAATGGTGTAGTGTAAATCGTTAATGGTTTGTCGCAATTTTTGGCCAATCCAAACTTCAGATGTATATCTGGAGGGCTTCGAAACTCTAATGCTAAGAAAACGTGCATATATTTTATAAGAATTGGGTTCTTCTTTGTTCTTTTGGTATCTGGAGGGTTTCAAAACTCTAATGCTAAGAAAACGTGCATATATTTTATAAGAATTGGGTTCTTCTTTGTTCTTTTGGTGTAAGTGATGACTAAATATTCAAGAGACCAAATGTCAACAAACAACATAAATAATCTAGCCATTTTTGTTGTTGTTTTCAGTCAATAATTATATAAACATGTTAAGCTATTTTAGAAGTACTTAATTAATTAAAATATATTTTTTTTAATGATCGGGGTGTCTCCCAGCTTGCGCGCACCACAACTAATCCCGCTAGACACTAGAATTACTGATCGAGTAAGAACTTCAGTGGTCACTAATAATCATATTTTACCCTATGATTTTGCATTGAATTTTGATAGGATTTAGGATACTTTTCATACAATTTGGGCCATAATTGCTACCTAATTCTATTAATTTGTCTTTACAGGCCTAAAAGATGATTTTGAGCATAAATGATAGTTTTGAGCGTAAATTGTGTAACTTGAGCTTAGAAACTTGGAATGACTTGAATTTAGAAGCTTTGGAAAGCTAAGAAGAAGAGCTACAACTTTCATGTTTTGGGTTTCTCCTAATTCTGACTGGACAAGGGTGAACACTTGGCTTGAAGTCGTGAAAAGTACGTTGGGAACTGAAGAAAAAACGTCTTTAGACGTGCTTCAATATTTCTGCTATAACTTGATCTGTAGACCTTTGATTGTGCTGATTCTTAAACTAACATAAATATAATTCAAAGGGCTACAATTCATATGTTTAACACTTTTCCAGATTCAGAATCTATCATGCTCAAATTTGGCCCGAAAGTCTTCGCCGCGGCGAGGAAAAAGCTTCGCCACGACGAAACTTGCATCAGATGTAAAAATAAAACGACGCATTTTGGCTTGCTAAGGCTTCGTCCTTAAGTGAAAGAGGTATAAATTAGAGTGAAAAGGAAGAGAAAAGGGTCTTGGTTCGTCATTTGGGAGGCAGCTCATGGAAGGAGAAGATTATTGAAGATTTTGGCTTCAAATTAGAGAAGATTTCTCCATCTTTTGCTTGTTTTTCAATTATGAATCTTGATTCAGTTGGTTTTTGTTGTTTTATTTCTTTTTTGTGTATGAACTGAGTTGTTTAGCTAGGGTTTGATGTAGCCTTGATACAATGATTCAAATTTATATGAATTGATTTACTTTGAGTTTTAATTTCATGATTGAGTGTTTATCTCTTTGCTTAATGACTTTTGGATGCTTGATCATCTTTCAAATGTGTTTTGTTCACAATGAGACTGAGAAGTGATTTGTGATTGTGCCTCTTGGGATAAATACCGTAGATTAAGCAAACGCTAGAGATAGGTTTAGCGATCTATGAAATCCAGATAGAATTCCATAAAGCTTAAAAGACTTTGAACTATTAATCTTCAATTTGTTGGGTGCAGAAGCTTAATAGGGATAAGTAGGGAAATATAGCCTGAGAATGTATGTTTTACAACTTAGGGAATTCGATTTTCAATCAAGGAATTAGAACTTGGGTAATAGATTCTATGATTTGGGTTAGCGTATCTAGGTGAAATCAACACCCTAGCATTTTTTTACCATTGTTTAATTAGTTAAGTTGTTGGGTTTTGCTTTAATTTCATAATCATTCATTTATATTTTGTTGATTTGTATTTAGTTGTTAATTTTCCATCAATCAAATTTGTTGTTTCTTCAATTAAGACTTAAACTAGGGAAATCGGTACTTAGTAACACTATCCTCGTGGGAACGATACTCTACTCATCACTCTATTACTTGTGCGACTAGTATACTAGCTATTTATGCATGTTGTAGAAATCAAGCATCAGTCACCCTCATTAGGGGTCGTGAGGACTCGAATTCGGAGACCATGTTAGATCTTTCTCTAGCTCTTTTACTATCAAGGGAACTCGAACTTGGGACATCATGTTAGATCCTCCTACTTGGGAGGTCATATTAGATCCTCCTACTTGTTCTTTTACCATCAAGCCACCAATAGTGGTTACAATCTTTTCTTAATAAATCTTTCATCTAAATTTATTGAATATCTTTTATATTAAACTTTTATATGTCTCTCTGTTCCTTTTATACTTGATCAACTTGTTGTAAACTGATCCTAATTTCTCAAATCAACACATCAATCACAGATCAAAACAAGCAAGAATAAGAAATCACACAACAAACAATCTACCGTGGTTCGCTTGTTCAATATAGAACAAGTTACATCCACGTTGAGCTCCAGAATATGGAGCTCGCTGCACTATGATTAATCACTTCCAAAATATAGATTACAAACAACTCTCCCTCTCTATCAACTACACAATCACACACTCATCCACTTCTCTTTATCCCGTAATTCTCAACAACCACTAGAGTACCCTATACCCTTTAAGGAACACCCAGCCCTCAAAATAAGACTCTAGACAGATTCACATAGAGAAGAACCGAAATATCAACCCTAACCCAGGTTACAATCGCATTTACAGAGAAAAGGAGAAAAAACCTAATACGCGAACTATTGCCAATGCATGAAAAAGGTTCCCTTTTATACTGTGGACCACTGATTGAGCTGGAGTCATTGGATCCTCTTTAATTTGATGGCTGTGATTTAACTTGGACTAATAGGCAAAAACGATAGGTTTTTACTTGCTTAAACGATGTCCCAGACTTCAATATTTAACAATCTCCACCTTAAGTCTGTGGCTGTCTTCCCAGCAATGTTCTCCTGTTGTGCAGCAAGCATTTCCATTTCCTTCTTGGCTCTAATTGGTTATTCCACATGCAATAGTTCAACCAGTGCTTGAACTTTACAAGTGTTTACAACCTTGGTTCCCATGTCGCAGGGTTGTTTTCAGTTTGGATTTTCATCAGTTTCACCTCCCTTTTGAGATCATATCCCTTAGAAAATGATACTGAACATCTACGTGTTTGGTCCTCTCATGGTACACGGTTCTTTCCCAAATGAATAGCATTCTGACTGTCTGAATAGACAGTCACAGTTCCATCCAGCAGCTGGGCCTATTTCAGGAACCCTTGAAGCCATATTGCTTCTTTGAATGCATCGGTTACAACCACATATTCTACTTCAGTTGTGGACTTGCTACCAGTGGCTGTAATTGGGACTTCCAATTGATACAGTTACCTCCCAAGAAAATGGTACGCTGTTGTAGACTTCCGGGAGTCTTTATCACTGCAAAATCCGAGTTTACCACACCAACCAGATCAAGTAGGAGTTTCTTTTAAAAATTTAAACCAACATGCACAGTGCTTTTAATGTATCTTAGAAGCCATTTTAAAGCATTCCAATGTTCACATCTAGGATTTGACATAAACCTACTTACAGTGATATTGAGATTATAAATCAGGTATTGTACTAATCATGGAATACATAACAGCCAATAGCATTTGCATAGGGTATGGATTCCATTTTTAGTCTTTCAGATTCTGTTTTGGGCTTTGGGCTTTACTAAGATGAAATGGTTAGCTAGTTGCATTGAGGCATATTCAAGATCATTTAGTCCAAATCTAAGCACTAGTTCTGCGATAAGACATCTGGTGGAGTTTTAGACGGCAAGTTTTTCTGTTTCTTTCTATGCATTCCTAATATTTTCTTTGCAAAGCCTAGATCCTTCATTTCAAATTCAGCATGTAATTTTCCCTTCAACTCACATATGTGCCTTGGACTTACTATTAAAAGCATGTCATCAACGTATAGTAACAGATGTACAGATTTGTATCCACTGTGCAAAATAAACAGTTATCATGCTCACTTCTAGTAAACCCTATCCCTACTATGAATAGTCAAACCTCTTGTACCTTGCCAGGTAATTGTTTGTCATAAATGATTTATTAGCAGACATACATGATTAGGAAACTATTTATCCTTAAATCCCATGGGCTGACCATATATCTGTTCTTCTAATTCCCCATGCAAAAATGCGTTTTTACGTCTAACTCTCTATTCTAAATTATGATGAGCTACTAAGATAACATCAAACTTATAGTTTTGAATTTAACAACCGGGAAAAAATTTCAGTGAAGTCTATACCTGCCCTCTGAGTGTAGCCTGGCCACAATCTGGCCTTATACCTTGGTGGGTCAGTTTTGTTGATGCCCTCATTTAGCTTGTATAACCACTTGCATTCCACTGCTTTGTGTCTTTGGGTTTTGGAACCAGAGTCCAAGTCTTATTATTCCTTAGAGAGTCCATCTCCTCATTCATGGCAGTGACCATTTTTACTATCCTTTGATTTTATGGCATCTTCATAGGACTCAGGCTCTATCCTCTATATCTCTATACCAGCAAGTAGTGCTGTGTAGATAAGTCAGCATAGTTGAACCTTGGAAGTGGTCTTATTTCCCTCATTGTTTTGTCCCTAGCAAGTTGTATTGGGCCATGTCCTCTGTTGGGCATTCTTATTGTTCTCCTCATTCTCATCTTCACCATCATGTTCAGTATCAATGGTAGTGTGCACAGGTTGATTTTGGTCCATCAGTGTTGATTTCAGATTCCTGTTAGTTGGTTGACTCCATCTTAACTGAGTACTTTGGTCTGCTATGGATTCTCCACTTGGTGGCTTGAGGTACTTACATTAGTGTTAGTAACCCTGCAAGGAAACACACACTCGTTAAATACAACATCTCTACTGATATGACCTTAATCCTTGGAGCCCCTCTCTCCCACAGCCTAATCCCTTTGTCCCTTCTTGATATCCTAAAAATACATATTTTAGGGACCTTGGTTCTAATTTCCCATCTGTGGTATGTGCTAGGCAGCACATCCGAATACTCTTAAATGGTTAATAGATGGTTTTCTCTCCTGACCATCTTTCTTCAGGACATATAAAACCAGTTGCATTAGAGGGAGTCCTATTTACTAAATAGCAGCAGTGGTTAAAGCCTCCCCCAAAAAGGACGTAGGTAGCCCAGCAGTGAATATGAGGCATCCGACCTTCTCTAACAGTGTCCTATTCATCCTTTCAGCAACTCCATTTTGCTGAGGTGTCCTCCTAACTGTCTTATGTCTCATAATTCCCTGGTCTCTAAAGTATGTGTCAAACTCAGTGTTACAGAACTCCAACCCATTGTCAATTCTGAGTGCTTTCACTTTTTTCTCTAGTTGGTTTTCTACTACAGTCTTCCAGCCCTTAAACTTACTTAGTGCCTCATCCTTAGATCTAAATAGGTAAACCCACACCTTCCTACTGAAATCATCCACTATAGCTAGAAATAACTATTCCCTCCATGTGTTTTGACTTTTCAGGACCCCAAAGGTCAGCATGAAGGTATTCCAAACAACCCACAGACATGTGAGTTCCTTTTGGGAAACTCAGCCTGTACTGTTTGCCCATGACAACAAGTTTCACAAAAACCGAACTACACATTGTCATTACCAAAACCCTGCTGTTTGAGATAGCTCATACCAATTTGGCCTATAGGGCCCATCTCAGATGCCATTTTTCTGCAGTTGAAATGTTAGTAATATAAAAGCAGAGTTAACATTCAATTAATGATATTGCCCACACAATATGTACAACCATTCTCTTAACACCTTCAAAAGAACTTGATTATTTTTGTAGACAGTGCACCATTTTGAGCCCTATAGCTACACCACACTTCATCCAGTGTGCCTAATGATATCAGGTTATGCTTAAAGTTCTGGTATATACCTTACTTTGGTTAACATTAAAAGTTTGCCACTTTTAAGTCTAATGGTGATATTACCAACACCTTGGACCTTACACGAGTGATTGTTGCCACTAAACACAGTTTCAGGTTCACCATTTGTTAGATTCTAGACAGGTTTTGTTAGGACTCACATGAAAAGACACCCTGAGTCTAGTACCCACTCATTAGCATTTCAGAACTAGACACAGTAAGGCTTCAATATTTCAATGCTATTACTAGAGGACGCTATGTTGCTTTCAATATTGGTCTGTTTTTGCTTCCTAATCCATCATAACAATTCTTTTTGATGTGTCCAGGTTTTTTACTGTGGACACTTTCTAGTCTCGTACTAGGTTTATTATTGTAGGCTTTCCTTCTTTCTTCCTATTCTTTGGCCCTAAGTTTTGTTGGACAATTTTTCCGTTCTTTACCAAAATTTCCAGTTTCTTGTTTGCCTTTTACAAAAATTATTCCCATTTCTTTTTTGTATCTTCACTTAAGTTCTCTGGATTTTAAACAGCTATTATCAGATCAACACTAGGGACTGTTCCAGTATACTCCAATGCTTTTTACTACAAGTTTCATCAAGTAACAAATTTTAAAATCATTGCGACTCGAATCCCCTAATTCTGATCAGTTCCTTTTAACACATGTCATTTTAAGAAATTCATCTAGGTTTTCTTCTAATGACTTAGAGGCATCCATTTTGTAGAAAACAAAGCACTTTTCAAAAATGCTAAATTAGGAGCAGACTGTAAAGCATAAAAGTTTTAAGTTTACCCCAGAGCTCTATCAGTGTGTGCAGACCATCCACCTTTCGTAGTACACTATCTGATAAATTCATGTAATCAGATTGTTATCTTCTTCTTCTATCTCCGCTTTTCTTTTCACCTTTTCCTCGGACCATTTGGTTGCTCTTTCTCCAGTGCTATTCCTACCTTATTGTGATAACAGGGCCTTCATCTTCTTCTTCCACATATTAAATCCATCTTCCCATCGTACTGGGATATTCTACACCGTGGTAGTGTTCATCATTCTGTCCGCAACAAACCCTAGTTCTATTCTTTGATCTTGACTAGTTGTTTCTTGGTTTGCCACCTTTTGAGACAGAAACGACTTCTGATGTTCAAGATTCTCGCCTAAGGATTCAAGATTTATGACTATAGATCAAGAAATTCCCTAAATCGAAAACCCCCATTTTTGACAAAACCCTAATTTTTGCGACTTTGCCCAATTGACTCGATTTCAGAATTTCTAAACCCTAGAGTCAAGGCTCGTATACCACTGTTGTAAACTGATCCTAATTTCTCAATCAACACATCATCACAATCAAAACTACAAGAACAAAATCACACCACACACAATTTACCGTGGTTCGCTTGTTCAATATAGAACAAGTTACATCCACGTTGAGCTCCAGAATATGGAGTTCGCTGCACTATGATTAATCACTTCCAAAATACGATTACAAACAACTCTCCCTCTCTATCAACTACACAATCAACACTCATCCACTTCTCTTTATCCCGCAAATCTCAACAACCATAGGTACCCTATACGCTTTAAGGAACACCCAGCCCTCAAATAAGACTCTAGACAGATTCCAACAGAGAAGAACTAGAATGAATATCAAACCCTAACCCAGGTTACAATCGCATTTACAGAGAAAAGGAGAAAAAACCTAATACCGAACTTTGCCAATTGCTTGAAAAAGGTTCCCTTTTATACCGTTGACCACTGATTGAGCTGGAGCCGTTGGATCCTCTTTAATTTATGGCTGTGATTAACTTGGACTATAGGTAAAAGGACAGCGTTTTTACTTGGCTTAACGACGTCGTAGACTTCAATATTTAACACAACTATATAAAGCTATACAATGTTATTCTATTTGATATAAATTTTTGCTTTTAAATATAATACAACAAGACATTGAACGTGTCTTGTCCTCCCATCGAGTAAAGAGCACAACAATTGAACGTGTCAAAGACAGTGTTCTTGCATTATCCCAACGATTCATGTGTTGCCAAACTAAAAGTTCTGCCATGTAGCTGCAGGATGAGGAAGCTAGCGAAAAGGAGCCATTGCATCACAAAGCGCAGTAAGCGGCAGGAGTGAAGCTATTTTTGAAGTTTGAGCATTCCTGGGAACTATCTAAGAGACAAGCCAACTGAGCTCAGCATCCTCTTTTCTTATTTATATATATGGCTTTATTACCAAACCCTCCCAAACTATTCATCATCATCTCTATTTTCAGTTTGCACTGATATCCAAGCTCCTTTCACACAGCTGTATGTCTGTATCGGCCCCTATTCTACATGAAGGCCGAGCTCAATGCTCGTCATCATCTTAGTCACGTGTATAATAATGGGGAGTTTAATTAATAGTAATCAATCCTATTCTATTTGATCGATATAGGTTAATTTGGGATTATTGTCGCTTTAAGTTTAATCGGCTTTTTCTAAACTTTGATAAGATCGTTTAAAAATATTTTAAGTATGTTTGGTAAATCAGAATCTTAAAGTTGCTTTTGATTTCTAAAATTTTATTTTGCTTTTTTATTATTAGTGTATAATCACTTAAAAAACATATTTTCCTCTTAAAATATTTTATAGTCATAAGATATATTTTAATTGTATAAATAAGGTTAAAATAATTACATTAATAAAAATTTATTTGATCATATTTAAAAAAATTCAAAAGAAAAAAGTATCGATTGGTGCCCAACTTCCCAATCCAACAGCCACCGCCGACGTGCCTTGTCGACTATTGTTGATTCCGACAATCGGGTATAACTACCAACCAACCGTCTTATTTTTTTATTTAAAAATATTATGTTTAATCAAATCAAAAATTTATTTAGGTTTTTTGTATTTAAATAAATTATATAGTTGTCTTTTCTTCCACAAACAACCATAAATTAATTGGTTTAAAGTTTGTAAAATCCTTTTATAAATCATTATTTATAATCAGCTTCAAACTTAACTAGTTTTAAAAACATGTTAAACAATCTAAAGAAAAAATAAAAAAGGAGGCTAGTTTCATTGATACTGCACAATTCAATTGAATACAAAATATGATTTAACCTAAATACAAAGATAATATAGGTTAAACAAAGGAAATAATGAAAAGACAGATCTACCCTTAAATAATAAAAAACAAATAACCCATATTTCTTAACATCTCCCTCAAACTCACATGCGGCGGCTACAAGCATCGAGAGTTTGCCAACTAAAACAAAACGGGAAATAGAATGCACTTGGTAAAGAAATCGGCAATCTGCAAGAAAAGAAACAAGGCAAGGTAATGGTGCCATGCTTGGATGATGACGAGTAAGGTGACAATCGATCTCAATGTGCTTAGTTCGTTCATGAAAACCGAGTTGTGAGCAATCTGAATAGACTCTAGTTGTCACAATACATAGGAGTGGGATGAGAAAGAGAAACGCCCATATCTGCAAGTAACCAACGTAACCAAACAATCCCTTTGGTAGTAGATGCCATAACACGAATTTCTGCTTCGGTTGAAGATTGAGAAACAATGGATTGTTTCTTGCTCTTCCAAGAAATAAGAGATCACCCAAAAAGATACAGAAACCATACAGACTTGGCATTCGTGGGAACTGCCATGATCAGCATCAGAGTATGCACGCAGCTCCAAGGAAGGTGGATGAAGTAAAAGACTCTGAAAGCCTGTACCCCGAAGATACCGCAAAATCCGAAGAACAGCTCCAATGAACTGTAGTAAGAGAAGCAACAAACTGACTAACAACATGCACATCCATATGCAATATCTGGACGAGTAATATGAGATATATCAAACTCCCACAACAGTACGGTATAAGTGAGATCTGCCAAAGGTAAACCATCAGAAGAAGAATACTTTGCGTTAACCTCAATTAGAGTATCGACAGTCTTATTATCAGTAAGTCTAGCCCCTCAAGAATATCTGCAACATATTTCGACTGAGAGAGAAATAACCTCTAGGAGTAGGCTACCTCAATACCCAGAAATATCGTAGAGAACCCAAATCCTTCATTTCAAACTGTTGAGCTAACTCTGTCTTCAAAACTGAAATACCATCAATACATCCCAGTAATAATCATGTCATCAACATATAAAGACATATGATACACCTGCATCAGTGCACTTCAACAAAGGCAGAATCATGACTACAAAAGCAAATCCAAGGGAAGAGATCATAATAGAAAATTTCTCAAACCAAGCACGAGGGTCCTTGTTTAAGACCATATAACGCTTTCTTTAGCTTGCAAACATACCCAGAATCATGTGAAACACCAGGACGGGCGCCATATAAACTTCTTCTTGAAGATCTCCATTCAGAAGGCATTTTTAACATCATTTTAGAGATATGCCACTGAAGAACCGAAGCTACTGCAATAAGAGTACGAATAGTAGTCATTTTTGCAACAGGAGCAAATGTCTCCTCATAACCATACCATATGTTGAGAGTACCCTTTTGCAACCAACCTAGCTTTGTATCGCTCAATAGATCCATCAGAATTAGTCTTGATCTTATACACCCAACGACAACCAACAACAGTCTTACCGAGGTAGAGGACCAAATCCCAAGTACCTATCTTATGCAAAGTAGAAAGTTCTTCATCTATAGCTTGCTGCCAAGAGGATCAAGAATTGCCTCTTTATAGGAAGAGGGCTCAGAGAGACAATGAATAGAAGCTAAAAGAGTAAAGTGAAGAATAAAGAATAGAAAAATCTGGTAACTTTGTGGACTTACGAATGCGTATGGATTGACGTAGAAGTGGATCCATAATCTCAGACGAAGCTTGAGTGACCATAAGAAGAGGGGAGCTTCAGTGTGCTAAGTAAAATGTCAACACCTGCAGAATGATCAGTACTAGGAATATGAGATGACAAACTATCAAATCCTCAGAAAGGATCTATACAATTAGATCAGTCTAGTCAGGTATGTAATGGATGGAATAGAAAAGAAAGGTATATGCTCAAGAAAAACAACATGACGAGACATAAAGTTTCTGAGTTATTGGATCAAACAATGATACCCCTTTTTACTTTCACCATAACCAAGAAAGACACAAATAGCAGATCGAGAGGACAACTTGCTGCGTTCTACATGAGGACGAAAACGAAACAAGTACAACCAAACTTTAAAGGAGGATAATTAGGGGCATACCCATACACTTTTCGAAAGGAGAAAACCTGAAATATGAGAAGATGGAATTGTATTAATCAAACCTACAGTAGTAAGAACAGCTTCACCCCAACACACTACGAACAGAGGCAGACAATAAGAGAGAACCAGTAGTTTCCAACAATGTGCCTATGTTTTCTTTCAGCAATACCATTTTGCTCAGGAGTATCTGTACACGAGGTTTGGTGAACAGTTCCATCTAATGCAAGCAACTCACAAAATTTATTAGAAGTATATCCCCACCCAAATCACACCTAAAACATTTGATATAGCAAGTTTTTGAGTTTTGACAAGAGCTCGAAAGGCTGTATATATTTCAAAGAATTCAGAACATGTTTCATTAAATAAACTCAACAACAACGAGTATGATCATCAATAAAAGAACATAATATCGAACCTACCTTTTGTGGCAATAGGAGAAGGTCCCCATACATCAGAATGAATCAAATCAAATGGAGAGAGAAACAGAAATACTTCGATTAAAAGGTAAACTGAAATTTTGCTAGGTTACATCCACTACAATCAAAATTTCACAAGTTTGCAAATTTCCTAAAGCCCATGTGGATGCCAAAAATCTCAAACGAGACGAAACATGCCCTAAACGAATGCCATAAATAAAACTAGAAGAAGAAGGACTCAAACGAAAGAGATAATCAACACTAGTAGCGGCAGCATCAGCACTATAGGCAGCACACTAGCACTTTTAACTCTCCAAAATATATAGTCCCCCCTTCCTACGGCCTGTCCCAATCAGCTTCTAAGACTGTAGATCCTGCACATAACAAGAAGAAGAGAAAAAGTGACTAAATTACCAGAATCACATAATTGACCAACAGAAGCAAGATTTAATGTAAGTTTTGGAATATATAACATTAGAGAGAGACATTGTGTGACAACAGAACCAACACTGCTAAAGGCATAGGAGTGCCATCAGCATTCATGACAGGAATAAGACGAAGGAGACACACGAAGCAAAAGTGAATAAATGGAGACTATGATGTGAGCACTAGAATCCAAACCATAAGAATGTGACATACCTGAAGAACTATGAGGTAACTGACCTACGGAAGAAGAAGTAGACATAGCTTGTGGCTGTAAGGAGAGAAACTTCTGAAATTGCTCAGCCAGAGTATTAGGATCGGTGAAAGGACCTGATGAAACTACTGCTGCATTATTACACTGTGGTGGTTTGTAACCCTGAGGTGGTCTATGAGCATTAGATTGTGACTGGTTGCCAGGCTTCCAAGCTTGAGATTGCTGCTGCGATTGATTCTGCTACCTCAACTTAGGACATTAAGCCTTCCAATGACCTTTTTGCTTTCAGAAATTGCACTCGTCGAAGGCAACCCTTGTGTAAGGTTTATTCTTATTATTAAAGACTGGCTTCGAAGGTACTGCTAACACAGAAAGATTAGAAGTAGAAGCAGAAAGAATTCCCTTTTCAGAATGAGACTTAAGATGTATTTCTTCAGCCAATAACTCATTGACAACTGAGTCAACAGAAGGCATTGGAGAACGATGCAAAATTGAACTTCTAAGTCCTTCAAAATCACTACGAAGTGCCGTTAAAAACTATACCAACCGTTGCTGCTCCCTATGAGCAATATAGGCACCACATGCCTTTAATTCTGCAGATTCTGTAAGAGCCAATTAATCCCAAAGATCTGTCATAGCAGAATAAAACTCATGAACACTCATATTCTTCTGCTGAAGAGCTCGTATGTCATTCTCCAATTGATACTGCTTTGCAAAATTTGACTGAGTAAATAACCTTTGTAGATGATCCCAAACCCCTTTTGCTGTCTCATACTTCGCTAACTGTGTACCTATGGAATGCCCAACATAATTGTTAATCCAAGTAATAATTTTTGCATTGTTTGCTTCCCAAGAATCTATCAAAGCATCATAACCCTCATCAGTATCCTTAGGTTTCACAGAAGTTCCACTAACATATCCCCACATCTTTTTACCCTTAAGAAAATTTCTCATCACATAACTCCAATACGAATAATTCTTGTCATCTAACCTCACACTTACAGACTGAAGCGAATCGTCTCTTTCAGTAGCCATATTNACAAGCAAGAATAAGAAATCACACAACAAACAATCTACCGTGGTTCGCTTGTTCAATATAGAACAAGTTACATCCACGTTGAGCTCCAGAATATGGAGCTCGCTGCACTATGATTAATCACTTCCAAAATATAGATTACAAACAACTCTCCCTCTCTATCAACTACACAATCACACACTCATCCACTTCTCTTTATCCCGTAATTCTCAACAACCACTAGAGTACCCTATACCCTTTAAGGAACACCCAGCCCTCAAAATAAGACTCTAGACAGATTCACATAGAGAAGAACCAGAATGAATATCAAACCCTAACCCAGGTTACAATCGCATTTACAGAGAAAAGGAGAAAAAACCTAATACGCGAACTATTGCCAAATGCATGAAAAAGGTTCCCTTTTATACTGTTGACCACTGATTGAGCTGGAGTCATTGGATCCTCTTTAATTTGATGGCTGTGATTTAACTTGGACTAATAGGCAAAAACGATAGCGTTTTTACTTGGCTTAAACGATGTCCCAGACTTCAATATTTAACAATCTCCACCTTAAAGTCTGTGGCTGTCTTTCCAGCAATGTTCTCCTGTTGTGCAGCAAGCATTTCCATATTCCTTCTTGGCTCTAATTTGGTTATTCCACATGCAATAAGTTCAACCAGTGCTTGAACTTTACAAGTGTTACAACCTTGGTTCCCATGTCTGCAGGGTTGTTTTCAGTTTGGATTTTCATCAGTTTCACCTCTCCTTTTGAGATCATATCCCTTAGAAAATGATACTGAACATCTACGTGTTTGGTCCTCTCATGGTACACGGGATTCTTTCCCAAATGAATAGCATTCTGACTGTCTGAATAGACAGTCACAGTTCCATCCAGCAGCTTGGCCTATTTCAGGAACCCTTGAAGCCATATTGCTTCTTTGAATGCATCGGTTACAACCACATATTCTACTTCAGTTGTGGACAGTGCTACCAGTGGCTGTAATTGGGACTTCCAATTGATACAGTTACCTCCCAAGGTAAAATGGTACGCTGTTGTAGACTTCCGGGAGTCTTTATCACCTGCAAAATCCGAGTTTACACACCCAACCAGATCAAGTGAGGAGTTTCTTTTATAAAAATTTAAACCAACATGCACAGTGCTTTTAATGTATCTTAGAAGCCATTTTAAAGCATTCCAATGTTCACATCTAGGATTTGACATAAACCTACTTATCAGTGATATTGAGTATGATAAATCAGGTATTGTACTAATCATGGAATACATAACAGAGCCAATAGCATTTGCATAGGGTATGGATTCCATTTTTAGTCTTTCAGATTCTGTTTTTGGGCTTTGGGCTTTACTAAGGATGAAATGGTTAGCTAGTTGCATTGAGGCATATTCAGAGTCATTTAGTCCAAATCTAAGCACTAGTTTCTGCAGATAAGACATCTGGTGGAGTTTTAGACTGCAAGTTTTTCTGTTTCTTTCTATTAGCATTCCTAATATTTTCTTTGCAAAGCCTAGATCCTTCATTTCAAATTCAGCATGTAATTTTCCCTTCAACTCATCAATATGTGCCTTGGACTTACTAATTAAAAGCATGTCATCAACGTATAGTAACAGATGTACAGGATTTGTATCCACATGTGCAAAATAAAAACAGTTATCATGCTCACTTCTAGTAAAGCCTATCCCTACTATGAATAAGTCAAACCTCTTGTACCATTGCCTAGGTAATTGTTTGAGTCCATATAATGATTTATGTAGCAGACATACATGATTAGGGAACTATTTATCCTTAAATCCCATGGGCTGACTCATATATATCTGTTCTTCTAATTCCCCATGCAAAAATGCAGTTTTTACGTCTAACTGCTCTATTTCTAAATTATGATGAGCTACTAGAGATAACATCAAACTTATAGTTTTGAATTTAACAACCGGGGAAAAAATTTCAGTGAAGTCTATACCTGCCCTCTGAGTGTAGCCTTTGGCCACTAATCTGGCCTTATACCTTGGTGGGTCAGTTTTGTTGATGCCCTCATTTAGCTTGTATAACCACTTGCATTCCACTGGCTTTGTGTCTTTGGGTTTTGGAACCAGAGTCCAAGTCTTATTATTCCTTAGAGAGTCCATCTCCTCATTCATGGCAGTGAGCCATTTTTTACTATCCTTTGATTTTATGGCATCTTCATAGGACTCAGGCTCTATCCTCTATATCTCTATACCAGCAAGTAGTGCTGTGTAGATAAGGTCAGCATAGTTGAACCTTGGAAGTGGTCTTATTTCCCTCATTGTTTTGTCCCTAGCAAGTTGGTATTGGGCCATGTCCTCTTGTTGGGCATTCTTATTGTTCTCCTCATTCTCATCTTCACCATCATGTTCAGTATCAATGGTAGTGTGCACAGGTTCGGATTTTGGTCCATCAGTGTTGATTTCAGATTCCTGTTAGTTGGTTGACTCCATCTTAAACTGAGTACTTTTGGTCTGCTATGGATTCTCCACTTGGTGGCTTGAGGTACTTACATTAGTGTTAGTAACCCTGCAAGGAAACACACACTCGTTAAATACAACATCTCTACTGATAATGACCTTAATCCTTGGAGCCCCTCTCTCCCACAGCCTAAATCCCTTTGTCCCTTCTTGATATCCTAAAAATACATATTTTAGGGACCTTGGTTCTAATTTCCCATCTGTGGTATGTGCATAGGCAGCACATCCGAATACTCTTAAATGGTTAATAGATGGTTTTCTTCCTGACCATCTTTCTTCAGGACATATAAAACCAGTTGCATTAGAGGGAGTCCTATTTACTAAATAGGCAGCAGTGGTTAAAGCCTCCCCCAAAAAGGACGTAGGTAGCCCAGCAGTGAATATGAGGCATCCGACCTTCTCTAACAGTGTCCTATTCATCCTTTCAGCAACTCCATTTTGCTGAGGTGTCCTCCTAACTGTCTTATGTCTCATAATTCCCTGGTCTCTAAAGTATGTGTCAAACTCAGTGTTACAGAACTCCAACCCATTGTCAATTCTGAGTGCTTTCACTTTTTTCTCTAGTTGGTTTTCTACTACAGTCTTCCAGCCCTTAAACTTACTTAGTGCCTCATCCTTAGATCTAAATAGGTAAACCCACACCTTCCTACTGAAATCATCCACTATAGCTAGAAAATAACTATTCCCTCCATGTGTTTTGACTTTTCAGGACCCCAAAGGTCAGCATGAAGGTATTCCAAACAACCCACAGACATGTGAGTTCCTTTTGGGAAACTCAGCCTGTACTGTTTGCCCATGACACAAGTTTCACAAAAACCGAAGTCTGACACATTGTCATTACCAAAATACCCTTGCTGTTTGAGATAGCTCATACCAATTTGGCCTATATGGCCCATCCTCAGATGCCATTTTTCTGCAGTTGAAATGTTAGTAGATATAAAAGCAGAGTTAACATTCAATTAATGATATTGCCCACACAATATGTACAACCATTCCTCTTAACACCTTCAAACAGAACTTGATTATTTTTGTAGACAGTAATGCAGCCATTTTGAGCCCTATAGCTACAGCCAACTTCATCCAGTGTGCCTAATGATATCAGGTTATGCTTAAAGTTCTGGTATATACCTTACTTTGGTTAACATTAAAAGTTTGCCACTTTTAAGTCTAATGGTGATATTACCAACACCTTGGACCTTACACGAGTGATTGTTGCCCATAAACACAGTTTCAGGTTCACCATTTGTTAGATTCTAGAACCAGGTTTTGTTAGGACTCACATGGAAAGAACACCCTGAGTCTAGTACCCACTCATTAGCAATTTCAGAACTAGACACAGTAAGGGCTTCAATAATTTCAATGCTATTACTAGAGGACGCTATGTTGCTTTCAATATTGGTCTGTTTTTGCTTCCTAATCCAATCATAACAATTCTTTTTGATGTGTCCAGGTTTGTTACTGTGGAAGCACTTTCTAGTCTCTGATCTAGGTTTATTATTGTAGGCTTTCCCTTTCTTCCTATTCTTTGGCCCTAAGTTTTGTTGGACAATTTTTCCAGTCTCTTTACCAAAATTTCCAGTTTCTTGTTTGCCTTTTACAAAAAGATTATTCCCATTTCTTTTTTGTATCTTCAACTTAAGTTCTCTGGATTTTAAACCAGCTATTATCAGATCAACACTAGGGACTGTTCCAGTATACTCCAATGCATTTTTTACTACTAAGTATTCATCAAGTAACAAATTTAATAAAATCATTGCAAGACTCGAATCCCCTAATTCCTGATCAGTTCCTTTTAACACTAATGTCATTTTAAGAAATTCATCTAGGTTTTCTTCTAATGACTTAGAGGCATCCATTTTGTAAGAAAACAAAGCACTTTTCAAAAATGCTAAATTAGGAGCAGACTGTAAAGCATATAAAGTTTTAAGTTTACCCCAGAGCTCTATCAGTGTGTGCAGACCATCCACCTTTCGTAGTACACTATCTGATAAATTCATGATAATCAGATTGTATGCTTCTTCGTCTATCTCCGCTTTCTTTTTCACCTTTTCCTCGGACCATTTGGTTGCATCTTTCTCCAGTGCTATTCCTACCTTATTGTGGAATAACAGGGCCTTCATCTTCTTCTTCCACATATTAAAATCCATCTTCCCATCGTACTGGGATATTTCTACACGCGTGGTAGTGTTCATCATTCTGTCCAGCAACAAACCCTAATGTTCTATTCTTTGATCTTGACTAGTTTTCTTGGTTTGACCCTTTTGAGACAGGAAACGACTTCTGATGTTCAAGATTCTCGCCTAAGGATTCAAGATTTATGATCCTATAGATCAAGAAATTCCCTAAATCGAAAACCCCCAATTTTGACAAAACCCTAATTTTTGCGACTTTGCCCAATTGACTCGATTTCAAGAATTTCTAAACCCTAGAGTCAAGGCTCTGATACCACTGTTGTAAACTGATCCTAATTTCTCAAATCAACACATCAATCACAGATCAAAACTAGCAAGAACAAGAAATCACACAACACACAATTTACCGTGGTTCGCTTGTTCAATATAGAACAAGTTACATCCACGTTGAGCTCCAGAATATGGAGTTCGCTGCACTATGATTAATCACTTCCAAAATACAGATTACAAACAACTCTCCCTCTCTATCAACTACACAATCAAACACTCATCCACTTCTCTTTATCCCGCAAATCTCAACAACCAATAGAGTACCCTATACGCTTTAAGGAACACCCAGCCCTCAAAATAAGACTCTAGACAGATTCACACAGAGAAGAACTAGAATGAATATCAAACCCTAACCCAGGTTACAATCGCATTTACAGAGAAAAGGAGAAAAAACCTAATACGCGAACTATTGCCAATTGCTTGAAAAAGGTTCCCTTTTATACCGTTGACCACTGATTGAGCTGGAGCCGTTGGATCCTCTTTAATTTTATGGCTGTGATTTAACTTGGACTAATAGGTAAAAAGGACAGCGTTTTTACTTGGCTTAAACGACGTCGTAGACTTCAATATTTAACACAACTTATATAAAAGCTTATACAATGTTATTCTTATTTGATATAAAATATTTGCTTTTAAATATAATACAACAAGACATTGAAACGTGTCTTGTCCTCCCATCGAGTAAAGAGCACAACAATTGAACGTGTCAAAAGACAGTGTTCTTGCATTATCCCCAACGATTCATGTGTTGCCAAACTAAAAGTTCTGCCATGTAGCTGCAGGATGAGGAAGCTACGGAAAAGGAGCCATTGCATCACAAACGCACGTAAGCGGCAAGGAGTGAAGCTATTTTTTGAAGTTTGAGCAGTCCTGGGAACTATCTAAGAGGACAAGCCAACTGAGCTCAGCATCCTCTTTTCTTATTTATATATATGGCTTTATTACCAAACCCTCCCAAACTATTCATCATCATCTCTATTTTCAGTTTGCACTGATATCCAAGCTCCTTTCACACAGCTGTATGTCTGTATCGGCCCCTATTCTAGCATGAAGGGCCGAGCTCAATGCTCGTCATCATCTTAGTCACGTGTATAATAAATAGGGGAGTTTAATTAATAGTAATCAATCCTATTCATATTTGATCGATATAGGGTTAATTTGGGATTATTGTCGCTTTAAGTTTAATCGGCTTTTTCTAAACTTTGATAAGAATCAGTTTTAAAAATAATTTTAAGTATGTTTGGTAAATCAGAATCTTAAAGTTGCTTTTGATTTCTAAAATTTTATTTTGCTTTTTTATTATTAAGTGTATAATCACTTAAAAAGACATATTTTACTCCTTAAAATATTTTATAGTCATAAGATATATTTTAATATGTATAAATAAGGTTAAAAATAATTATATTTATTAAAATTTATTTGATCAAATATTTAAAAAAAAATTCAAAAGAAAAAAGTATCGATTGGTGCCCAACTTCCCGAATCCAACAGCCACCGCCGACGTGCCTTGTCGACTATTGTTGGATTCCGACAATCGGGCATCAACTACCAACCAACCGTCTTATTTTTTTATTTAAAAAATATTATGTTTAATCAAATCAAACATTTATTTAGGTTTATTTTGTATTTAAATAAATTATATAAGTTATACCTGTCTTTTTACTTCACAAAATCAACCTATAAATTAATTGGTTTAAAGTTTGTAAAATCCATTTATAAATCTGATTATTTATAATCAGCTTCAAACTTAACTAGTTTTAAAAAACATGTTAAACAATCTAAAGAAAAAATAAAAAAAGGAGGCTAGGGTTTCATTGATACTGCACAATTCAATTGAATACAAAAAGTATGATTTAACCTAAATACAAAGATATATATAGGTTAAACAAAGGAAATAATGAAAAGACAGATCTACCCTTAATAAATAATAAAACAAAATAACCCATATTTCTTAACATCTCCCCTCAAACTCACGATGCGGCGGCTACAAGCATCGAGAGTTTGCCAACTAGAAAACGAAAACGGGAAATAGAATGCGACTTGGTAAAGAAATCTGCAATCTGCAAAGAAGAAGAAACAAAGGGCAAGGTAATGGTGCCATGCTTGAGATGATGACGAGTAAGGTGACAATCGATCTCAATGTGATTAATTCGTTCATGAAAAACCGAGTTGTGAGCAATCTGAATAGAACTCTAGTTGTCACAATACATAGGAGTGGGATGAGAAAGAGAAACGCCCATATCTGCAAGTAACCAACGTAACCAAACAATCCCTTTGGTAGTAGATGCCATAACACGATATTCTGCTTCGGTTGAAGATTGAGAAACAATGGATTGTTTCTTGCTCTTCCAAGAAATAAGAGAATCACCCAAAAAGATACAGACACAGTACCAACTTGCGATCTTGATCACGGCCATGATCACATCAGAGTATGCACGCAGCTCCAGGAAAAGGTGGATGGAGTAAAAACTCTGAAAGACTGTACCCCGAAGATACCGAAAT
Organism: Pistacia vera; assembly: GCF_008641045.1. Taxonomy (NCBI): domain Eukaryota; kingdom Viridiplantae; phylum Streptophyta; class Magnoliopsida; order Sapindales; family Anacardiaceae; genus Pistacia; species Pistacia vera. The sequence goes on from NW_022196298.1 coordinate 395,994, forward strand.
ACGAAGAACAGCTGCCCAATGAACTGTATAAGAGAAGCAACAACTGACTACAACATGAACAGCATATGCAATATCTGGACGAAAGTGAGATATATCAAACTCCCAACAACAGTACGGTTATAAGTAGGATCTGACAAGTAAACCATCAGAAGAAGAATACTTTGCGTTAACCTCAATTAGAGTATCGACAGTCTTATTATCTAAGTCTAGCCCGCTCAAGATATCTGCACATATTTCGACTGAGAGAGAAGATACCTCTAGGTGATAGGCTACCTCAATACCCAAGAAATTCGTAAGAACCCAAATCCTTCATTTCAAACTGTTAGCTAACTCTGTCTTCAAAACTGAAATACCATCAATATCATCCCCAGTAATAATCATGTCATCAACATATAAAGACATAATGATACGACCTGCATCAGTGCACTTAACAAAAAGAGCAGAATCATGACTACTAAAGCAAATCCAAGGAAGAGATCATATAGAAAATTTCTCAAACCAGCACGAGGTGCTTGTTTAAGACCATATAACGCTTTCTTTAGCTTGCAAACATACCCAGAATCATGTGAAACCCCAGGAGCGGGCGCCTATAAACTTCTTCTTGAAGATCCCATTCAAGAAGGCATTTTTAACATCAAGTTTAGATATGCCACGGAAAACCGAAGCTACTGCATAAAGGTACGAATAGTATTCATTTTTGCAACGGAGCAAATGTCTCCTCATAATCCATACCATATTGTTGAGAGTACCCTTTTGCAACCAACCTAGTCTTGTATCGCTCAATAATCCATCAGAATTAGTCTTGATCTTATACACCCACGACAACCACAACAGTCTACCAGGAGGTGAGGAACCAAATCCCAAGTACCTATCTTATGCAAAGTAAAAGTTCTTCATCATAGCTTGCTGCCAAGAGGATCAGAATTGCCTCTTTATAGGAAGAGGGCTCAGAGAGACAATGAATAGAAGCTAAAAAGAAGTAAAAGATAAGAATAACAGAATAAGAATCTGGTAACTTTGTGGACTTACGAATGCGTATGGATTGACGTAGAAGTGATCCATAATCTCAGCGAAGCTTGAGTGACCATAGGAGAAGAGGGAGCTTCAGTGTGCTATAGAGTAATGTCAACACCTGCAGAATGATCAGTACTAGGAATATGAGATGCAAACTATCAGAATCCTCAGAAAAGAGCTATACGAATTAGATCAGATCTAGTCAAGGTATGAGTAATGGATGGAATAGAAAAGAAAGGTATATGCTCAAGAAAACACACATGACGAGATACATAAGTTTCTGAGTTATTGGATCAAAACAATGATACCCCTTTTACTTTCCACAACCAAGAAAGACACAAATGGCAGATCGAAGGACAACTTGCTGCGTTCTACATGAGGACGAAGAACGAAACAAGTACAACCAAAAACTTTAAGGAGGAATATTAGGGGCATACCCATACAACTTTTCGAAAGAAAAAAACCTGAATATGAGAAGATGGAATTGTATTAATCAAACCTACAGTAGTAGAACAGCTTCACCCCAAAACACACTACGAACAGAGGCAACAATAAGAGAGACCAGTAGTTTCACAACAATGTGCCATGTTTTCTTTCAAGCTACCATTTTGCTCAGGGTATCTGTACACGAGGTTTGGTGAACAGTTCCATCAATGCAAGCAACTCACAAATTTATTAGAAGTATATTCCCCACCCAAATCACACCTAAAACATTTGATAATAGCAGAATTTGTTGAGTTTTGACAAGAGCTCGAAAGCTGATATATTTTCAAAGAATTCAGAACGATTTTTCATTAAATAACTCACACAACGGTATGATCATCAATAAAGAAACTAATATCGAGACCTACCTTTTGTGGCAATAGAGAAGGTCCCCATACATCAGAATGAATCAAATCAAATGGAGAAGAAGAAACAGAAATACTTCGATTAAAAGGTAAAACTGAAAATTTTGCTAGGTTACATCCACTACAATCAGAAATTTCACAAGTTTGCAATTTCCTAAGCCCATGTGGATGCCAAAATCTCACGAAAGAGCAAACATGACCTAAACGAGAATGCCATAATAAAAACTAGAAGAAGAAGGACTCAAACAAAGAAGATAAATCAACACTAGTACGGCAGCATCAGCACTAGTAGCAGCAGCAACTAGCACTTTTAACTCATCCAAAATATATAGTCCCCCCTTCCTACGGCCTGTCCCAATCAGCTTCTAAGACTGTAGATCCTGCACATACCAAGAAGAAGAGGAAAAATGACTAAATTACCAGAATCATAATGGACCAACAGAGCAAATTTATGTAAGTTTTGAATATGATAAACATTAGAGAGAGACAAGTGAGGTGTGACAACAGAACCAACACCTGCTAAGCATAGGAGTGCCATCACAGTCATGACAGGAATAGAAGACGAGGAGACACAAGCAAAATGAATAACTGGAGACATATGATGTGAGCACTAGAACCAAAACCCATATAGATGTGAACTACCTGAAGACAGGAGTAACTGACCTACGGAAGAAGAAGTAGATACTTGTGGCTGTAAGGAGAGAAACTTCTGAAATTGCTCAGCCAGAGTATTAGGATCGTGAAAGGACCTGTGAAACTACTGCCTGTTATTCACCTGTGGTGGTTTGTAACCCTGAGGTGGTCTATGAGCATTAGATTGTGACTGGTTGCCAGGCTTCCAAGCTTGAGATTGCTGCTGCGATGGATTCTGCTACCTCAACTTAGGACATTAACCTTCCAATGACTTTTTTTTCTTTCAGAAATTGCACTCGTCGAAGGCAACCCTTGTGTAAGGTTTATTCTTATTATTAAAGACTGGCTTCGAAGGTACGCTAACACAGAAAGATTAGAAGTAGAAGCAGAAAGAATTCCCTTTTCAGAATGAGACTTAAGATGTATTTCTTCAGCCAATACTCTTGACAACTGAGTCACAGAAGCATTGGAGAACGATGCAAAATTGAACTTCTAAGTCCTTCAAAATCACTACGAAGTGCCGTTAAAAACTATACCAACCGTTGCTGCTCCCTATAGCATATAGGCACCACATGCCTTAAATTCTGCAGATTCTGTAAGAGCCAATTAATCCCAAAGATCTGTCATAGCAGAATAAAACTCATGACAACTCATATTCTTCTGCTGAAGAGCTCGTATGTCATTCTCCAATTGATACTGCTTTGCAAAATTTGACTGAGTAATCCCTTTGTAAGTGTCCCAAACCCTTTGCTGTCTCATACTCGCTAACTGTGTACCTATGGAATGCCCAACATAATTGTTAATCCAAGTATAATTTTTGCATTGTTTGCTTCCCAATCTATCAAAGCATCATAACCCTCATCAGTATCCTTAGGTTTCACAGAAGTTCCACTAACATATCCCCACATCTTTTTACCCTTAGAAATTCTCATCACATAATCCAATACGAATAATTCTGTGTCATCTAACCTCACACTTACGACTGAAGCGAATCGTCTCTTTCAGTAGCCATATTCAAAACAAGAAAACCAGAATGCAAAAGAAAGGAAAACGAAATACCAGATTGCCGAAATTGAACGAATACCACGAATACCAGATTGCAGAAACTGAACGAATACCCTCCATCCAAATTAAGCTATGTTTAAGATTAAGCCTCGTCCCATGAAACTTTGCTCTGATACCATGTTAAACATCCAAGAAAAAATAAAAGGAGAGGGTTTCATTGATACTGCACATCAATTGAACAAAAAGTATGATTTAACCTAAATACAAAGATACAGATTTACCCTTACTAAACAATAAAACAAATAACCCATTTTCTTAACAAACACACTCTTAAAAATTTTCTATCGATCTATCCAATTAATTAAGGTAAAGTTAGAGAAAAAAATATTAGAAGATACTGTAATGATTTAAGGTTAAAACATTTTAAATCAACAAAAAGTATCTTTTAACTATTATTCTTTTCATTTGGATTAGATCGGTTTAATGGATTTTTATACTGTACAGAATCTATTAGTCGATCCTATTTTTTTTTTTAGTTTGTAAATCAATTCCATGCATAAAAGATTAAAAAAAAAAAGAAACGTAAATTGTATTATATGAATCGATTAGAGCTATCAAATTGTATTTTAAACATCCTGAAAGTATATTTGTTAAAAGAAAGGATAAATAACATTGTTATTTTTATGTATGACAAGTGTTATTTTTCTGATGACACTTGTCATTTACCCTTTATATCAAGTTTATGTAGCCTTAGCTGTTTGTTACATAAAAAGCACGTGTCCATCGCCAGGTTCTCCATCATGCTTATTTGGCATGCATATAAAGAAACTCTGCATGCGTTCCTTTCAATACAAAATAACATTCTCCATAAGATTAACCACTTTACTCCTCAAAACATGGAGAGATCTGAAGCAGCAAGTTCACAGAAATCGGCAGCAGCAGAAGCAGCCAAGAAAACCAACATAGGAAGATCAAGAAAGGCTGCGAAAGGCAAAGGAGGTCCAGAAAATGCTATGTGCACATACAGGCGTCAGGCAACGCACTTGGGGCAAATGGTTGGCCGGATCCGGGAGCCGAACCGCGGCGCCCGGCTCTGGCTGGGCACGTTCAACACTTCTCTTGAGCGCTGTAGCTTATGATAGCTGCATGGAAGCTCTATGGCCCCGAAGCGAAGGTTAACTTGCCATATAATTGTCCTACTACTTCAGTTTCTGGTTCGGATCATGTTGTAAAGGGTTGTGAGTCTGTGGGCAGAAGTTTGTTTGTTGGGGAGTCTGAGTTCGAGTGGGAGTTCGGAGGATGGTTTTGTGGAGGGGAGTTCGTTTTCTGGTTGATTGACGGTGAGAAAATCTGTATTGGCCGCAGTTGCTGGAGGCAAACGATGCATTGAGGTGAACCATATGGTTTCCGATGAGTGATTTGTTGGGTGGAGAGGATTTTAAGGACTGGGATGGGTTACAATCTCCATGGAACTTGTGAAATTAGCAGGTTTAGACATAGACATGATGGCTTGCATGTTTTGATTTATCTGTCACCTCCTGTGTTGAGTTTCAACACTTTAAAGGGCCTTTTCATGTTGGACCGACCCAGGTTCTTTGTTTTTGGTAGGGAGTTACTATTTCAAAGTTAATTAGTGTAGAAGAGTAGTTGTAAGTTGTATGACATTTATAGGGCTTTTGGGGAGGTGATTTTGGATATTTATGGTGGTAGCTTAATAAGTACATATTTTAGTGAGCTTTTCGGTGTTTGGGGTGGCTTTTTCTGCAGTTTCGCGGTTGGCTTCTTGTTAATAGGCAGAACATATATATATACTTTGTAACAAAAAAAGTATTAGTATATGCTTGTTTTGTTCCTTATGAAAAAGAAAGAGTCTGTTTAGTTAGAAAAACAGAGCGTGGTGTGCTTTTGATAGAAGCAATATTAACATTATCTCAAAGTTAAAAACAAATTAATATTATAATTAATCTATAATGTTACACATATAAATTGAGATTTCGATCTCGGATTTCAATTTATATGTTTGTTTATGTGTAAATACCACATTAATGATACCAGTGAATAACTCTCTTATAATTAAACCACACTCGGGGTGATCTGATAGTAAAAGAGTACAGGTTCTAAATATGGGTTTCTGAGTTTGAGTCCTCTCAGGCACTAATAATGGTGGTTACACTTGAGATTTATCCGATCGTTTACTTCAGATTTCGGAGAGATTAATTAAAGTACACATATTGGTCAAGACCCCTTAAAAAAAAAAAAAAAAAAAAAAAGAACTCTTGTAATTAATGTGTTCTTGATATGAAGAAACCACCTCGGTCTGAACTAAACTTGAAAACAACTTTATATGCTAGCATTATTGTATATAAAGTTATTGAATTGCAGGGAGAGCATAATGTTTTGTTGATGGCAGCAAGCAGCTGCAAGGCTTGTTATTTTCGACCCAAGAACCATACAAAGGCGCAAACTTGTTTTCACACGAACTTTGCAAAGTTCACATAAATGAGACTATAAATATGGGTTTCATTTTTACCATAGTTTAAGAAAATTTCCCCGAGCATACATACGTCCTTTTAATTGCTAAAAGATGAAGGGCATTTATTATTTTCTTGAAAGGTGTGGAAGATTTCCCAACGCCAGCTTCTAATCAGAAGGGCATCATCAAAACAAGAGCTGGTCAAGGACCGGCCTGAGCCCGTTTGGGTCTGATCTCATTTGGGATCAGTCGCTCATGGTTTTGGGATCGGTTTCAGGCCTATAAGCAATTTTAGGATCCAGAGATCGGTCTTATAGGCCCAAGACTTATCCTATGGGCCTGTAAAATTTAATTTCCCTCTATCTTTTTTTATATTTTATGGGCGAAATGAAATTTTATAGGGAGGTTTAGTAATTTTCAGGAATAAATTAATAAGTTTTTAAAAGTTTAATTAATTTTAAAAAATAATAAAATAATAAATAAACTAATGGTTAATTTTAACATAAATGTAATATTCACACAATCACACATTCATGCTTCACAAATAAACAATTAAATAATTTTTTTATTAAATTATTCATCTTCATCATCAACAATATTTAAATCATTAAAATCTGTATTCTTAAAGAGTTCGAGTAGTTCGGGATTTTCAAGGTGTTGTTGTAGTCTTCTTTCTGTAAGACTCTAATCCCGTAAACACGTTATCACTTCAATCATCTTATTGGTTAAAGAGCATCTTCTGTCTTCAATAATCCGACCACTCGTTGAAAATGCTGACTCGGATGCAATTGTAGAAACCGACACAGATAAAATGTCACGTGCCATTTGGGCTACAATAGGGAATCGACTTTGATGTTGGTTCCACCATTGAAGCAAATCCATCTCATATTTCTCCTTCATTGTCATGTAGGACAGATATATTTGTAGGTAGCGATTCAACTCATTTGGTCCATGTATGTACGAGCTAGAGCTGTTACTTCCGCCATGTTCCATATATATCCACATGCTCGATCCTTGATGGAGGTCTTCATTAGGGTCCTGATCGTTTCTCCTGGACATTCAATTTCCACTTCCATTGTACTTGTTCTAATAAAAAGAAAAAAAGACTTTCCAATTTTTGCTTAAAGTTAGTCAAATAAGATGTATAATCATGTCCTAAATGCTGGCATATCTCAGTAATTATACAGTTAACTACATGTAATTTAAACCTAGGATCTACAACAAGGCCTAATCCATATAAGAATGGAATATTTAACCAATATTTCTCGTATTTTTCTTCTATCTTTAAAACAATTTCCATTAAAACGTCATTATATCTATATTTAGTAAAAGTTTTAGAAATTTGAAGTAAAATATCAAATGCTAAATTAGTAGTCGGATAATAAATACCACTTAATGTATTAGTGAAATCATAAAAAAATTTAAGAAACAAATAAAAAAGTTCACAAATCGCCCAATCATTATAGCTGACAACTTCCTCTGGATGGTTCTTTCGGTTGACAAAATCTATAATTTGTCTTACGGTTGGCAAGACTTTTTCTAACATCGAGTAGGTGGAGTTCCAATGGATAAGCATGTCCGTACATAACTTCAAAGGTCGAACCGGTGGATCTTCTAGCCTACAATATTTGACGTACTCCTGTCATCTTTTATTGCTATCGCCGACGGTAAATCCAATAGCCGCACGCACCTCTCCATCTTTGAATGTATAGCATCTAAACTTACTTTAACAATCAAATTGATGATGTGGCAAGCACATTTCTGGTGAAAAAATTTGTCTTCGCCATGCAGATCCAATCTCTTTTCAAATAAAGAGATTGTCGCAGTGTTAGCAGCTGCATTATCAAGCGTTAGTGCTACAACTCTATCAGTTAATACATATTCTTACAAAATTTCAAGAATTGTAAAATAAATAGTGTCAGCACTATGTTTTTCATATAATGGTTTAAAACCCATTAATTTTTGTTGTAAACCCTAACCATGATCTAAGAAATGTATTGTGATAGTTAAAAAATCTGTTTTTGATCTACAAGCCCATATGTCTCATGTAAGTGCAATAGATATATTCCTAAAATTTTGAAATTCGTTTTTAAATTTATTATTTATTTTGTTATAAAGTTTTAATATATCTCTTCTACTGGTACTTCTACTAACATGGGTATATGCTGGATAAAATGTTGTTTTAATCATGTGAATAAAATAAGGATTTTTAGATAAACAAATGGAAGAGTCCGTAGTAACTATGAATCTTGCTATTTCCTCTTGTGCAACATATGCATTGTATTGCCATGTTGAAGATGTACTGGACAATTGCATTATTTGGGGGTGCTTCTTCTCCAAGTGTCGTTGCATCGTCGAAGTCACCTTTTCAGCTCCAATAATGATTTCACAAAAATTACATACCCCACACGATTCTTTCCCCTCACCATTTGTCTTTGGCCGTTTTGATTTGGTGAAGTGTCTCCATACATTGGACACGACCGTCTTTGACGGTCAGAGGGGTTGGGCCAAGCCCGTGCTCGTTGAGTCGCAGCTCACTTGTGTTTGGCTGCACCTCGTTTCGGCCAAATGTGGTTGTTGAATTGCAGTTGCTATCTCTGGAGGAAAGGGTGAAAATGAATTGAACCCTTCCATTTCTTTGGTAAATAGAATGTAAAACTCATTTGGGGATGATCTTTCGAATGCATCATTTCGGGAATCCATTATGAATTTATGATAAAATAATAAATAATTAAAATGAAAAAAAATTAAATAATAATATGAATAAGAGATGATATTGAAAAATAGAAAAAATTAAATAATATAAATAAATAAATAATAATATGAATAAATTATAAATATAAATTGAATGAGAATTTGATTAGAGATTTAGAGTAGAGAGTAGAGAGAATGAGAGATTGAGTGGTGTGGAAAAAAAAAAAAGGAATTTAAAGGATATTTATAGAGTAGCATTGGAAGGCAACCAAATTTTTTTTCTTAAATTTTGTAAAATTTTATGTTAATCCTTATAATTTCTATTGATTTTAAAATTTATATGAGGTTTTAATAATTATCTAAAGGGCTAAAATAAATAAACTAAAAGAGTTTGGGCTCGGGCTTGGAGGAGGGCCCAATGGAGGAATTAAGCCCTCCTCCTTGGGCTTGGTCTGATTTTGGAACCAAACTTGCTAGGACCGGTGCTCTCAAGGACCAGGTTTTTGGTCCCACATGCCCAGGCCTAATCAAAACCTCAATTCTGCAGGCAGTAGGATCTTTCTCGGTTATGAACAAAATTCAGGCTTCTCTGATCCCATGGCCCAATATTTGCTTTGCTGTCAAGTACAATTCCCAGTAATATAAATTATAATTTTTCTGGGAAATTACAAACGCTCTGAAATAAATCTAGCAAGGAAATTCATAGGTTGATTTATTTAGGATTTGTCTAAAATCTAGTGGCTTCTCCTCTTATTGATAGAGGCTGTGATAATGAAAGTTAACAACAAACATGCTTGTGGTCTCCAACAATAATTAAGGGTAAACTACACTTTACTCCTCTGCAGTTTGAAGAAAAAACTTCTAAATCCTACAAGTTTGAGAAATATAAGCACACCTCCCCTCTAAGCAATGATCTACTAGACAAAATTAAACACAACTAGGTTTTAATTTGGACATTCTCTTTGATAAATGAGTAAACGACTTTTCTCCACCCAAATAATAGCTTAATGACACTTTTTCATCCACAAACTTTTAAAATACCACTTTATTGTTCAAATTTATATTCTATTTCTGATTCCGACATCATTATAAACCCACATCACCACAATTCTCTTCACCAATCATTACTCACTAAAACCCCTCAAATCCTACTCCCGTCCACCCCATCAATCGCTGACAATTGAATGATTAGGGTTTACGTAACTGCCCTACCCAAGTCAAATTCCAATTAATCTCAACCACCAAAATCCAACCTTTTACCACCAAAAGACTTATCGGTCTCCCCTCTTCAAAAGTCTCAACAGTTTGGACCAAGTTTGCTCTCTGTTCATCGTCAGAATATAAATTTGGATAATAAAATTGTATTTTAAAAGTCTATGGGTAAGAAAAAGTCATTAAGTACTCTTGATAAAATTATCAAATACAGGACCAGTATGGTTGAGAGGTCATGTATTACCAAATTAAATTAATTGCTTAGCTATATTCTTGATGAATAAAGGGCTATGGAGATGGACAAACCCATATAGAGGCTAGTGGGGGCTGATGACTTAAATATTTTTTCTTTCTTATTAATTTTTTTTTTTTATGTTTGTGTTATTTATTTATTTTTAATTTGATATAATCTACTTTGTAAATTGACCACACCAATCTAAAAGTAAAAACCAATTTTTTTTTTTTTTGTTTATTAAACAAATAAGGTTGTGTTTGTTTAAGAAGATAAAGTATTTTTTCAATCAAATATTTTTTATATTGTATTTATAATAGAACTTAACTAGAAAATAATAACTAAAAAAGGTAAATATACTATTTCTGGGTTCTGGGACCTCTAACATTATTTTTATCATAAATATGATATTTAATGAACTTATTGCGTTTAAAGGATTTACAATAAGATCAGGGTGATAGGTACAATTTACCCATTAATTATATTTAATGTTATAGAATGAAGCACCGGACCAGAGTGTTTGCTTGTATGATGTGAAGTTTCCCGAATTGTTGTACCAATTATTTGAATGATGTGAACTTAAACAGCCAAATCTGTCTATTTAAAGGCAATCCAAAATACATCTAAATTTAAAAGCAATTAATTAGATATATAGATTACACCATCAGGGTCACGATCGTTTTCTTGCCTAGCCCTTTCTTTGTAATTAAATTGCAATCACAACGAAAATGAAAGAATAATTATGGAAGAGAACATGATTGATTTATAGGACAATGATTTCTTGTAGGTCTGCTTCACCACCGCTTTATATAGAGACTTCAAATTATTGGGATTATATATAGAATTTGATATTTTGTGTTGTTAACATCAATTTATGGTCAATTTGATTGTTAAAAATGTGTTAAGTATATATATATATATATATATACACGCTAATTCACGCGTATCTTGATTAATCCCCGAGATCCATTTGAATACCGTACAAGCCCAATAGGTTTGATAAGTCACAAATGTTGACCACTTGGTGGGACTTGAACACAAGATCTCTGGATAAGTTGCAAGTAAGTACATTTTAACCTCCATTAAAAATAATAAATTCATGATTATAATTTTTTTTTTTTAATAACCAGGGTGTCCAAGCCATGTTGTGTGCACCTTAATAAATCCTCGAAATCCATTGAATACTCTACAAACCCAATGAGTCAATTAAGTCACAAATGTGTGGTAAGTAGGCACTTTATAAAACTCGAACACAAGACTTCTACATAACCCACTTAGATGGCTAAAGTATGAATTTTTGTTAGCAATATTAGTTAAAATTTTAAGTTATATTTGCTAACCGTATTTTAAATATTAATTAAACCCATTTAGAATTAGAATTTGAAAATAGTTATTTATCTTTAAAATAAGAGAAATATATATATAGATTGTAAAGAAAATACATTTCATTAAAATGTTTTAGCACTAGTAGTTTCGTACATAGATTTGAAGAAAAAGTAGTTCTCCCTAATTAATATGTTTTTGAATCTTAAAATAAAACGAGTTTTAGATATTATAAAATATTAGAATACTTCTGAGTTTTATGGATTATATATTAGTTTTTCATTTTTTTTTAAATCCTCAATATGTTTTTGACGTCAATTTATAATTATAAACTTATAATATGATATAATTAAAATTAAAAATTATATCAAATTTGTCATGTGTCACAAGTACATATATATATTCTTGATTATTCTCGTTATAATATCTATTAGATCGATCTATGTTACATATGAGGAAGGTACTTTGAAATCTTAATATATACTCAATCACAAAATATTTTTTTGGTTTTCCATTCTTATAAAGTTTATCAAACCTTAAGATCGAATACACATGTTGGTTGATATTGATAGTTCTTGAACATTCTATATAATAAAGTTATTTATAATATTACATTATTTTTTATAATGATGGTGGTTATTATTAATTGATGGCATCTATGACTCTGTGGCCTACATCATTTGGTAGCCGAAAAAACAGACGTAAACTATTCAAGTCTTTAACGTAGGAAAAATGGAATGTCGAAATGCATCGACTTTTCCTTGCACACGAGAGCTACCAAAATTTTGTTTAGTTATAATCAATCCAAACTAACCTAAGATTCAAAATTTTGAAATATATATTAATATTTTGATTATCTGAAAATGTGTTTGATATATTATTCAAAAACTGTTTTTAAATAATTATAAAAAAACTGTAAAAACGGCTTCCAATTGTTATATGGTTCTACATTAACTTTTAGAATTGTAATTGAAAATTGTTGTCGAAATCATCTACACTCGTCAACCACTTGACTTGTGGCTAGATAGTTAGACCTTAGGTTACCTAGACTCATTAACCACTTGGCTTGTGGTTGGATGCCTACATATCATATTTGTGACTTATCTAGTCCATTTGATTTGTAACGTGTTTAATGTACCCTATATATTAATCGAGGTGCATGCAAGCTGACCCAAACACTCTGGTAAAAAAAAAAAAAAAAAAAATGAAACATCTAAACTCATTTTTTCCAAACATGTTTTCATAAGGTTTATTACATCTTTTATTTTCAATAACAAAAAATCGTATTTAACTTCTATATCAAACATGTCCAAATTTGTGGTCACATTGATGATACTACAAGTAATTGTGGAGAGATACTTCATGCATAGCATTGACTTGAGCAAGTCGGTCGTGTGCTTTATTTGCCGCCATTGCAGAAGGATCAGAAAGTAAAATCGAAAGTTAAAATGAAGAACATCAACTTTGGTTTAATGGGGAGAATTGATGAGCCTGAAAAATTAGTTTGCACCAGCTCACTGGAATTTCTGGAAATGCTTCTTTGTTCCACTTGCACCATTATTATCACTCTTACCCTATGTTAAATTTGTGGTCATATTGATGATACGTTTGTTGTGAAAGTAGTTGGCAATTAATTCTCATTACTACACCCCACATGATATTTAATTTTACCTTATATTATACAAATACATGTATATATATATACACACAAACACAATTACTGTCTTCTATTTTACGTATTTTCTGTTGTAGAATACACATGCATTTAGTTTTCATTGAATAGAAAAAGATCAAACATGTTAGATAAACGAATTGCTAAATAATGTAAAGAGTGTTTCTTTATGGACGTAAACTTAAATGTTTGGAACTTAAAGTGCTATCATCAAAACTACCAGTAGATGGACTAATGGTAAAAAAATATAAGAAGATTATATGAGCTCCTAAGACTCTCCAAGCATTAATAAGGATGATCATTAAAGCTCTTATCCGGTCGATAGTTTTAAGGTCTTGGGAGACTAGTTGAGCCACGCGTAAGTTAACCCGAACACCCCGATGATAAAGAAAAAGTGCTATCATCAGCAACCTTTATTAAATGAGTAGTTAATTTATGCTATAAATGAATGTGATCAACCTTCTTTCTTTTTTAATTTTTAATTTTTATGAACTCGTGTTAGAATGAATGATATGCTAATTAAGCACGAGTTCATTGATTATATAAGCTAATTAATGACTTAGTTTGGCTACAGTTTTTCCTTTTTCAGAATAATCAAATTTGAGACTTCAAAATACATCTTTAGCTTATAAAACCCTGAAGGACTTTAGATTTCCTGAACACTAATGGTAAATCTGATCATCACATTGAGGAGAAGGAGAAGATTATATTGAATTTAGTTAACCCCACTCCATTGATATTGGTCACATGGCCTCTTAAAGCCAGTTTTAATCAGTAATCCTTTTGCGTATAAGCATTCAAGAAATGGTCACAAAATTAAATCTGCTACGCCAATTAAAGTGAGAACTGGAATTAAAGCTAAAATTGTTCAATATGACACTTATGACGAAAGTGACTAATAGCAACCTCAAACGCTATCACTTTGTTTGTTTGATAAAAATATAATTTCTTAGTTAATCTGTGCTTGAATTTCAAAAATATATATGTTTTCCTGAAGGGTCTTTTTTAGTCATGTCTTATGATGACCATTTGACAATGGTTAGGCATCTGTCTTGGATATTGCAAATCTTGTGTAATTTTAAATTGATTTTTTTTTTTAATTTTTTTTATGATCAAAGGTATTCGGATCAGCTTACTTACATTTCAACTAATTTTTCAGGATCCAAAAATTATCAATCGAGTAAGAGTTCTAGTGACCACCCCTAAATTGATTTTTTGTTATAGTATATGAAAGCTTAATTTCTCTTATATTTAAAAAAAAAAAAGAGAAAAAAGTATTCAGATTGTATTTCTTAAACAAATTCGTAGTTTTCTTTCTAGATTTTAAATAGAGACATATATTGAAAACACATGTTCAAGCCTAGCTGGCAAAAACCTGATTTTAAAAAAGAAAATAACAACTGATTAATTTGATAAAGAAAAAAATTATTATTTATTAGATTTTCTGTTTATTTAAATATTCTACACTACATTTTAATTACTTCGAGCAACCTGCAGCCGATAGATCATTTATTAAAAGAAGTTAAGTAGAGTTGTCTAGTCGTCCTTAGAATCTGCGGTTTTCTCTTTAAAGAAATCAATTATTAATTATCTAATATGCTTTTGCTTTTGGTTGATGTTTAATTCATTCATTCATGCTTTAATGACTAGTGATCCTATGCAAATTAAAACATATGTTCAAATTGTGAAGGGGTTTATTTATACTCCATATTCAGCAGGAAACTAAAATATTCTATCACAACCAACCTCTGGACGGTCAAGTGGTTTGATAGGAAGTTCGAGTCCCTTCTCGATTGCTAATAGGAGTGATTATTGGAGTTCTTATCCAACCAATAGTTTTAAGGTCCTGAGAGATTAGTTGAGATATGCATAAGCTGACTTCATCACCACTAATTATCCAAAAAAAAAAAAAAAAAAAAAATTGTATCACCATCAATTTACTTGATATAGAAGACGATTAAGTGTCACAATTCATATCATTATCTACATGTTCTTCATATTATTTATAGGGTTTTTGACGAGTGGTTTTGTTGTAGAAAATTAAAATAATAATTCTTTAACTTTATAATATGAGTAATGTAAATTACCATATAGCCTTGAAGCATTCATATATATAATTTAATTATTTGCATTTTTGGTCGGGGAATTAACGCGTATATACAAATACAAGCTCTACCCATTTGCCAGCTCTACTTGATTAGTTGATTGTTCTAAAATAGATAAAATGGAGCGGACGCTGCAAAAGAAAATTATCTGCATGGCAAATTGTAGCCGTAGGCCATGTGGTGAATAATTCATCTCAAGATAAAAATTTATAATTTAATCTTATCTCCATTAACATACTGAACTACTCATTCTAGCTTTCGTTATGGCAGCCCCTATCTAACTCTACTGGTGGTGGAACTCACCATTAATAACGCATCAAAATGTAGACAACACAATCCTTATTTATATAGCTAGTCTTGTTCACTTATTCATCTGCAAGGGTGGAGTTAGTTAAGTTTCCCAAACTCAAGTTCTAGCTGTTTCAAGGTTTCATTATGGCCGCAGCTGGCTCATCAGGTTTCGCTTCCTGGTTCATTTTAAGTCTGTTAATCACACTGGGGAGTCTTGCTTCTTGGGCTGAGGCTAGGGCGTTCTTCGTGTTTGGCGATTCGCTTGTCGATAATGGCAACAATGACTACCTTGCCACTACTGCACGAGCTGATTCATACCCGTATGGCATTGACTATCCTACTCGTCGACCAACTGGTCGTTTCTCCAATGGACTTAACATTCCCGACCTTATCAGTAAGTTTATCAGAAGAGATATCTAGACTTCGCAGGAGACAAATTATATATGTGGTTTTATTCTAGTTAGTATGTGATAGTTAAATTTATGTTGACATGTTTTATTATGATCAGGTGAGCAAATTGGCATGGAACCCACATTGCCATACTTGAGCCCAGCGCTCACTGGAGACAGGCTTCTCGTCGGTGCAAACTTTGCTTCTGCAGGGATCGGAATTCTCAATGACACTGGAATCCAATTTGTAAATAAAACTTATTTATTCACTTTGGTTTTCCCCTCATAAGAATATTCAGTTATAACTAATTCATTTGTTATTTTCCAGCTGAACATTATCCGAATCACCAAGCAGTTGGAGTATTTTCAGCAATACCAGCAGAGAGTCAGTGCACTTATTGGAGCCGAGCAGACTCAACGACTGGTAAACGAAGCCCTTGTCCTCATCACACTTGGCGGCAATGACTTCGTCAACAACTACTATTTGGTGCCCTTTTCTGCACGATCTCGCCAGTTTTCTCTTCCTGATTACGTTGTGTATCTTATTTCTGAGTACCGCAAAATCTTACAGGTTATTTAATTTACTATCCTTGGTACAAACAACACTCAAGCTACTGCCATGTTTGTTACGTTGCGTATTTTATTTTTGGGTTCTTTTTATATAATTAAGTAATTCATCGGAATTTTTTCATTTAATGGTCACGAAACAGAAGAAAATAAACATTATAATAATGATGTGGGGACGTATTTATGATGGATTGATAAGATTTGCTTTCTAGTTTGTGAAGATAGAGTGAGTTATTACAGGATTTGCTTGGTTGGTGAGGCCAACAGGGACTTTGCTGTTTCGATCATTGAGATCCACATCAATTCTAATTACTTAAAAATAGCCTCAAAAACATTCAACATCATATATATAGATATATATACTAATTAAGAAAACAACAATTACAATCTTAATTACTTTATATTAAACTGCTACTTCTGACAATGCAGAGGCTGTATGAATTAGGAGCACGTCGGGTTTTGGTCACGGGAACTGGGCCATTGGGTTGTGTCCCTGCGGAGCTGGCTATGCATAGCAGAAATGGTGAATGTTCAGTGGAATTGGAACGAGCAGCTGGCTTGTTTAACCCACAACTTGTCCAATTGATAAACAATCTCAACAGCGAAATCGGATCAGATATTTTCGTTGCTGCAAATGCTTTTGATATGCACATGGACTTCATCAGTAACCCTCAAGCATATGGTAAGTCAATCAATCAAATCTTCACGTGATTTAATAGATGCAACTACCCGATTGACAATAAGATGACAGAATGGTGAAACAGATTTTGAATAGAACTGGACCACGTTGAGTAAATGCCCTTTATTGATGTCTCGTCATTGGTCCCCTGGCATTTATTGATGCTAGATTTGGACCCAGAATTGTCTTATTAGGTTTAGGAAGATTGATTAGCAGAAGTGAGATGCATGTTAATTTTGAATATGGTAAATTTTTCACAGGGTTTGTGACATCAAAGATAGCGTGTTGCGGACAAGGACCCTACAATGGCATTGGCCTCTGCACAATCGCCTCAAACTTGTGCCCCAACAGAGATTTGTATGCATTTTGGGATCCATTTCATCCATCAGAGAAGGCCAACAGAATTATCGTACAGAAGATCATGACTGGATCCACCCAGTACATGCATCCGATGAATCTCAGCACCATTATGGCTTTGGATTCCAGGGTTTAAGAGATTATATTATATAGTTACGATATTTTCTTATATAAATATGGTAGTGTTGCTGCTTATTCTTCGTTGCTGTGTCTTAGTTTGGTTTGTCTGTGGTGAAATGTCTAATTAGTTTTTATGTGGCTTGAATTTCTCTGCTGTATTAGCAAGCATTTGTGGGATTCTTCAATCAAATAATATAGCTTGACATTTGTAATGGTCATCAAGTGGGCAGATTGTTTTTCATCTTTACGTTTGTAATCTAAGCGTTATGAGTTTAATTTCATTTTCCCTTTGGCCATTCCTGGGTTCCACTTCTATTCTTTTATATTTGTTATCCTCTAATATTATGTGAAGAATTTATCAAGATTCAGATTCAAGATTTCAAAAGTTTGACATGTTTTTTAAGATGTTTATACAATTGAAACAGAGCTTTTATCCTAATATGATAAAATTTATTATCACCTTATTAAAAGATAGCCATGAAAATTCTTCAAAATTAATGACTTAAGAAAGATGAAGATACTTCTCCCCTTATGGCAGGATGAAAAATCCTTTAGTCACTAGAGTTAGCTATATCCAGAGGGTTTTGTGTTTGAGTTATAAGAGAGGTATCTACCATATTTTTGTAATTACTTTAGTCCATTAAGTTAGTAGAGTGTTTCATGACTATGAAAATTAAGTAGGCTTTAATGTAGGCCGGATACCTTAGTTACCTAAAAAATAAAAAAAGAGATGGATGAAGATATGAATTCTACATATATTTGCTGTAAATTTTCTTACAAAAACACAAACTTAGATGGGCCAAACTTAAGCACGTGAAAAGCAGAGGTCCATATCGGTAGCTAGATTTGATAACTTCATCGATGGGCTATATATTGTTACCCAATTTTTTATTGAGCTCAATATAAGAAGTATGAAGACATTAGATGTTGGCCAAAAAATAATTTTCATATTGTAATATGAGTGAGCGTGACAATTAAGGGTCCCAAAACACAGTAAACCTCCAATTTGTAGGAATCTCAAATGCATCCAATGGAGAGACTTGTTATTTTTGTCTAGTTTCAATAGCTTCTCAACAGTGTTGTATGATAGACCACCCATTACTAAGAGATATTGCAAGCAAGGGAGAAGGTCCAAGGGTGTGACTAAAGGCCATGAGAATTAGTTAGGGTATAAGGTACACATGTCTTGGTTTGATAGGATAGTTTTAGGGGAATCAAGTGTGCATATAAAAAGGGGGGTTATGCTCGTGAAAGGGCAGATTGTATTTTTGAAAAGGAATCTTGTGGGAGATGGCTAGCTCCTCGAATTTGTTAGCAACTCTATTTCTTAATTCTGTTCTTCAATTCTTCATTACGTGTTTTTCATTTTTATCAATACAGTTCTTAATTGATTGTTTCTTATTAGTTCTGTGTGTTGAGATTGCTGGTTTGTTTGAATTTGCGTTGCTCATTACGTGTTTTTCATTTTTATTACCATAAAACAATATAGTTCTTAATTGATTGTTTCTTATGTTGAGATTGCTGGTTTGTTTGAATTTGCGTTGCTGGAATTGCTACTTATGTTGAGGTCTGTGATGCGTTGATATTACAACATGCAATGTGTAGCAATGTGTAGCAAGTGTATTAGTCGCAAAAAGTAATAAAGTAATAAATAGAGTATTGTTCCCACGAGGATTGCTTGTTAAACATTGATTTTCCTTATCGTTTATCAAGTTGGAGAAACCGAAAGATGTTTGGATTTCGAGAGAAAATCAAGCTAAAGTTAAAACAAAATTTACTACACACTTTAAAATCTAAATAATGCAAACAATATTAATTCAAGAAAAATATCAATTAAGACAAAGCGGTTAGGGTTTTGACTTCACTAGGATTTTATGAATTAATCTACGAATTCTGTTACTTTTACACTCACATGCACGGATTATAAATCGGACACCCTAATGTGTAAAACATACCTTCTTAGGATATATTTCCCTACTTATCTCTATTAAGCTTCTGCACCCAACAAATTGAAGGTTAATGGTTCCAAGTCTGTTAATCTAAATGGAATCCTAATTTGATTTCATTGATTCTCAAACCTATCTTTAGCGTTCAATAAAACAATGACAATTACCCTAAGAAGCTAATACATGATTTACTTCTCAGTCTGATCATGCTCAACAAATAATTTCAATAAAAACAAGAATAATTACACAATCCATGCAATAAAATGTAAAAGCAACATCAATCTATTGATTAAACATTAAAACCCCAATTACATCAAAACCCTAACCCAAAAGTGAGTTAATTCATAATAAAATTAAAACAAATCAAAATAAAAGTTGTAAGCAAGGGATTCAACATGTTGGAATAATGAAAAGAGAGTGAATCTTCCCTGTTTGATGACCCCAAAGAGTTTCAATCTCCAATCTTCTCTTCTTCTCCTCAAAAACAAAGTCAAACCCTTTCTAAAATGACTAAGTCCCCTTTATATAGTTGGTCCAAAAAAAACCTAAGACTCTCGCATAAAATTAAAACACATAGTTTTAATAACTGAAATTTGTAGACTTCACCACGACATCGTGTTGGCTTATAATTCTTTATCTAACCCGAGAGTTTATCACCGCGGCGAAGAAAGAACTTTGCCGCGGCGAACTTTTCTGAACTATTCTAAATTTACGAAATTGCCCTCCGCTTGCTTCCTTGCTTGAATCTTCAATCTTTATTGATCTCCAATAGGAACAAGCTTCATAATGCTTCAAATCCGCTTCAGAACTTCCCCAAATCTTGAGATTCGCTTGCTTCTGGCTCCAGAAACTCAATTCCGCTTAGTATTTGCTCTAACTGCACGTTTTTGCCTGAAACATAAAATATATGAAATTAAGTTGCAATTCAGGCACAAACGAAAGAAGAAGTATCCAAAATCCGGCCAAAAAGCCTAGATAAAACAGTTTAATCCTAAGATTATCAAATACCCCCAAACTTAAGACATGCTCGTCCCCGAGCATCAGATACAAAATTCGACTAAAAGAGAACAACCAACAAACAGAAAAAGACAACAAAATTGAAAATGAAATGAGAGAAATTAAAATCAAAATCAAATACCAAGAACTACCTAGAATTTATACAAGTCTCAAAAATTGTTGAAACATTATTACTGGAAAATGCTTAACACTCCAAGAAGTTATAAGTTGATTGACTATTTTTCTCTATCGGTCTCCTAAGTAGGTGATCCCTACTTCAGTCCACCATCTGACTTCCCAGACTAGTTTATGCAGAAATGTAAAGTTTATCCAATGATGGTAGACTCCATAAGCCTAAGTATCGAACTACTCTCCACTAATGCGGACTAGACATCACTAAGGATCAAAAGGTCTTTACAGGCTTGTAGCGCTAGGCTCAGTTAGTGGGCTTCAAAGAAAAGGATAAGATAAACAAAGTAAGAGAACTTGGTTTTCTTCGTGCAAACACTAAGAGCTACATCAATCTCCGCTTTCTTTCTCAACCACCAATCAAGGTGTCAACCCTTTTACAACCCTCAACAAGTGTAATTCTTATTTTTTATTCTGAAATGAAACTCTCAAATTTCTATTTCTTTTTATCTATATTTCGTTTTTTTTTTTTTTTAAACAACATCAATTTATTGAGGTCAATTACCCCTTCTTCTTGCCTTTTTTTTTTTGTGACCCCCAAACTTATTATTTTGGTTCGCCAAAATCTCACACAACTCTCCAAGCTCTTTTGTGTTTGCATTAGGTTCAGAATTCTCTTAAAGGTTGTGAAACGTGTTTAGGGTGAAATGTTTGGGCATTTTTGGTTGCACAGGAAGAATAGGACAATGATAATCTCATAAGGCTCAAACGGGTGACTAGGGAAAAATTTATTCATGGTCGGTTGGAAAGGCTCAACGTTTCGAAAAATTGCCTAAATCATTTCCTCAATAATGTCTATTCCTAGAATTTCACCTCAAGCACTTCTCAACTAGGTTCTAGAGTCCACCCACATTATCAAGACTTCACCTAACCACATAAAATGTTTCTAAGCATGCCCCAAAAAATGAAAATGGTGGTTGAACCACTCAACAAACCTCTAGAAAAGAAAAAATAATCAACCAACCTAAACTTGAAGCAATGCTTAACATTTTCCATAAATAAAATCTCAACAATCCTATTCTCATCATAGACTTATGCAATTCATCATTGGCAACAACAATACAAAACATAAAAACAAACTAAACAAAAAACAAAATTTCAAATTTTCCTACCCCCAAACTTAAAATGACATTGTCCCCAATGTCACATCATGCACATTTTAGGAATAGAAAAACATAATCAAAAGGGTACGAGATAGTTCTTTGATTAATCCGTGAAGGCTTATTTTCGTTCAACATCATGCATACCCATTCTTTGGCTTCCTCATCACCATCATATGTAAAACAAATGAAATTCTATGGTGCCTACTGTGTTAGAAATTTCCACGGAATAATATAAAAAGATTACAACCTAATCTCTCCCTTAAAAACTAAACTAGAAAATTCAAACAACAATTAACAATCTAACAAAGGAAAATTGGTTCCACTTTATAAAACAAAAAAAACAAAAACAAATGAAAACAGAAAATACAAAAACAAGTGTTTCAGGCTTCATTCGTCGTCTTCCTCTTCTTCTTCGACGTCATCATTTTCTTCCTTTTCTTGCCAATCTTGCCATTGAAAGTTTGAAACATCAATGCCTAGATTGGTGCAATAGTTGTATTGCATCTCGTACAGCATTCGGGTTCGCCCTGCCATCCAATCTTGATGTCATTCTATCCTGTTCATCTTGTCCAAAATTTGTTGCAACAGCTCCCTTGTCGTGGACGTTGAACTAGATGTTGTGGTTCTTTGTCTTTTCGATTTGGAGTTGGGTCCTTCACTGGGAGGATGCTCTAGGAGCTTGCAATAATAGTTGTGATCGAGGGGTGGGGCAGGATGAAGAAGTGGTTCATCTTCTGCCTTTTTGACTCCCGCTCGAGTGCAAAGCTCAGTGATGAGATGTGGGAAGGCAAAGCTCCCTCGCCCTGGTTTGGCTGCATGCCGTATACTCTCCATTATTATATTCCCCACATCCATTTTCTTTCTAGTGGCAATGACATAAAGTAACACTGCTCGCTCAAAAACCACTGTACTATAATACGTTTCTAGGACCATCCGTGCACAGACAAATTACTGCCACAATCTAGCTATGGGAGTCAAATTAGTTCCTTTTATGCTTCTTCTCCCTTTCTTCGAAATTTCCCAAGATGTACCCAACTTTGCTATGACCTTAAGAATCTCCTCCTCGTTAATCTCCTTCTTTTTGAATTCCAAATACTCATCACGGTCAATTGGATCAATCCTGTAGAAATCATTGATAATCTTCGCACTAATTTGCACTTTAATACCCCTCACATAAACCTACATGGGCTCACACTCAGAGAAGTTGGCATAAAATTCTCTTACAATTGGCTCTATGGCTAAGTGTTCCGGTTCAAGCATAAAGATATCCCAACCTCTCCCTCGAATCCAATCTTCTCTTTGGACGGTGGACAATCCTCTATTGGCAATAAACCCTTTGTCTTTTCTTTTAATTGCACTTTCGTAACGCTGCCTAGCCTTCTCATTAACAAATCTATTGTCGACCTGTTTTCCTTTACCCCTGGGAACCGTTTTGAGCGGCATTTCTGTTTTCAATAGTGATCACCCAAATCTACCCCCGAACTTAGTGATTCAACTCAACAATTCAACACTAAAGCACACTTTCTACAAACCACAATCACTCCTCAATTCACACAAGGTTTCAAAGATTACACTTACACCCCAAAATCACCACTCTTCTAAACTCAATCAAACCACTTCAAAATCAAAAACCCAACTTCCTCAACACAAAACAAAACAAACTCAACACTTCTTAAATCAAAATCACTCCACAGTTCAACTCAAAATCCACAACTCAATAGATTCAATCAATTTCTCAAACTTAAAGCATTAACAATCGCAATTGATCAAATTTAAGGCTAGAAGACTTGAAATCTTATCACACCCACGATGAATTCACCACCAATTTCACCAATTTCTGCCCAAATTGCAAGATCCCCAAATTTTGGAAAACCTAGGGTTTCCAAAATTTTCTTCAAAACTTTGCAAAATCCTTGAAAAAATATGGTGATTTAGTGTTTATGAAGGTTAAGGAATGGAGTAGTGGGAAGAAAATTCATTGGAAACTCTTTGGATTGAAGGTGGAAGTGTTTGGTTCTTGGAGGTTCTTGGAAGTTTTTGCGAAAAAATGAAGAGTCATCGCAAATATATATAGAAAGCGGACTTTGCCGCGGTGAAGTTCTTGATTCATTTGCACAATACACTTGATGCCGCGGCGAAGAAAATTTCTTGCCGCGGCTAACTTTAGCAGTAAGTACAACGCCACGGCGAAGAATTTTCTTCACCGCGGCGAAAACTGGAATTCCATTAAGTCCAATTTTGGGCAGTGTGTACAGCGCCGCGACGAAGAATAAACTTCACCGCGGTGAAATCTGGAGAATTTCAAATTTTTCCACATTTTTGATCATTCACCTGAAACACCAAAAACAAACGAAATCAAACTATTTCCTAAGTCATAAAACATATAATCGAATTTAAAACAACTAAAAAAAATGAGAACACTTGGGTTGCCTCCCAAGAAGCGCTTGTTTATAGTCGGAAGCTCGATTTTCTCAAGTTCTTCCTCAATCTGGATTATCCAGATACATCTCTTCCCGAACATTTTCCTTACACTGAGGCCTCAATTGTTGATGATTCTTGTCACATCTGGTCTTTGTTTAGAGCTTAACAACCCATTTCCATCCCTTGGTCATTCCTTTTAGGGTTCGAGCGTTCTCATCGACAACTTTCAGATTTTTTAACTTTCCATCAGCATTCTTGAACTGAGAAGTTCGTCCCTTGTGAAGACAGGTGCTCAATTGTGGCCCATCTTGGAATGTTGTGTAAACTTCTGGTTTATGTTCTTCATTATCGATTTGCCTTGACTTGACCATGCATCCCTTAATTGGTGATTTAGGATCATCACTCTTGGAAGTTTTAATTGCTGACTGATCCACCGAGTCAATTTTGAAACATGAATCTCGCTTTGATGGAACTTTCAGAGTCTCAAGGACATTGAATGTCACTTCTTCCTCTTGCACCCTCATGATCAACTTCCCCTCTTGTACATCAATTAAGGATTTTCTGGTAGTAAGAAATGGTCGTCCCAAGATGAGAGGAATCTCCTTGTCTTCTTCCATATCCAACACAAAACAATTTGCCGGAACAATGAATTTATCCACCTTAATTAGTACATCTTCAATAATGCCCATTGGATGCTTAATGTATCTATCTGCAAGCTGCAAGGATATGGTTGTAGGCTTCACTTCACCAATCCCTAATTTCCTGAAAACGAAAAAAGGCATTAGATTTATACTTGCACCCAGATCACACAAAACTCTATCAAATGTAATATCTCCTATAACACAAGGGATAGTGAAACTC
The DNA here is from genome assembly GCF_008641045.1 of Pistacia vera. NCBI lineage: Eukaryota > Viridiplantae > Streptophyta > Magnoliopsida > Sapindales > Anacardiaceae > Pistacia > Pistacia vera. The sequence continues at coordinate 421,124 of NW_022196298.1, forward strand.
CCTGGATCCTTGAGTTTCGATGGCAGCTTCTTCTGTAGAATGACATTGCATTCCTCCGTAAGCATCACTGTTTCCTCCTCTTCCAACTTTCTTTTATTTGACAGAATTTCCTTAAGGAATTTTGGGTAGCTCGGCATCTGCAAAAGGAATGTTAATATGCAGTTTTTTAAATACATCAAGAAATTTCGTGAACTGCTTATCCTGATTTTCCTTTCTGAGCCTCTGAGGAAAAGGCACAGGAGGGGTGTGATGTGCCAACTCTGGTGTTATCTCAGGAAATGACAATTTTTCTTTCTTTTTCCTTGGCCTCTCTTCCCTCTTCGATTCTTCTTCTCTGGAACTTGTTGGCTTCTCTTCAACCATGATTTCTTCATCGATTTCTTCGTCAGATTCTTCCTTCACTTTACTTGGTGGGTTCTCATCCTTCCCTTTTTGCTCAACCTCTTCCAAGACTATTCCACTTCTTAAAGTTATTGCATTCACTTGTTCACGTGGATTTGTCATTGTGTTGCTCAGTAGGGAACCCTATGGTCGCTCATTCAGCTTTTTGGCTATTTGCCCCACTTGTACCTCCAAGTTTTGAATAGACGCCCCTTGGTTTCTAAAATTTTCCCTCGTCTCACTCATGAAACCTGTGGTCTCTTGCATGAATTTCCCGAACATATCCTCCAATTTTGACAATCTTTGATCCACTGGTTGATTATTCACCCCCACTTGATTATTTGGCACTGTTCTTTGACTCCATTGGTTATTCTGCTGATTCTTATTTCCTTAAGACAAGTTTGGATGATTTCTCCAACCAGGATTATACGTGTTGGAGAAAGGATAGTTCTGTTGTCTCTGATTCCCTACCAAATAGTTGACTTGTTCTAATGATGATGAAGCTGAAGCAAAAGTATTCCCCACTTGACATTCATTACTAGCATTGTTACTTGCACAAAAATCACATGTCATTTGAGGTGTTTGAATAAAATTCACTTGCATACCTCCTAATTGCTTCTGAAGTGCTGTAAGTTGGGCTTAAATGGCTGTGTAAGCGTCAATTTCATGAATACCCATAAATTTCTTCGACTGCATTCTCTCATTGGGTCATTGATAGTTGTTACTTGCCAGGATTTCAAGTAACTCATAAGCTTCTTCAAATGTCTTGTTTTACAATGCTCCTCCAGATTCTGCATCCACTGTCGTTTGCAAATTTATCATCAACCCGTTATAGAACGTTTGGACTTGCATCCAAATTGACAAACCATGGTGTGGACACTTTCTCAACAGTTTCTTATATCTTTCCTAAGCTTCATGAAGTGATTCAGTCTCTTCCTGTAGAAATGATGTGATATCATTTCTCATCTTTGTAGATTTCGCTGAAAGGAAGTATTTTGTCAAGAACTTCTGTGCCAATTCATTCTAAGTTATGATTGTTCCTATTGTTAGTGCCATTAACCATCCCTTTGCTTTATCCCTTAATGAAAAAGGAAATAATCTTAATCTGATGGCGTCATCTAACACTCCATTTGACTTGAAGGTATCGCAAATCTCTAAGAAGTTTGCAATGTGTGGATTTGGATCTTCCCTCAGATCTCCCTTAAATTGTACTGACTGTTGGATCATCTGGATGATTGCCGGTTTTATTTCAAAGTTTTTGGCTTGCACTAGTGGCCTAGTTATACTTGGACCACTACCATCAACCGAGGGTACTAAAAATTCCCTCAACGTTCTGTTTTTCGCCATCTCAATGACTATTGCCTCTCGTTCTCTTCTTTCTCTGTTAAGTCTTCTTGCGGTTCTTTCAATCTCTAGATCAATAGGAACCACTGGATGATGTCTAGCTCTTTGCATAAACTACACAGAAAGAAAGAAAGCGTGAGATCACAAACTAAAAGGAAAGAACAACAAAATTAAACTAGAAAACAATTAAAACTAAAATTAAACTCCAATCTAGCTAAAACCAGAAAAATTCAATATTAACACAAAATCAATCCCCGGCAATGGCGCCAAAAACTTGATGTGTTGATATTACAACATGCAATGTGTAGCAAGTACACTAGTCGCAAAAAGTAATAAAGTGATAAGTAGAGTATCGTTCCCACGAGGATTGCTTATTAAACACTGATTTTCCTAGTTGTTTATCAATTTGGAGAAACCGAAAGATGTTTGGATTTCGGGAGAAAATCAAGCTAAAGTTAAAACAAAATTTACTATGCACTTTAAAATCTATATAATGCAAACAATATTAATTCAAGAAAAATATCAATTAAGACAAAAATATCAATCAAGCGGTTAGGGTTTTGACTTCACTAGGATTTTATGAATTAATCTACGAATTCTGTTACTTCTACACTCACATGCACGGATTATAAATCGGACATCCTAATGTGTAAAACATACCTTCTCAGGCTATGTTTCCCTACTTATCTTTATTAAGCTTTTGCACCCAACAAATTGAAGGTTAATAGTTCCAAGTTCGTTAATCTAAATGGAATCCTAATTTGATTTCATTAATTCTCAAACCTATCTCTAGCGTTCAATAAAACAATGGCAATTACCCTAAGAAGCTAATACATGATTTACTTCTCAGTGATCATGCTCAACAAATAATTTCAATAAAAACAAAGAGTAATACACAATCCATGCAATAGAATGTATAAAGAACATCAATCTATTGATTAAACATTAAAACCCCAATTACATCAAAACCCTAACCCAAAGTGAGTTAATTCATAATAAAATTAAAACAAATCAAATAAAAGTTGTAAGCAGGGATTCAACATGTTGGAATAATGAAAAGAGAGTAAATCTTCCCTATTTGATGACCCCAAAGAGTTTCAATCTCCAATTCTCTTCTTCTCCCAAAACAAAGTCCAACCCTTTCTAAAATGACTAAGTCCCCCTTATATAGTCAGTCCAAAAAAAGCCTAAGACTCTTGCATAAATTAAAACACACAGTTTTAATAACTGAAATTTGCAGACTTCGCTGCAACATCGTGTTGGCTTATAATTCTTTATCTGACCGAGAGGGTATCGCCGTGGCGAACTTTCTGAACTATTCTAAATTTATGAAATTGCCCTCCGCTGCTTCCTTGCTTGAATCTTAATCTTTATTGATCTCTAATAGGAACAAGCTTCATGTGCTTCAAATCGCTTCAGAACTTCCCCGAATCCTGAGATTTGCTTGCTTTTGGGTCCAGAAACTCATTTCGCTCAGTATTTGCTCAACTGCACGTTTTTGCCTGAAACATAAATATATGAAATTAGTTGCAATTAGGCACAAAGAAAAGAAAGTATCCAAAATCCGCCCAAAAAGCCTAGATAAAACAGTATAATCCTAGGATTATCAATATGTACGAATTAGTATCAGAGCATGATCTTGCACCTACGTGGCAACGCATGCGTGATAGGCTGACCCATGGCAAGTTGACTTTGGGCCCGGGCTGCTACCCCAAAAGGGCATGGAGGCCCAAGGGAAAGGGGATCTGCATAGTCACCCAAGGGTAAAGAGGCCGATAGGGAAAGAGGCCGATACGGGTAAAGAGGCCAACGTGGATGTTGGTTATGGAAGCGTGGTGGAATGTTAGGATCTTACATTGGAAGGGAAAAGGGTGGCATGTCGATTACAAAGGCTGGGCACCCTCCATTAGCAAGCTGGCTTTCCAAGGAGAGTTCTACCAAGTCCATGAAAGACCCATGGCCCAACCCAATTGTTTGAGTTGTTGGGGTAGGTTCCTATCAATTGGTATTAGAGTCAGTGTTTGGGGTATGGTTAAGTCAATAATGGAAAATAGAATGGAAACAATGGAGAAGGAAATGGGACGTGAGAGAAGATCTGGGAAGCTTGAAGGAGGACATGGGTAATCTTAAGGACTATCTTCTGGAACTTAGAGAATGGATGGGCTAAAAGATGAAATGGATGTAGCCATAGTAGTGAGAAGAGTAAGGTGACCAGAATAGAAAACTTAAATAGTGAAAGTAAGGAGGACAAGAACGTTTAGAGGGAGGAGAAAATAACAGAGAAGAAAGGAGAATTAAGAAGTTGACTTACCAGTGTTAATGGAGAAATCCATAAGGTTGGACCTTCAAGGTTGATCGGTATTTTGCTATTAATCGATATGATGAAGTGGAGAAGGTGAAGGCTACTTGTGGTAATAAAGCTTTATACTAAAAAACTTATAGAAATACAATATAATAAATGACATGTACATTAGCAAAAGTAGTTGGGCCCAAAATTTTCTTTTATTAAATATACATTTTTTACAAAATAAAGTATCATATACAAAAGTTATCAAAAATGTGGTGGATAGTGTAGCTTGCTCCTCGCTTACCGACGTCCATCGACCGTCCTACATAGATTGCAAAACACATAGAAAACAATGGGGTGAGCACAAAAAGGTAGTAAGTAAATTCTCTACTCGTCTATCCCTGTAACTCTTTCTCTTAATTCTTTCCTTACATTACTCTTTCATTTTTCTGTTTGTTTCTCTTCTCACATTTTTTTTCTACTAACTCTCTGGTGAATGTCACAGCCCCATCTTACGGAGGAGGCGTGGGAACTTATCCACTCTTCGTGACTTTTATTTATTCTCTGTTGATCGGACTCGGTTATGCATAGATTCGGAACCCTTGGCCATGTGAGTACATATTCTCTCCTCTCTTGAATGTACGGCCCCGTTTACTAGAGGCACTACCGGAACCTCGTGTCACTTTTGTGACTTCTACTCCTCACTCACGGTTCCCCATCGCCACAACCCACTCTATTCTCTTTTTAGCACTACTCTCTTTTTGTGCTCTAGGGCTCATTCTTTATTTCTCTTTACTTTAAAGTAGCTTATACTCAAAATCCTCAACTCTTTCTCAAGTATTCTCAAAAAAGACCTTTTAGTTGGAATGAAGAGGCCTAGCAAGCCTTCGAGCAGCTAAAAACAGCCATGACTACTTCATCAAGTTTTGGCAACACCTAATTTCGGTAATCCATTTGAAGTTCAAACAGATGCATCAGGCAAGGATTGGGGCAGTTTTGGTTCGACAATTCGGCAATTGCATACTTGAGCAAAGCTTTTTCCCAATCCAAGAAAAAGTCAGTTTATGAGAGGGAGCTCATGGCCATAGTCTTTGCAGTTCACAAGTGGAGCCATTACCTTTTAGGCAGCAAGTTCATAATTAAAACTGACTAAAAGAGCCTCTAGTTCTTACTTGACCAGTGTATGAAAACTTTAGAGAAGCAAAAATGGATCTCCAAACATGGGATTTACCTTTGAGATCCAATACTACCGGGAAACACTAATAGGGTGGCTGATGCCTTGTCTCGCAGGGAACAAGAGGTGGAATGTAAAGCCTAATAATGATATAGTTATAGATTATGATGATCTTACCATCGAGGCACAACATGATCCAAATTTACAAACCATATCCAAGAATTGTTATTTGATCCAGGTAGAGGCCACTTTATCAACTCCGTAAAGGCTGCGTTGTACAAAACAGGTTAGTCTGCCTAAAACTTCAAAATTTATCCCAAATTGCTAGAAGGTTTCATTCCAACCCTGGTGGTGGCCATTCGGGGTTCTTTAGGACCTATAAAAAGTGGGGTATTGCTTATTGGGAAGGAATAAAAAAAGATGTCTAGAATTGTCAAATCCGCCCTATTTGCCAAACAAACAAACACTCATCCTTGAAACCAGAGGTTTGCTACAACCTTTACCTATTCCCAATCAGGTCTTTGAAGACATCACCATGGATTTCATTGGGGGATTGCGAGATCTAGGGTTTTGACACCAGTTTAGTGGTAGTCGACGGCTAACGAAAAATGGCCATTGATTTTGCTGTCTCATCCCTACAATGTTAAAGAAGTGGCTAAAATTTTTGTGAAGGAGTAGTAAAGCTACATGGTTTCCCGCAATCAACAATTTTAGAGCGTGACTGTTGTTATGAGTCAGTTTTGGCAAGAATTATTCAGGGCCGTCTGAAGTTAGTTCAGCATACCATCCTCAAACAGATGAGGAAAACCGAGGTGGTCAACCACTATGTCGAAATTATCTAAGTGTTTTACAATTCACAACCTCGACATGGCTAAATGGTTACCTTCTGAATTTTGGTACAACACTATGTACATAGCTTAACTAAGATGACTCCCTTCAAACTCTCTATGGCAGGGACCATCCCATCCTACTGAAATATACTACAACCCTTCTTGGTGGAAGGTGTTATAGGCAACGTTGGAGGAAATGCCTCATGAAACTCTAGGGGAATCTGTTGGTAGCCCAAGGACACATGGAGGCTATTGATTTCATAGAGGGACCTTACATTCCAGGTAAGAGACCTTGTGTATTTAAAGTTACAGCCATACAAGTTCGGGTCATTGGCTAAGAGCTAAATGAGAAACTGAGTCATAGGTTTTGGTCCCTTTGAGGTGGTGGAAAAGGTTGGCCAAGTGGCCTCATATTGGCCTACCTGCTACAACTCGAATCCACCCAGTTTTCCATGTGTCCTAACTCAAAAGAAGTCTCCACAGTTCGTCCACTTAACCTTTACCTCTTTTCTCCAATGGAAGGATCTTCTCTTTTTGAGGCCACCTGCGAGTCTAGGATGATATTGCCAACCAATCCTCAATTCTACTTGAGGACAAGGGCACTTCAAAGGAAAGGTGAGGGGAGAGGAGGGGGGGGGGGGGGGGGAGTTTATTGATAGAACACCCATTACTAGAGATATTGCAAGCAAGGGAGAAGGTCCAAGGGCATGACTAAAGGCCATCATAATTTGTTAGGGTATAGCGTACACGTGTTTGGTTTGATAGTGGGCATATGAAAAGGGGTTATGCTCGTGAAAGGGCAAATTGTATTTTTGATAGGAATCTTGTGGGAGTGCGTAACTCCTCGAATGTTAGCAACTCTGTTTTCTTAATTATGTTCTTCAATTTTCATTACTTGTTCTCAATTTATTATGATAACAATACAGTTCTTAATTGATTGTTGCTTATTAATTTGTGTGTTGAGATTGCTAGTTTGTCTGAATTTGCGTGCTAGAATGCTACTTTGTTGAGTTCTGTATCATCATGTAATACCAATTGGCTTACATGTCTCACTTGTCGCCGGTAGATTTTTTCATGGTGGTTCATTTCTATGCTATATTCTTATAACCTTGCTTATATAATGGTATATATTAAAACAAGATCTTTCATCAATTCTTTATTATTCCAACAACAATGTAGTTTTGTCTTTAATGTTTTCTGTGATCTTGTCCATACAACTTGGGGCTCTCACTATAAGTACAACTATTCCCAACAAGCAATTCCCTTTCTCACTATTCCCTTTTCTCATAGTGCAAACATCTCTCTCTTTCTCTCCACAGTTATCACTAAAATATATTTCGATGGTGGTTTTGCACTCAAGTAGAAAGTGTTGATAGGAGTAACCGCAGGTTGCCCCACAGAAAACAGCAATACAAATGCTACATTGATTGAAATTTTGGTGACAGAGGGTCACCGGCTGCCTAAGATCTGAGGCATCTTGTAGTCGGTGATGGACACATTGAAGCGTTTTTTATGGATGTATCTAATGTTTGGAACTTAAAGTGTATCATCAAAACTCCATAGATGGGTTGATGGTAAAAGAGCAAAAGAGGTTCCATGAGCTCCTGAGTTCGAGTCCCTCGAGATATTGATAAGGGTGGCCACTAGGGCTCTTATCGGTCGATAGTTCGAAGACTGCAGAGATTAGTTGAGGTGCATGCAAGTTGGCCTGGACACCCCTGATGATAAAAAAAAAAAAAGTGCTATTATCAACAACCTGTGGCCACTGGGGCTCTTACTCGGCCAGCAGTTCTAAGGTCTTGAGAGATATTTGAGGTGAGCGTAATCTAGTTCAGACACATCGGTGATAAAAAAACAAAAGTGCTTCATCATAACCTTTATAATAAGTAGTTCATTATGCTATAATGAATGTGATCACCCTTTTTTTTTTTTTAATTTTTTTTATTAACTTGTGTTAGAATGAATGATGCACTAATTAAACATGAGTTCATTACTATAAGCTAATTAATGACTTAGTTTGGCCACAGTTTTTCTTTTCAGAATAACAAAATTGAGGACTTCAAAACACATCTTTAGTTATAAAACCTGAAGGACCTTAAATTTTCTGAACATTATATTGAATTTAGTTAGCCCCACTCCATTCATGTTGGTCACATGGCCTTAAAGCCAGTTTTAATTAATCCTTTTGTGTATAAGCATTCAAGAAATGTTCTAAAAAATAAATCTGCCACGCAAATAGAAGTGAGACTGGCATTAAAGCTAAAATTGTTCAATACGAAACTTATGATGAAAATGATCATAGCAAGCTCAACCTATCAATTGGTTTGTTTGATAAAAATATAATTCTTTGTATAGCATGTGAAATATTAGTTAATTGAGCTTGAATTTTAAAAAATATATACGTTTTCTTGAAGGTCTTTTTTAGTCATGTTTTGATGGCCATTTGGCTACGGTTAGGCATCTGTCTTGGATAATGCAAATAAATCCGGCCAATCCTTATTTTTCTTCTTGCTAGCACGTCTTGTGTCATTTAAATTTTTTTTTTTTTTTTTTTTATGATCAGGGTGTCAGGTGGTAGTTATGGCACTCAACTAATCTTTCGGGACCTGAAATTATACTAGCCAAATAAGAGCTCCAGTGGCTATGGCCACCCCTAAATTGATTTTTCATATATCTGAAGCTTAATTTTTTTTTTTAAAAAAAAGAAAGAAAGAGAAAAAAAGTATCCAGATTGTATTTTTAAACAATTCTTAGTTTTCTTTCTAGATTTGAAATAGAAACATGTATTGAAAACACATGTTCAAAGCCTAGCTGGCAAAAACCTGATTTAATAAAGAAAATAACAACTTTTTTCTTTTTGTTTGATAAAGAAAAAAACTATTATTCATAGATTTTCTATTTATATATTCTACACTGAATTTTATTAGTTCGAGCGGCCTGCCGCTTATATGCGAGACCAAAAAAAATCCATTATTAATGGAGATCATTTATTTTAAGAGGTTAAGTAGAGTTGTCTACTCGTTCTTAGATATGCGCTTTTCCCTTTGAAGGAATCAATATTAATTACTAATATGCTTTTGCTTTTGATTGATTTTTAATTCATTCATTAATGCTTTAATGACTAGTGATCCTATGCAAATTAAAAAATGTGTTCAAATTGTATAAGGGGTTTATTATACTCCATATTTAGGTGGAAACTAAAATAGTCATCACAACCAGCCCTTGGGTGGTCAAGTGATTTGATAGAGACTCTGGATGTATTAATTAAAAGATCACAAGTTCAAGTCATTTCTCAATTACTAATAGAGGTGACCACTGGAGCTCTTACCTAACTGGTAGTTCCAGGGGTCGAGGGATAGTTAAGGTGCGCATAAGCTTGATCAGAAATCTCCGGTCCTAACAAAAAAAATAATATAAATATCTATCAGCATCAATTTACTTGATATAGAAGATGATTAAGTGTCATAATTCATATCATTATCTGTTAGAGTAGATGCCTAGAGCCAATCAATTATTGTAGAATTGACTCTTTGTAACAATGTTCTTAATCAATAAAAGGCATTTTATTCTATATGCGGTAAATCATATTATTGCAATATGTATTGATATATGTCTCGTGATGAGGGTATCAAGTGTTTCAAATCTTGATAGTGAGAATCATATGAGCACATATGATGGCCATTCTAAAACGTCCGTAGCCCCAGTATTATCTGAGTAAGGGCACAGATAATACGGTAAGGCTATCATAGTGTGAACGACTGTAACGCCCACTTGAGGTACGTAGCTAGGTTATGGTTTGCTCTATTTGAGTTGGTATATTGGTCATATTGTTTTGGTTGGCCCTTGGTTGAATGGATGTATGGGTTGGTTGAGTGGTTGCCCTTGAAATTGTAAAGACTGGCGAAATCTTGGTGTTACAGACTTCGCGGGGTGAAAAGATAATCTTCGCCACGGCGGACGAGATTCTGCAACCAAAGAGGTAGGTTCTGTAATTTTTCGCTGGGGCGAAGAAAGAATCTTCGCTGCGGCGAAGAGCTGAATAAAATGTGTATTGAAGTTTCTAGAGAATCTTCCATAGGGGCAAAATGACATTTCTACCCTTAATTAACAGGAAAAGTGGGGAGTAAAATGTAAGAGAATTTTATGAAGAATATGTTAGAGTGGTGTGTGTAATGATTTAAGGACAAGGATGGAATTTCTAAGGAAGAGCAAGGGCAATATGGGAATGAAATGAAGAAAGTTTGAGCTAAAAGGAGGGATAAGCTTCATAAACCTTCATTAAATTATTTCTTCCACCGCCATACTCTTTCACCATTTCCTCTCAATTCTTCTTTCCATCTTTCAAGGATCTTTGAGGGTTTTTAGTTGGATCTTGGTAGGAAATTAATCTAAGGCATCCTAAGTTGTAGAGAAGAGACAAGCATTTAAGGGAAAGGAAAGTGCTAGTGAGATCTCTCCATTACAAAGTAAGTAAATCCATCCCAAGTTGAAATTTGAGAAATCTTTTGAATAGAGATTAAGTAGAGATTTATATATATGCATGTGTATGTTATGCTATTGAGAAATTGGGTTGAAATGAGTATTTGGTTTATGGTTGTTGATTACACTTCATATGGTTGTTGATTACACTTCATTGATGAGAAGTGTTAATATGTGATGACTATGTAGTGATGAGAGGATGTAGTTGGAAATGAAGTTGGAGGAGATTGAATACTTTCTTTGGGAGTGTTCTTATATGACAAAAATTATAGTTATGTGAGGGAGTTTCCTCCCATTTTGGATGGTTCAAGAGAGGGATAGAACCATAGATAAAGTAGAGTTTATGTATGCATACTAGTTGTTTGATGAAATGCCTAAGAGAATCATGAGTAGTAAACCTTAATTCTTGCAACATTGCATGTTGGCATTTCATGAGTGCATTAGTGGAGAAGATTAATTGTGCATTGAGAAATGGCTTGAAAAAGAGTAGAGAACTATGTGTATGAACCACTCTAAGATGAGAGAGAATGAGAAAAATACTAAACACGGGTCGGTGCTTTGTGATCTCCACCCGAAAGTCACGAAGAGTGGGTTGGTGCTGTGTGAACTCCACCCGACCGTGCCTCCAGTAAGATGAGGCCGTGACATATAGAAGAAGTTAAGAAGAGAGCTGTGTGACAGAGAAAATAATTGAGATGAGAAAAAGTGCAAGGAAAGAATTAAGAGAAAGAATTACGGGGACAGTCGAGTAGAGGATTTACTTACTGAGCATTATTTTGTGCTCACCCCGTTGTTTTCTTTGTGGTTGCAGGATCTAGGTGAGAATGCGGTCGGATGGGCGTCGGCACGTGAAGAGACATGGTTACACTGTCCATCATGTTTTTGATAATTTTTGTACATAATCCAAACTTTGTATAAAGAATGTATATATTTAATAAAAGAAAAATTTGGGGCCCAACTCTTTTACTACCTTATATGTAATTTCATTATGTATATTTTATGAGTACTTGATTAGAAAGCCGATATTNAATGTAAAAGCAACATCAATCTATTGATTAAACATTAAAACCCCAATTACATCAAAACCCTAACCCAAAAGTGAGTTAATTCATACTAAAATTAAAACAAATCAAAATAAAAGTTGTAAGCAAGGGATTCAACATGTTGGAATAATGAAAAGAGAGTAAATCTTCCCTATTTGATGACCCCAAAGAGTTTCAATCTCCAATCTTCTCTTCTTCTCCCCAAAAACAAAGTCCAACCCTTTCTAAAATGACTAAGTCCCCCTTTATATAGTCAGTCCAAAAAAAGCCTAAGACTCTTGCATAAAATTAAAACACACAGTTTTAATAACTGAAATTTGCAGACTTCGCTGCAACATCGTGTTGGCTTATAATTCTTTATCTGACTCGAGAGTGTATCGCCGTGGCGAACTTTTCTGAACTATTCTAAATTTATGAAATTGCCCTCCGCTTGCTTCCTTGCTTGAATCTTCAATCTTTATTGATCTCTAATAGGAACAAGCTTCATAGTGCTTCAAATCCGCTTCAGAACTTCCCCGAATCCTGAGATTTGCTTGCTTTTGGGTCCAGAAACTCAATTTCGCTCAGTATTTGCTCTAACTGCACGTTTTTGCCTGAAACATAAAATATATGAAATTAAGTTGCAATTTAGGCACAAAGAAAAGAAGAAGTATCCAAAATCCGCCCAAAAAGCCTAGATAAAACAGTATAATCCTAGGATTATCAATATGTATCGAATTAGTATCAGAGCATGATCTTGCACCTACGTGGCAACGCATGCGTGATAGGCTGACCCATGGCAAGTTGACTTTGGGCCCGGGCTGCTACCCCAAGAAAGGGCATGGAGGCCCAAGGGAAAGGGGATCTGCATAGTCACCCAAGGGGTAAAGAGGCCGATATGGGTAAAGAGGCCGATACGGGTAAAGAGGCCAACGTGGATGTTGGTTATGGAAGCGTGGTGGAATGTTAGGATCTTACATTGGAAGGGAAAAGGGTGGGCATGTCGATTACAAAGGCTTGGGCACCCTCCATTAGCAAGCTGGCTTTCCAAGGAGAGTTCTACCTAAGTCCATGAAAGACCCATGGCCCAACCCAATTGTTTGAGTTGTTGGGGTAGGTTCCTATCAATTGGTATTAGAGTCAGTGTTTGGGGTATGGTTAAGTCAATAATGGAAAATAGAATGGAAACAATGGAGAAGGAAATTGGGACAGTGAGAGAAGATCTGGGAAGCTTGAAGGAGGACATGGGTAATCTTAAGGACTATCTTCTGGAACTTAGAGAATGGATGAGGCTAAAAGATGAAATGGATGCTAGCCATAGTAGTGAGAAGAGTAAGGTGACCAGAATAGAAAACTTAAATAGTGAAAGTAATGGAGGACAAGAACGTTTAGAGGGAGGAGAAAATAACAGAGAAGAAAGGAGAATTAAGAAGTTGGACTTACCAGTGTTTAATGGAGAAGATCCATAAGGTTGGACCTTCAAGGTTGATCGGTATTTTGCTATTAATCGATATGATGAAGTGGAGAAGGTGAAGGCTACTGTCGTGTAATAACTGCTTTATACTAAAATACTTATAGAAATACATATAATAAATGACATGTACATTAGCAAAAGTAGTTGGGCCCAAAATTTTCTTTTATTAAATATACATATTCTTTACAAAATAAAGTATCATATACAAAAGTTATCAAAAATGTGGTGGATAGTGTAGCTATTGCTCCTCGCTTACCGACGTCCATCCGACCGCGTCCTCACCTAGATCTTGCAAAACACATAGAAAACAATGGGGTGAGCACAAAAAGGCTCAGTAAGTAAATCCTCTACTCGTCTATCCCTGTAACTCTTTCTCTTAATTCTTTCCTTACATTACTCTTTCATTTTTCTGTTTGTTTCTCTTCTCACATTTCTTTTCTACTAACTCTCTTGGTGAATGTCACAGCCCCATCTTACGGGAGGCACGGCTGGGAACTTATCCCACTCTTCGTGACTTTTATTTATTCTCTGTTGATCGGACTCGGTTATGCATAGATTCGGAACCCTTGGCCATGTGAGTACATATTCTCTCTCTCTCTTGAATGTCACGGCCCCGTTTTACTAGAGGCACTACCGGAACCTCGTGTTCCACTCTTTGTGACTTCTACTCCTCACTCACGGGTTCCCCATCGCACAACCCACTCTATTCTCTTCTTTAGCACTACTCTCTTTTTGTGCTCTAGGGCTCATTCTCTATTTCTCTTTACTCTTAAAGTAGCTTATACTCAAAATCCTCAACTCTTTCTCAAGCTACTTCTCAAAAAAGACTCTTTTAGTTGGAATGAAGAGGCCTAGCAAGCCTTCGAGCAGCTAAAAACAGCCATGACTACTATCATAGTTTTGGCAACACCTAATTTCGGTAATCCATTTGAAGTTCAAACAGATGCATCAGGGCAAGGACTTGGGGCAGTTTTGGTTCGACAATCTCGGCCAATTGCATACTTGAGCAAAGCTTTTTCTCCCCAATCCAAGAAAAAGTCAGTTTATGAGAGGGAGCTCATGGCCATAGTCTTTGCAGTTCACAAGTGGAGCCATTACCTTTTAGGCAGCAAGTTCATAATTAAAACTGACTAAAAGAGCCTCTAGTTCTTACTTGACCAGTGTATGAAAACTTTAGAGAAGCAAAAATGGATCTCCAAACTCATGGGATTTACCTTTGAGATCCAATACTACCCGGGAAACACTAATAGGGTGGCTGATGCCTTGTCTCGCAGGGAACAAGAGGTGGAATGTAAAGCCATCATAATGATATAGTTCATAGATTATGATGATCTTACCATCGAGGCACAACATGATCCAAATTTACAAACCATCATCCAAGACTTGTTATTTGATCCAGGTAGTAGGCCACTTTATCAACTCCGTAAAGGCTGCCTGTTGTACAAAACAGGTTAGTCTTGCCTAAAACTTCAAAATTTATTCCCAAATTGCTAGAAGAGTTTCATTCCAACCCTGGTGGTGGCCATTTGGGTTCTTTAGGACCTATAAAAATGTGGCTGGTATTGCTTATTGGGAAGGAATAAAAAAAGATGTCTAGAATTTTGTCAAATCCTGCCCTATTTGCCAAACAAACAAACACTCATCCTTGAAACCTAGAGGTTTGCTACAACCTTTACCTATTCCCAATCAGGTCTTTGAAGACATCACCATGGATTTCATTGGGGGATTGCCGAGATCTAAGGGTTTTGACACCAGTTTAGTGGTAGTCGACAGGCTAACGAAATATGGCCACTTGATTTTGCTGTCTCATCCCTACAATGTTAAAGAAGTGGCTAAAATTTTTGTGAAGGAGTTAGTAAAGCTACATGGTTTCCCGCAATCAACAATTTTAGAGCGTGACATGTTGTTTATGAGTCAGTTTTGGCAAGAATTATTCAGGGCAGTCTGAAGTTCAGTTCAGCATACCATCCTCAAACAGATGGGAAAACCGAGGTGGTCAACCACTATGTCGAAACTTATCTAAGGTGTTTTTACAATTCACAACCTCGACAATGGCTTAAATGGTTACCTTCTGTTGAATTTTGGTACAACACTATGTACCATAGCTTAACTAAGATGACTCCCTTCAAAACTCTCTATGGCAGGGACCATCCCATCCTACTGAAATATACTATCAACCCTTCTTTGGTGGAAGGTGTTTATAGGCAACTGTTGGAGAGAAATGCCATCCTTAATGAACTCTAGGGTTAATCTGTTGGTAGCCCAAGGACACATGGAGGCTATTGATGTTCATAGAGGGACCTTACATTCCAGGTAAGAGACCTTGTGTATTTAAAGTTACAGCCATACAAGTTCGGGTCATTGGCTAAGAAGCTAAATGAGAAACTGAGTCATAGGTTTTATGGTCCCTTTGAGGTGGTGGAAAAGGTTGGCCAAGTGGCCTACATATTGGCCTTACCTGCTACAACTCGAATCCACCCAGTTTTCCATGTGTCCTAACTCAAAAGAAGTCTCCACAGTTCAGTCCCCACTTAACCTTTACCTCATTTTCTCACCAATGGAAGGATCTTCCTCTTTTTGAGGCCACCTGCGAGTCTTAGGATGATATTGCCAACCAATTTCCTCAATTCTACCTTGAGGACAAGGTGGCACTTCAAAAGGAAAGGTGAGGGGAGAGGAGGGGGGGGGGGGGGATTTATTGATAGAACACAACCATTACTAAGAGATATTGCAAGCAAGGGAGAAGGTCCAAGGGCATGACTAAAAGCCATCAAATTTGTTAGGGTATAGCGTACACGTGTCTTGGTTTGATAGTGTGCATATGAAAAGGGGTTATGCTCGGGAAGGGCAAATTGTATTTGATAAGGAATCTTGTGGGAGGTTGCTAACTCCTCGAATTGTTGCAACTCTGTTTCTTAATTATGTTCTTCAATTTTCATTACTTGTTCTTCAATTTTATTATGAAATCAATACAGTTCTTAATTGATTGGTGCTTATTAATTTGTGTGTTGAGATTGTAGTTTGTCTGATTGCGGTGCTAGAATGCTACTTTTGTTGAGTTCTGTATCATCATGTAATACCAATTGGCCTTACATGTCTTACTTGTCGCCGGTAGATTTTTTCATTGGTGTTCATTTCTATGCTAATATTCCATAACTCTTGCTTTTATAATGGATATATAAAACAAGATCTCTTCATCAATTCTTTTATTATTCCAAAAACAATGTAGTTTTGTCTTAATTGTTTCTGTGATTTGTTCATATCAACTTTGGGGCTCCTACCTATAAGTACAACTATTCCCAACAAGCAATTCCCTTTCTCACTATTCCTTTTTCTATAGTGCAAACATCTCTCTCTTCTCTCCACAGTATACACTAAAATATTTCGATGGTGGTTTGCATCAAAGTAGAAGATGTTGATAGTGATGTAACGCAGGTTGCCCCCCAGAAAATCAGCAAAACAAATGCTACATTGATTGAAATTTTGGTGACAAGAGGGTCACCCGGCTGCCTAAGATCTGATAGGCATCTTGTAGTCGTGATGGACACATTGAAGCGTGTTCTTTATGGATGTAATCTTAAATGTTTGGAACTTAAAGTGCTATCATCAAAACTACCCTAGATGGGTTGATGGTTAAAGAGCAAAATGAGGTTCCATGAGCTCCTGAGTTCGAGTCCTCGAGATATTGATAAGGGGTGGCCACTAGGGCTTTATCCGGTCGATAGTTCGAAGACTGCAGAGATTAGTTGAGGTGCATGCAAGTTGGCCTGGACACCCCTGATGATAAAAAAAAAAAAAGTGCTATTATCAACAACCTTGTGGCCACTGGGGCTCTTACCGGCCAGCCAGTTCTAAGGTCTTGAGAGATTATTTGAGGTGAGCGTAATCTAGTTCAGACACATCCGGTGATAAAAAACAAAAGTGCTTTCATCAATAACCTTTATTAAATAAGTAGTTCATTTATGCTATAAAGAATGTGATCAACCTTTTTTTTTTTTTTAATTTTTTTTATTAACTTGTGTTAGAATGAATGATGCACTAATTAAACATGAGTTCATTAATAAGATAATTAATGACTAGTTTGGCCACAGTTTTCCTTTTCAGAATAATCAAAATTGAGACTTCAAAACACATCTTTAGCTTATAAAACGAAGGACTTAAATTTTCTGAACATATATTGAATTTAGTTAGCCCCACTCCATTCATGTGGTCAAATGGCCCCTTAAAGCCAGTTTAATTAGTAATCCTTTTGTGTATAAGCATTCAAGAAATGTTCATAAAAATAAATCTGCCACGCAAATAGAAGTGAGAACGTGGCATTAAAGCTAAAATTGTTCAATACGACACTTATGATGAAAATGACTCATAGCAAGCTCAAAACCTATCAATTGGTTTGTTTGATAAAAATATAATTCTTTGTATAGCATGTGAAATACTTAGTTAATTTGAGCTGAATTTTAAAAAATATATACGTTTCTTGAAGGGTCTTTTAGTCATGTTTTATGATGGCCATTTGGCTACGGTTAGGCATCTGTCTTGGATAATGCAAATACATCCGGCCATTCCTATTTTTTCTTCTTGCTAGCACAGTCTTGTGTCATTTAAATTTTTTTTTTTTTTTTTTTATGATCAGGGTGTCGCGGTTAGTTTATGCGCACCTTAACTAATCTTCGGGACCTGAAATTATACTAGCCAAATAAGAGCTCCAGTGGCTAGTGGCCACCCTAAATTGATTTTTCATTATATCTGAAAGCTTAATTTTTTTTTTTAAAAAAAAGAAAGAAAAAGAGAAAAAAAGTATCCAGATTGTATTTCTTAAACAAATTCTAGTTTTCTTTCTAGATTTGAAATAGAAACATGTATTGAAAAAACATGTTCAAAGCCTAGCTGGCAAAAACCTGATTTTAATAAAGAAAATAACAACTTTTTCTTTTTTTTGATTTGATAAAGAAAAAACTATTATTCATTAGATTTTCTATTTATTTAAATTTCTACACTGAATTTTAATTAGTTCGAGCGGCCTGCCGCTTATATGCGAGACCAAAAAAATCCATTATTAATGGAGATCATTTATTTTAAGAGGTTAAGTAGAGTTGTCTACTCGTTCTTAGAATATGCGCTTTCCCTTTGAAGGAATCAATAATTATCTAATATGCTTTTGCTTTGATTGATTTTTATTCATTCATTAATGCTTTAATGACTAGTGATCCTATGCAAATTAAAACATGTGTTCAAATTGTATAAGGGGTTTATTTATACTCCATATTTAGGTGGAAACTAAAATAGTCTATCACAACCAGCCCTGGGTGGTCAAGTGATTTGATAGAGACTCTTGGATGTATTACTTAAAAGATCACAAGTTCAAGTCATTTCTCAATTACTAATAGAGGTGACCACTGGAGCTCTTACCTAACTGGTAGTTCCAGGGTTCCGAGGGATAGTTTAAGGTGCGCATAAGCTTGATCAGACATCTCCGGTCATAACAAAAAAAATATAAATATATCTATCAGCATCAATTTACTTGATATAGAAGATGATTAAGTGTCATAATTCATATCATTATCTGTTAGAGTGATGCCCTAGAGCCAATCAATTATGTAGAATTGACTCTTTGTAACAATGTTCATTAATAATAAAAAGGCATTTTACTATATCGCGTAAATCATTATATGCAATATGTATTGATATATGTCTCGTGATGAGGGTATCAAGTGTTTCAAATCTTGATAGTGAGAATCATATGAGCACATATGATGGCCATTCTAGAAACGTCCGTAGCCCCAGTATTATTCTGAAGTAAGGGCACAGATAATACGGTAAGGCTATCATAGGGTTGAACGACTGTAACGCCCCACTTGAGGTACGTAGCTAATGTTTATGTTTTGCTCTTATTTGAGTTGGTATATTGTTCATATTGTTTTGGTTGGCCCTTGGTTGAATGGATGTATGGGTTTGGTTGAGTGGTTGCCCTGAAATTGTAAAGACTTGGCGAAATCTTGGTGTTACAGACTTCGCCGGGGTGAAGAATAATCTTCGCCACGGCGACGAGATTTGCAACCAAAGAGGTAGGTCTGTAATTTTTCGCTGGGGCGAAGAAAGAATCTTCGCTGCGGCGAAGAGCTGAATAAAATGTGTATTGAAGTTTTAGAGAATTCTTCCATAGGGGCAAAATGACATTTCTACCCTTAATTAACAGGAAAAGTGGGGAGAAATGTAAGAGAATTTTATGAAGAATATGTTAGAGTGGTGGTATTGTAAAGATTTAAAGGACAAGGATGGAATTTCTAAGGAAGAGCAAGGGCAATATGGGAATGAATGAAGAAAGTTTGAGCTAAAAAGGAGATAAGCTTCATAAACCCTTCATTAATTCTCTTCCACCGCCATACTCTTTCACCATTTCCTCTCAATTCTTCTCCATCTTTCAAGGATCTTTGAGGGTTTTTTTAGGATCTTGGTAGGAAATTAATCTAAGGCATCCTAAGTTGTAGAGAAGAGACAAGCATTTAAGGGAAAGGAAAGTGTGTAGTGAGATCCTCCATTACAAAGTAAGTAAATCCATCCCAAGTTGAAATTTGAGAAATTTTTGAATAGAGATTAAGTAGAGATTATATATATGCATGTGTATGTTATGCTATTGAGAAATTGGGTTGAAATGAGTATTGGTTTATGGTTGTTGATTACACTTCATATGGTTGTTGATTACACTTATTGATGAGAAGTGTTAATATGTGAGACTATGTAGTGATGAGAGGATGTAGTTGGAAATGAAGTTGGAGGAGATTGAAACTTTTTGGGAGTGTTCTTATATGACAAAAATTATAGTTATGTGAGGGAGTTCCTCCCATTTGGATGGTTCAAGAGAGGGATAGAACCATAGATAAAGTAGAGGTTATGTATGCATACTAGTTGTTTGATGAAATGCCTAAGAGAATCATGAGTAGTAAACTAATTCTTGCAACATTGCATGTTGGCATTTCATGAGTGCATTAGTGGAGAAGATTAATTGTGCATTGAGAAATGGCTTGAAAAAGAGTAGAGAACTATGTGTATGAACCACTCTAAGATGAGAGAGAATGAGAAAAATACTAAACACGGGTCGGTGTTGTGATCTCCACCCGAAAGTCACGAAGAGTGGGTTGGTGCTGTGTGAACTCCACCCGACCGTGCCTCCAGTAAGATGAGGCCGTGACTATAGAAGAAGTTAAGAAGAGAGCTGTGTGACAGAGAAAATAATTGAGATGAGAAAAAGTGCAAGGAAAGAATTAAGAGAAAGAATTACGGGGACAGTCGAGTAGAGGATTTACTTACTGAGCATTATTTTGTGCTCACCCCGTTGTTTTCTTTGTGGTTGCAGGATCTAGGTGAGAATGCGGTGGATGGGCGCGGCGACGGGAAGAGACATGGTTACACTGTCCATCATGTTTTTGATAATTTTGTACATAATCCAAACTTTGTATAAAGAATGTATATATTAATAAAAGAAAAATTTGGGGCCCCAATTTTTACTACCTTATATGTAATTTCATTATGTATATTTTATGAGTAACTTGATTAGAAAGCCGATATTACAATGACCCTGTCGAAAAGCAGTGACTGATCTCACTTGTCAAGGTTGTTTGGTGACAACCTGGTGCAACACATGGGTGCTTGTTGTAGGCGATTACACCGCAGCAAGTTCATGGACTGACCTACCAGAGGATTCCACATGGATGTTAACCCCAATGTTATGGAACAAATCCTTTAACGAATGGTGGGGCATGCGATCCTTAGACTTGAGATCACCAGAGTGCCTTATGCACCGATTGGTGAAGTTTGACACTAGCCTAACAGCAGTTCTTTTCAAAGCTGTTAATACGGTGGTGATTGGCTGCATCAAGGAGTGTATCAGACTATGGTGGATTGACAGAGGATTCATCACTCCTGGGTACGGGAGAAGTTATTCATGGCGCAATTCAATATATGGCAATGACGTTAAAACTGTGGCCACAGTGGGATTGAGTTGTTGCTCTATCCGTTTATAATACGGGTCATTGGGTCAGAAACTGAATACATAATATCGAGAGTAACCGAAGGTTGACATATTTCTATGCCTTTGTCGTCGAGATAACGTATGATGAAAGGATGAATTGCACGGTAACATATCGTTGTTCCAGGTAGCTACTTTGCTGAATCCGAATCTATCGGGTGGCCATGATGCCTTGCTAGGGGCCAATCTTGGTCTGTGTATTAGTGAGACGATTAATTGGTGTTAATCGCGATACTATACATTGCCGATATGATGAGGAGCCTATGGGTCACACACATAGAAGACAATTTAAGATCCAAGAAGAAAGAAGAGCGTTTTCGTCTTTTAAGGCGAAAGGGTATTTTGGTAATTTTACAGTGCAATTAAATTTGCTGAGGTTGTAGCCTTTATTTAATTTCTTAGAAAATTAAATAAATGAAATTACGTTTAAATGTGTGTTTGCACATATTTAAATATATATTATCATTATTGTTAAATGTTAATATATATATATTTAAATATATATATAAATTGATTTTAATTGAGATAATGATGGAAAAATAAAATATTAAGTTGGGAGTGTTTGGCTACATGGGGTGTTTGGGTTGGAGCCTAAGCCTATTCCGTATGGGATTAGGGCAAATTGATTAACTATAAAAAGAAAAGTGTGTGTATTAATTAATTAATTGATTTCTTTTGAAATTAAAACACACACAGCAGCCCCATCTCCTTCCACGCCAGATTTGGGTTTTAGCCTAAATCAAATTCCTTTGATTTCTTTTCTTCTTAATCTTAAAGCCAAAGAGGATCTAGGAAATCCCTCTTTGGTTCTTTTTGAGATTGTCTTCGTGTGGACTACGCAGGTTCGATCTTACACTTGGATCGGTAGCAAAACATTCGTCGACAAATTTGGAGGAGCCTCCAACATGCGTTTGTTTTCTTTAAACTCAGATTTATTTTTTTGCAGATTTTATTTAATATGAATTGTAAAATTATACCCTTGATCTTGGCTCATATAAACGATCCCTGAATTATATTTTTGTTTCCGCTACGTGTATGGGACCGTTTACTAACATTATCTTCATGTTCTTCATATTATTTATAGGGTTGTTGAAGAGTGGTTTTGTAGAAGATTAAAATAGTAATTCTTGAACTTTATAATATGAGTAATGTAAATTACCATATAGCCTTGAAGCATTCATATATATAGTTAATTATTTGCATTTTTGGTCCAAGGATTAACGCGTATATACAAATACAACCTCTACCTATTTGCTAACTCTACTTGATTGTTCTACAATAGATAAAATGGAGTGGACACTACAAAAGAAAATTGTCTGTGTAGAATATTTTTGTCAAACTTATGCTTTACGTGTGCACAATAGTTGTGTGTGCACATAGGTTGCCAATCTTATGCTTTTGATTTATTTTGTATCGAGTGTGTGCACAAGAGTTTGTGCTTGCACACTCGCTTCAGATATTTGCAACCTTGCACGACTTGCATTTTTGAATAAAGTAGCAAAGATATTTGTTTATCCTTTTGCTAGCTTTTTAGGATCTTTTACAAGTGTCAAAACATCCATTTGTGGTCCAAGGAATAAAATTGCTTTTTCCCGATTTGTTTGTGGTCCAAACCAAAAGAAGGAATTTTTTCCTTATTTGGACAAACATGAGTCAGCCCTTGTTGGCTGACTTGGCACAAATTGTTGAGCAAGAAACCTTCTCTTTATAGTATCTTCTTTTGTGTTATTTGAATCTAATCTTTTGACATTTTATTCTTCTTTGTACTATGAAATTCTTTTAAGTATTTTCTTAAAAGGTACAAAGGTTCATTGTTCTTGTGCCAAACCCTTACCTTATCTCTTACTTGTTTGAATGGATGTTGAAAAGTGGTTCCTTTGCTGATGCTAATGCGTGGTGTCAGTGATTGAAGCTTGGGTGGTTCTGAAGCTCTGTTCAGGTGTGTTCCCGGTGTGAAGAAGATCCAAGGAGCAACAACACATTAAGGATTCAGAGTGTGGTGCTAAGTGTAACTAGAAGATGGAGTTCTTTTGCTGTAACTTTGATCAACTTTGAACTATATCTTGTAATGTGTTTTGACTTAATGGATTAGCTTCGATTTGGATAAGGTCCCATGGATGTAGGCTAAAAGTGGATTTTAGCCAAACCATGTATATGGTTGTGTTCTTTAATTACCGCATTTGTAGTTGATGTGGTTAAACTTGAAATCTCTTAATCAACTTGGTAAATCTTTTCCGCTGCACTTAAAAAGGGCACCTAAATGTTTAATAGAGTTCACCAACTCTAACAGTCTATATAGCAAATTGTAGCCGTAGGCCATGTGGTGAATAATTCTCTCAAGATAAAAAAATAAAAAATAATTAATCTTATCTCCATTAACGTACTAAACTACTCATTCTCTCTTTCGTTATGACAGCCCCTGTATGGGCCAAAAATTGTCGTGGGCCTTATTAGGCCCAAACAGGTAATTTCTACTATGTAAGCCCAAGGTCGTGGCCCAATTCCGGTTAGGCCTACATCAGAATTCATGTTATTGTTGATATTTTTTTCAAACTTATGTTATGGTGGAAAATGAATTGTTGAGCAAATATGTGCAAACACCATTCTTCCGTGCAAGCATTTGTTGTCTGACACATTTTGCCAAGTGGCATTTTCTCTTGGTTGTCTTGCCCATCAAACTAATTTTGGCCATCAAGCTAATTTTAATTCATGATATATTTGTGTGACGTAACTTTATAGGTGTCACAATTTCCTAATGTGGTCCTAAAAGGTTGTAAGACTTTGTCTGTGCTCTTGCAAGAAAGAGAAAAGATATGTTTATGGTCCAATAAAAAGTTGAAATTCCTTTTGTCCTCCACGTGTTCAGCTATGTCAGGCTTATGCCTTTTGGATTTTCATTTCATGTGTGTTCACAGTGGATGTGTGCTTGCGCACTTACGTCAGACATATGCATGTTGCATTTCATTTTGCATTTTACTTCATGTGTGTACACACTTTTCTGTTGTGCTTACATCGCATGTCTGATTCATTTTTCACAAGTTGCATTTTTATTTTTATCAGCTGAGATATTTTTCCCCATCTATCGTGTTGTCATAAGGACCACCTATAGCTGTCCCAATATCCTCTTGTGATCTAGGAAAATAAGCCCTTTCCCTTTTTCATTGTGGTCCCAAAAGATAGATGGAATCTTTTCCATTTTTTGACCAACATATGTCAGCCCTTGTTTGCTTACTTGGCATAACTTGTTGAGCATGAAATTTGTCTATATCATCTTCATTTTTGTTCATTTGTCAACAACCTTTTGATATTTTGTTTTGCTTGTGCTCTGAAAATTTCAGAGAGTTTTTCTTGAAAGGTTCAACTTTGTTTATGTGCCAAACATTCACCATATCTCATATACTTGATTGAATGGCTGTTGGAACTTGGCTCCATTGTTGATGCTGGAGCATGGCTTTGGTGATTGAAGCTTGGGTAGTTCTCAAGCTGTGTGCGGGTGTGTTCCTGGTGTGAAGAAGATTCAAGGAGTAACAACACATTAAAGATTACGAGTGTGGTGCTAAGTGTAAAGTTGAACATGGAGTTCTTTTATTGTAACTTAGATCAACTTTGAACATTGTCTTGTAATGTGTTTTTGACTTAGTGGATTGCTTCGATCTAGACAAGGTCCCATGGATGTAGGCTAAAAGTGGATTTTAGCTGAACCATGTATATGGCTATGTTCTTTATTTTCCACACTTGTGTTTGATTTGTTTTAATCGGAAATCTCTTAATCGACTTAGTAAAACTATTCCGCTGCACTTATAAAATGGGTAACCAAACAACAAAGTGAGTTAACCTACTCTAACACATGTCATGGGCCAAACACATGGCCAAAACCAACTTCTCTCCAAATTGGGCATTGCCATTAGCCCACCTAGGGCTAGACCCATTGGTCCATGATGGCCTCTAAGGGGTTAGAATCTCCCTAAAAGCCCAGATACACCTGTTTCCTATTTGGGTTTTATCCTAATTTGCCCAAGATATTGTATCTTATGTGAATTGAGACTCTTAATCCTACTGAGGCAAGTAAATCAGGATCTTTCCTATTCACTAAACCTCCACCATTATGGACTCAAAGTCCTACTAAGATACGAAGATCCTACGACTACTATATAAACAGAGGTCACGCCTCTCATTAGGCATTCAATCTCAATACCACCTACTTGCTCCCAAGCTCTTACTCCTAAGAGTTATACACCTATGCTGTAGTTCTATTCTTTGACTAAACTTCTAGTAACCTTTCCTTCCCTTAGCCCTCACTAAATTGCCGCATTCAGCCTTATTGACTAAGGTGTCAGAGTGCCTACGGTAGACACCACACCGGTGTTTACGTAAGCTTCACGCTTGTTTTCTTTATGTGCAAGTTCAGCAGATTGTCAATGCTCTCAACCTCATAGGATCAGAGCTTTTTTCAGTAACCATAGATTTTAGCATCTATAGTTTGCCACCCACCGTGGGGCCTTTGGCAATCAACTCTCGCTCATATCCTGCTCAATAGGGAACCACGTCGTGGCTGAAATCACAAACACTGCCTTAGTAGACCTCGCGGCTAAGGTCGAGGCTCTCTCGGTACTAATGTAGTAAGACAACGACAAGGTCATGACATGGGAAGCTGAGAACTCCACCATCTGGGTTCAGAATCAGAACTTATAGGAAAATGTAGCTCAATTTTATTCTCTTGATTTCCTATTCAACCAGATACTAGAGAACCGTTTCCGCATCCTGGTGAATGCCATCCAACCACTCATGACCCCAGACCCTAGATCGTTAGCCTCAGACCCTCAGTCCTCCTAACTCTAGTCATCCATAACGGATGGCCTTGCACCCATCATTATAGACACAACTAACCTAGCCATGCAAACACGACCCCTATCAGTTGACCCCTCAATCACTCGTGACCAACTCACTCAAGCTATCCCCAGCTAGTAGCAACCAAATATCACTAACATTGAACATCCCGTCAGTATGAATGATGCATACTACATCCAAGATCCTCATAGCTCGGCTCTTCCTCATGGGTCGAGCAGTCATCCATACCAAATACTGCTTAGCTCGACTCGACTCGACTCGACTCACCCTCATGGGTCGAGTGGCTCCTAAGTCACACCCTTAATTATCCATGTCAACAGAACCACCCAAATCGTTACGCTCGGGGTAACTCATCCTGAAGGAATGAATGGAGCCCCTAACACCTAAGCAACCAACCACCAAGCTACACCCAATGACTCTGCTTGCCTTACTAGACCGAGTGAGAAAACACCCATCACCAAACCGTCAATCCAGACTTACTGCCTATCGGTAGTCCCCTTGAACAAATATTAGCAAAGAAGTTGGCCGATATGGAAGCTATGATGAGGCGTATACCCAGAGTCCCCACCCCAGCCAAGAAAAGCCTTCCCTATAGTTATGCCGACTCACCCTTCGTTGACTCCATAGCTGATAGTCCGAGAATTATACTATTTTATTTAAGCTTTTTGGTTGGATTTTAGATACTTCTTAGCTCGTTTATGCCTGAATTGCTACTTAATTCTATATATTTTGTGTTTTAGGCCTAAACATGCATTTTTAGCAAATAATGAGCGAATTGGAGAAAGTTCCGAAGCAGAGTGAAGCACTATGATGCTTGTTTCCATGAGAAAGCATCGAAGATTCAAGGAGAAAGCAAGCAGAGGGCAATCCTGTAATTCCAGAATTTTCCAGGAAGGTTCGCTGCGGTGAAAGCAGCTAAGAACGAGATTCAGCTTTAGTTCGTTGCCGCGACGAAATTCTTTCTTCGCCGCGGCGAAGTCTGTGAATTTTAGTTTTGTCCAAAACGCACAGTTTTAATTTAGGAAAGTTTTAGGTCTTTTGGGTGAGCTATTTAAGAAAAACCTTACCATTTTGAGAGGGGTTCGTCTAAGTTCGCCTAGTTTTCATTTTCCTTAGAATAGATTTGACATTTTTGTTGAGAAAGTGAGAAGATTTGAGATTCAACCTTGTGGATTCTTCAACTAGGGGAGATATCTTTTCTTTTCTCTTATTTCAATATGTTGACTGCTATGTTTAATGTTTTTCTTGCTGTTTGTGTTGATTTAGTTATGAACTAACCCATTTTGGGTTAGGGTTTTGATGTAACTCGGATTTCTATGGGTTAATCAATTGATTATTGTAATTTTTATATTCTATTGCACAAATAGTGTGGTTATTCCATTTTTATTGATTTTATTTGATGAATATGATAAGATTAAGAAATGAATCATGTTGAGCTTCTTGGGTAATCACCGTTGTAGTATTGAATACTAGAGATAGATTTGAGAATCAATGAAATCAATCTAGGATTCTATTAGCTTAATGAACTTAGATATATTACTCTTCATTTTTGTTGGGTGCGGAAGTTTAATAGGGAAAAGTAGGAATTCATAGCCTGAGAAGGTATGTTTGACAAGTTAGAGAATTCGATTTACAATACGTGCATATGAGTGTGGAAATAGCATAATCTGTAGAATTCATCCATAGAGTCCGAATGAAGTCAAAACCCTAACCATTTGTTTAAATTGATATTACTCTTGCCTTCATTAATTAGTTTTTAATACTTAGTAAGTTTTGTTTTTGTTTTAGTTTTAGTTTTAATCTCTCCCATTAATCCAAAAAAATTCGGTTCCTCCAACTTGAAAATAGTTAGGAAATTTAGTGCTTAACAACCAATCCTCGTGGGAACGATACTCACTCATCACTTTATTACTTTGTGCGACTAGTGCACTTGCTATCATTGCATTTTGTAGTAACAACACATCAATAGCCCTAGCCGAGATGCCTCACAAGTTCTCTATCCCAAACCTATGATGGTACAACTGACTCGGATGATCACACTGCCTCCTACAAACAGAGGATGTTTGCCGTCTCTATACCACAGGATCTCAGAGAAGCGTCATGTGTAAAAGCGTTGGTTCTAGCCTCTCAGGACCGACTCTTCAATGGTATACAAACCTCCCTAACAACTACATAAGCTCATTCACCCATCTCACTGACACATTCGTTGAGTAGTTTGCTAGCAGCAAGAAAATTAAGAAGCTATTAGCAGACCTATACAAGATCTATAGAAGAGAGGAAAGCCGTTGCAAGAATACGTCAATCGATTCAATAAGGAGAAGATATCTATCCCATCTTGCAATCCTAAAATAGTAGTGGACACTTTTAGGAAGGGGCTCCTCCCTGATGAGGAACTTTACAAAGATCTCACCAAATTGATCTGCAATACCATGGAGGACATTCTAGCCCGAGCAATCATCTAAGTAAGGTGGGAGGAAGATGAGGTAAACCGTAGGATGTATACACCTTACAATGATCATCAATAACACTGAAGCAACAGAAGCCTTGAAGCTCGACAGTATGAAACAAACAACCCACCTCCATTGCCTAGCTTCAACAAAAGCAATTGGAGATCGTATGACCACCCACTAGCCCAATCTTCATAGAAACCTTCCAATTCTACTCCGTTCGTTGTCCTTGAGTACAACCTAAATGTTGAGCTGGCCCAAGTGGTAGTAATAATGAAGGGGACGGGTCCGCAAGTCAAATGGCCAACCAAGTTAAGACCTGACGTTAAAAGGGACATGACCAAGTGGTGTGAATTCCACCATGACCATGGGCACACTACCTCTAATTGCATCACTCTAAGGTTAGAGGTTGCAACTTTCCTTATGAAAGGACACCTTCGAGACCTGCTAATAGACAAGAGCAAGAGCACTATGAACAATAGAGGTAAGAAAAACCGATCCTCCCCTCCCCCAAATCTAAACCTAGAAGGCTTCTGCCACATGATATCTGGCAGTTCAGAGATCTATGGAGTGAGTTACTCCTCGGCCAAGAGGCATGCCCGAGCTAGCCATCACCCAAAGCCCACTCTTCCTATCCACCCACATAGAAACCAACTAAACATATCATCCAGTTCGAAGATGATGAGTTAGTCGCCCTGATTGACCCACATCATGATACTCTAGTAATCACCCTACAGATAGCAAACATCGTAGTCAAGATAATATTATGGATGGAGGCTCATCAGCCAACATCCTCTTCCTAGAAGCTGTAAAAATAATGGGCTTGGATGAGTTGGACATCAGCATGTGCCCCACCATTTTAGTCAGTTTCAAAATAGAGTAGAAGTACACCATTGGGGAGATAGCCTTTCCTGTCTTTACCAGCGAAGTAAACCGATAAACCATTTTCCTTGTGCTAGACTACCCTTCATCGTACAATGTCTTCCTGGACCGACCTTAGATCCATGACATAAGGGCCATCCCATCAACCTTCCACCAGACAATCAGGTTCCCCACCACATGAGGAGTAAGAGAGATTAAGGGCGACCCTAAGGCCTCAAAGGACTGTTACAAGAATGCCTTCAAAGGCAAGTCTCACGCCTTATAGGACCTACAATCCAATCCAACTCGTCTAACTGAGCCAAATCAACCATCAATGGAAGAGTTGGATGAGGTCCAAATTTATGGAAGACTCGGATTGGATCTTGATTGAGTCTTGAAATAAGAGAGTAACTAATCAACTTCTGGAAGCAGAATCATGGCTGCTTCATGTGGTTCCATGCAGATATGACTTGGATTAACCCTGACACAATTGTGCACCACCTTCAGGTTGACCTTGACTACTAGCTGGTAAGACAAAAGAGAAGAAAGTTTGCTCCAAAGCGAAACCGTGTCATCAATGAAGGGGTAGAAAAACTGATAAGTAATGGGCTTATTCGGGAGGTTCACTACCCTAACTGGTCCGCTGATGTAGTGGTGGTTCGAAAGAAGAATGGGAAATGGCAAGTTTACATAGATTTCACGGACCTGAAGAAGGCATGCCCTAAGGACTCCTTCCCACTCCCGCACATCGACATGTTAGTCAATGCCATAGTTTGTCATGAGTTGCTCAGCTTCATGAATGCCTTCTCTGGTTACAATAAGATACTCATGCATTTGGGTGACCAAGAGAAGACTACTTTCATTATAGAAAGTGGCACTTATTGTTACAAAGTGATTCCATGTAGTCTCAAGAATGTTAAGGCCACCTATCAATGGCTTGTCAACAAGATGTTTGGAGAACACTTAGGGGACACTATGGAAGTATACATTGACGACATGCTCGTCAAGTCTCTCATAACCGAGCAGCACCTGGACTACCTCAGTTAGGCCTTCGCAGTCTTGAGGAAGTATAATATGAAGCTCAATCTAACTAAGTGCTCATTCGAGGTCTCATTTGGTAAGTTTTTGGGATACATGGTGACTTAGAGCGAGAAAGAGGCTAACCCTGATTAGATCCAAGTCGTCATGAACAGTCCTTCACCCATATGCATTGAAGACATCCAGTGCCTCTTTGGAAGAGTGGCAGCCCTTAGCCGGTTCATCTCTTGGTTAGCCGACAATTGCTATCACTTCTTCATAGCCTTTTGAAAGTCAAAGCAGTTTGAATGAACCCTAGCCTATGAAGAAGCCCTACAATAGCCACAAAGGTACTTGACTTTTCCTCCTTTACTTTCCAAGCCACTAACCGGGGAAAAATTGTACACATACTTGGTAGTCTTGGAATCAGCTATCTCAGTTGTCCTGACTATAGAGGACAATTGATAACAACTGTCGATCTACTATGTAAGCAAGTCACTAATTGACATCAAGACCCAATACAGTCAGTTAGAAAAGCTGGCACTTGCTCTTATCCACACATCCAAGAAGCTCCGACCCTACTTCCAGTGTCACTCCATTGTTGTCCACACCACCTACTCGCTTAAGAAAATCCTGCACAAACCTGAGCTCTCGAGATGACTCACCTAGTGGACAATCGAGCTGAGTTTGATATCTCCTTCTAGCTGTGCACTGCCATCAAGTCTTAAGTGTTAGTAGATTTGATAGCAGACTTTACTCCTAACACTTCCATTCAGGTGGAGAGAGAGCTACTATGCTTGACAAGTAAGACACCTTTGAAGTGGACTCTCTCGGTTAATGAAACAAGCAATGTAAATGCAAGAGGGTTGGGCATAGTATTGGTTACACCAGATGGATGAGTCATCCAATGAGCCATCCAGTGTGGCTTCAAGTGTACAAATAACGAGGCTGAGTATAAGGCTTTGATAGCTAGTCTCTAACTCTCGAAGGAGATAGGGGCGACAAGGTTGGAAGTCAATTCTGATTCCCAGCTCGTAGTCAATCAACTGCAAGGCATCTACCAGGCTCAAGACTTGAAGATGACAACATACCTGAACATGGTTAAAGAGCACTAGCTATCTTTCAAAGAGTTCACCATTTGCCAAGTCCCAAGAACTGAGAACACCTATGCTGACGCACTTGCCAACCTCAACTTAGTCCTTTAAGGTACTTTCGAATCATCCATCCCACTACTTTTTCTCTAATGGCTGACCGACTAGAAAGAACCCCAATCTGAGACAGGCTGATCCCCAAAGAACCCTTTAAGGTTATAAATATTGAGCCAATTGACTCACGGATGACCTTCATCCTTAGATACTTAGAAAAGGATGAGTTCCCAACCGATAAGAATGAAGCATGTCGACTAAGAGCCAAGGCAGCCAGATTCACCATCTACGAGGGTTAGCTCTTCAAAAAATCATTTTCTAGTCCCTACCTCAAGTGCATCACCGTAGAAGAAGCCCAATACATACTCGCAAAACTCAATGAGGGCGAGTACAGGAACCACGCTGGAGGGCATAGCTTGACACACCAAGTGATCACCTTCTGATTTTATTGGCTTACTATATGCTCGGACTCAGCCTCATATGTCAAGAAGTGTGACAGTTGCCAATGATCTGTGCATGTGTCGCACCTCCCTCTTGAATGACTCAACTCTGTCCTCACCCCTTGGCCATTTATGAAGTGGGGGATGGATATTGTTAGCAAGCTTCCAATCGCACTCGGATAACGAGTGTACATGCTTACAGTCATCGACTATTTCACAAAATGGATCGAGACAGAGGCATTCGCCCAAGTCCAAGACCAGGAGGTAAAAGGCTTCATCTGGAAAAATGTCATCTGTCGGTTTGGGATTCCAAATGAGATAGTTACCGACCATGAGTCCAATTTCATCAGCTTTGGCTTTAGGGACTTTTCTGAAATATGGGGAGTCAAACTCAGCTTCTCGATACCTCATAACCCTCAGTCGAATGGCCAGGCTGAGTCATCTAACAAGACCATAATGCAAACATTGAAGAAGTGCCTTCAGAAAGCGAAGGGCCCATGGTCAGATGAACTACCAGAGGTCCTATGGTCTTACAAAAACAATGCAAGCTTGTCCACTATTAAGACACTTTCTCCCTTGCATACAACTCAGAAGCAATCATCCAATTGAGGTGTCGGTCTCATCACCTAGACTCTAATGGATGAGTGAAGAGTCAAACAGCTAGAACCTGTGCCACAACTTAGACACAGTCGATGAGCTAAAGGAATAAGCCTAGATCAGAAA
The DNA here is from genome assembly GCF_008641045.1 of Pistacia vera. Lineage (NCBI taxonomy): Eukaryota > Viridiplantae > Streptophyta > Magnoliopsida > Sapindales > Anacardiaceae > Pistacia > Pistacia vera. The sequence goes on from NW_022196298.1 coordinate 453,622, forward strand.
TGTCATCTACTAGCAGCGGGTCGCTTGGCATTACAACCGCAAAGTTCGAGTGAGAACTTTCGAAGGTGGCAACTAGGTCCTTCGCAAAGTATTCCAAAACACAAGGGAGATTAATGCTGGCAAACTCGGTCCTATTTAAGAGGGACCATATAAGATCACCAAGTCAGTCTGCAAGGGCACCTATAAACTCTAGTCTCCCGAAGGCAAAGACATTAGCAATAGCTAGAACGCCATCCATCTCAAGCGCTGATCACTTATGATAGACTGTATCTCAACTTTCTTTTATTTTTTCAGATAAAAAGAAAGAGTGGGCCTGTCCACCTCCTTCACCGCCAATCGACCTCGAATCAATAAAAATACTATTTAGCGAAAAATTATGTTCACCTTCAATCAATTCACGCTGACTCGGCCACAAGGCCTAATGCCTTGACTTTCATCTAGAAGTCGGTCACGCCGACTCGACAGACAAGGCCTAATGCCTTGAACTTTTCACCTACAAGTCAGTCACGCTGACTCGGCCACAAGGCCTAATGCCTAGACGCTCACCTACAAATTAGTCACGTTGACTCGGCCACAAGGCCTAATGCCTTGATTTTCACCTACAAGTCGATCACGCCGACTTGGTTGGAAGGCCTAATGCCTTGAAACACCTTCAAGTCGCTCACGTCGACTCCGCATAAAGGCCAAATGCCTTAAAACTTCACCTTCAGTCAGTTATATCGACTCAGCCTATGTGGGACTGTCATTATTTACAAGTAATTACGACATCAGTCGGTCATACCAACATGGCCTCAGGGCATCAATATGTGCTAAAGTTCTAAGTTAACAATAATTCAACGATAGTCGGTCATATCGACACGACCTTAAGGCATCAGTTTGTGCAATGATCCTACATCAACAATGACTCAAAGCTAGTTGGTCATGCCGACTCAAGCTCAGAACACTACTCAACGTTTACACCAACTGAGTTAATCAGACAACATAGACTTGGACTCAGACAAGTCAATACATCTACAAGTAAAATTGACAAGTATGAATGAACATTAACAAAATATTTGATTTATATAAAGCCTCATAAAGCTGAGTTAATTACAAGGCAATGGGTGTTCAACACCCCAAAACATGAGTTTGAAAGACAAAAAATGAAATACATCAAGGAGCACCATGCTCCAGATCTTCATCCTGAGTAGAATGCCCCACAGATGGCTTGACTTATTTCCCCTTGCCAGTAGATGCCATCACAATCAACTTGTCCTGAGAAGCAAACTTAGTCAACCTTTAGAGTGCCTTCCAAGTCCTCAGCGAATTACTCCATCAAGTCTTTGGGCTTTGGCTCGGCTCAATCTTCCTCTACTTCACCGTCCTGGTCGGCTGACTCAACCTTGATCTCCTCCCGGAATTTGATGTCTTCATCAGGATTCCAATAGGAAGTGTTCCTGGCCTTGTGCTCCCTCATCAGTTCGGTGCGGGCTTTAATCATGGCGTTCATGGTGATAGACTTGCATCACTCCCTAAGGGCGACCCAACTCCTCTTCTTTCTCGGCCAACGTTTCTTCGCCTCAGCCAACTACGACTTGTCACAACTTAGCAGTGCTCTCCTTCTCCAGTTTCAACGTTGAAGCCTCCTAGGTGCAGAGATCGGTGTTAGACTTGGTGAGTTCCTAGAGTTTTACATTCTAGGTGACTACGACCTTCTTTAGGTAGAGGCTCCCACACAAAGCCTATAAAAGAACATACAGTTAGGAGTAATAACTTGAACAAAAGAATTCAGAGCACAGGTATGCATAGAATTGACGAGACACCGCCCACTCGGCTGTAGCGGTCATACCCATCTGAATTAGTTGACTCTCGTGCATTGGAAGCAGAAAAGAGTCAACCAACTTTCCTATCCTGGCTGTATCAGAATAGACAGAGGCCGTCATCTGAAGGGTGATTGTCAACTTCTTGTTCTTCTCATCAATTTGGATACTCTTCGACGGCCCGACTTTAACCAATGATTGCCTAGCTGGTGGAGTTGACTTGTTTCGCTCCACTTGAATATTCTCTCTCAATGCCGACTCCTTCTTTCTTTTAGCTTGACACTATGCAACTGCTTCACTCGCACTCGGGATGTCCATATTGATGCTCCTTATCAGCCTTTATGCAAGGGCTCTCTTTAAGTGTTAGAGGGTGAAAAGACGAATACCAATATAGGATGTGGTTGTAGTAGCGAATCTGTTAGACTAGGTGCCCTAGAGCCAATCAATTATTGTAAAATTGACTTTGCAATAAATGTTTATTTATCAACAAAAGACATATTCTTCTATATCGTGTATGTAATGATATATGTCCTTAGGATGATAGAACCATGACGAGGGTATCAAGTGTTTCAAATCTTGATAGTGAGAACCCTATGATCACATATGGTGGCCATTCTAGAAACATCTGTAGCCTCAGTATTATTCTGACCAAGGACATAGATAATACGGTAAGGCTATCATAGTGTTGAATGACCCTGTTGAAAGGCAGTGACTGATCTCACTTGTCAAGGTTGTTTGTCGACAACCTGGTGCAACACATGGGTGCTTGCTAGAGGCAAGTTCACTGGATAGACCAACCAGAGGATTCCATATGGATGGTAACCCTAGTGTCTATGGAATATATCCTCTAACGGATGGTGGTGCATGTGATCCTTAGACTTGAGATCACTGGAGCGTCTTGTGCACTGATTGGTGTAGTTTGACACTAGCCTAACGTAGTTCTATTCAGAGCTATCAATATGGTAGTGATTGGCTACATTGAGAAGTGTATCGAGACTGGATCGACAAAGGATTCATCACTCCTGGGTACGGGAGAAGTTATCTCACTGGATAATTCAGTAAATGGCAGTGACACTAAATCTGTGGCCACAATGAGATTAAGTTGATGCTCAATCCAATTTAATATTCCTGTCATTGTTCCAGTAACTGAATACAAACATGTCGAGGATATCTGAGGTTGACACTATTTTTGTACCTCAATCTCGATGAGATAACAGTTGATGAAATGATTTGATTGCACGGTAACCAAACCGTTGACAGGCTACGGTTTCGCTGAATCCGAATCTATTAGGTGGCCATGATGTCTTGCTAGGGGCCAATCTTGGTCTATGTGTAGTGAGACGATTAATTGGTGTTAATCGCGATACTACACACTGCCGATATGATGAGGAGCCTACGGGTCACACACTTAGGAAATAAGCTCTTCAGTTAGATCCTAACCCTTGAACAACCTAGAATAAGCTCTCTAAGTTTAATTCAATGGCAGCGTTAAGAATTAGGAAAATAGATCAATCCAAGCAACAATCACGCAAGATCGGATTATTTAACTTAGGTTATGTTATTCAAGGTGACAGATTGAGGACTTGTCCATAATCATCTATCATCATGTGTTACTCATTGAATAGAAATAGGACAATTACGTATCACAATTCCTAATTCTAACAGATAAAATTCTGATTAAACAATTTAGCAGGCCATTACTAAATCACTCAAACAGAAAATTATAAACAATTAAAATAGAATAACATAAACAATTCCAATAAAAACAAAATTGAGAACAATTGTTACTGAAGTTAAGTTACACCAATGACATGAATTCAGGCTTAAAAATCTCCTTGAACTGAAGAAGAAAGATCAGCCGCACATCTTGACGTAGCAAGTAAAAGAAAATAAAAAAAAAACTAAAAACTACTGCTGTTCTCTTCTCTCCCCTTTTTTAACCTAACAACTCATCAATAAATAACATGTGTTTTCCTTAATTCTACCCCAGGAATCACGGAAATTACTTTCCTATATCTTTGCTAAAAGATAGACTTCCAAAATTGTCAAAATCTTATCAGATATGGAAAACAGAATTCGTCTCCAGATTGCACCAGGATTATCGCAATGAAAAAGAACTTTTCTGGCTCGGTCACTTCATAAAATTTTAGTCCTGGATGTGTAGATGAATCTGGGCTTTTGAATCACCTGATTTCAATTTCTGAAGCTCCAATTAGGCCCATTCGAAGACTCAATACTCAACCAGGAATCCTTCTACGAGTAGGATTCCAGGTCTGGTTTTGCAACAACTAATGATGGCCCAAACGAACTCGGATTCTTGTCCATAATGCCTTTCTGGAAAGCTTGATTCATCTAATTTACTTTTTCTGAAGATCACTTGTGCAATCGAGAAATCTAACTCCTTGAAAAACTTGAAAAACGTAGCACTGGTCAGAATAACAAAAAATATGGAATTTCCTAATCTTTTCTCAATTATTTCATAAAGTTTATATAAATATGCCAAACTAACAAAATAAACTCTAATCAACTCAACTAGGCATAAAACATAATAAAAAACATAATATGGAAGGAATAAAAATATATAAATTATACTCTTATCAGTTTTGCTAGAACAAGTGAAGGCTTCGAGAATAAAATAAAAAAAATCAAAGAATAAAATTCTTTGATTTTCTCTATGGAAAAACGTGAGAGAGAGAGAGAGAGAGAGAGAGAGAGAGAGAGAGAGAGAGTGAAGGTGGCAAGGGTTTTCTTTTATTCAATGAATGAATAAAAATTGTATATTATGTTATAATTAAGTTTCACTTATATAGTGTGACTTAATTAAAACCCTAATCCCAAGAGGAATAGCCATGGATTCTTAAGTTAATCCATCCTTGCAACCAAACACACCCTTTATGGTATTTAATTTTAATTAATCATTATTATAATTAAAATCAATTAATATATAAAAAATATATTAACATTTAATTAATAATAATAATCCATTTAAATATATGCACACATATATTTAAATATAATCTCATTGATTTTAATTTTACTATTAAAATTAAATACAGACAACAACCTCAGACAATTTAATTGCACTATGAGATTACCAAAATACCCTTTCTTTCTAAAAGATGAAAATACCTCTTTCACAAACTGATTCTTAAATTATCTTCAAAATGTGTGACTCATAGGCTCCTTATCATATTGGCAGTGAGTAGTATCGCGATTAACACCAATTAATCGTCTCACTACTCACAGACCAAGATTGACCCCTAGCAAGGCATCATGGCCACCCGATAGATTCAAATTCAATGAAATAGATACCTATCAATGATATGGTTACTGTGAAATCAAATCATTTCATCATCTATTATTTTATCGAGACTAAGGTACAGAAATAGTGTCAACCTTAGTTATCCTCGATATCTTTGTATTCAGTTACTGGACAATGACCAAATAAATAAATTGGATTGAGCAACAACTCAATCCTACTGTGGCCATAGATTTAGTGTCATTGCTATTTACTGAATTGCATAGTGAGATAACTTTTGTTGTACCCGGGAGTGATGAATCCTTTGTTGATCCACCATAGTCTTGATACACTCCTCGATGCAGCCAATCACTATCATATTGATAGCTCCGAATAGAACTACATTGGGCTAGTGTCAAACGACACCAATCGGTGCACAAGACGCTCCAGTGATCTCAAGTCTAAGGATCACATGCACCACCATTCGTTAAAGGATTTATTCCATAGACACTAGGGTTACCATCCATATGGAATCCTCTGTGGGTCTGTCCAGTGAACTTGCGTCCAGCAAGCACTTATGCGTTGTTAGGAAGCGATCCATTTACGTAGCGGAAAACAAAAATAATAATAACAAGGATCGTTCCATAGAACCAAGATCAGGGTACAAATTTATAGTTTATATCAAAAATAAGAATCTGCAGAAATTAGTTTAGAGTTTTAAGAAATCATACGCACGTTTGGAGGCTCCTCTAACTTTGTCTCTGAACATATTTTGCTACCGACCCAAGTGTAGGATCGAACTGACGTATTCCACACGAAGATAATCGCAAGGAACTAAAGAGGGATTTGCTAGATCCTCTTTAGTCTTAAGAGCAAAGAAGAAATGAAATGTTTTTGATTTTCAATCAAACATAAATTCTGGCGTGAGAGAGAGTTTTGGGGTTGTAGGTTTTCTCTTTTTAATGAAAAGAATGAATGAAAGAGAATCACACCTTTTTCAATTAAAACTTTTCTTTTATAGTGTAATTTTAATTGCCTTATTCCCTTATGGAATAGGCTTGGGCTCCAACCCAAACACCCTTTATATCCAAACACTCCCATTTAGATAATTTAATTTTGTTTATCATTATCTCAATTAAAATCAATTAATATATACATTTAATCAATAATCATAATTTATTTAAATATATGTGAACACATATTTAAACGTAATCTCACTTATTTAATTTTTCTAACAAATTAAATAAAGGCTACGACCTCAGCAAATTTAATTGCACTGTACAATTTCCAAAATACCCTTTCGCCTAAAAAGATGAAAACACCCTTCTTTCTTCTTGGCTATTAAATTATCTTCTATGTGTGTGACCATAGGCTCCTCATCATATCGGCAGTGTGTAGTATTGTGATTAACACCAATTAATCGTCTCACTACACACAGACCAAGATTGGCCCCTAGCAAGGCATCAAGGCCACCCGATAGATTCGGATTTAGCAAAGTAGCTACCTATCAACGATATAGTTTACCATACAATTCAATCATTTCATCATCCGTTATCTCCATGAGACCGGGGCATAGAAATAGTGTCAACCTCTGGTTACTCTCGATATTATGTATTTAGTTATTGGACCAATGACCTGTATTATAAACTGGATAGAGTAACAACTCAATCCCACCGTGGCCACAGTTTTAGTGTCATTGCCATTTACTGAATTGTGCCATGAGATAACTTCTCCTGTATTCGGGAGTGATGAATCCTCTGTCTATCCACCATTGTCTTGATACACTCTTTGATGCAGCCAATCACTACCTATTGACAGCTCTGAATAGAACTGCGTTAGGCTAGTGTCAAATTGCACCAATCGGTGCACAAGGCACTTTGGTGATCTCAAGTCTAAGGATCACATGCACCACCATTCGTTAGAGGATTTGTTCCATTGACACTGGGGTTACCATTCATATGGAATCCTTTGGTGGGTCAGTCTAGTGAACTTGCTGCGGTGTATTCGCCTACAGCAAGCACCCATGTGTTTCACTAGGTTGTCACCAAACAACCTTGACAAGTGAGATCAGTCACTGCCTTTCGACAAGGTCGTTCAACACTATGATAGCCTTACTGTATTATCTGTGCCCTTACTTCAGAATAATATTGGGGCTACAGACGTTTCTAGAATGGCCACCATATGTGATCATAAGGTTCTCACTATCAAGATTTGAAACACTTCATAACTTTGTCACGGTTCTACCATCCTAAAGACATATATCATTACATATAACTATGATTTATGCGATATAAAAGAATATGCCTTTTATTGATAAATAAACATTATTACAAAGAGTCAATTTTACAATAATTGATTGGCTCTAGGGCACCTACTCTAACAATCTCCGACTTGCACTATTTCCAATCATTCATGTTTTTAATACCGAATGACCTTAAGTGTTTTTCATGCCTTCGCTGTGACAGAGGCTTTGTCAGTGGATCGGCGAGATTGTCATTAGTATGCACTTTACTAATCTGTACATCTTTCTTCTCAAGCATTTCTCTGAGAGATGAAACCGTTTCAGTATGTGTCTGGACTTCTGGTGAGACTGTGGTTCCTTTGCTTGAGCTATTGCTCCATTGTTGTCGCAATAGACATCTATCGAATCAACAATCGTGGAGACCACACCAAGTTTGGTGATGAACTTCTTAATCTAGACCGCCTTTTTAGCTGCATCAGATAATGCGATATACTCAACCTCTATTGTAGAGTTAGCTACAGTGCTTTGCTTGGAGCTCTTCCAGCTCACCGCACCCCTATTGAGATAAAATACAAACTGAGATTGTGAATGGTAATCATCTTTTTCCGTTTGGAAACTGGCATCACTATATCATTTTACAGTGAGCTCATCTTTCCCTCCATAAACCAAGAACATGTCTTTAGTCCTTTTTAGGTACTTAAGGATGTTCTTGACAGCTATCCAATGATGGTCACCTAAATCCGATTGATTTCTACTACAAGTGCTTAGCGCACATGAGACATCAATTTGAGTACACAACATGACATACATGATGGATCCAATTGCTGATGCATATGGGATCCTCTTCACTTTATCTCTTTCATCATGTGTTTTAGGACACATATCCTTAGAGAGATAGACACCATGTGACATCGGAAGAAATCCCTTCTTGGATTCTTTTATATTGAATCTCTTCAGTACCTTGTCAATGTATGTACTCTGACTTAGGCCAAGCAACCTACGTGATCTATCTCGATAGATCTTTATTCCGAGGATGTAGGCTGCTTCTCTTAAGTCCTTCATGAAGAAGCACTTGGATAACCAAGTCTTTACCGATTGCAAGTTCGATATATCATTCCCGATCAGAAGTATGTCGTTGACATACAACACCAGGAATGCCACTGCACTCTGACTTACCTTTTGGTAAACACATGGCTCATCTTCGTTCTTGATAAAATCAAATTCTTTTACGACTTCATCAAAACGAATGTTTTAGCTCCTTGAAGCTTGCTTGAGTCCATAAATGGACCTCTGCAACTTGCATACCTTATCAGCTTGTCCATCAATAATAAAACCATCAGGTTGTGTAATATACACATCCTCTTCAAGGTTTCTATTTAAGAAAGCTGTTTTGACATTCATTTGCCAAATTTCATAGTCATGATATGCAACAATCGCAAGCATAATCTGGATGGACTTAATCATGACAACTGGCAAAAAAGTTTCTTCATAGTCAATATGTAATACCCAAGATGTCAAAGTATGTTCCCAACTCAAAATAGTCTTTAGATGTTAATTTTATGTTAAAAAGTATAAAATCTAACTAAGGGCAAAATAGTCAATTAATTTGGAACGGTATGAATCAATTATCCATAAAAGGGTATTAGGGGCAAAATAGTCATTTTTCCTATGGTAAAGCATTGCAAAAGTCAAGGATGAGTATGCTTAATTGCATTTAATGGCATTAATTAAGTAATAATTATGTTTAGTGCCAAATGACCAAAATGCCCTTATATGAAGAATTGATGACTTATGAGTTATACAATTAAAATAATTGGGCCAATAGCATAATCTTAGAAAATTAATGAAATATTTTCCTATAAATGAGAGGAAATTCGTTCACCCCAAGAGAGATATCATTTCTTCAACCTTTCTTCCATTTTCTCTCAAATCTTCCATGAAACAAGCTTTCTCTCTCTAAGTTTTAAAGGACTTTTGCATAATTTTTCAAGGAGAACAAGATAAGAGCCTTGGATCTTCAAATCAAAGGGTTTAAGGTAAGGATTAAAAACCTTAGTTTTGATGTGATTTGAAGATTTGAGATAGATGTTGAGGTATAATGTTATATATGTAGGATTAAGGTGTAAAAGAAGATAAAGGTAAAGGATTTGGTGGGGGAATTCTTTAAAAAGGTAAGGAAGAACCTCCCATGACTTTAGGGATTATGCTAGGGTTTGTAGATTTTAACGAAACCTTAAATTAAGGCTTTAAGACATAGAATTAGTTGATGGCAAGTGTAGTTGAACTCATTAATTTTATTTATTGCCTTGAATTCATTATACATGAAGTTATTGCCATTTATGTTTTATGAGTTGTTATGTTTAATTGAAGAAAATGAAGTATTGATGTTGATTGTGGCAAAACTTGTAGTATTGGAGGCCACATGGTGCTGAATGGTTGCTATTAGAAGTGTTGATGTGTTGTTTGCATTAGCTTACAATGTTATAGCAATAATTGATGATTATGGGAATAAGGTTTTATACTTCCTTTAAGATGTTAAAGACTATTAAGGGGAGGTTTATTTGATCCATAGGTTGACCTATTGGTTAATTGTCAATAGGAATTGATGTGGCATAGTTTAATATGAAAAATTCGGATTTAGTAAGTTTAGAGGTTATGTCAAATATGCTTTAGTATTTCGACCATAACTTGAGTTATAGAAATCTAAATGAGATGATTTTTGAAGCATTAGAAATTTAAGACAAGCCCTAAAACTTTTATGTTTAGGCCAAGAGAAAATTCGTTTAGGAAATGGATGGCAAATGGCCTGAAGAATAAGCTTCTTGTTGTTAAAGTTAAAGATTTGACATAATTAATTCTTATGATTATGAATTGATTATATATTAATGTGATTAAGCCATGTACTAATGTTTACCCATTAGTTAGACGATCTTTGAAAGATATACATGGTCTTGATATCAATGCATGATTCATATTATGAAATGTCATGAAGATGCAATGTACTACATGCTTTAAGATGATGAATGTGAGCAAGAGGTAAGGTAAATGGATTGATAATCCATAGATGAATCAAAAGTATTAAGTTCACTGAAATATGTATTTACATGCCATAAGATGTTAGATATGCATATAGACATGATGGAAAACGCGTAAGCATATCCTCGTGCACCGGTTAAGGAAAGATGAATATATGCTTTAGATGCTAAATAACGAGTAAGCACGTCTCCCGATGATATGAGCTCTAGATGAATTTGAGGCTAGATGATATGAAGTGCTTAAGAAACTAAGAAAAGTGCGATCGGCTAGATGTTAAATGGTTCATAGGCATTTAGTTGCATTACATGAGTTATGATGTCATTTACATGATGAGATGATTTATACTCATGTTAGATTATTTATATGTTATATCATGACATGTGATGTGTGTGTACTATGTTTACGTACTTATTTGTATGTGTACACATTGATGTTTATATAGCCATCAGATAAAATGATGATAAGCATATGAATTAGTAAGAAAAAGGAAGCATACCTAGATGTACAAGATAAGTGGTGTGTTAATAAATATGTTTAAATGAAGGTCAAATAGCACATTTAGAATGAATGGATCATTCCTTACTGAGTGATTAGCGTTCACCCTTTCATTGTTGATTGCCTTGCAGGTAGACAAGAAGCAAAGGATGCTAGAGACAGCGGGGCTATACATGAGGGGAGATGATTTATTGTCATCTTGATGTAAATAATGTAAATGATAAATGTTTGTGAAACACCTTTGGAAGCTTCCACCCTATAAATATATTTTGATTGTGTAATTTCCAAATAAATTCTTGAAGTTTTTGAAATTATAAGTTTGGATCCTGCGTGACATCTTATATGAATGTTTTGGATATTATTATTATTATTATTATCCTTATACAGGTTTTTATAAATACAACTCGTTCTCCAGACATGTATCCTCCAGATTCTCATTGAGGGATATTCACAGGATACCTGACTGGAGAGGGGTTTTACACAATACCATGAATTTGTTTGAAACATTTGGCAACCAGTATGCACCTTGCCATCCATATCAGTCTTCTTCTTGAAGACCCATTTAAACCCTATGGGTTTTACCCCTTTAGGTGGATCCACTAGAGACCATACTTGGTTTTAGTATATGGAGTCCATCTTAGATTTCATAGCTTCAAGCCATTTAATGGAATCTGGATCTGATATAGCATCTTCGTAGGTTATGGGTTCATTGTCTTGGTAGACTAGTACGTCATCGTGTTGAGTCACGAGAAAACCATACCTCTCGAGCTGATGACATACTCTCATAGACCTATATAGCTCCTGTGCTACTTGAGGTGGTTCACTTTGATCCACAGATTGTGAAGTGACCTCCTCACGGTGTTCAACCACTTCCTATGGCACATTTTCCCGTCGTTCGTCTAATGTATCTTATGGTTCTAGAACTTCATCGAGTTCTACTTTTCTTCCACTAGTACTTCTTAGGAAAAATTCATTTTCTAAGAAGACACCAGTACGAGCAACAAAAATTTTATGCTCTTCTGGATGGTAGAAATAGTAACCTTTGGTTTCCTTAGGATACCCCACAAAAATGCATTTGTTAGATTTCGGGCCCAGCTTGTTCGAAGTTAATTTCTTGACATAAGCTTCACAACCCCAAATCCTTAGATAAGACAAGTTGGGCTTTTGCCCACTCTATAGTTCATATGGAGTCTTATCTACAATCTTTGACAGCATACGGTTTAGTACGTGAGTTGCAATCTTTAGGGTATAACCCCAGAATAATGCAGGTAGATCACTAAAACTCATCATGGACCTAACCATGTCAAGTAAAGTCCTGTTCCTCCCCTTAGACACTCCATTGTGTTGGGGTGTATACGAAGGGGTGAGTTGTGATACTATTCCATATTCCTTCAGGTATTCAGAAAACCCTAAGCTTAAGTATTCACCTCCTCTATCCGATTGAAAAGCCTTAATACTTTTGCCTAACATATTCTGTACTTCATTCCTAAATTTCTTGAATTTATCAAAGGCTTCAGATTTATGTCTCATAAGGTAGACATAACCATATCTATTGAAATCATTAGTAAATGTGATGAAGTATGAATATCCACCTTTAGCTTCAACTGTTAGTGGACCGCATACATCACTATGGATGATGCCTAACAGTTCAGTAGCTCTTTCACTTTGTCCTGTGAAAGTCGACTATGTCATCTTGCCTAAAAGGCATGACTCGCATACATCAAATGATTGAAAATCAAAAGGGTCCAAAACTCCATCCTTTTGAAGTTTTGCAATACGGGTCTGATTAACATGACCCAATCTACAATGCTAGAGGTATGTTTCGTTTTGATTGCTATGTTTAGCTTTCTTAGTTTCAACATTGAGAATATTCTTATTGTATTAATCAAGTTGCAATCCAAATAAATACCATTCAAACTAAAGGACAACAATCCATTAGAAATCTCAAAATGATATCCTATATTATCCAAAACAGATATTGAAATAATGTCTAGAAATCGCAGGTACAAAATAAAAATCTTTGAGTTCTAATATTAAGCCCGTAGGCAAAGATAAACAATAAGTCCCTACAGCTAATATAGCCACATATGCTCCATTTCCAACTCGTAGGTCTACTTCTCCTTTGGCGAGCAATCTACTCTGCCTTAGTCTGTGCACATCAGTACAAATGTGAGTACCACACCCTGTGTCAATGACCCAATATGTTAAAGGAGTAAAGTTAATCTCAATCATGTACATACCTGAGGTTGAAGCGTCTGACTTCTTCTTATTCGTGAGGAAAGCCTTGTAATGTTCCCTCCAGTGGCTAGGCTTGCCACAATAGAAGCAGACAACCTTCCTATCTTTCCCAATGCCACCCTCAAGCTTGAGAGCATCCTGTGCTTTGGGCTTGGGCTTGGGCTTGGGCTTGGGCTTAGGCTTGGGCTTTGGCTTGGGCTTAGGCTTGGGTTTAGGCTTGGCCTTTCCCTTGCCTTTACTGGCAGCAACTAGTGAAACAGGTTTGGACTTTTTCATGTTCTGCTCTGCAGTCCTCATCATGTTCAGACGCTCTGACAGGGATTTCACCATCGTGTTCATATTGAAGTTCATTATGAACAATGAAAAAGAATCAGGTAGTGACTGTAAAATTAAATCCACTTGTAAGTCTGCATCGATACCAAACCCAAAGTCTCAAGCCTTTCTATGTACCCAATCATCTTGAGCACATGAGGACCAACTTGGGCTCCCTCAGCCATACGACTTGTAAACAATGCACTCGACATCTTATACCTCTCATGTCAAGCGTTTCCTTTGAAAAGCTCCTTGAGGTGCAAAATTATGGCAGCAGCGTCCATATTCTCATGCTACTTTTGCAACTTAGGTGTCATCGATGCTAACATAAGACATTGAATAGTATCAGCATCGTCAAAGAGCCTTTGGTAAGTATCCTTTGCTTCCTAAGTGGCATCAAGATCAGGCTTAGCCATATAAGGCTTGTCAAGAATATATAATTTCTTTTCGGACTTCAGTATAATCCAAAGATTTCAATATCAATCCGAGAAATTAGACCCATCCAACCTGTTTTCTTTCTTGATGATCGATCGCAGGTTGATATTGCTCATTTTTAAGTGAATCTACATATGCAGAAAAGTAAAAGTCAATATAATGTTTATTATTATTTAATATGGCCTTTTATTAAAAATGCTTCCACTATTTTCCTCAAGCCAATAGCCCTCACTATTAACTCGAGAAAGCCCGTTGGCTTTCCTAGTGGACTAAGATCCCATCTAGCCCATTTCAAACCTTCGCTTTGGCGAACGAGCCAAAATGGGATGATTAGATAGGCCAACAAACTTAATCCACACCAGTTGATATCTCCCACTACCAACCTAAAATGTGGAGTAATCCAACAAGCCAATTACACAATACGATGACCGAAGCCATTGTCCTCAAGTGTGATTTTCAGTATCAGTAGAGTGGACACTACATGTCACCACGTACACACAACAAGTGTACTTCTCTACTATGCCTATGATGTGTTTATCAACCTTTGCTTTGGCGAACAAGCAAAACACGTCATTTTAAGTCAACCTATCACCATTAAGGAAAACTCCAATGAGCTTTAACCTCCCACTAGTGGAAGTGTACCATATGCTTTGGCGAATAAGGTTCCAACGAACAATGGTTTGATTAAAGTCATGGTGATGAAAGGCATTTCAAGTGACTTAATATACTTTATTACATCTCACCAATTTATTATCTTTGTTAGAATGTCATTTGATCGACATGTTATTAAACATTCAACCTTAGCATGCATTCTAAACAAAAAATTAAATGTGTCGGTACATGGCCCACTAAAACCGATTTCCTTGAGCCTAGAGAAATTGGTAGGTCAACCTAGGGTTTAAAAGTAAAACTTGGGTCTTCAAGTAATTCCTCTTCATTGCTCATTTCGTTTCTTCATCACGATCATTACAAAGATTTTTATAATAAAAAAAATCCTATTCTAATTTACATCAATAAAATAGGAAACTCACGTTACATACGAAAGAGAGTGAGATGAGAAGAAGAAATACATGGAGATATAAGAGAAAGGCAAGACACGCAGGTCCTATTTGTTTATAAAATTACAAACAAACCTAAAATTAAAAATAAACAAAAGGTCTAAGGCTTATGTACCGGGCACCATGCAACTTTCAAACAAGAACATTGCATACATTCAAAACAATCAATTTTGAATTGGGTGGGTGAAATTATTAAATTACTCTCTTAAATGTGCAGAATGATTATTGGCTTTAAAGGTTTTAAAAACTGTAGTTTGGTCCTTATGCAAAAAACACAAAATGGTATAGTAGCTTTCTTGCTGCGACGAGATCCACTCTTTCATGTCTCACCGTGGTGAAGGGTTATTTCGCCGTGATGAATGTTACAGATCAATGGATCATACAATTCACGTTTTGCAGTTTTTCGTGTATTTGAATCGGATCAAATGCATCAGCATGCGACCAGGACATCAACCAACCATAAATTATTCAATCAACACATTATTAATCAATTGATATATCAAATCATGCATTTAAAATAGATTTTACAGATTTAAAAATAATTAATATATGCAATAACATGTTATCAAACAAATATACTTGTTATCAATCCACATTTAAACATTATAAGCTGGTACCCAAGACTCTTATACCACTGTTAGAAAGTGAAATGATATACGCAGAGGAAAAATCAGATTCAAATAGAAAAATCTGATCAAATGCTTAATCCCAAAATTTGGGTATAGATTATAATGTTGACTTGTTTATAAAAATCTGTATTAAAATCAATATAATAGTGAATCCATACAGGATCAAATTTACTTACGTACGTTTGGAGGCTCTTTCAAGCATCTCTGATTCGATTTTGCTTCTCGATTCAAGTTAGAATTGCACGAACGATGATCCACACAATATAATCTAGAGAACTAACAAGTGTTTTACTAGAACAAGTGAAGGCTTCAAGAATCAAATAAAAAATCAAAGAATAAAATTCTTTGATTTTCTCTATGAAAAAACGTGAGAGAGAGAGAGAGAGAGTGAAGGTGGCTAGGGTTTTCTTTTATTCAATGAATGAATAAAAATTGTATATTATGTTTTAATTAAGTTTCACTTATATAGTGTGACTTAATTAAAACCCTAATCCCAATAGGAATTGTCATGGATTCTCAAGTTAATCCATCCTTGCAACCAAACACACCCTTTATGGTATTTTAATTTTAATTAATTATTATTATAATTAAAATCAATTAATATATAAAAAATATATTAACATTTAATTAATAATAATAATCCATTTAAATATATGCACACATATATTTAAATATAATCTCATTGATTTTAATTTTAATATTAAAATTAAATACAGGCAACAACCTTAGCAAATTTAATTGTACTGTGAGATTACCAAAATACCCTTTCATCCTAAAAGATGAAAAATACCCATTTCACAAACTGATTCTTAAATTATCTTCAAGTGTGGGACCCGTAGGCTCCTTATCATATCGGTAGTGAGTAGTATTACGATTAACACTAATTAATTGTCTCACTACTCACAAACCAAGATTGGCCCCTAGCAAGGCATCATGGCCACCCGATAGATTCCAATTCAGTGAAATAGATACCTATCAATGATATGGTTACCGTGCAATCAAATCCTTTCATCATCTGTTATCTCATCGAGACTGAGCATAGAAATAGTGTCAACCTCAGTTATCCTCGATATCTTTGTACTCACTTATTGGACAATGACCGAATAAATAAATTGGATTGAGCAATAACTCAATCCCACTATGGCCATAGATTTAGTGTCATTGCCATTTACTAAATTGTGCAGTGAGATAACTTCTCCCATACCCAGGAGTAATGAATCCTTTGTCGATCCACCATAGTCTTGATACACTCCTCGATGTAGCCAATCACTATCGTATTGATATCTCTGAATAGAACTACGTTGGGCTAGTGTCAAACTACACCAATCGGTGCACAAGGTACTCTGGTGATCTCAATTCTAAGGATCACATGCACCACCATTCGTTAGAGGATTTATTCCATAGACACTAGGGTTTCCATCCATATGGAATCCTCTAGTGGGTCTGTCCAGTGAACTTGCCTCCAGCAAGCACTTATGCATTACACCAGGTTGTCGGCAAACAACCTTGACAAGTGAGATCAGTCACTGCCTTTCGATAGGGTCGTTTAATACTATGATAGCCTTATCGTATTATCTACGTCCTTGGTTAGAATTATATTGGGGCTATGGACATTTCTAGAATGGCCACCATGTGTGATCATAGGGTTCTCACTATCAAGATTTGAAACACTTGATACCGTGGTCACGGTTCTACCATCCTAAGGACATATATCATTACATATAATTATAATTTACATGATATAGAAGAATATGCCTTTTATTGATAAATAAACATTATTACAAAGAGTCAATTTTATAATAATTGATTGGCTCTGGGGCATCTACTCTAACATACCTAAAGGGATGTAAAGGAATGTGGGATAGTATCATAACTCATCCTTCCATATACACCCCAATATAATGGAGTGTTTGAGAGGAGGAATATGACCTTACTTGACACGGTTAGGTCCATGATGAGTTTTAGTGATCTAACTGCATCATTATGAGGTTATGCCCTAGAGGTTGTGACTCACGTACTGAACCGTGTGTCATCAAAGACCGTAGATAAGACTCTATATGAACTATGGAGTGGGCAAAAGCCCAACTTGTCTTATCTAAGATTTGGGGTTGTGAAGCTTATGTCAAGAAATTGACTTCGAATAAGCTGGGCCCAAAATCTAACAAATGTATATTTGTAGGGTATCTTAAGGAGACCAGAGAATACTATTTCTACCACCCAGAAGAGTGCAAAATTTTTGTCGCTTGTACTGGTGTCTTCTTAGAAAATGATTTTTTTTCCTAACAAGTACTAGTGGGAGAAAAGTAGAACGATGAAGTTCTAGAACCACAAAATACATTAGACGAAGGACGGAAAGATGTGCCATAGGAAGTGGTTGAACATTGTGAGAAGGTTACTCCACAATCTATGGATCAAAGTGAATCACCTCAAGTAGCACAGGAGCTAGTAGGTCTAGAAGAGTACACCATGAGCCCGAGAGATATTATTTTCTTGTGACTCAACATGGTGACGTATTGGTCTACCAAGATAATGAACCCAGAACCTACGAAGACGCTATATCGGATCTAGATTCCGTTAAATGGCTTGAAGTCATGAAATCTGAGATGGACTCCATGTACCAAAACCAGGTATGGTCTCTGGTCGATCCACCTGAAGGGGTAAAACCCATAGGGTGTAATGGGTCTTCAAGAAGAAGACTGACATGGACGACAAGGTGCATACTTATAAAGCACGACTAGTTGCCAAAGGTTTCAAACAAATTCATGGTATTGACTATGAGGAAACCTTTTCGCCAGTTGCCATGATTAAATCCATCCAAATTATGCTTGCGATTGCTACATATCATGACTATGAGATTTGACAAATGAATGTCAAAACAGGTTTCCTGAACGGAAACCTTGAAGAGGATATGTGATAGAGTGGAATTTATATATTTTTTATTCCTTCCATATTATATTTTTTTGCTATGTTTTATGCCTAGTTGAGTTGATTAGAGTTTATTTTATAAGTTTGGCATATTTGGATAGACTTTAGGAAATAATTGAGAAAAGATTAGGAAATTCCAGATTTTTGTTTTTCTGACCAGTGCTGCGTTTTTCAGGTTTTTCATGGAGTCAGATTTCTTGATTGCAAAAGTGTTCTTCAGAAAACATAAAGTAGACAAATCAAGATTTCCAGAAAGGTATTATGGGCGAGAATCCGAGTTCGTTTGGTTCCTCATTAGTTGTTGCAAAATCGGACCTGGAATCCTAGTCGCGGAAGGATTTCCTGGCTGAGTATTGAATCTTCAAACGGGCCTAACTGGAGCGTCAGGTATCAAAAGCGGGTGATTCAAAAGCCTAGATTCATCTAAACATCTGGGACTAAATTTTTTATGAAGTGATTGAGCCCAGAAAAGATCTCTTACATTGCAAGAATCCTGGTGAAAGCTGGAGATGAATTCTGTTTTCCATATCTGATAAGATTTTGACAAATCTGGAAGTCTATCTTTTAGGAAACGTCTAGGAAATATTTTCCATGATTCCTGGGGTAGAATTAAGAGAAAAACATGTTATTTATTGAGGAGTGTTAGGTTAACCAGAGAGAGAGGGCAGTGGAGTTTTGTTTTTCAGTTTTTTTACTTTCTAGGTCAAGATGTGCGGCTGATCTTTCTTCTTCAGTTCAAGGGGATTTTGAAGCCTAAATTCATGTCATTGTGTAACTTAACTTTAGTAACATTGTTCTTAATCTTGTTTTTATTAGAATTATTTATGTTATTCTGTTTTAATTGTTTATAATTTTCTGTTTGAGTGATTTAGTAATGGCCTGCTGAATTGTTTAATCGAAATTTTATCTGTTAGAATTAGGAATTGTGATACGTAATTGTCTTATTTCTATTCAATGAGTAACACATGATGACAGATGATTATGGACAAGTTTTCAATCTGTCATCTTGAAAAACATAACCTAAGTTAAATAATCCGAGCTTGCGAGATTGTTGCTTAGATTGATCTATTTTCCTAATTCTTAAGGCTGCCATTGAATTAAACTTAGAGAGCTTATTCTAGGTTGTTCAAGGGTTGGGATCTACTTGGAGAGCTTATTTCAGTAGTGACAATTAAGGGAAAATTTGGGTAACAGAACTTGTTGTTTCCTAGGGTCAGTAGTTCTATAATAACAAGATAGAATAGTGTTAAGGTTAGTTCATGTCCAATGCATGTTTAGGTGGATCTTGAACCAAGAACTGGTTGTTTTTAACCTGATATTTTCTACCATTAGAGATTTATTTGTTTTACTTTAGTTTGCCTTGACTACAACTGCCTTTCATTACTGTTGTCATGTTTACTATTTAGAGTTTTATTTTATTTTTCTGTTGTTTTCATTGTTTTAGAATATGGAAATTAATCGAATCATTCCTTGTGGGATCGACCCTAGCTTACCCTATATATAATTCAGTAGTTAGGTTAGGCAGGTTATTAATTTGGAGCATTCGGCACGCTACCAATATGTATATGACACAACTCGATGGTTTCGTTCTTGATGGACAAGCTAATAAGATATGCAAGTTGTAGAGGTCCATTTATGGACGCAAGTAAGCTTCAAGGAGCTGGAACATTCGTTTTGATGAAGCCATAAAAGAATTGGGTTTTATCAAGAACGAAGATGAGCCCTAAGTTTACAAGAAATTAAGTGGGAGCACAATGACATTCTTGGTATTGTATGTCGATGACATACTTCTGATTGGGAATGATATACAGAACTTGCAGTTGATAAAGACTTGGTTATCCAAGTGCTTCTCCATGAAGAACTTAGGAGAAGCAGCCTACATCCTTAGAATAAAGATTTACCGAGATAGAGCGGGGACATAGACAAAGTACTAAAGAAATTCAGTATGGAAGAATCCAAGAAGGGATTTCTTTCAATGTCACATGGTGTCTATCTCGTTAAGGATATGTGTCCTAAAACACAAGATGAAAGAGATAGAATGAAGAGGATCCCATATACTTCAGCAATTGGATCCATCATGTATGTCATGTTGTGTACTTGGATTGATGTCTCATGTGCGTTGAGCACCTTTAGTAGATATCAATCGGATCTAGGTGAGCGTCACTGGATAGCTGTTAAGAACATTCTTAAGTACCTGAAAAAGACTAAGGATATGTTCTTGGCTCACTGCAAGGGGATACAGTGATGCTAGCTAATTTCCAAACGGATAAAGATGATTATCATTCGCAGTCCGGGTTTGTATTTTGTCTCAATGGGGATACGGTGAGCTGGAAGAGCTCCAAGCAAAGCACTATAGAAGACTCTACAATGGAGGCTAAGTATATCGCATTATTTGATGTGGCCAAGGAGGAAGTTTAGATTAAGAAGTTCGTCACCGAACTTGGTGTGGTCTCCACGATTGTTGATCCAATAAATGTTTATTGTGACAACAATGGAGCAATATCTCAAGCAAAGGAGCCACGGTCTCACCAGAAGTCTAGAAATATACTCAGATGATTTCATCTCATTAGGGAAATGGTGGAGAGGAAAGATGTGTAGATTAGTGAAATGCATATAGATGACATAGATGACAATCTTGCCGATCCACCGACGAAGCCTTTGTCGCAGTAAAAGCATGAAACGCATTTAAGGTCATTCGGTATTAAATACATGAATGATTGACTATAGTGCAAGTGGGAGATTGTTAGAGTAGGTGCCTTAAAGCCAATCAATTATTGTAAAATTGACTCTTTGTAATAATAATAAAAGACATCTGTAAATCATAATTGTGGGTATTGATAAATGTCATTTGGATTGCAGAACCGTGACGAGGGTATTAAGTGTTTCAAATCTTGATAGTGAGAACCCTATGATCACATATGGTGGACATTCTAGAAATGTCCATAGCCCTAGTAGTATTCTGACCAAGGACACAAATAATATGGTAAGACTATCATAGTGTTGAACGACCCTGTCAAAAGATAGTGACTGATCTCACTTGTCTAGGTTGTTTGCCGACAACCTGGTGCAACACGTGGGTGCTAGCTGTAGGCAAGTTCAATGGACAGACCCACTAGAGGATTCCATATGGATGGTAACCCTAATGTCTATGTAATATATCATCTAATGAATGGTGGTGCATGTGATCCTTAGAATTGAGATCACCAGAGCGCCTTGGGCACCGATTGGTGTAGTCTGACATTAGCCCAATGTAGTTCTATTCAAAGCTATCAATACGGTAGTGATTGGCTACATCGAGGAGTGTATCAAGACTATGGTGGATCGACAAAGGATTCATGACTCTCAAGTACGGTAGAAGTTATCTCACGACGCAATTCAGTGAATGACAATGACACTAAAGCTATGGCCACAGTGGGATTGAGTTGTTGCTCAATCTAGAGCTGGTCAAGGACCGGTCCCGTTTAGGACCAGTCATCGGTCCCAAGCCCATGAGCAATTTCAGGACTCGGACTGGTCCCTAAGACCGATCCTGAGCCCATCGGACCACACCGGTCCTATAGGCATGCAAACTTTTATTTTCCCCCCTATCTTTTTTTATATTTTAGGGGTGAAATGAAATTCTGTAGGGGGGTTGAGTATCAGGGGTAGATTAGTAAGTTTTTAAAAGTTTAATTAATTTTAAAAAATAATAAATAAAATAATGGTTAATGTTAACATAAATGTAATATTCACACAATCAAACATTCACGCTTCACAAATAAACAATTAAATAATTTTTTTATTAAATTATTCATCTTCATTGTCAACAATATTTAAATCATTAAAATCTGTGTTCCTAAAGAGTTCGAGTAGTTCGGGATCTTCAAGGTGCTGTTGTAGTCTTCTCTCTCCATGAAACCAATTCCGTAAATAGGTTATCACTTCAATCATCTGATCAGTTAAAGAGCATCTTCTGTCTTCAACAATCTGGCCACTCGTTGAAAATGCTGACTCGGATGCAATTGTAGAAACCAACACAGAAAAAATGTCACGTGCCATTTGGGCTACAATGGGGAATCGACTTTGATGTTGGTTCCACCATTGAAGCAAATCCATCTCACGTTTCTCCTTCTTCGTCATGTAGGACAGGTCCATTTGTAGGCAGAGATTCAGCTCATTTGGTCCATGTATGTACAAGCTGGAGCTGCTACTTCCGTCATGTTCCATATACGTCCACATGCTCGATCCTTGATGGAGGTCTTCATCAGGGTCCTGATCGTCTCTCCTGGACGTTCCACTTCCACTTCCATTGTACCTGTTCTGATATAAAGAAAAAAGGCTTTCCAATTTTTGCTTAAAGTCAGTCAAATAAGACGTATAATCATGTCCTAAATGCTGGCCTATCTAAGTAATTATACAGTTAACTATGTGTAATTTAAACCTAGGATCTACAACAAGGCCTAATCCATATAAGAATGGAATATCTAACCAATATTTCTTGTATTTTTCTTCCATCTTTAAAACAATTTCCATTGAAACGTCATTATATCTATATTTAGCAAAAGCTTTAGAAATTTGAAGTAAAATATCTAATGCTAAATTAGTAGTCAGATAATAAATACCACTTAATGTATTAGTGGAATCATAAAAAGATTTAAGAAATGAATAAAAAAGTTCACAAATCACCCAGTCATCATAGCTGACAACTTTCTCTGGATGGTTCTTTCGGTTAACGAAATCTGTAATTTGTCTTGCGGTTGGCAAATCTTTTTCCAACATCAAGTAGATGGAGTTCCAACAGATAGGCATGTCCGTACATAACTTCAAATGTCAAACCGGTGGGTCCTCTTGCCTATAATATTTGACGTACTCCTGCCATCTTTTATTGCTACCGCGAACGATAAATACAATAGCCGTGCGCACTCTCTCCATCTTCAAATGTATAGCATCTAAACCTACTTTAACAATCAAATTGATAATGTGGCAAGCACATCTCTTGTGAAAAAATTTGCCTTCACCACGCGGATCCAATCTCTTTTCAAATAAAGAGATTGTCACCGTGTTAATAACTGCATTATCAAGTGTTAGCGCTACAACTCTATCAGTTAATACATATTCTTGCAAAACTTCAAGAATTGTAAAATAAATAGTGTTAGCACTATGTTTTTCATATAATGGTTTAAAACCCGTCAATGTTGCTGTAAACCCCAACTATGATCTAAGAAATGTATTGTGACAGTTAAAAAATATGTTTTTGATCTACAAGCCCATATGTCTGATGTAAGTGCAATAGATATATTCCTAAAATTTTGAAATTTGTTTTTAAGTTTATTATTTATTTTGTTATAAAGTTTTAGTATATCTCTTTTACTTGTACTTCGACTAACAGGGGTATATGCTGGACAAAATGCAGTTTCAATCATGTGAATAAAATAAGGATTTTCAAATAAACAAATGGGAGAGTCCGTAGCAACTATGAATCTTGCTATTTCTTCTCGTGCAACATGTGCATTGTATTGTCACGTTGAGAGTGTTGAGGATTGTGGATTAAAATTAACTTGAGTTTGAATTTGCCTACCTGATCCGATTGAAAATGTACTAGACAACTGTATTATTTGAGGGTGCTTCTTCTCCAAGTGTCGTCGCATCGTCAAAGTCCAATTCTCAACACTAATAATGGTTCCACAAAAATTACATACCCCACATGATCTTCCCCTTCCCTATTTGTCTTTGGCCGTTTTGATTTGGTGAAGTGTCGCCACACATCGAACACGCCCCTCTTTGACGGTCAGAGGGTTGGGGAGGGGGGGGGGGGGCCGGGGGGGGGGGGGGGGGGGGGGGGGGGGGGGGGGGGGGGGGGGGGGGGGGGGGGGGGGGGGGGGGTTGGGCCATGCCTGTGCCCGTTGTGTCGCATCTCACTTGTGTTTAGCTACACCTCATCCCGGCCGAATGTGGTTGTTGAATTGCAGTTGCTGCCTCTAGAGGAAAGGGTGAAAATGGGTTAAACCCTTCCATTTCTTCTGTGGATGGAACGTAAAACTCATTTGGGGATGATCCTTCGAATGCATGATTTTGGGAATCCATTATGAATTTATGATAAAATAATAAATAATTAAAATGGAAAAAATTAAATAATAATAATAATATGAATAAGAGATGATATTGAAAAATAGAAAAAAATTGAATAATGTAAATAAATAAATAAATAATAATATGGATAAAATATAAATTGAATGAGAATTTGATTGGAGATTTGGAGTAGAGAGTAGAAAGATTGAGTAGTGTCTTATAATGTAGCATTGGGTGGGAGGGGGTGGTGTAAAATTTTATTTTAACCCCTATAATTTTTGTTTATTTCAAAATTTATAGGGGGTTTTATGTAATTGTCAAGAGGGCTAAAAAAATAAAGCAAAAGGGTTTGGGCTCGGGCCTGGGACCCTTGGAGGAAGGCCCAGTAGAGGGACTGAGCCTTCCTCCTTAGGCCTGGTCTGGTTTTGGGACCATGCCTGCTAGGATTGGTCCTCTAAAGGACCAGTCCTAGCATTGGGTTTTTGGACCTGGTCCCAAATGCCCAACTCTAGTCAATCCAATTTATTATTGCAGCCATTGGTCTAGTAATTGAATACAAACATATCAAGGATAACTGAGGTTGACACTATTTCTGTACCTCAGCCTCGATGAGATAATGTATGATGAAAAAATTTGATTGCACGGTAGCCATATCGTTGATATGTAACTATTTCACTGAATTCGAATCTATCAGGTGGTCATGATGCCTTGCTAGGGGTCAATCTTGGTGTTAGTAAACGGTCCCGTATACGCAGTGGAAACAAAAATAATATAACTTAGGGATCGTTTACATGAGCCAAGATCAAGCGTATAATTTTACAATTTATATTAAATAAAATCTGCATAAATATTCAACATGAGTTTAAAGAAACAAACGCACGTTGGAGGCTCCTCCAAATTTATCGTATGAATGTTTTGCTACCGATCCAAGTGTAGGATCGAACCTGTGTAGTCCACACGAAGACAATCTCAAAAGAACCAAAGAGGGATTTGCCTAGATCCTCTTTGGCTTAAGATTAAGAAGAAAAAAAATCAATTGAATTGATTTTAGGCCATAGGGTTATGCTGGTGGGAGAAGCAAAATGGGGCTGCTGTGTCTTTTTTGGTTTTACAAAAAAAAAAATTAATTAAAATCACACACTTTTCCTTTTATATTTAAAAAAAACAATTTGGCCAAACCCATACGGATAGCTTGGGCTCCAACCTAACGACCCATGTGCCAAACACTCCCAATTTGTTTTTTTTTTCCATCATTATCTCAATTAAAATCAATTAATATATATATATATGAAATAATATATATATATATATATATATATATATATATATATATATATATTAACATAACATAATGATAATATATTTAAATATGTCGAACACACATTTAAACGTAATTTCACTTATTTAATTTTTCTAACAAATTAAATAAAGGTACTACCTCAGCCAATTTAATTACACTGTGAAATACCAAAATACCCTTCTCCTTAAAGACGAAAACCCTTTCTCTTCTTGGATCTTAAAATCTTTATGTGTGTGACCCATAGGTCCCATCATATCAGCAGTGTATGTATCGCGATAACACCAATTATCGTCTCACTAATACACAGAACAAGATGGCCCCTAGCAAGGCATCATGGCCACGATAGATTGGATTTAGCAAAGTAGCTACCTTCAACGATATGGTTACCATGCAATTCATCCTTCATCATACAGTTATCTCGACGAGACAAGGCATAGAAATAGTGTCAACTTCGGTTACTCTCGATATTATTTATTCAGTTCTGGACCAATGACCGTATTATAAATTGGATAAGCACAACTCAATCCCACTGTGCCACGTTTTAGTGTCATTGCCATATACTGAATTGCGCATAGAAACTTCTCTTCATAGCCGGAGTGAAGATCCTCTGTCAATCCACCAGTCTTGATACACCTCGATGCAGCCCATCACCACCGTTGATTGCATCTAAAAAGAACTGTTAGGCTAGGTCAACTCACCAATCGGTGCACAAGGCCTCGGTGATTCAAGATAGGATCACATGCACCACCATTCGTTAGAGGATTTGTTCATAGACACTGGGGTTACCACCATATGGAATCCTCTGTGGGTCAGTCCAGTGAACTTGCTTGGTGTAATCGCTACAGCAAGACCCATGTGTGCACCAGGTTGTCACCAAACAACCTTGACAAGTGAGATCAGTCACCTGCCTTTCGACAGGGTTCGTAAACAATGATAGCCTTACCGTATTATCTATGCCCTTACTTCAGAATAATACTGGGGCTACAGACGTTTCTAGAATGGCCACCATATGTGCCAAGGGTCTCACTATAAGATGAAACCCTTGATACCCTCGTCACGGTTTACCATTCTAAGGACATATATCAATACATAAGATAATAATGATTTACGCGATAAGTATAAAATGCCTTTTATGATTAATAACATTATTACAAAGAGTAAATCTACAATAATTGATTGGCTCTAGGCATCTACTCTAACAATCACATTGCAATATAGCCAATCATTATGCCCTCAACATTGAATGACCCAAGTGCTGCACTATACCAGTCATCTGCATCACCACATTGAATGACCCAAGTGCCCATCATGCTTCTGCTACAACAGAAACTTAATAGTGGGTTGTAGGTATTCTGCAAATCTGCAACATCCCTTCTTATCGATCCTTCAGATCAGATTGAATCAACTAGAAGTGTTTGGATTACTGGTGAGACCGTGATTCCTTAGCCACACAATGGTTCATGTTAGCGCAGTACAAACATACTGATTAGCAATGCTGAAATCACATCAAGTTCAGTAATGACTTCTTTATCCAAACCGCCTACAACGGCTGCATTAAATAATGCGTTACACTTAGCATCAATTGTAGAATTCACCGTTACACTGATTCGAGCTCTCCAGCTCACTGCAGTTACATTGAGACAAAAGTGTGTAATCCCAAATTGCAAACTATAATCATCCTTTTCTCGTTTGGAAAAGCTTTACTGTATCTCTTACAGTGAGCTCATTTCTCCATATATCCAAGAATATATATCTTAAGCCCTTTTCAATACTTAAGAATGTCCATGACACTCACCCAGTGTCATTACTTGATTTAGTTGATATCTTCTACTAGTGCTGAATGCACATAAGACTCAATCTAAGTACATACATTTGCTCACTTGAGCCTGATTGATACACTACAAGTGCAAATGCACATTAGATATCAATCTCAGCATACAAAATGGATCCACTTACTAAAGCATGTGGATACCTCTTCATTTACTACTCTTCATTGTGTGGTTAAAGACACATATCCTACAGAGTAGACAACATATGCATCAGAAGAAATCCCTTTTGGATTTTCTATACTGAATGCATTTAGTACCTTGTCTATGACTTTGACTTAGTTTGAGACCTACACGATCTATCAGATGATCTTTATTCCAGAGATGTAGGCTGTTTCCCTAAGTCCTTCATGGAGAAGCACTTGGATAACAAGTCTTTACGAATGCAAGTTCAGTATATCATTCCGATCAGAAGTATGTCATCGACAAACAACACGGGAATGCTACTGCGTTCCCACTCACTTTCTTGTAACACAGGGCTCATCTTCGTTCTTGATAAAACTGAATTCTTTACGCTTCATCAAACGAATGTTCCAGTTACTTGAATCTTGCTTGAGTCATAAATGGATCTCTGCAACTTGCATACCTTATTGGTTTGACTATCAAGAATGAAACAATCAGGTTGTGTCATATACACATCCTTCAAGGTTTCCGTTCAGGAAAGCAGTTTTGACATCATTTGCCAAAACTATAGTCTGATATGCAGCAATTGCAAGCATAATCCAGATGGTTTAATCATGGCAATCGGCGAAAAGGTTTTCATAGTCAATGCCATGAATTTGTTTGAAACCTTTGGCAACAGCGGGCTTTATAAGTATGCACGTTCCATCCATGTCCGTTTCTTCTTGAAGACCCATTACCACCTATGGGTTTTACCCTTCAGGTGGGTCCACAGAGACCACACATGGTTTGGTACATGGAGTCCATCCAGATTTCATGGCTTCAAGCCATTTAATGGAATCTGATCCGATATAGCATCTTGTAGGTTCTAGGTTCCTCTCTTGGTAGAACTAGTATCACCATGTTGAGTACAAGATAACGTATCTCTCGGTCATGGGACTCTCCCAGATCTACTAGTCCTGTGCTACTGAGGTGGTTCACTTTGATCACAAGTTGTGGAGTAACCTCCTACAGATGCTCAACACTTCCTATGGCACATCACCCGTCCTTCGTCTAGTAGATATGTGGTCCTAAACTTCATCAGTTCACTTTTCTCCCACTAGTACTTCTAGAAAATAATTATTTTTATAGAAGACACCAGTCAAGCAATAAAATTTTGCGCTTTGGGTGGTAGAAATAGTATCCTTTGGTCTCTTTGATACCCCACAAATATACATTTAAGGATTTTGGGCTCAGCTTTTCGAAGTCAGTTTCTTACATGCTTCAACCCCAAATCTTAGATAAGACAAGTTGGGCTTTGCCCCCTCCATAGCTAATATGAAGTCTTACGACAGACTTTGATGGCACACGGTTCAACGTGGTAGCAGTCTCTAGGGCATAACCCTAGAACGATGAGATAAATCACTAAAACTCATCATGAACCTAACCATACAAGTAAGGTCTGTTCCTCCTTCCGACACTCCTTTGTGTTGGGGTGTATAAGGAGGAGTGAGTTGTGATACTATCCACATTCCTTCAGGTATGTTTAGCTCAACTTGCCAAAGTTGGCATAGTAGTCATTTTGAGATTATCCTTGTTGTCTTTTAAGAACATATATATGAAACAGTTCATAAAGAATATTTTACTCAAGGACAATAATCCATTAGTAAACTAATATTCTATTTGTCCTATGTGGACACAGAAATATAATTTCTAGAAACTGAAGAAAAACCAATAATATCCACAAGTTCCAAGAAACAAGTCATCGGCTAAATCAAACGATAAGATCCTACAGCAAATGTAGCAGGATGTGCTTCATTTCAATGGTAGGTCCACCTCTCCCTCAGCGAGCAATCTACTCTACCGTAGTTCCTACACATCAATCAAATGTGAGTACCACATCTGTGTCAACTAGATGTTTACGGGAGAGTTAATCCAATAATGTACCGACGAAGAAGTAACTTCTTCTTCCCTTTGCTAGGAAGGCCTTGCAATGTTTTCTCCGAGTGACTAGGATTCCCACAGTGAGGACAAACGCCTTTCTTTCTGCAACAGTTCTTTCCATCGACTTCTGAGCCCTTTCCTTTTACTTGAGTTGGCTTCAACCAACGTCAATGTTTCTGACATTTCATGCCTGACTCAGTAGTCTTCAACAAATCCAGAAGCTCGGAAAGGGTATTCTTCTTATCTTCCTCAATAAAGTCATAGACAAATTGAGATAAGAATCGGTAATGACTGTAACATTAGGTTTATTGCTAAACCTTCTCTAAGCCCACATCCCAAATCTCAAGCTTGGTCATATACTCGATCCACTTGAGTATATGATCGCCAATTTGGTACCCTTTCATCCTACATCTGATAACGACGGAGACACCATATGCTTCTCATTTCTTCGAAGAAAATGAAGAATAGAAGCTAAATCCATTTTTTGGCACTGCTGTCGCAGTAATGGTGCCATTTGCAAGCACAATGATCTAGTCATTTCTGCTTTTGCATCATGTGTATGCTTCACATATTCATACCCAGTTCATGGATAGAACTATCACAGGCTCTGGTGATAGAGCTTGCTCAATAGTGTATAATCTATCGCTTGACTGAAGTTATTATTTATACTTCTATACCAGTCAATGAAATTTTCACCATTCCATTTCCTACCAGTTCGATGATTTGTCGCAGTGATGTTGGGATCATTTTGCTCAAATTTAAGTGAATCTACAAGTGCAGAAAAGTAACCGTTATTACCATGTTCATTATTATTGTTAATATGGTGCTTTTATTAAACAAAGGCTCCACATTTTATCAAGTTAATAGCCCTCACCATTAACTCGGGAAAGCCCGTGACTTTCCTAGTGGACCGAGATCCATCCTGCCCATTTCAAACCTTCGCTTTGGCGAACAAGCCAAAATGAGTTGATTAGGTAGGCCAACAAACTCAATCCACACCAGTTGATAGTCCCACATCACAACCTCAAATGTGAGAAAGCCAACAAGCCATCACACAAACCAATGGATAGTACATGCCATCGTCCTCAGTGTGATTCTCAGTATCAGTAGAGTGGACATTCATGTCACCACGTACACACAATATGTGTACTGCTCTACTATGCCTATGACACGTGTTTATCAACTTCGCTTTGGCGAACAAGCAAAACTGTCATTTTAAGTCGATCCATCACCATTAAGGAGAAACTCCAATGCATTTAACCTCCCACTGGTAGAAGTGTACCTCGCTTTGGCGAACAAGGTTTCGACGAACAGTGGTTTGATTAAAACCATGGTGATGGAAGGCTTTTGTGTTTAATATACTTTAATTGAGGGTTTGTTATTTAATGTCTCACCCAAATATTATCTTTGTTAGAATGACATTGTTTGGCATGTTATCAAACATTCAACCTTAGCATGCATTCTAAACAAAATTAAACGTGCCGGTACATGGCCCAGCTAAAATCGATTTCCTCGAGCCTAGAGGAATCGGTGGGTCACTAGGGGTCCTGTAATAAAACATCGAGTCTTCAAGTATGGTTGCCTTGTCCTTGCTCCGACTTCAAGTCATTACAAAAAATATCTTTCTAAATTTAAAATAATAATTATACAAATTCTTTACATCAATAAATTAGAAACCTTGATTTACATTCAAGGGGAGTTAGATGAGAAAGGATGTGTATCAAGAAAGAGGAGAAAGGCAGGACACGCAGGCCCTATTTAATAAAATACAACCATACATACCAAAAATAATTAAAACATTCACCCTAAGGTCTAAGGCTCATGTACCGGGCACCTGCAATATACAAACAAGTACAAAGCATACATTTCAAAAACAATCAATTTCTGAAATTGTGGGTTAATTCTTTACCCTGTAATTTGTAGATTTGCAGTTTGGTCCAAAAGTTTTGAAACTTTGCATTTACCCCTACCACACTTGGAAGTGCGCTCGCTGCAGCGATGAGTTAGATCGTCGCGGCATGCATTGGTTTTGGTACAGCGCACGTCCGAAGGACGATCGCCGCGGCGATGGGTTATACATGCAGTGAGCGCTGTTTTCTACAGCGCTTGTCCAGAGGACGATGCGCAGCGATGAGTTATATCGCCACGCGGAGCGTGGTTTTCGTCACAATGCCAGTTTGGACAATGCTTGCTGCGGCGATGGGTTTATATCGCCGCAGCGAGCGTTGTTTCATACAGCGCTTGTCCAGAGGACGATCGCTGCAGCGATGAGTTATATCGCCACGACGAGCGCTGGTTCGTCACCAAGCAGTTTGGACAACGCTGCTGCGGCGATGGATTATATCACCGCGGGCGAGCGTACACAGATCTGTAGCTCCGGATCTGTTCATACAGCAACCAAAAACACTCTAACCGGATTTTGCAATCAATCAAACACATTGATCTCAACAAAAACCATCATGCATTAAACCAAACCAGCAGATCATCAACAAATTAAATTAATCGATTAATTAGTTTCTTAAAAACATATTTCAAGACAGATTTACAGCAGATTCAATATGGCAACATATATCATCAAATAATGTTATCAACCATACACATAAAAATTGTAAAACAGTACCCTAGGCTCTGATACCACTGTTAGCAAATGGTCCCATATACGCAGCGGAAACAAAAATAATATAACTCAGGGATCGTTACATGAGCCAAGATCAAGGGTATAATTTACAATTTATATTAAATAAAATCTGGATAAAATTCAACATGAGTTTAAAGAAACAAACACACGTGGAGGCTCCTCAAATTTGTCGATGAATGTTTTGCTACCGATCCAAGTTAGGATTGAACCTGTGTAGTCCACACGAAGACAATCTCAAAAGAACCAAAGAGGGATTTGCTAGATCTCTTTGGCTCAAGATTAAGAAGAAAACAAAATCAATTGAATTGATTTTAGGCCATGGTGTTACTGCCGTGGGAGAAGCAAAATGGGGGCTGTGTGTTTTTTGGTTTTACAAAAAAAAAAAAAAATATTAAAAACACAACTTTTTCCTTTATATTTAAAAAAACAATTTGCCCTAATCCATACGGAATAGGTTGGGCTCCAACCTAAACGCCCCTGTTGCCAAACACTCCCAATTGATTTATTTTTTCCATCATTATCTCAATTAAAATCAATTAATATTATATATATATATATATATATATAATATATATATAATTATATATATATATATATATAATATATTATATATATATATTTATTTAAATATTATAATATATTATATATATAATATATATATATTATAATATATATAAAATAACAATAATGATAAATATTAATATGTGCGAACACACATTTAAACGTAATTTCACTTATTAATTTCTAACAAATTAATAAAGGCTACTACCTCAGCCAATTTAATTACACTGTGAATTACCAAAATACCATTTCGCCTTAAAAGACGAAAACGCCTTTCTTTCTTCTTGGATCTTAAATTATCTTCTATGTGTGTGACCCACGATCCTCATCATATCGGCAGTGTATAGTATCATGATTAACACCAATTAATCGTTCACTAATACACAGACCAAGATTGGCCCCTAGCAAGGCATTATGGCCACCCGAAGATTCGGATTCAGCAAAGTAGCTACCTGTCAACGATATGGTTACCGCAATTCGATCCTTTCATCATACGTTATCTCGACGAGACGAAGGCCGAAATAGTGTCAACCTTCGGTTACTCTCGTATTATTTATTCAGTTTCTGGACCAATGACCCGTATTATAAATTGGATAAAGCAACAACTCAATCCCACTGTGGGCCACAGTTTAGTGTCATTGCCATATACTGAATTGCGCCTGAGACAACTTTCTCCCATACCCGGGAGGGAGAATCCTATGTCAATCCACCATAGTTTGAACACTCCTCGATGCAGCCAATCACCAGTATTGACAGCTCTAAAAGAACTACGTTAGGCTAGTGTCAACTACACAATCGGTGCACAAGGCGCTCCGGTGATCTCAAGTCTAAGGATCACATGCACCACCATTCGTTAGAGGATTTGTTCCATAGACACTGGGGTTACCATCATATGGAATCCTCTGGTGGGTCAGTCCAGTGAACTTGCTGCGGTGTAATCGCCTACAGCAAGCACCCATGTGTGCACAGGTTGTCACAGACAACCTTGACAAGTGAGATCAGTCACTGCCTTCGACAGGGTCGTTCAACACTATGATAGCCTTACCGTATTATCTGTGTCCTTACTTCAGAATAATACTGGGGCTACGGACGTTTCTAGAATGGCCACCATATGTGCTCATAGGGTTCTCGCTATCAAGATTTGAAACACTTGATACCCTCGTCACGGTTCTACCATTCTAAGGACATATATCAATACATATTGCAATAATAATGATTTACGTGATATAGTATAAAGTGCCTTTTATTGATTAATGAACATTATTACAAAGAGTCAATTCTACAATAATTGATTGGCTCTAGGGCATCTAATCTAACACTTGGTCTATGTGTAGTAAGATGATTGATTGGTATCAATCGCGATACTACTTACTACCAATATTATAAGGAGCCTATGGGTCACACACTTAGAAGACAGTTTAAAGATGGTGACTTTTTGGAAAGGTATATTTGTCTTTTAGATGAATGGCCATATTGGTAATTTTGCTGTGTAATTAAATTTACTGATGTTGTAGCCTATGTCCAATTTTATTATTGGAGAAATTAAGTAAAATTATAAATTTAATTATTAGAGTTAATATTAATATTTAAACTAAATAATTAAGTTGGGTTTATATGTAATTTTACCTAAGTTTGGGTTGTTGCTAAACTTGAGGGTGGAAGGGATATTTGCCTCATTATATAAATGAAGCAAAATTAGGTTTATTGAACCTAATTCATTCCCCGGCTGTGCATTGAAATTGAGAGAAGAATTTTTGGTCTCTTCTCTATTCACTCTCTTTCATTACTTGACTCCTTAAAGCCAAGAATTAATTCTATCAAAATTAATTCTTGGTTATTGGTGTACTGTCTTCATGTGGACGACGTGAGTTCAAATCCATTCTCGAATCAATAGCGAATCACATTTAGAGACATTGATAGAGCCTCCAATCGCAGGTATAATCTAGTCCTTGTATAGATTTTCTTTATTTCTATTTAAGCATGTAAAATATATACACATTAGACCCTAATCTTGGCAAAATCAGAGTAATCAATAAGCGATATTTTTTTGTTTTTCTATTGCCATCGTTCGTCGATTACTAACAACCAGGTGGAGTCAGTCATGCTTCAGGGTAACGGTATACTTGCCCTTGTCCTTGTCGTGCTCCTTCAGGTAGTAGGAATAAAGGAGCTCGTGCAATCGAAACCTCACCCAGTTCATGGTGTAAAGGAGCTCCAATGACATCAACAACCTCCATCCATTTGGCATGATTTGAGTCGACACAATCATGAAGTGATTCAAAACCTCCCAAATCAACCAGGGAATCAACAACCTCGGCCCATCATAGAAGTACATGTCGTACATGCTGATCCATCTTGGCGCATCCAATCGACTCTTTCATAGTGCTTCGGCAACCTTATCTCTACTGAGTTTGGTATGTGGTATATGGTTCTTATTCTCCACTTGTCATCTTGCGTGAGCTCGGAGGGATAATCCAATGGTAAGATACCATCGCCTGGTCAGCTTGGCTCATCCCTAAAACTCCCACTTGTCGAGGGCTTGTCCTCGGGATTGTTGCTTGGCTCTCCATCACTCTCTTCTCCACTTTCCCCTTCCCCATCAGAGTCATCATCACTCGACTCAATAGGAGTTGGCTAGGCCATAGCTACACTTAGCCCTTTGGGAATTCCTACTGGCACATCAGCTTCTTCTCCAGTACCACCATAGTGGGAGCATTCTCATACTCACCTCCCATTTTCATCTCCCTCTAATTCTCCTCACTCGACTCGGTATGTGACGACATCGAAGTAGTAGTCTTCACCACTTCAAATTCCCTCACTACACTCAACTCAGTCTAGTTGACCGACCAGATGACCAAATCAACCTTAACCTTAACCGGCTCCAAAGCTACGCTAATCCTAGGAGTTATCGCTTGACTCAGTTAAGTGCACTAGGCGAGCCGAATGGAGACACTAGGTAACTTAATCCTTTCTTCTTTCTTCTAGAAAACCCACTACTCCCAGAATTCCCAGATTCGTTTTAGCCTTCCTTTCGTTTTAAAGAGAACTCTCTAAAAACACCTCAAAATTCCCAAAATCCAAACAAAATTACCCCAATAACCTAGTCCTTACCCCAAAATAAAACCAAACCCAGAAAAATTCACTCGAACTTCCAGAAACTTCAAACAAAACCAAAGAAACTGGAAAAACACCAAATCACTTGAGAAAACTTGTCTAAACTTGCCCAAACTGCCTCAAAAATGCAAAGAGAATGAAAGCAAAGAGAAAAGAAGTCGATTTCTGTAAAGAAGTAGAATTTTACCGTGAACAATGGCTATAATCGTCGAGAAGTGCTATTGCAAAAAAGAAGACTTTGAGAGAAAGTGAAACGGTAGCAAATGTAGATGTATAGTCGCCCAACCGCGTTCCCCTATTTTCTAAGTGTCCAACCTATCAGAGGTCACACGCGGCAACATTTGATTGGTTGTGACTTTTCAAATTCCCGCTCAACAGGAAGATGAAATCCCAACGATACACGTGTCGCGTGATAGGCTCACCTTGGGATTTGCAATCTTCCATTTCTCGCTCAAAGTCTACGAAACCCTACATTACACACGTCTCATTCTCTTGGCACCACCAAATTGCACTCAGACAAAACTCACCTCGCTTGGACAAGTCGACTCGAGCTCTAGTCCTTGAAGTGGTGAAATCTTTCATACAAAAGTTCATAAGTAGACGACACTTGCATTCATCTTGGTTGGCCGAGTAAGGACATCTACAAAGGATGTACCTTGCATCAACTCACTTGGCTCGGTCAGTCGAATGAGGACATCTACAAAGGATGTATTGGCATCCTACCACTCGGCTAGGTTAGCTGAGTGGGGACATCTACAAAGGTGCATTTTGCATCCTACCACTCAGCTTGTTCAGCTGAGTAGGGACATCTAAAAAGGACCACCTTCATTCCTCAAGATAGAACACCATCTCCGGCCTGATTGACCTCTATTTAGAGTGATTACTCTTGAAGCTAAGTACTCCTTAGCTTAGAGAGTAGGGGGCTAAATGTATGGGCCAAAAATCATCTTGGGCCTGATAAGCAGGTAATTTCTACTATGTAAGTCTAAGGTCGTGGCCCAATTCCGGTTGGGCCTATGTCAGAATTCATGTCATGGGCCAAACACAAGGCCTAAACCCAACTTCTCTCCAGATTGGGTATCGCCATTAGCCTACCTAGGGCTAGGCCCATTGGTCCATGATGGCCTCTGAAGGTCTCACTAAAAGCCCTAATACACCTATTTCCTATTTGGGTTTTATCCTAATTTGCCCAAAATTCTGCATCTTATGAGAATTAGGACTTTTAATCCTACTGAGGCAAGTAAATCAGGATCTTTCCTATTCACTAAATCTCTACCATTATGGACTCAAAGTCCTACTAGGATATGAAGATCCTATGACTACTATATAAATAGAGGTCACGCCTCTCATTAGGCATTCAATCTCAATACCACCTACTTTCTCCCAAGCTTTTACTCCTAAGAGTAATACACCCTACGTTGTAGTTTTAGTCTTCGACTAAACTTTTAGTAACCCTTCTTTCCCTTAGCTCTCATTAAATTGCCTTTTTCAGTCTTATTGACTTGAGCGTTAGAGTGCCTACGACAGACACCACATGTATCGGTATTCACATAAGCTTCACGCTTGTTTGCTTTGTGTGTAGGTTCAGTGGATTGCAGTGGCCTCAACCTCACAGGATTAGACTTTCTTTCCATAACCGTAAATTTTAGCATCTAAAGTCCCTATCTAACTCCACTGGTGGTAGAACTCACCATTTAATAATGCATCAAAGTGTAGACAACGCAATCCTTAAATATATATATATATTCACTCATTCATCTCCAAGGGTGGAGTTAAATTAAGTTTCCCAAACTCAAGTTCTAGCTGTTTTAAGGTTTCATTATGGCCGCAGCTGGCTCCTCAGGTATCGCTTCCTGGTTCATTTTAGGTCTGTTAATCACACTGGGGAGTGTTGCTCCTCGAGCTGAGGCAAGGGCGTTCTTTGTGTTTGGTGATTCGCTTGTCGATAATGGCAACAATAACTACCTTGCCACTACTGCACGAGCTGATTCATACCCGTATGGCATTGACTATCCTACTCATCGACCAACTGGTCGTTTCTCCAATGGACTTAACATTCCCGATCTTATCAGTAAGTTTATCTAAGAGAAAAGACTTGGCCGGAGACAGATTATATATGTGGTTTTATTCTAGTTAGTATGTGATAGTTATATTTATGTTGACATGTTTTATCATGATCAGGTGAGCAAATTGGCATGGAACCCACATTGCCATACTTGAGCCCAGCACTCACTGGAGAGAGGCTTCTCGTCGGTGCAAACTTTGCTTCTGCAGGGATCGGAATTCTCAATGACACTGGAATCCAATTTGTAAATAAAACTTATTCATTCACTTTAGTTTTCCCCTCCAAAGAACATTCAGTTATAACCAATTCATTTGACTTTTGCAGCTGAATATTATCCGAATCACCAGGCAGTTGCAGTATTTTGAGCAATACCAGCAGCGAGTCAGTGCACTTATTGGAGCTGAGCAGACTCAACGACTGGTAAACGAAGCCCTTGTCCTCATCACACTTGGCGGCAATGACTTCGTCAACAACTACTATTTGGTGCCCTTTTCTGCACGATCTCGCCAGTTTTCTCTTCCTGATTACGTTGTGTATCTTATTTCTGAGTACCGCAAAATCTTACAGGTTATTTAATTTACTATCCTTGGTACAAACAACACTCAAGCTACTACCATGTTTGTTACGTTATGTATTTTATTTTTGGGTTCTTTTTATATAATTAAGTAATTATCATCGGAGTTTTTTCATTTAATGGTCACGAAACAGAAGAAAATAAACATTATAATAATGATGTGGGGACGTATTTATGATGGATTGATAAGATTTGCTTTCTAGTTTGTGAAGATAGAGTGAGTTATTACAGGATTTGCTTGGTTGGTGAGGCCAACAGGGACTTTGCTGTTTCGTTCAGAAGCCATTTATAACTTCACGAATCAGAATTTCCTTATTAAAAAGCCTTAATCAATGAGATCCACATCAATTCTAATTACTTAAAAATAGCCTCAAAAACATTCAACATCATATATATAGATATATATACTAATTAAGAAAACAACTATTACAATCTTAATTACTTTATATTAAACTGCTACTTCTGACAATGCAGAGGCTGTATGAATTAGGAGCACGTCGGGTTTTGGTCACGGGAACTGGGCCATTGGGTTGTGTCCCTGCGGAGCTGGCTATGCGTAGCAGAAATGGTGAATGTTCAGTGGAATTGGAACGAGCAGCTGGCTTGTTTAACCCACAACTTGTCCAACTGATAAACAATCTCAACAGCGAAATCGGATCAGATATTTTCGTTGCTGCAAATGCTTTTGATATGCACATGGACTTCATCAGTAACCCTCAAGCATATGGTAAGTCAATCAGTCATATCTTCACATGAGTTAATAGATGCAACTACCCGATTGACAATAACATGACAGAATGATGAAAACAGATACATTGAGTAAATGCCCTTTATTGATGTCTCGTCATTGGTCCTCTGGCAATTATTGATGCTAGATTTGGACCCAGAATTGTCTAATTAGGATTAGGAAGATTGATTAGCAGAAGTGAGATGCATGTTAATTTTGAAATATGGTCAATTTTTCACAGGGTTTGTGACATCAAAAATAGCGTGTTGCGGACAAGGACCCTACAATGGCATTGGCCTCTGCACAATCGCCTCAAACTTGTGCCCCAACAGAGATTTGTATGCATTTTGGGATCCATTTCATCCATCAGAGAAGGCCAACAGAATTATCGTACAGCAGATCATGACTGGATCCACCCAGTATATGCATCCGATGAATCTCAGCACCATTATGGCTTTGGATTCCAGGGTTTAAGAGATTATATTATATGGTTACGATATTGTCATCTATAAATATGGTAGTGTTGCTGCTTATTCTTCATTGCGGTGTCTTAGTTTGGTTTGTTTGTGGTGAAATGTTTAATTAGTTTTTATGTGGCTTGAATTTGTCTGCAGTATTAGCAAGCATTTGTGGGATTCTTCAATCAAATAATATAGCTTGACATTTGTAATGGTCATCAAGTGGGCAGATTGTTGTTCATCTTTACGTTTGTAATCTAAGCGTTATGAGTTTAATTTCATTTTCCCTTTGGCCATTCCTGTGTTCCACTTCTATTCTTTTATATTTGTTATCTTCTAATATTATGAGAAGAATTTATCAAGATTCAGATTCAAGATTTCAAAAGTTTGACATGTTTTCTAAGATGTTTATACAATTGAAACAGAGCTTTTATCCTAATATGATAAAATTTATTATCACCTTATTAAAAAATAGCCATGAAAATTCTTCGAAATCAATGACTTGAGATATGACAAACCCTTTAGCTACTAGGGTTAGTTATATCTAAGGGGTTTTGTGTTTGAGTCATAAGAGAGGTATTTATCACATCTGTGTTATTACTTTGTTCCATTAAGCTTAGGGTATTCTATGACTATGAGTATTAGGCAGACTCTAATATAGGTCTGGATACTTCAATTACCTTAAAAAAAAAAAAAAAAAAAATGGATGAAGATATGAATTCTACATATATTTTGCTTTAAATTTTCTTACAAAAACACAAACTTAGATGGGCCAAACTTCAGCACCTGAAAAGCAGAGGTCCATATCGTTAGCTAGATTTGAGAACTTCATCGATGGGCTATATATTGTTACCCAATTTTTTATTGAGCTCAGTATAAGAAGTATGAAGACATGGGTGTTGGCAAAAAAAAGCAAGAAGTAGTATAAGTGAGCGTGACAATTAAGAGTCCCAAAACACAGTAAGCCTCCAATTTGTAGGAATCTCAAACGCATCCAATGGAGAGACTTGTTATTTCCGTCTAGTTTCAATAGCTTCTCAACAGTGTCGTATAATACTGATTGGCCTTACACGTCTCTCTTGTCGCCGGCAGATATTTTCATTGGTATTCATTTCTATGCTAATATTCCTTGTAACTCTTGCTTTATATAATGCTATATATTAAAACAAGATCTCTTCATGAATTCTTTTATTATTCCAACAACAATGCAGTTTTGTTTTTTAATTGTTTCTGTGGTCTTGTTCCCTATCAACTTTGGGGCTCCCCTACATATAAATACAACTATTCCCAGCAAGCAATTCCCTTTCTCACTGTTCACTTTTTTTTTCACGGTGCAAACATCTCTCTCTTTTACTCCGCGGTTATACAGTAAAATATATTTCGATGGTGGTTTGCATCAAAGCAGAAGATGTTGACAGTGATGCAACACCAGAACGCCCCACCACAAAACCAGCAAATACAAACGCTACATTGGCTGAAATTTTGGTGCCAAGAGGGTCACCCGGCTGCCTGAGTTCTGATAGGCATGTTGTAATCGTGATGGACGCATTGAAGCAATTCTCTTGGGGGCCTCTCCAATGGACACTCGACCATGTCATTCCATCTAATTGCACCGTTACTCTCCTCGGTGTCATGCCTTGGATTCCCCTCGCATGTAGGAATCTTAATTTTTCTTGCTAGTTTTATAGAGAAGTTTGCAGATTAACACATATTTTTGTCGTTTTCATGCTGAGTTTTGATGCTTCCTTTTTTTATTTTTTTATTTTAAGAAAGTGTCATGCAAGACAAGGATTTGGACGTATGACTTTGGGAATTTGTTAGCATTAAAATCTAGAAGCGAATGGAATAACGAAGAGACTCGTGGGATAATTGAGCTGTGTGAACAAAAAGGGGTTCGTTTTCTTTTTTCCAAGCAATCTCTGTGGAAAATTAACGTTCATGGAGGAAAGATTATTCATTTCCGGTATATTATTTATTTTATGTATAACTTTATATGAGTATCACTCCCATCCCATCCCATGCAGGTGGTTCCCTTTATGCAATTGGCCATGGGGCATCCGTTGAAGCTTGTTGTTCTTGAGAAAACTACAAACCTTCATGCTAACCTGGTGGTTCTCGATAGGTACATGTCCTTGTGAACACTAGCTACTTAAAATTTCAAATTAATGGATGCCATATATATAGAATAATTTTTTAATTAGGACATTTTTATCTGTAAAATACATTCTGAAAAAGAAAAAGTGGACATTCTTTAGAGAAAAGAACTACATATAGCATGAACATCCTTGGCTTTAAAAACCAATATCACATTAGTTGGTGTTATTTAACTGTTTAGAAAACAATTTTGACTAAATTTCTTGCTTGCTTTGAACAAAATCAACTTGAAGGTTTGTTCAATAATAAAGGAAGAATTGAAACATATTGTCAAGGAACTAAGGTGAGTACTGAGAAAATGTGTAAATGTTTCGACAGACACATGAGAAAGAACAAAGGATTCTATGCCGAGAGGTTGCCGAGCAGCGTAGTGGTGATGAATAACGATGGAGGGGTTGATATTATAAGAATCCAATCCACCATAAATACCTGTGATTCATCTCCTCTACAAGAATCTCCATCTCCGGCGACTCCACCACCAACTAAGCTTATTCTCTCAGAAGCATTGTCTGAACTTCTCCAACACAAAGACATCGACCCTCAAAAACCTGTTAATAAGTGTTGGAAAAATGGCTCATTTAGCAAAATCCCTCATGGGGTAGAAGTAAAAATGGAGAAAGGTTTAGGGACTTATATAAAATAGGCCAAAAGTTAGTATGTCCCAAATTGCTTAGAAATGAAAGTAGAGGAACTTTTGGGGCCTATATATAAAGACTCAAGACATAGTAATAAGCATAACAAATTGTATTTTCATTACACCCCTCTTGTTAGGGTTCTTTCATTAAAGACCCTTTAGTTGAAAAGTTTTGTTGTATCTCCTCTTTGTTTTCGGTAATTGTTTTAATGCCCATATAGTTTGGGTATTTGTAGTATTGCCCAAAAAGTTGTAATATTATTTGGAGATAGTGGAGTTTTCTTTTGCAGCGCCCGAAGACGTAAGTTATAATACCGAACCTCATTAATTCTTAGTATTCTTTATTTTTACATTTAATTTTGTCCATTTATTTCTGCTTTAGTAGTTGTTATTATTATATTTAAATGGTTAGCATTAAGTTTATGTTTCCATTGCATAAT
This sequence comes from Pistacia vera, assembly GCF_008641045.1. Classification (NCBI taxonomy): domain Eukaryota; kingdom Viridiplantae; phylum Streptophyta; class Magnoliopsida; order Sapindales; family Anacardiaceae; genus Pistacia; species Pistacia vera. The sequence goes on from NW_022196298.1 coordinate 496,611, forward strand.
AATAAGAACTTATGGACTGTTGATAGTCTCTTTACTAGAACAAGAAAAGAAATAGGGCTCTTTTTTGGGGAGGCCACACAAAACACACTCAAAATATTGCTGTAAAATTAATGTAGAAATTAATGTATAATTTGTTTGCTATTATATAATTAATGTATATATATATTGCTCACAATATATTCTGAGGATCGATGTCTTTATATATAAAATATATCAATAAGCTCGAGATCTTGGAATTAATGCGCTCTTTACACACACACACACACACACACATATATGGAGTGTGATTTTTCTATTAAGTTCAGAGAAGTCAAAATTCTACGAGGTTATAGTTCGACCCAGAATAAGTTCGGTTTAACACTTGTCCAACCCAGCATAAGCTCGTCAAGATATAGCTTGACCCAGCATAATCTAGTCGCGACCAATCTTGACAGTTGTTCAAGCAAGTCACAGATGAGCTCAAATCCCAGATATTTTGGAAGAGATCAGATCAACAGTAATGATAGTCGCGAGAATATCAGAGTTGCATTTCAATCTTAATTGTAAATCCTTTAATTTCGCTCTTTCCTTTCTAAAAAACTTGTATATAAACCCCTTCCAACGATGGAACAAGGGTTAGCAAATTGTAATAGGCATTATACTATTTCCTTATAAGCTGTCAAAGCAAATAAGAAAAATAGTGGACGTAGGCTCAAGTTCTAACTTGCTGAACCATTAAAAAAATTATTCATTGTTCTTTACTTTTCTGCATTCAAATTCATCACATTGCTGGTTATTTTTAATCATGCACACATCGGTTTCGATTCCATCAAGGTCAATTGGATCACTCTAGTTGATGTAAATCTTGTATCAACATTTTGGCGCTAGAAGGAAGGTCTCCACCTACTTTCAAAATTTTCGTCAAGTAATTTCAGTGACCCAATCACCTGAAGTGTCAAATGGCCCATACTAGATCGAAAACCACCACCAGAAACCATGACAACGTGGAAATCGCTAATTAGGAGGTGCAGTAAACTGCCCCTTTAGGTCGACCATTGGGGCAATAAGCCAAAAATCAGTAGGGAGTAAGGACTTCAAATCCTGAAAAATGGCCAACTGATGGAGATGATAAGGATGATGGTTGTGCAGGCGGTGTAACAGAATGTGGTTGAGTTGAGAAATGAATAACTGGCCCAGCAGGACCTTGATCAGCCATGCTTCATGGAGGTTACTCCAACAGGTCCCAATGGCTTGATCGATGACCAATTTGGCTCGTCGACACCAAGGAGCGACCGTAACCCTTAACACCGCAGGGAGCATTCCGCTCACGAGCGCAAATCCCGTGGCAAATTAACCTCGAGGGGCGACTAGGCAAAAAGCCTGTGGGGGAGAATGAAAACCATGGTCGACAAAGGGATGCTCGCCCAACTCGGCGACACACCTACGCCAAAGGCGGGCTCAAGCTCGTAAGCTTGCGAGATGAGCCCCGCATGCCAATCTGGCAATGATCGATGTTTTGGTTTTAACCAATGTCACGAGTAGCGCACAAATGAGCATGATAGTACTTAATCGACCAAGCCATCGTGACTCCACCTCGTGCACTAATGCACATGATAGAGCAAGATCATAAGCAACTGATCTCTAGACTCACCTGCTTAAGGTAAGGCTGAATAGAGCTCGCAGGCAAAATACTACTCATAATAAGGACTTAGATCGGGTGTAGAGAATGTTCGACGATCTAAGAGTCCACCAGAATGATTCGGTAGAAGAGATAGTGAGTTCTCCATTCACGGAGGAAGTTTGTCAAGCCCCACTTTCCTAGGGATTCAGGACACCAGAGAGTAAGTTCAACGGGAAAGGGGATCCTAAAGATCACCTTGATTCTTTCAACGACCTGATGAAGCTACATCAGGTCTTCGACTTGGCAAAGTGCCACTGTTTCGTAGTCACTTTAGTAGGGGATGCCAAGAGGTGGTACAAAAGGCTCAAAGCAAACACAATACACTCTTGGCAACAATTATTCTCATTGTACTTTCAACAATTCCAAGTGAGAAGATGGTTCACAATACCGCTCAGCTATCTAAGTAACATTCATCAGGAAAGAGACGAAACTCTGAACTTGTACTTAATGAGGTTCTAGAATGAGCAAGCAAAGGTTGCGGATGCACATGAGGAATCAATACAAACTTTGCTAATAGCAGGAATAAGGCGGCAAACGGAGCTATGGAAAGAGCTTCAAAGTGAAGACCATGTGAGCTTGGCCAAGTTCTATCAAATGGCCGCCAAACATTAGCAGGTAGAAAGCTCGTTAGCGACCTTTAGCCAGGAACTCACCTAGAAGAGCAACTGAAAGGCGACAAGATAGTCTGACAGACAAACGGAGGGGCCAAGATCATAGTGATAGAGACTAGAATAGGTTCCAAAAAAGACAGAAAACAGATAATCGGGGGAAAAAGCAACATTTTCCATGATATGTGGAGTACACTCTCTTGACTCAAGATGTAGCTCACATCTATGAAGTCTCCTGTGATGCTAGAAGACTGCCCACACCGAAAAGAATGAGGGGGGCACCAAGAAGATGGGATCACCAAAAATACTGTTGGTACCTTTGAGACATCAGGCATAATACTAATGAATGTCGAGCTATGAAAGACGCCATCGAGGATCTGATCAAAAGGGGCCACTTGAAAGAACTTGTCAAGGAGGAGCCAGCTTGCAAAAATCCCAGCCAGCAGAGTAATTAGATCTATCAAACCCAGCCAAACAACGATGTACTAGTGGGTATGATCTATAGGGGACCCAACATTGCAGGGAGATCCAAGCGCTCTCGTGAGCAATATGCGTGGGAGGCCAGGACAAACTCAGTTCCTTGGGTAATGAGTTGTGAGAAAAAGCCGCCGAAGCTGCCCAGGCAAGAAAACGAGGTGATAGGATTCACTAAAGAAGAGTGTGATCAATCTCCTCGCCACAACCATGATGTGATCATAATCGCAGCAAGGATCAACAATGCCTGAGTACATAGGGTAATGGTCGATAATGGCAGCACAACAAACATCATCTTCTTGGGAGCATCCCGAGAAATGAGGTTCACGGAACAAGACCAAAGGGAATGTCTGTTGCCACTATACGGATTCACTGGGGATAGCTTGGTCCCTAAGGTAACAATTGAGTTGCCTGTGACTCTTGGAAAAGAGTCTCAGATAAGGACAGTGTAATGTCATTATGGGGAGGCCGATCCTGGACGACCAAAGCACAATTACCTCAGTGCGCTGCCAAACAATGAGATTCCCAACCCCAGGTAGGGTCACAACAATTAGGAGTTGTAGGAAAGATTCTCGGGAATGTTATAATCGGGCTATTCGTGTTGCACAAAAGTGGCCACTCTTGAGGACCATGGTCATTGTTGAGTCCGAGCCTTGGAGACACCATAGATCCTTGCATCTAAAAAGAAGAGCCTACAACAGGGCTTACAGAAGAGTTGCATGAAGTACCTGTTAGCAAGAAAGACCTCACTCGCGTGCTAAAAATTGGGAGCAGTTTGAGTATCAGGCTGGCAAACAGTTTAGTAGGGTTCCTAAAGAAAAACCTCGACGTGTCTGCTTGGGTACATACGGACATGGTGGGTAGGACTGTTCAATAAGGCGAGTCGCTCGCGAGCTAGCTCGACTCGAGTAAGGCTCGTTAATGGCTCACCTCATTTGGAATCGAGCCGGCTCAACTTGATTCGTGAGAGAGACAAGCCAAGTTCGAGCCTCCCTCGGTTCGGCCTGTTAGGCTCGTGAGCCGAGCCAGACTTGAATTAGCAGGTGTGTTTTAGGGGTTTTATAAAGCATGGGGGATTAAACTAAAATTATCAAAACAAAAGTTTGTAAAAATGACAAAGTACCCCCCAATGTTAAAATCCCTAAAAATACGACTAAAACCCTTTGCTGTAAAACCAAACCAAATCAAACTATTTGAGAAATAGGAGCCATTAGAGAGAGAGAAAAGAAGAGAAAGCAAAGGAGTAATAAGTAACAAAAAGAGAAGAAGAAGATGGGTTAAAAAGAAAAGAAAAGAAAAGAAAAAGGTTAGGGGAAAGTTAAAAGAAAATGAGTCGAATTTTCTTTTCAATTTGGAACATGGGTTTTGTTACCAAAAGAGAGATCAGAAAGCAAAAGAAAATCTAAAACCCTAGAACAAAAGGGCAATGAGAATAGCTTCAAAGTTGGTGGAGAGAGCCAGAGAAACAAGGAGAAAAAAAAGAAAGAAAGAAAGAGAAAATAAAAGAAATGGAGAAAAGAAGAGAAAGCAAAGGAGTAATTTAGTTGGAGATAGAAAAGAAGAGATAGTAGTATTAAATGAGAGAGAGAGAAAAGAAGAGAAAGAAAGGAGTAATAAATTAGAAGGAGAGAAAAGAAGAGAAAGCAGTAATAAATGAGAAAGAGAAAAGAAGTAATAAATTAGAGAGAGAAGAATCTGCTTTGATTTTTTTTATTTTAAAATAGCATGTTTTTTACTATTGGGTCGCGAGCCAGCTCTAACTCGGCTCGTTAAGCTAGCTCGCAAGCTAGGCTCGAAATCCTCTTCTCCTTTTACGAGCCGAGCTGAGCGAAGAAATCATCGGCTTGGCTCAACTCAACTTGAATTTTCATCCTCTTTCACGAGCTGAGCTCATTAAGCTAAAAACTCAACACGGCTCGGCTCGAAAATAGCCCTAATGGTGGGGATTAGCCCTAAGGTAATTGATAAGAGTGAAATTTACATATTTTTTTATTCTTACCATATTATGTTTTTGTTATGTTTTATGCCTAATTGAGTTGATTAGAGTTTATTTTGTAAGTTTGGCATATTTGGATAGACATTAGGAAATAATTGAGAAAAGATTAGGAAATTCCAGATTTTCCAGATTTTTCGTTATTCTGACCAGTGCTGCGTTGTTTAGGTTTTTCATGGAGTCAAATTTCTCGATTGCAAAAGTGTCCTTCAGAAGAAGTAAAGTAGACGAATCAAGCTTTCTAGGAAGGTATTATGGGTGAGAATCCGAGTTCTTTTGGGTTCTCAGTCATTGCTGCAAATCCAGACCTGGAATCCTAGTCGCGGAAAGATTTCCTAGCTGAGTATTGAATCTTCGAATGGGCCTAACTGGAGCGTCAGGTATCGAAAGCAGGTGATTCAAAATCCCAGATTCATCTACACATCTGGGACTAAAATTTTTATGAAGTGACAAAGCCCAGAAAGGATCTTTTGCATTGCGAGAATCCTGGTGCAAGCTGGAGATGAATTCTGTTTTCCATATCTGATAAGATTTTGACAGTTTTGGGAGTCTATCTTTTAGGAAACGTCTAGGAAAGTAATTTCCGTTTTTCCTAGGGCAGAATTGAGGAAAAAAAGGATGTTATTTTTTCATGAGTTGTTAGGTTAAATAGGGGAGAACAGCAGTAGAGTATCTCTGAGTTTTTTTATCTTCTACGTAAAGATGTGAGGCTAATTTTCTTCTTCAGTTCAAGGGGATTTTGAAGCCTGAATTCATGTCATTGGTGTAACTTAACTTCAGTAACATTGTTCTTAATCTCGTTTTTATTAGAATTGTTTATGTTATTTTGTTTTAATTGTTTATGATTTTTGTTTGGATGATTTAGTAATGGCCTGCTAAGTTGTTTAATCAGAATTTCATCTGTTAGAATTAGGAATTGTGATACGTAATCGTCATTTTTCTATTCAACGAGTGACACATGATGATAGCTTATTATGGACAAGTTTTCGGTCTATTGTCTTGAATAACATAACCTAAGTTAAATAATCCGAGCTTGCGTGATTGTTGCTTAGATTGATCAATTCTCCTAATTCTTAAGGCTGCCATTGAATTAAATTTGCAGAGCTTGTTCTAGGTTGTTCAAGGGTTAGTATCTACTCGAAGAGCTTATTTCAGTAGTGAAAAACTAAGGGAGAATTCGTGTAATGAGCTTGTTGTTTCCTAGGGTTAGTAGTTCCATAATAACGAGATAGAACAGTGTTACGGCTGCTTTATGTCCAATGCATGTTTATGTGGATCTTGAACTGAGAACTGGTTGTTTTTAATTTGATATTTTCTACCATTAGCGATTGATTTGTTTTACTTTAGATTGCATTTAGTACACCCCCTTTCATTACTGTTGTCATGTTTACTGTTTAGGGTTTTATTTTATTTTTCTGTTGTTTTCATTGTTTTAGAACATAGGAATTAATCGAACCATTCCCTGTGGGATCGACCCTTGCATACCCTTTATGCAATTCAGTAGTTAGGTTAGGAAGGTGTAACAACTACTGAAAGTTAATACAATGCATGCATAATAACAATAGAAAATTGGGCCCAAAAACTTTCTTTTCATTATATGCCATATGTCTTTTATACACAAAGAGTATTGTTTACAAAAATTTCATTTTAAAAGACAAAATAGGGGAAACAGTGTAGCTATCGCTCCTCGCTTGCCGACGCCCCTCCGACTGCATCAACACCTAGATCCTGCATCCACAAAGGAAAAATAACGGGGTGAGCACAAAATAATGCTCAGTAAGTAAAACTCTCTATCTGTCTGTCCCCGTATGTAATACGCTTAATTCTTTCCTCATACTATTTCTGTTTCTATTTTTGTTTCTACTAACGTCATGGCCTCATCTTACCGGAGGTACGGCCGGATGGTGTTCACACAGCACCATCTCACTCTCCATGACTATCGGGTGGAATTCACATAGTACCAACCCGTTCTTAGTGACTACCAAGTGGGGATCACGAAGCACCTACTTGGTTTTCATAACTATCGGGTGGAGACCACCTAACACCTACCCGTTTCTCATGACTTTTGGGCAACGATCACCAAGCATTAACCCGTCTCTAATCACTGTCAGGTGATGATCACAAAGCATCAACCCATTTCTAATAAATGTCGGATGATGATCACAAAGCATCATCCCACTTATCTAATAACTAACCGGGTGGTGGTCACAAAGCATCCACCCGTTTCTAATACTTAGCGGGTGATGATCACAAAGCATCAACCCATCTCTAATGGCTATTCGGGTGGTGATCACAAAGCATCAACCCGATTCTCATAATTGTCGGGTGATGATCACAAAGCATCAGCCCATTTCTACTACTCTTCTCATTCACTCTATTCTAGCATTTTTCATTCTCTCTACCCTTAGAGTAGTTGCATCCACCAAGTTCTCTACTCATAGAGTAATTGCATACACAAAGTTTCCTACTCTTTCTTAGGTCACTTCTCAATGCATAAATAATGCATATGGATGGTTCATCTCCATTATTGCACTTATGAAATACCAACATGCAATGTTGCAAGAATTAAGGTTCACTACTCATACTCAAACCTCTATTAGGCATTTCATCAAACAACTCAAGTGCATCATAAAACTCTACTATAGCAATGATTCTAAATCTTTCTCTAACCATCCAAAATGGGGAGAAACCCCCTCACATAGCCACAAAACCTGCCAAAGAAAGACACTTCCAAAAGGGTTCCACAATACCCCTTCAATTCCATCTCAAACTACCTTTCCAACCCACAACTCACTTCTTATATTTGAAATGTATAAACAATCACAAAGCACTAGAAATCTCTATTTAAGCCTCAATAACATGGCATATAACATGTATATAACATACATACATAAGTGCTATCAAAACCCTAATCAAGAAAATTCCCAAATCTCAACTTGGGTTGGGGTTTACTTACCTTGTTATGGAGAGACTTCACTAACTCTTCCTTTCACTTGGTTTGCTTGACTTTTTCTCTACTCTTAAACAAAAGAACAAAAACCCTCAATATTCAATATATACAAAAACTCACAAAGCTTCACAACCAAAGCAAGAATCCTTACCTTAGGATGCCTTAGGTTGATTTTCTACCCCAAATCACTCCAAAAGCCCTTTAAAACTCCTTGATCAAAAGAAAGAGAAATTGAGAGGAAGCAAGAGAGGAGAGTGGTGTTGGAGAAGAAGAATGAGGGGTTTGCAATGTCTTAATTCCTTTTAATGAAATTTATACACAAGCATTCCCATTTTGCCCTTACTCTTCTTTGGGAATTCTATCTATATCCTTTGATTCATTACAAACACACCCCCATAGCAACATATTCTCCATGAAAATTCCTTACATTTTACTCCCCACTTTTCCTGCTAATTAGGGGTAGAATGGTCAAATTGCCCTTAGGGAAGAAAATATCTAAAACTTAACAAACATTTTGGTCGGCCTGTCGCCGCGGCGAGGAAGCTTCTGTCGCCGCGGCGAAACTGTCCAGAGAGTTTCCCCGTGGTTTCAACACCTCTTCGCCGCGGCGAAGATTCTTCTTCGCCCCGGCGAAGCTTGGCACACTGAACTTCTTCTATTTTCAACCAATTTCAGGGCAAGTATTCAACACAACACTCAATCAAAGGTCAACCAAACAATATTACCAAGAAACCAACTCAAATAAGAGCAAAAGAAGAAACAATAACTACGTACCTCAAGTGGGGCGTTACAGAAGGTTTTTAATTTGGAGCATTCGGCATGCTACCAGTAATGTACCACAAACTAAACGTTGACTTAGGGGCTTGAGCCATAAGACAAAAGAGAAGATCTGTGGACGTTGAGAGATCCAGGGCACTCAAGGATGAAGTTGATAAGCTCTTAAACATCAACTTCATCTAAGAAGTAAAGTACCCAGACTAGCTCGCCAACTCGGTCTTGGTGAAGAAGTCTAATGGCAAGTGGCAGACTCATATCAACTTTACTGATCTGAATAAGGCCTATCCCAAAGACAACTTGTCGCTACCTTGGATCAATCAACTAGTAGATGCGACAGCTGAGAACGTACTACTAAGCTTCATGGATGCATACTCGGGATATAACCAAATCCCGATGTATCAGCCCGATGAAGAACACACCTTCTTTATTATTGACCGAGGTATTTATTATTTTAGGGTTATGCCATTTGGCCTAAAGAACACTGGAGTGACCTATCAACGTTTGGTGAATCAAATGTTTGCCGAGCAAATTGGCAAAATAATGAAGGTGTACATTGAGGATATGCTTGTCAAGTCTAAGGTCATCAAAAGCCACATCGAGCACCTGGGGAAAATGTTCGATATCCTCATGAATACCAAATGAGATTAAACCCTTTGAAGTGCACTTTCGGAGTAAGCTTGGGGAAGTTCTTGGGTTTCCTTGTGAATCAACAAGGTGTTGAAGCCAACCTAGACAAGATTCAAGCTCTCATGAACGTGAAGAGCCCGACTAGTATAAAGTAGGTTCAGAGTTTGACAGTGCGAGTGGGTGCACTGGCAGGTTTGCTTTCCGAGCTATTGGTAGGTGCCTACCTTTCTTTGAAACCCTGAAAGGAAATAAGTGTTTCAAGTGGACAAAGGAGTGCAAGAAAGCATTCCTGGAATTGAAGAGGCATTTGGGGCAACCTCCTTTGTTGTCAAAGCCCATCTTGGGCGAGCCCCTACTATTATACTTATTGGTATCTAAGTCCACGATCATCGCAACTTTGGTATGCAAAGAAGGGGGAATACAGTGGCCAGTGTACTATGTGAGCAAGCGGTTGCTCGATGCCAAGACAAGGTATCCCAAAATGGAAAAGCTCCCCTATGAACTCGTCATAGCTGCATGAAAGTTGTGGCCCTATTTTCAGGCACACTCTGTACATGTCCTGACAAATTTTTCGTTGAGAAAGATAATGTAGAAGCGTGAGGCATCAGGTATATTAATTTAGTGGACTATGCAGATGAGTCAACATGACATCAAGTACATCCCAAGAATCGTAATTAAGGGACAAGCTTTAGCTAATTTTATCTTAGAGTTCTCATACTAGCCCGAGGGAGAAATAAGTTCAACAGAAGTGAGCACCTTATACGAAAACAAGCCAGTAGAGCTAAAGCTTGATAGTTTATGGCAGTGAACCTTGTACGTGGATGGGTCCTCGAATGAGAAGGGAGTGCGAGTCGGGCTCCTACTTGAAAGTCCTAAGGGGAAGAGTATCAAGCAAAAGAGGACAGAATGTCATCCTATCTCTAGAAGGTAAAATATGAACTCGAGCAATTCAAGACTTAGGCAGTTTTATAGATCCCCAAGGAGAAGAATTTAGTGGCCGATGCTTTAGCTCACCTGGGTTCAGCGATGAGTGAAGAAGCGACTGATTCCCTTCCCATCAAATTTCTTCCAAGTCCCAACATCCTCACATCACAAGAATCGGTCTTGGTGATAGGGCAAACGTACAGTTGGATGGATGCAATAACTGCGTACCTGAGAGATGGGATAGTTCTCGAGGAAGAAACAAAGCCGAAACCCTTTGAGCAAAATTAGCTTGATATACGCTTATCAACGACAAGTTATATTTGTGTTGATAAGCGAGGCTACAATTGCCTGCTATTGAGATGTGTCGATCACGAAGATACGGAGTATGTCTTGAAGGAAATCCACAAAAGTATTTGTGGGAATCATGCCGGGAGAAAATCTTTGGCATACAAAGTACTCCACCAAGGGTATTATTGACCGACAATCTTCGATGATACGGCGGACTTTGTATGCAAATACTATAAATGTCAAAGATTTGCAGATATTCTGCAAGCTTCACCCCAAGATTTGACCACATTGACAAGTCCATGGCCATTCACGATCTGGGGAATCGATCTGATAGACCCTTTGCCTCAAGGAATAAGAGGTGTCAAGTTCGCAGTGGTTACGGTTGATTACTTCACTCAGTGGGTAGTAGCCGAGCCTTTAGCCTCCATCACTTTAAGCAAGTTGAAGGATTTCATCTATAAGAATGTCATTTGTAGATTCGTAATCCCCCATACCATCATAACTAACAATGGGAAACAGTTCGATTGCGAATATTTCCAATCATTCTGTGAAAGGCTCGGAATCAAAAAAAGCTTCCCTGCCTTCTACCGGCCCCAGACTAACGGTCAAGTAGAAGCTATTAACAAAGTAATCAAGCACACTATAAAAAAGAAGCTCGACTCTCTTAAAGGAAGATGGGCAGATGAACTACCTGAAGCCTTATAGTCATATAGAACGATTGCCAAAGGCTCAATGAGAGAGACACCGCTCTCGCTTTCTTGTGAATGAAAGACAATGACCCCGATACAAGTGGGGATTAGTTCGTTTCGGAGAGAGGTCTTTGATGAAGAATCAAATGAGGACCTACTCCATCTAAGGCTAGATCTAATTGAAGAGCATAGGGCTAAATCTTAGTTGAGGCATGCTTCCTATCAATAGGGTGCCAAAAGATACTTCAATTCTAAAGTCAAGAATTGAGACTTCAGGTTAGGTGACCTAGTTCTCAGAAAGGTTGTCCCGAGTATGCAAAACTCGAACTTGGGGGCACTTGGGCCCAAATGGGGAGGTCCTTTTAGGATCTTTGAAAAAATTGCACCAGGAACTTTCCACTTGGAATACCTTTATGGCGAAACTGTATTGTGAGTATGGAATGCCGAGCATTTGCAAAGGTATTACCAATAAGGAGCTCGGGTTTCAATTTTCTTATATCTCATTTCTCTTAGTAAATGTAAGGTCTCTTACGACCAAACTTCATTAATCAATAAAGAGGTATTATTGATAACCTTTGTTTTTGTTTATTATTACTTATTTGTTGTTTCAAAATTGCGACCTAAGCGATCACATCCAAAAACTGAGTCAAGAGTTCGGAAAAAGGTAGGTTAGCTTTATAAGCCATGCCAAAATTCAACTCATCAAGGGAGGAATTCCCCGAATCGACAAAGTTAAAACCCGGGAAACGCTCGAGTAAAACACGTCAAAAGGAAGTCAACCATAGATCGGCGACCAAAACTCAAGGTAGATAATTAGTCCAAACTCGACGTTGTCGCACGAAATATTTTCCTATTTATTCGAAAAAGTTCCTAAAGAAGCGAGCTACGCATAACTTGGAACAAATTCGAATATTTTATGCTAAGTTCGATCAGAACAATTAAAATGACTCTGCAGAAGTGAAAATATTGCTCAACAAAAATGGGAAAACCAAATTTCCATTAAGTAAGATAGTTTAGTTACAACCTAAACTATAAAACAAAAAAAAAATAAAAACAATCAAAAAAAAAAAAAACAAAAAAAAAAAAAAAAAAAAACAAAAAAAAAAGAAGAAAGAAAAGAGAAAAAGTCTAAACAGCAGGGGCAAGAGCATTGTCGACAGTAGGAGTCTAAGTAGCATCCTCGAGAGCAGGAGCCGAGGCATCTTTTGGAGGCTCGGTCGAGGGAAGTCGATGACAATAGTTGGGAGTGAGGCCAAAGGGGTCGGGTCTTTAATCTCTTGTTTAACCTCAACATCCTCCTCCTCTTCCTCTTCCTCTTCCTCTTCCTCTTCCTCTTCCTCTTCCTCAATCTCTTCCTCATCCTTGCTATCAGACTCGAAGTTGTTAGAATAAACATACTCCAAGCCTTGTGCCTTAGTTTCCATCCAATCGATCTCCTTCTAGTAGACCGCATGAAGGAAGGAGAAATTGAGCAAGGGATGGGCTTCCCGCAACTATTAAACAAGGTAGATTGAGGTGTCCTAAGCGTGGCTCTTGACCTTCAACCTTAGCTCTTTAACATTGATCTTAAGCTGGACAGCCTCTGACCCAGTCTCTTTATGATCTTCCTTCTCTTGGAAGAGATCACCTGAAGCCTCCACATATTTGACCTCCTATTCTGAGGCAGCCTTCTAAGTCGTGGCGAGCTCAAAATTCAACTTGTTATTGGCACCCAACTGTTGTGCCAAACTCTTCTCAGCCTCGGTCAAGCTCGCCTCAGCCTTTGCTTAAGCAGCCTTGCTCACCTTGATTTTGTTAAGAAACGCTCTCTTTGACTTCGAAGGCCTTAGCTTCTTTCTTTAGCCGCTCAAGCTCAGCCCACAATGACTCCCTTTCCTTCTCTGCCGAGTTGGCCCTCACCAAGGCGTCCTCCTTGAGCTTTTCCGCTTCTTGCCACCCCATGTGAGTACCTTCCAATGTGGGATAGCTCTCATCGAGGAGGAGTTTGGTCACCACACAAGCCTGAAAAAGAAGAAGCAATTAGCTGAAAATGAAGGAAAAAGCCTTTGAATAAAAAAAGAAAGGTGGATTATCAATACCTTGGTAACATAGTTGTAGGCGTGAGCTAGCAGCTCATGAAGAGAGGCGCTCTTGGGCATTTCATAGGTTTGCAGTGAAATGACCTCCCTAGCTGTCGAGGCTCCAACACCAACGTGCTTTAGGAGCCCATCAATCATTGCATCGAGCGAGGCACAAGTCGCCTCATTTGCCTTCCCTTTGCCTCATTGCAAAGGCGAGCTTGACCTACTTCCCACGGGGATGATGACCTCATCCGCTGGGATGGACTTCTTCTTGGCCGTACCGTTAGCCAAGGTATCATTCGGGCCACCAGCTTGCCTAGAAACTTTCTAACCTGAGCCTCCCTACTGTTCGATGACCTTTTGTTTTCCTGAGCCTCCTTGTTGCTAAGTCTACTTTTTGTTGCCTGACCCATCCTACAGATAGGGCATCTTCTTCTTCCCCGAGCCTCCAACATGCTCGGGGGTTTTCTTCGCCGACCCTTTGGGGCTTGGGGGCACCCTTCTCCTTGTCTGTCTTAGAGGTAATTGTGGGCTTCTTGGCACTTGCGCCTTCCCCAAGTTCACCAATGTCGCACTTGAAGGCCGGGTGTGAGGTATCTTGCTCTACCTCCTTGGCAGTGTCTGTGGGCTGCTTCTTCATCGGGACAATCGATAGCTTCTTGGTAGCCCTATGGGTTGGTGCTTTCTTCTTCAAGCCTTTAGTTTTTTTTGTCCACATGTATACAAAGAAGAAGCAAACCAGTAGCGACCTAACAAAACAAGATCATAAACAACAAGCTATTTGACACTTACCTTTTTCAAAAATGGTGCAAAACTTGGCTTTTCTGGTGCAGTAGCGATATGGTTTCAACCGACATTGTGTGATGAGCTTGGTAACGTCGTACTCATTATTAAGGAGATTGCTAAATCGTTGAAGCCTCTCTAAGCTCGCTTTAGGGACGAAATTCTGCTCAACGTTTACTGCAAAACAAAGAGAATATAAAGTTACTTTGCTTACTGAACTAGGAAATATTCTTTAGTTGCACGAGGATCGAAGTCTTACTAGTTTTTGGGGCAAAAGTACCGGTCACCCTAGACTTGTAGAAAAAATATTAAGAGTCCTAGTGCGGAATCTTCTTTGGGACTTCGACCAAACCATTAAAATGTACTTTCCTCACCTTTGAGAGGTAGTGCGTTTGGTCCTAACTCTTTTTTAACCCATACAAATGGACAAGCTCTTCTACAGATAGCTTGCCTAGGTAAGTTATCAAATACGTTATATACATACCTACAATGATTATATAAGAGTTCCCCGTCAATTGAAGGGGAGCAATGCCAAACCTATTCAGGATGTTGGTAATGAAAAAATGAAGGGGAACAGACATCCCATACCTCAAGAAGGTATCTGAAATCGTCGCCCAACCTTTGGGGGAATTTTTCTGGGATAAGTCTCCTGAAGTCCTCAAAGGAAGTTGAGTCGCATTAACGTTTATTATGCACTCAATATCATTGGCCCCAATTGAGGAACTCAATTCCTTCTAGGGCCTATGAATTGGAGACATCCTTGGTGGAGGATTCCCTACATAAGCATGGTCAGAGGAGCCACAACATTGGGGTCTGAGCTCTTTATGACAAGGTCCTCTGAAACCTCTAGGACAACTTCCCCGCGAACAACCAAGGTCACCAGGGAATCAAACATTCGGCCTATGTTGTGGCTATTAGACAAAGACATGGTGGAAGCTCGCCTTCGGATACCTGAAATAGAAGCGACCAAATGTCAAAGCTCGAAAATTCAACGACCTATCCACACTTTGCTTTTAGTTTAGGCACCTAGGGTAGCTCACGTCGATCAATAGACACAAGCGAGCTACTAGGATTCCAACGGACACCTCCTTAAACCCCTAAAAAACCAAACCAGTGGGTATACTTAAGAAACCCTAAAAAAGGCTAATGTGGCCATGGCAATGGCCACCCTTAGTAGCAAAGAAAGTGTAAAATGAGTAAGAAGGAAGAAAGGAGCCTTACTAGAGCGTAAAGGTGGTAGGAGTTTGCTAGAAAATCATCGTGAAGTTGAGATAATAATGACAGAGTGAAAGCAAGTAAAATCTGAGTATTTTTGCAAGTGTGTAAATCTGATGAAGTTTGCCTGCTTTTATATTAGTGAGCATGGGAGACAAAGAGGCGAGACTTGACCCCAACTGTTGATCTACAACAAATCTCAGCCCTCCATTTGTTGAGCAATCTTGATCGCTCGACGTGGCCATGTGTCGATCATCTACAAAGCACGATCATCTATTAGACTTCTGCAATCATAACCATTACCGCATGTCACCTTGACTTCGCGCATGGGCAACTGTAGCTGCCCAAGCGAGACGAAAAGTAACTAAAAAAGCCAACTACATTTAATGTGACACGACTCTGTGGAAATTACTCGGATGCCCCTTGTTTCAAATTCCCACTTTATTGTGAATGTCATAGTAGAGAAAACGCTAAGTCTTGTTCACATTGACTGAGATTAAGTCCAACTCATGAAGCTCGACCAAGCTTGCATTTAACATACAACTTATGAAGCTCGAGCTTAATTACATATCAAGCAATTAGTCTTTGAAGCTCGAAATGAGCACCGAATGCTAGGGGGCAAATGATGTGTGTGATTTTTCCATTAAGCTCTGAGAAGTCAGAAGTCTGTAAGGTTATAATTCGACCTAGAATTAGTTCGGTTTAACACTTGTTTGACCCAGCATAAGCTCGTCGAGATATAGCTCAACCCAACATAAGCTAGTTGTGACCAATCTCGATAGTTGTTCAAGCAAGTCATAGATAAGCTCAAATCCCAGATATTTCGAAAGAGATCAGATCAACAGCAATGATAGCATGATCTTAGCGCTTAGTCACGAGAATATCAGAGTTGCATTTCAATCTTAATTGTAATTCCTTTAATTTCTCTCTTTCCTTTTAAAAAAACTTGTATATAAACCCCTTCCAACGATGGAACAGGGGTTAGCAAATTGTAATAGACATTATACTATTTCCTTGAAAGCTCTCAAAGCAAATAAGAAAAATAGTGGACATAGGCTCAAGTTCTAACTTGCCGAAACAGTTAAAAAATTGTTCATTGTTCTTTACTTTTCTGCATTCAAATTCATCACATTGTTGGTTATTTTTAATCACTCACACATCGGTTCCGATTCCATCATGGTCAATTGGATCACTCTAGTTGGTGTAAATCTTGCATCAACAGTATATATACACGATTTTGACAAATTAATAATCAGCTGACTCTAGGTTATAGTTATATATATATATATACACACGATTTTGATGAATCAATAATCAGTAGACTCTAAGTTTACTACTAATTTTCATTTCAAATCAATTTTTTTTACATAAAATTCTAAATGAGAAATAATGTCATATTTGAGACAAACTCTTTAAGACGAACAAAATAAATGGTAATTTGAGATAATTTTATAGGTCGTGTAGGTAATAGATTTCGTATTTTTAATTTTCTTAGTGTTTTAGAAAAAAAAACATGTCTGTGATGCAAAATTTACACCAACTGAAGTGATCTGATTGACCTTGGTGGAATCAAACTGTGTGTACGTGATTAAAGATAACCAGCAATTGTATATGAAAAAGTGCGTAAACGTAAAGAAACTGGCGTGCTGTCGTAGGCACCCATAATTAAAACCTTCCGAACCTAAACTGAACTGTATATAGGGTAGCAGGGTCGCCCACGAAGAGTGTCTAGCCGAATTTTCTTTGATGTGAAAAAGGCTGGGGGTTTTGTGAAAACAGAAACATCTCAGCAAAAACAAAACAATTTAATTCGAATTCAATCAAAATGACGAACTTGGTCTCTGTCAACATCCACCATCGGAATCTTACAACTGATCATTGATGCAAAGATAATCAATTCACACCTTGAATATTCACCGTTGGAACTAATTTCCTATCTCCCTTAATTGTAATTATCAGGAAACAAGCGATCCTAATTAATCTTACCCCTAAACAACCCTAGACAAGCGCTCAAGATTTAATCTAGTGGCAGCCTTAAGAATTAGAGAGATCGATGAAGCAAACAACACAAACACAAGCGGTTGTATTAATTAGTTGAATGTTCTTCGTAAGGTTACTAATTCCTGACGTAGCAAATTACTAACCCTAATTGCTTCACAAGTTGGAGGGCTCAAACAATTATGGATTTGATATCAAACTTAGCAGTAGATTTCAACAAATAATACACTAGTAGGCCTCCAAGTAATTAAATGCATCAATCATGAAATATGCACAGAAACATTCAATACTCAACATGAATTTAACACTAAAAACGAAAGATCTCACAGTTTATTTGATTCCGAGGTTTCCGTTTCTTCGACCAAGTTACAAAAGTTCTAGCTGCTCATGGCCATAACAAAAACTCAAGAGAAAGAAAAATTCCAGAGCAGAGAAGAAAGAGACGTGGTTCCCCTCCAAAACCCTAATCTGATCCTTTAGCAAAAATCCAGATTCAAGTGTTTGAATCCCACTCAATCTCCTAAAAGAAGTATTCTAATATCCTAAATTATCCTATTTGATTCTAATTAATTAAAAATAAGAAAAGTCTAAAATAAAATAGGAAAGTGGTGATTCTGAGCTGTAACTTGTGTGCCACATGTCCTCAAATCTTCCAATAAAACCTGCCCAATTGATATGCATGACAAGGCAGAATGCTAGGACATCCAGTGCAGATGCGTCAACTTCAAGCGCGATTAAAACCTTGATGCGTTGAGTATCTCTCAATACTCAAACATGAAAGTTGTAGTATATTTTCTTAGCGTTACACAGAAGTTTGAATCATCTCAATCGGAGCTGGATGAGAGATTATGCCCAGATTACGAAACAACATTGAAACTGTCCGAATTCACTTAATTAGTTCCGTTTTGCAATTAACGCTCCATTTGCATCCTAAATCAAAATAGAATAATAAGAGATATTTAGGCAGAAAATAAGTATAAAAGACTAGACATTAGGGGGGTAATATGACATTTACATTCCCAAAATTCCCCACACTTAGCTTTTGCACGTCCTCGGCAAACTAATTCAAACAAACATACACCAGTCATACAAGAACACCATCATCTCAAGTCATCTCAGAACATCAGCATGATGCACAAGCACACTATTTAATCCATGCATATTCATACTAACTTAGGAGCAGCAAAATAAAATAAAACGAGTAATGACATTCATCCTCTCTTATCATTCCACAATTACTCTTAATCAGTCAATGCAAACAAGGGAACTAATCACAACCAATTCATGTCAAACCCCTCTCAACTTTTCTTTTACTGTTTCTTTTACTAGTACAAACTGGGTAGCAAACTAAGGAACAATTTTTTTTTCCCTTTTTTTTTTTTTTCTGTTTTGAAAAAGAATGAGTGCATTTTATGCTCCATCTCATTTCATGGTTTGTTTATGAGTGAGTGCGTTTTACGCTCCATCTTGACCCACATACCTTTCTTTTCTTTTTTCCTATTTGCTTAAACCCAAATTTAGGACTAGCTTAAGAGAAACAATTTTTTTTTTTTTTTTTTTTTTTTTTAAGGGTTGTTATACACTCCTCAATCATGCTTCGTCACCAAGTCTACACAACTTCTCAAGACATATTATTTCAAACTACAAAGATTCAAATATGATTAACTCTATTTTATGAAAGATTGCTAATATCCTAAGTCAAGGAAATGCTCAACAACAAAGTCAAGTTACTATTTCATGCATCACTAGACGTTCGAGACATGACTTAAAGATAAACCTTCCTAAAAACAAATGCGGGGGAATTTGTTTGCTGCAGTGGCGTTGTTATACCGAGGTTGCCAAGTACTGCTAGGCAGTTTTAAGGCGGGTTCTGGTTTCCAGCCGATATACCCTTAAAGGCATATTTTTTTTTTTTTTTTTTTTTAACGTAACTTAAAAAACAACCTAAACAAAACCTAAACCCCTCCCCACACTTAAAACTGACATTGTCCCCAATGGAAGATGAAATGCAAAGAAAAGGGACAAAATAACCAAAATTAAAATGCAAGAAAGAAAAACAAACTCCCCTTGGGTTGCCTCCCAAGCAGTGCCTTTGTTTATTGTCGTTGTCTCGACTCAAGGCTTTTCTTCTTACGATGCACTAAGTAACGTTCTTCCATCTCCAAGGAACACGTTCTTGAGATAACTAGGGAGAGGCTTCAAATCTAGAACGGGATCCTGCAAAACAAAAGGTAAAGGCCTCTCGTTAGAAATTGGTAATGCAATATAAGGAACGTTACCTGACTGTTGCTATAACTTTGGGGAATCATTTAATGCTGCAACAATCTCTTGCAAATCAGTACTCAAAGCTAACTCCTCATTCTCTTCCTCAAGAGCTTACTGATGGCAACTCCCATTCCATCTTTTCCATCAGTTCAAAAACTCCTATGCTAAAGAATCAACCACATCAATAGAATAAACATTATCATCATCATCATCATCAGGATATTCAGGCATCATAATATTAATTTGACAAGTTCACAATCAAATTCCATGGTAAGTATGCCACTATGAACATCTATCTTAGTCTTGGAGTCTTAAGAAAGTCTTCCTAACAAAATAGGAGCAGATTGATCTCCATTTTCCATATCAAGCACGTAGAAATCAGTAGGGAAAACTAAGTCATTAACTTGTACCAAAACATCCTCAACACACCCTTAGGATAAGCATTAGATCCATCAGCTAATTGAATTACAACACCAGTTTATTCAAAAGTCCAAGTTTCAAAGAAGCATTATGGAATATGGCATGACATTTATAGAAGCTCCTAAGTTTATCATGGCCTTCTCAAACCTAGTGTTACCTATCGTACAAGGGATAGTAAACATAATGGTCCTTGCATTTCGCTGGAAGTTTTCTCTGAATTACTGCAGAAACATTTCTCCCACTCTCACCTTTCACACCCCTTTAGTTTCTGTTTCCTCTTAAGTGTGCACAATTCTTTCAAGAATTTAGCATAGCGAGGTACTTGTAATAGCATCTAAGAATGGAATATTTACCTCGCATCTACGAAAAGTCTCATAAATATCTCTGTTTGCTCACTCTTCTAGATTCTGCTAAAGCTTGAGGAAAAGGTGGTATTGGTTTATAATTGGACAGTGGCGAAAACTTACGCTTAGGAACGCCACGTCATTGGAACGTTCTTGTCTACAATGATGTCTTTCTCATTTTCTCCCTTCGACGATTCAGGGGTACCATTATTGGAATCTCAACCCTTTACCACTTCTCAAAACGATCGCACTTACATTTTCTCTGGATTTATCACCGTTTGAGAAGGTAATCTCCCTGAATTGTGCCTCCAGCTACTGATTGCGGTTGCCATCTACCCATTTGATTCTCTAAACTTTGAACACTAGCTCTCGTCTCCTATTGAAATTGCAAAGTGTTAGTAGCAAAGACTTAACAATATCTTCTAAAGACATACCAGAATTAGCAGTTTGGTTCGGTTGTTGTCTAGGGGGGTATGGTGCTTGTACTGCGGTAATTTGGGCGGTTTTGAGGCTAGGGCTGACTCATTGTTTGATTCCCATAGCCAGATTAGGGTGATCCCTCCATCCAGGGTTATATGTGCTCGAATAAGGATCATACTTCCTTTGCGGTTGTCCAGGGAAACCACCTGCTGCATTCACTTGCTCAACAGGCTCCTCTGAAGAGTTGGGCACATGTCAGTTGGTGCCCTACTACCAACAAATCCTGCAAGCCTTCACTGTTTGCATGTTACCTACAGCCATTTGACGAACAAGAGAAGTTAGACTAGAGATTTTTTGTTCTAGGGAAGAAATTATACCTCATATCACGCCTAGATGGAAGGTCAAACCTACTACCAAACTGTTGAGAATTGGCCGCCATATTTGCAATCAAGTTCCTCGCGGCCTCAGGGGTCTTATCCACCAAAGCTCCCACTTGCAGCATCAATCATGCTCCTATCAGTGTATGTGAGGCCCTCATAGAAGTACTGGATCAGTAACTGCTCACTAATCTGATGATGGGGGCAGCTTGCACACAATTTCTTAAAGCGTTCCCAGTATTCATATAGGGACTCTCCGTTAGCTGCCTTACACCACAAATTTCTTTCCAGATGTTGGCTGGCCTCGAAGCTAGGAAATATTTCTCCAGATATAATCTCTATCTCGTTCCATGTGGTTATAGTTTCGGAAGGTAGATAATAGAGCTAATCCTTAGCTGCATCCTTCAAAGAAAATGGGAAAGCTCTTAATTTAATTTGCTCCTCGGTCACCCCCATAGGTTTCATACTCGTGCAAACCACATGAAGCTCCTTTAGATGCTTGTGAGGACTTCACCTGCAGACCATGAAAAGTGGGCAAGAGATGTATTAGTCCAGATTTTAATTCAAAGTAGTGGCAAATCTAAAACAGGAAACGTTATGCATAAAGGTGCTTGATTCAAATCAGGGCAGCAAGCTCTTTCAAAGTTGGATTTCCAGCCATGACTCCTCCTCTTCTATATCAGAGTTGCTAGCAAATTGGGAATCAAAAGCCAAATTGCTTTCCTCAGAATTTCTCCGAACTTCCTTCCTAACCTACGCAAAGTGCTTTCAATTGGATCAAATGTAAATCACCAAGGTTAGAGGACTGGACATACAACAAAAAACCTAATAAAAGAATTAGAATGAATGACAAAAAATTGAAAACTAACTAGAAAATAAAAAAATTAAAAATTAAAAATTAAAAAAAAGAATAGGCAGAAACAAAAAAACGCCAAAATCCCTATCAAAACATTCGAATTTGGCCTCAAGAGGGTGGGGCTAGAAATTTTTCTAGTTTTGCTCAGAATGTTGTTTCTTTTGAAACGAGTACTCGCAGCACTCCTAACTCAACCAAAATTTTCCTTATGAATAGTACTGTGTTAGAACAGTACTACTGTTCACTTTTTTTTCTTTTTTTTTCTGCAAAATAAAAAAAATATAACAAAAACGCAATAAAAAAAATCACAAAAAAAAATAATCAACTAGAATTACTCCCCGGCAACGGCGCCAAATCTGGCATGCTGTCGTAGCCACCAGAATTAAACCTTCCGAACAACTACTGAACTGTAAATAGGGTAGCAAGGGTCGATCCCACGAAGAGTGGCTAGCCGAATTTCTTTGATGTGAAAAAGGCTGGGGGGTTTGTGTAAAAACAGAAAACAATCTCAACAAAAACAAAAACAATTTAATTCGAATTCAATCAAAATGACGAACTGGTCTCTGTCAACATCCACCATCGGAATCTTACAACTGATCATTGATGCAAAGACAATCAATTCACACATTGAATATTCACGTTGGAACTAATTTCCTATCTCTCCTTAATTGTAATTAATCAGGAAACAAGCGATCCTAATTATCTTACCCAAACAACCTAGACAAGCGCTCAAGATTTAATCTAGTGGCAGCCTAAGAGTTAGAGAGATCGATGAAGCTAAACACACACAAACCAAGCGGTTGTATTTAATTTAGTTGAATGTCTCGTAAGGTTACTAATTCCTGACGCAGCAAATTACTAACCTAATGCTTCACAAGTGGAGGGATCAAACAATTACAGATTTGATATCAAACTTAGCAGTAGATTTCAACAAATAATACACTAGTAGGCCTCCTAGTAATTAATGCATCAATCATGAAAATAGCACAGAATAACATTCAATCTCAAACATGAATTTAACACTAAAAACAGAAAGATCTCACAGTTTATTTGATTCCGAGGTTTCTGTTTCCTTCGACCAAGTTACAAAAGTTCTAGCCGCTCATGGCCATAACAAAAACTCAAGAGAAAGAAAAATTCCAGAGCAGAGAAGAAGAGACGTGTTTCCCCTCCAAAACCTAATCTGATCCCTTTAGCAAAAATCCAGATTCAAGTGTTTGAATCCCACTCAATCTCCTAAAGAAATATCTTATAATCCTAAATTAATCCTAATTTGATTCTAATTAATTAAAAAATAAGATAAGTCCTAAATAAAATAGGAAAGTGGTGATTCTGAGCTGTAACTTGTGTGCCACATGTCCTCAAATCTTCCAATAATAACCTGCCAATTGATTTGCATGACAAGGCAGAATGCTCCAGACGTCCAGTGCAGATGCATCAACTTCAAGTGCGATTAAAACCTTGATGCAGTGATATCTCAAAACTAAAAACATGAAAGTTGTAGATATATTTCTTAGCGTTACACAGAAATTTGAATCATCTCAATCGGAGCTGGATGAGAGAGTTATGCCCAGATTACGAAACAACGTCGAAACTGTCCGAATTCACTTAATTAGTTCCGTTTTGCAATAACGCCTCCATTTGCTCCTAAATCAAAATAGAATATAATGAGTATAAGGCAGCAAATAAGTATAAGACTAGCAAAGGGGGGGAAATATGACATTTTACATTCCCATCAGAAACCAATAAATTTTTAAAGTGGTTTGACAAGTTAGAACTTAAGCTTGTTAGAGTAGATGCCCTAGAGCCAATCAATTATTGTAGAATTGACTTTTTGTAATAATGTTGATTAATCAATAATAAAAGGCATTTTATTCTTATATTGTGTAAATAATTATTATTGCAATATGTATTGATATATGTCCTTAGAATGGTAGAACCGTGACGAGCGTATCAGTGTTTCGAATCTTGATAGTGAGAACCCTATGATCACATATGGTGGCCATTCTAGAAACGTCTGTAGCCCCAGTATTATTCTGAAGTAAGGGCAGAGATAATATGGTAAGGCTATCATAGTGTTGAACAACCCTGTCGAAAGGCAGTGACTGATCTCACTTGTCAAGGTTGTTTGGTGACAACCGGTGCAAACATGGGTGCTTGTGTAGGTGGATATACCGCAGCAAGTTCACTGGACTGACCCACTAGAGGATTCCATATGGATGGTAACCCCAGTGTCTATGGAATAAATCCTCTAACGAATGGTGGTGCATGTGATCCTTAGACTTGAGATCACCGGAGCACCTTGTGCACCGATTGATACAGTTTGACACTATCCTAACACAGTTCTATTTAGAGCTGTCAGTACGGTGGGTGATTGGAATATAAGGAGTGTATCAAGACTATGGTGGATTGACAGGGAATCATCACTCCTGGGTCGGGAGAAGTTATCTCACGACGCAATTCAGTATATGGCAATGACACTAAAACTGTAGCCATAGTGGGATTGAGTTGTTGCTTTATCCGATTATAATACGGGTCATTGGTCCAGAAACTGAATATATAATATCAAGAGTAACCGAAGGTTGGCACTATTCTATTGCCTTCGTCTCGTCGAGATAACGAATAATGAAAGGATCTGATTGTACGGTACCATATCGTTGACAGGTAGCTACTTTGCTGAATCTGAATCTCGGGTGGCCATGATGCCTGGCTAGGGGCCAATCTTGGTATGTATATTAGTGAGTGATTAATTGGTGTAATCACGAACTATACACTACTGGTATGATGAGGAGCCTATAGGTCACACAATGAAGATAATTTAAGAGCAAGAAGAAAGAAGGGGGTTTTCATTTTTTGGGCGAAAGGGTATTTTGGTAATTTCACAGTGCAATTAAATTTGTGAGGTCGTAGCCTTATTAATTTGTAGAAAAATTAAATAAATGAAATTACGGTTAAATGTGTGTTCGCACATATTTAATTAAATCATCTATTGTTAAATGTTAATTAATATTAATTGATTTTAATTGAAATAATGATGAATTAAATTAAAATATCTAATGGAAGTGTTGGCAAATTTGGGGTGTGTGGGTTGGAGCCCAAGCCCATTCATATGGGAATAGGGCAACTAAAAGAACACTATAAAAGAAAAGTTTTAGTTGAAAAGAGTGTGTGTTATTTTATTCATTCTTCATTTTTGAAAAAAGAGAAACCTCCAGCCTAAAAACTCTCCACGCCACTTTACTGTTCCATTGAAAAACAAACACCTTTTGTTTTCTTCTTGATTCTTAAGGCCAGGAGGATCTGCAAATCCCTTCTTGGTTCTTGTTGATTGTCTTCGTGTGGACTCTATGGTTCGATCCTACACTTGGATTGGTAGTAACACGTCAGAGACAATATTGGTAGAGCCTCCAACGTGGGTAGGTTCTTAAACCTTGAACAATTTCTACAGATTTGATTATTTATATAAACTGTGATTTTTGTACGGATCTGGTTCTAAGGAATGATCCATCGAGTTTATGTTTCTTGTTTTCCGCTGCGTAACTGGGTCATTCACTAACAGTGGATCAGAGCCTCAGGTATCAAATTTTACGTTTATTGTATGATTTATAACAGTATTTGGTTGATAACATGTTGTTTTTGAAAATCTACAAAATCTGCAAAATCTGTTATGGATGAATGATTCCAATGATAAACTGGTTTAATGATGTGTTGATGAATGATATATTGGTTGGTTAAATCCTGGTTGAACGTATGTGCGTTTGATTTGATTTGGATCGTGTTTATACACAAAAACTGCAAAATGCGAACTATACGAATGGGGATTTCCAGGAAAGCTTCGCCGCGGCGAAGTTCCTCTGGAGCCTCTGGAAATTTTCGCCCCGACGAAGATAAAACCTTCGCCGCGGCAAAGTCGGTAGCGGTGAAGTACATACTATAAACCTTGCCATGGCGAAGATAAAACCTTCACCGCACAAAAGTCTGCCTCGCGCGGCAAAGATAAAACCTTCGCCATGGCAAAGCCTGTAGCTTTCCCAATTCTGTATTTTTGCAAAGGGTCTAATCTGTAGTTTTTAATAACATGTAAGGCCAATGTACATTCTGCACATTTAAAAGGGTAATTAATTAATAAACCCACCAATTCAAAAATTGATATTTTAAAATGTATGCTTTGTGCTTGTTTGTATATTGCATGGTGCTCGGGACATGAGCCTTAGACCTAGGGTGAATGTTTTAAATTATTTTGGGTATGTATGGCTGTAATATTTTAAATAGGGCCTGCGAGTCCTGCCTTCTCTCCTCTTCTTGATGTACATTCTTTTCTATCTCATTCCCCTCGAATGTAATCAAGGTTTCTAAATTTATTGATGTAAAATTAGTTTAATATTAATTTTATTGTAAATTTAGAATGATGTTTTATAATGTACTTGGAGTCGGAGCAAAGGACGAGGACAACACTACTTGAAGACTTAAGATATTTATTACAGGACCTCTAGGTGACCCGATTCCCTAGGCTCGAGGAGATCGGGTTTAGTTAGGCAGTACTGACACGTTAATATTTTGTTTAGAATGCATGCTAAGGTTGAATGTTGAATAACATACCAAACAATGTCATTCCAACAAAGATAAATCTGATGAGACATTAAATAACAAACCCCTCAAATAAGTATATTCGGTCACGAATACCTTCCATCACCCTGGTTTAATCAAACCACTGTTCGTTAGAACCTTGTTCGCTAAAGGAAGGGTACACTTCTACCAATAGGAGGTTAAATTCATTGGAGTTTTCCTTAATGGTAATGGGTCGACTAAAATGACAGTTTTGCTTGTTTGCCAAAGCGAAGGTTGATAAACGCTCATAGGCGTAGTAGAGCAGTACACATATTATGTGTAAGTGGGGACATGTAGATACACTCTACTGATATTGAGAATCACACTTGAGGACAATGGTTGAGCCATTGGATTGTGTGATTGGCTTGTTGGCTTTTTCACATTTGAGGTTGATAGTAGGAGCTATCAACTGGTGTGGATTAAATTTGTGGCCTACCTAATCAACTCATTTTTGCTTGTTCGCCAAACGAAGGTTTGAAATGGCCAGAATGGGATCGGTCCACTAGGAAAGTCAACGGGCTTTCCGAGTAATAGTGAGGGCTATTGGCTTGAGTAAAATAGTAGGAGCATCGTTAATAAAAGACCATATTAAATAATAATGAACTTATAATAACTTTATCTTTTTGCAATTGTAGATCATCGAAAAAGAGCATTATGAACCTGCGACCGATAATCGAAAAAGAAAACAGGTTGGATGGATCCAATTTCTCAGACTCGTATCAATCTTCGATATACTTAAGTCAGAAAAGAAATTGTATATCCTTGAAAAGCCATACATGGCTGAGCCTGATCCTGATGCCATTCAGGAAGTAAGGATACTTATCAAAATGTCCTTGATGATGCTGATAGCGTACCATGCTTGATGTTAGCATCGATGACACTATGCTGCAAAAGCAGCATGCGAAATGGATGCTTCTTCCATTATTCTACACCTCAAGGAGCTTTATGAAACAAATGCTCGACGAGAGGTACAAGAGTGAAAGCACTGTTTGGGAGTCGTCTGACAGAGGGTGCCCAGTTGGTCCTCATGTGCTCAAGATGATCGAGACATAGAGAGGCTTGAGACTTTGGGATGTGGCTTGGATGTAGAATTACAAATGGATTTAATTCTGCAATCCTTGCCGGACTCTTATGCTCGTTCATAAGAATTTCAATATAACACAATGGAGAAAACCCTGTCAGAACTTCTGAACAGGCTGAGGACTGTAGAGCAGGACTTGAAAAAGTCAAGCCTGTTTAATGGTTGTGCTAGTAAAGCAAAGGGTAACGGCAAGGGTAGGCAAGGCCAAACCCAAGCCCAAGCCCAAGAACATGTTGCTCTTGGGCCTGAGAGGGCATAGGAAAGGGTAAGGTAGTCTGCTTCTTTTGTGGCAAGCCTGACCATTGGAGGAAACACTGCAAGGTTTTCTCGCAAGCAAGAAGAAGTTAGAGGCTATGACTTCAGGTACTTTCATGATTGAGATTAACTTCTCTCCCTCAACATCTTGGGTCATGAAACAGGATGTGGTACTCACATTTGTATTGATGTGCAGGAACTAAGGCAGAGTAGAGTGCTCGCCAAGGAGAGGGTGGACCTACGAGTTGGAAATGGAGACATGTGGCTGCATTAGCTATAGGGACTTATTGTTTATCTTTGCCTACAGGCTTAGTTGGAACTACATAATTGTTATCACGTACCTTCTATTTCTAGAAATATTATTTCAGTATCCGTTTTGGATAATATGGGGTATCATTTTGAGATATCTAATGGATTGTTGTCTTTAGTTTGAATGGTGTTCTATTTGGAATTGCAAGGTTATTAATGGATATATAGTTCTTGACTTAAACAATAAAGATATTCTCAACATTGAAACCAAGAAAGCTAAATTAGCGATCAAAACCAAACATATCTCTAGCATTGTAGATTGTGTCATGTTAATAAGACTCGCATTGAAAACTTCAAAGGGATGGAGTTTTGGCCCCTTTTGACTTCCAGTCATTTAAGGTATGTGAGTCATGCCTGTTAGGCAAGATGACCAAGTCTCCTTTCACAGGACAAGGTGAAAGGGCTACTGAACTGTTAGGCATCATCCATAGTGATGTAGTGGTCCACACGTTGAGGCCAAGAGTGGATATTCAACTCATCACATTTACTGATGATTTCAGTAGAGATGGTTATGTCTACCTCATGAGACATAAATCTGAAGCCTTTGATAAATTCAAGGAATTCAGGAATGAAGTACAGAATATGTTGGGCAAAAGTATTAAAGCTTTTCGATCGGATTGAGGAGGTGAATACTTAAGCTCAGGGTTTTCAAAGTACCTGAAGGAATGTGGGATAGTATCACAACTCACCCCTCCTTATACACCCCACACAAACGGAGTGTCAAAAAGGAGGAATATGACCTTACTTGATATGGTTAGGTCCCTGATGAGTTTTGGTGATTTACCTGCACGTTCTAGGGATATGCCCTAGACTGCGACTCACGTTTTGAACCGTGTGCCGTCAAAGTTTGTAAATAAGACTCCATATGAGCTATGGAGTGGGCGAAAGCCCAACTTGTCTTATCTAAGGATTTGGGGGTTGCGAAGCTTATGTTAAGAAATTGACTTCGAACAAGCTGGGCCCAAAATCCTGTAAATGCATATCTATAGGGTATCCAAAGGAGACCAAATGATACTATTTCTATCACCCAGAAGAGCACAAAATCTTTGTGCTCGATCTGATGTCTTCCTAGAAAAGGAATATTTTCTAAGAAGTATAGTAGGAGAAAATAGAACTCGATGAAGTTCTAGAACCACAAGTAACTAGACGAAGGACAGGATGATGTGCCACAAGAAGTGGTTGAGCATCATGAGGAGGTTACTCCAAACTTGTGGATCAAAGTGAACCACCTCAGATAGCACAGGAGCTGCATAGATCTGGGAGAGTACGCCATGAGCCTGAGAGATACGGTTATCTCGTGACTCAAAATGGTGACGTACTAGTCTACCAAGCAATGAGCCTAGAACCTACGAAGACGCTATCGGATCCAGATTTCGTTAAATGGTTGAAGCCATGAAATCTGAGATGGACTCCAGTACCAGAACCAAGTGTGGTCTCTAATGGAACCACCTGAAGGGGTAAAACCCATAGGGTGTAAATGGGTCTTCAAGAAGAAGACTAACATGGATGGCAACGTGCATACTATTAAAGCACGGCTGGTTGCCAAAGGTTTCAAACAAATTCATGGCATGACTATGAAGAAACCTTTTCGCCGTTGCCATGATTAAATCCATCGGATTATGTTGCTATGCTGCATATCATGACTATGAGATTGGCAAATGGATGTCAAAAATGCTTTCCTAAACGGAAACCTTGAGGAGGATGTGTATATGACACAACCTGATGGTTTCGTTCTTGATAGTCAAAAAATAAGGTATGCAAGTTGCAGAGATCCATTTATGGACTCAAGCAAGCTTCAAGGAGCTGGAACATTCGTTTTGATGAGGCCGTAAAAGAATTTAGTTTTATCAAAAACGAAGATGAGCCCTATGTTTACAAGAAAGTGAGTGGGAGCATAGTAGCATTCCTAGTGTTGTATGTCGATGACATACTTCTGATTGGGAATGATATACCGAACTGTAGTCGGTAAAGACTTGGTTATCCAAGTACTTCTCCATGAAAGACTTAGGGGAAGCAGCCTACATCCTTGGTATAAAGATCTATCGTGATAGATCGCGTAGGTTGCTTGGTTTAAGTCAGAGTGCATATATTGACAATACTGAAACGATTCAGTGGAAGAATCCAAGAAAGGATTTCTTCCGATGTCACATGGTGTTTATCTCTCTAAGGAATTGTGTCCTAAAACACAAGATGAGAGAGATAGGATGAAGAGGACCCATATGCATCAGCAATTGGATCCATCATGTATGCCATGCTATGTACTTGGATTGATGTCTTATGTGCTTTAAGCACTGTAGTAGATTTCAACGGATCCAGGTGAGGTCACTGGATGGCTGTCAAGAATATTCTTAAGTACCTTAAGAGGACTAAGGATATGTTCTTGGTTTATGGAGGAAGGTGAGCTCACTATAGAGGTACAGTGATGCTAGTTTCCAAATGGACAAAGATGATTATCGATCGCAATCGGGTTTGTATTTTGTCTCAATGGCGGTGCAGGAGCTGGAAGAGCTCAAGCAAAGCACTGTAGCGGACTCTACAATGGAGGCTGAGTATATTGCATTGTCAGATGCGGCCAATGAGGCAGTCTGGATTAAGAAGTTCGTCACTGAAATGGTGTGGTTCCTACGATTGTTGATCCTAAGACATCTATTGTGAACAATGGAGCAATTGCTCAAGCTAGGGAACCACGGTCTCATCAGAAGTCCAGACACATACTCAGACGATTCCATCTCATCAGAGAGATAGTTGAGAGGAAAGACGTGTAGATTAGTAAAGTGCATATGAGACAATCTCGCAGATCCACTGACAAAGCCTCTGTCGCAGCAGAAGCATGAAAGGCACTTGGATCATTTTGTATTAAACATGAATGATTGGGTATAGTGCAAGTGGGAGATTGTTAGAGTAGATGCCTAGAGCCATCAATTATTATAGAATTGACCTTTGTAATAATGTCATTAATCAATAATAAAAGGCATTTTATTCTATATCATGAAATCATTATTATTGCAATATGATTGATATATGTCCTTAGAATGGTAGAACCGTGACGAGGGTATCAAGTGTTTCAAATCTTGATAGTGAGAACCCTATGAGCACATATGGTAGCCATTCTAGAAACGTCCGTAGCCCCAGATTTTCTGAAGTAAGGACACAGATAATACGGTAAGGCTATCATAGTGTTGAACGAACCTGTCGAAAGGCAGTGATGATCTCACTTGTCAGGTGTTTGGTGACAACCTGGTGCAACACATGAGTGCTTGTTATAGGCGGATATACCGCAACAGTTCTAGACGAACCACAGAGGATTCCTATAGATGGTAACCAGGTTCTATGGAATAAATTCTTTAACGATGGTGGTGCATGTGATCCTTAGACTTGAGATCACCAGAGCGCCTGTGCACCGATTGGTACAGTTTGACACTAGCCTAACGCAGTTCTATTCAGAGCTGTCAGTACGGTGGTGATTGGCTATATCAAGGAGTGTATCAAGACTAGGTGGATTGACAGAGGATTCATCATTCCCAGGTACGGGAGAAGTTATCTCAGACGCAATTCAGTATATGGCAATGACACTAAAACTGTG
Organism: Pistacia vera; assembly: GCF_008641045.1. NCBI lineage: Eukaryota > Viridiplantae > Streptophyta > Magnoliopsida > Sapindales > Anacardiaceae > Pistacia > Pistacia vera. Next base: position 528,175 of record NW_022196298.1, read on the forward strand.
GCCACAATGGGATTGAGTTGTTGCTCTATCCAGATTATAATACGGGTCATTGGTCTAGAAACTGATATATAATATCGAGAGTAACCAAAGGTTGACACTATTTTTATGCCTTCATCTCGTCGAGATAACGAATGATGAAAGGATCGGATAGTACAGAACCATATGTTGACAGGTAGCACTTTGCTGAATCCGAATCTACGGGTGGCCATGATGCCTGGCTAGGGCAATCTTGGTATGTATATTAGTGAGACGATTAATTGGTGTTAATTGCGATACTAACACTACCGGTATGATGAGGAGCCTATGGGTCACACACATAGAAGATAATTTAAGAGCCAAGAAGAAAGAAGGGTGTTTTCGTCTTTTTGGGCGAAAGGGTATTTGGTAATTTCACAGTGCAATTAAATTTGAGGTCGTAGCCTTTTATTTAATTTGTTAGAAAAATTAAATAAGTGAAATTACGGTTAAATGTGTGTTCGCACATATTTAATTAAATCATCATTATTGTTAAATGTTAATTAAATATTAATTGATTTTAAATGAAATAATGATGAATTAATAAAAAATCTAATTGGGAGTGTTTGGAAAATTTGGGGTGTGTTGAGTTGGAGCCCAAGCCCATTCTATATGGGAAAGGCAACTAAAAGAACACTATAAAAGAAAAGTTTTAGTTGAAAAGAGTGTGTGTTATTTTATTCATTCTTCATTTTTGAAAAGAGGAAACCTCCAGCTTAAAAACTCTCCCACGCCACTTTACTGTTCCATTGAAAAACAAATATCTTTTGTTTTCTTCTTGATTCTTTAAGGCAAGGAGGATCTAGCAAATCCCTCCTTGGTTCTTGTTGATTGTCTTTGTGTGGACCTCTACGGTTCGATCCTACACTTGGTCGGTAGCAAACACGCTCAGAGACAATATGGTGGAGCCTCCAAACGTGGGTATGGTTTCTTAAACCTTGAACTAATTTTCTGCAGATTTGATTATTTTATATAAACTGTGATTTTTGTACCAGATCTTGGTTCTAAGGAATGATCCATGAGTTTATGTTTTTTGTTTTCCGCTGCGTAACTGGGCATTCACTAACAAAGCGTATGTCCACTGTTTTTCTTATTTGCTTTAGAGAGGTTACAGAATAAATATAATGCTTAGAACAATTTGGCTAACCCCTCTCTCATCATTGGAGGGGGTTTATATACACCTTTGTAAACAAGGAAATAGAGAAATTATCGGGATTGCAATCACGTTCGAGTTGCAATTCTGATATTCTTGTGAGTGTGTGCTAAGATCATGACATCATTATTGTTGGTCTGATCTCTTCCAAAATATCCAAGATCTAAGTTTATTTGTCAAACAAATGCTAGAGTTGGTCGCGACTAGCTTATGTTGGGTCAAGCTATATCTCAATGAGCTTATGCTGGGACGGACAAGTTTTGAGCCGAATTGATTTTGGGTCAAACTACATCCTTTTGGGATTCTGACTTCTCCGAGCTTATTGGAAAAATCACACACAACATCTACTGCCTAGTGTTTGGTGCTCGTTTTGAGCTTCGAAACTAACTACTTGATTTGACATTTAGCTTGAACTTCACAAGTTGCATGCTGATTGTAGAATTGGTCGAGCTTCATGAGTCAGCCTTAGTTTCAGTGGACGTGAACAAGACTTAGCTTTTCACTGAGATACTCTTGATAAAATTGGAATTTGAAACGAGGGGAATGCAGGTAATTTCCATGCAATCGTGTCGCATTAAATGCAGCCACTTTTGCAATCACTTTTCTTCGTACATGAGTGACTACAACTATCCATGTGCAAAGTCAAGGCAACGTACGATGATGGTTATGATTGCAAAATTCTGACGGTTGATCACCTTTTGTAAATGATTGGTATGTGGACATGTCGAGTAGTCAAGATTGCTCGACGAATGAAGGGTTGAGATTCATCGCAAATAAAAGGTCGAGGTCGAATCTTGCCCTTTCGTCTCCCACACTTACCACTATAAAAATAGGAATTTTCATCAGAATTGTATAGTTGCAAATATTTTCATACCTCAATGTTGGTTGCCTTCTATTCTCTGTCATCACTTCTTTAGACCTATGACAATCTTTTGGCGATTTCTCATCGTTTTTCTCACTCCGGTAAGGCTCTTGTTCTCATTCTTCTTTATTTTAAGCTTTCTTTGTCATTGAGGGTGGACATTGCCATGGCCACACTAGCTTTTTTAGGTTTTTTGAGTAAACCCACTGGTTTGGGTTTTAGGAGGATTTAGGGAGGAAGCCACCAGAATCTTGGTAGTTCGATTGTACCTTTTGGCCGATGTGAGCTATCCTGAATTCCTAAACTAAAAGCAAGTGTGGATAGGCCGCTGATATTTTAAGCTCTAACACTTGGTTACTTCTATTTCAGGTATCCAGAGGCATGCTATGTAACGCCCCACTTGAGGTACGTAGCTAAGTTATGGTGTATTGCTTGAATGTTTATTGTTTTGCTTTTTTTTGGGTTGATATATTGTTAATATCGGTTGGTTGGCCCTTAGTTGAATTTTTGGAAAACTTATTTTGAGAAAAATATGAAGAAAATCCCTTGAACTTTCATTGGGGGTAAAATGGCCTTTTCACTCAAAATTAGTTGAAATCATGGGGAGTGAAAAGAGATAGAATTTCAAAGAGAATGCATTAAAAATGAGGGCGTTATTGTAATCGACTAAGGGACATAGATGAAATTTCTAAGAAAGAGCAAGGGCAAAATGGGAAGACATGTGTTAATTGTGAGTTAATAAGGGTTTGGGTCTAGAAAACCCTTCATTCTTCTTCTCCACCGCCAACTTCTTCTCACCACTTCCTCTCAACTATTTTTTTCAACATTTCAAGATATTTCAAGAATTTTAGAGAGCTTTTTGAGTAGTATGGGATAGAAACTTAATCTAAAGCACTCTAAGGTAAGGATTTTTGCTTTAGATGTGAAGTTTTGCTTATATATATATTTTGAAGTCTTAGGGTTTTATTGTTTAAAGGTGTAGAGAAGAGACAAGCTATCGAAGGAAAGGAAAAGTGTTAGTGAAATCTCTCCATTACAAGGTAAGTAAATCCAACCAAGTTGAGATTCAAGAAAAGTAAATGAGTAGAGATTTATTTTAATTATGTATATATATGTTATACATACTAAGAAATTGAGATGAGATGTGTGCTTAGTCATAGTTGTTGGATATGCTTAAATTATGAGAAATGTTTTTGAGATGTGATGAGAGGATGTAGTTTGAGATGAAGTTGGAGGAGATTGAGTAATTTCTTTGGGAGTGTTCTTTTATGACAGGAATTATAGCTATGTGAGGGAGTTTCCTCTCATTTTGGATGGTGGAAGAGAGGAGTAGAGTTATAGATAAAGTAGAGTTTGTGTATGCACATTAGTTGTTTGATGAAATGCCTAAGTGAAAAACTGCCCTGTCACAGTCGTGACTTTCTGTGTGATTTTTGGGCATCTTACAAGTTGAACTGGGTTGAGACCAAAACATAAAAGTTATAGTCCTGTCTCTAGGCTTTAAAACAAGACCAAAATCGTAGCAATCAGATGTGTATAACTCAAGTTATGCCTTCTTGAGTGTGACCTACGCAGAATGACTATTTTGATGCAATATTGCATTTGTGCATTTCATAAGTGCACTAAGTAAGAAACTTTAAGCATGAACCATCCTTATGCATTAATTGTGCATTGAGAAGCAGTTTGAGAAAGAGTTGAGAACTTTGTGAATGGGCTACTCTAAAAGCAAAGAGAATGAAAAAATCTAAGAATGGGTTGGTGCTTTGTGAACTCCACCTGGAAGTTATGAAGAATGGGTTGGTGCTTTGTGAACTCCACCCGGAAGTTATGAAGAATGGGTTGGTGCTTTGTGAACTCCACCCGGAAGTTATGAAGAATGGGTTGGTGCTTTGTGAACTCCACCCGGAAGTCACGAAGAGTGGGTTGGTGCTTTGTGAACTCCACCCGGCCGTGCCTCCGGTAAGATGAGGTTTTGATATTCAAGTGACAAAGAATGAGAAAATATGAGAAAGAATAGAAGAAGAGAATGAGTAGAAATCATGAAGAGTGGGTGGATGCTTTGTGATCTCTACTCAACCGTGCCTCCGATAAGATGAGGCCGTGACATACAATAGAAAGTTAATAGAAAAAAGCTTTGTGAAAGAGAAATAGAAAGAGAAAATAAATGAGATGAGAAGAGTGTAAGGAAAGAATCACGAGAAAGAGTTATGGGGACAGACAAGTAGAGGATTTACTTACTGAGCATTATTTTGTGTTAACCCCGTTGTTTCTCTTTGTGTTTGCAGGATCTAGGTGAGGACGCGGTCAAATAGGCGTCGGCAACCAAGGGGCAATAGCTACACTATCCACTGTTTTTGATAACTTTTACAAATGATACCTTACTTTGTATAAAGAATGATTATATGTATTAAAAGAAAATTTTGGGCCCATTTACTTTTGCTACTATAAATGTATTTTACTTGATGTATTTCTATGAGTATCCTAGTATGAACCAGTTACTACATGCTACCACCATGTTTTCGTCTAATAGTCATAACATAGATTGACTTTTTGACTCCCCAACAACCTCAGCAGTCCGCGGGGGAGGAATCCTAGATGAGGTGTCTAAGGATATCACCGTGAAGAGCTTGGACAGTGATGTGACAAGTTCTTCGGACAATGCCTTTGCTAAGCTTCCCCCACCAAGGGGCTCACCAGCCCCTAGATTTAGGAAAAAGCCAAGTTCTTAGATTGGAGTCAAGGATCTTGAGCGCAAAAAGGATATTTATGCGACTCAACTCCTATTGAGGGCTCTAGGAGATATCTCCCAAAGATCCCATTAGAGGTTAGGCGGTGATCTTTGACATTCTTTTGAGGTGTGGGATGTCCGTCCCACCTCATTACTTTATTGCCAACGTGCTGAAAAGGTTCGGCATTGCTCCTTTTTAACTCACGAGGAACTCGTACATAATAATTGTAGGAATGTACATAGCATACCAGATAGCCGAATTAGGCAAGCTATCGGTGGACGAGCTTAGGTTAAAAAGACCAGACATATTACCTCTCTAAAGTGAGGAAAGTACGTCTTAATGGTTTGGTTGGAGTCTCAAAGAAGGTTGGAAATTGGTGTTGGAGTAGGTGTCGTAGAGCCAATCAATTATTGTGGAATTGACTCTTTGTAATAATGTTTATTAATCAATAAAAGGTATTATCTACTATATCATGTAAATCATAGTTGTATGTATTGATATATGTCCTTAGGATTGTGGAACCATGACGAGGGTATCAAGTGTTTCAAATCTTGATAGTGAGAACCCTATGAGCACATACGATGGTCATTCTAGAAATGTCCATAGCCCCAGTATTATTTTGACAAAGGACACAAATAATACGGTAAGGCTATCATAGTTGAATGGTCCTATTGAAAGGCAGTGACTGATCTCACTTGTCAAAGTTGTTTGCCGCCAACTTGGTGCAAAAAGTGGGTGCTTGTTGTAGGCAAGTTCACTGGACTGACCCACCAGAGGATTCCATATAGATGGTAACCCCAGTGTCTATGGAACAAATCCTCTAACAAATGGTGGTGCATGTGATCCTTAGACTTGAGATCACTAGAGTGCTTTGTGCACTGACTGGTGTAGTTTGACACCCAACGTAGTTCTATTCAGAGTTATCAATAGGTAGTGATTAGCTGCATCAAGGAATGTATCAAGCCATGATGGATTGACAGAGGATTCATCACTCCTGGGTATGGGAGAAGTTATCTCATAGCACAATTTAATTAATGACAATGACACTAAATTTGTGATCACAATGGGATTGAGTTGTTGCTCAGTCCAATTTATTATTCTAGTCATTGGTCCAGTAACTAAATACAAATATATCGAGATTAACTGAGGCTGACACTATTTCTATGCCTTAGTCTCGATGAGATAACAAATGATTAAAGGATTTGATTGTACGGTAACCATATCATTGATAGGTAGCTTTTTCGCTGAAGCCGAATCTATCGGGTGGCCATGATGCCTTGCTATGGCCAATCTTGGTCTGTGTCTAGTGAGACAATTAATTGGTATTAATCGTGATACTACTCATTGCCGGTATGATGAGAGCCTACGGGTCACACACATAGAAGATAATTTAAGAATAAGCTTGTGCAAGGGGCATTTTCGTCTTTTAGGACGAAAAGGTATTTTGGTAATATCACAATGCAATTAAATTTGCTGATGTTGTTGCCTATATTTAATTTAATGTTAAAATTAAATAAGTGAGATTATATTTAAATATATGTATGCATATATTTAAACGAATTATTATTGTTAATTAAATGTTAATATATTTAATAAATATATTAATTGACTTTAATTATAATAATAATTAATTTAAAATAAAAATAACACAAGGGGTTGTTTGAATACAAAGGTTGGAGCCATGCCTATTCCTCATTGGAATAGGGTTTTGACACATGCACTATATAAGTGCTTGCGTTATGTTAAAGAAAATGATTCATCTCATTTTCATTGATTGAAAGGAAAAAGGGGCAGCCCCCTTTTTCTCTAATCCCTTCTCACGTTTCCCTTGGCCACTTGAATCAAAGTTTCCTTTGATTTTTCTTTGATTCTTGAAGCCAAAGAAAATCTAGCAAATCCCTCTTTGGTTCTTCGGATTGTCTTCGTGTGGATCACCGTTCTTTCGATCCTATTCTTGGATTGGTAGTGAAGTAGATTCAAAGACATTTGAAGGAGTCTCCAAACATGCGTATGATTTCTGATCCTTGTCTAGATTATTTTTATATTTGTTCTTTTCAATTTAAGCATGTAAAAATATATACATATCAGACCCTGATTTTGGGTTATTCAGAGTAATCGATAGGAAATATTTTTGTTTTTCGCTATGTTTACCCACCGATTTACTTACAATTAGGACTCCCAATATTTCTTTTATGAAGTTGGGGAAATCGATACTTTTGCCTCAGAGGCTAGTAAGTGTTATGATCTTTGTGTGAAACAAGAGGGTTCTCTAGTCGAGCAAGCAAACTAATCCTATACTTCTTTCATTTTGCATTAAACGTCTAGCAAAACTTTCTCTCTATAGCAAGCCAAGAGCAACTTCAATGTTTTAGCGGGCTTCCCAACAATGAGTGCAACGTTACCCAGCTGATCATGCTCTCTCACCTGATAGTGTATAGTTTTTGCGATAATGCTATAAAATTCTACACAGTCTTTGAGAAAGGTAAAGTGTTTGATAACTCGCTCTCTACATCTCCTCTTTGATAGGTTGTTAACAATTTTGCTCTCTTTACAGATATGTGGGTCGATAAACTGAAGAACTTGAAGAGAAAGATAGCAGCTTGCAGGGCTGCTAAGAACCAGCCGATCATCTCGGTGAAAAAGAAGCCCACAAGTTTTTTCCAAGGCGACTAGGGCAGGTTCCTTGCGGTTGGCCCTCAAACGAACTGATGGAGAGCTTGGGGAAGGCCCAAGTGCTAAAAAGCCTGTAATTGCTTCCAAAGTAGTTACGTAAAAAGAAACTCCCGAGCTCCACAAGGGTTCGATGAAGAAACACTCTGAGTCAATGGAATGTTCGGGGAAGAAGAAGGTGACCGAGTAGCAGGAGGGCTCGAGAAAAAAGAAATTGACTCAGCTATAGGAGGGCTCGGGGAAAAAGAAACCGACCGAGCAGTTGGAAGGCTCAGGAAAGAAAGTTGTCGAGCTTGCTAATAAGAGTGTAATCTACATATTTTTATTCCTTGCATATTATGTTTTTTGTTATGTTTTATGCCTATTTGAGTTTATTAGAGTTTATTTTGTGAGTTTGGCATAGTTGGATAGACTTTAGGAAATAAGTGATAAAAGATTAGGAAATTTCAGATTTTTGTTATTATGACCAGTGCTGCGTTTTTCAGGTTTTTCGCGGAGTCAGATTTCTCGATTGCAAAAGTGTCTTCAGAAAAATTAAAGTTGACGAATCAAACTTTCCAGGAAGGTATTTTGGGCGAGAATCTGAGTTCGTTTGGGTCTTCATTAGTTGTTGCAAAACCTAACCTGGAATCCTAGTTGCGGAAGGATTTCCTGGCTAAGTATTGAATCTTCGAACAGGCCTAACTGGAGCGTCAGATATCGAAAGCGGGTGATTCAAAAGCCCAGATCCATCTACACATCCTGGACTACAATTTTTATAAGTGATCGAGCCCAGAAAAGATCTTTTACATTGCGAGAATCTTGGTGCAAGCTGGAGACGAATTCTGTTTTCCATATCTGATAAGATTTTGACAAATCTGGAAGTCTATCTTCTAGGAAACTTCTATCTTCTAGGAAACGTCTAGGAAAGAAATTTCGTGATTCTTGGGGTAGAATTAAGGAAAAAACATGTTATTTATTGATGAGTTGTTAGGTTAAAAAGGGGGAGAAGAGACAGCAGTAGTTTTTGAGTTTTTTTTGGTTTTCTTTTACTTTCTACGTCAAGATGTGAGGCTAATCTTTCTTCTTCAGTTCAAGGGGATTTTGAAGCCTAAATTCATTTCATTAGTGTAACCTAACTTCAGTAACATTATTCTTAATCTCGTTTTTATTAGTTTTAATTGTTTATATTTTTTTGTTTGGGTGATTTAGTAATGGCCTGCTGAATTATTTTATCAAAATTTTATCTGTTAGAATTAGGAATTGTGATCTGTAATTGTCCTTTTTCTATTCAATGGGTAACACATGATGATAGATGATTATGGACAAGTTTTCATTCTGTCATCTTGAATAACATAACCAAAGTTAAATAATCCGAGCTTGTGTGATTGTTGCTTAGATTGATCTATTTTCCTAATTCTTAAGGCTGCCATTGAATTAAACTTAGAGAGCTTATTCTAGGTTGTTCGAGGGTTAGGATCTACTTGAAGAGCTTATTTCAGTAGTGACGATTAAGGGAGAATTTGAGTAATAGGGCTCGTTGTTTCCTAGGGTCAGAAGTTCCATAATAACAAGAAAGAAGAGGGTTACGGTTAGTTCGTGTCCAATGCATGTTTAGGTGGATCTTGAACCGAGAACTGATTGTTTGTAATCTGATTTTTTCTTCCATTAGAAACTTCTTTGTTTTACTTTAGTTTGCCTTGATCACAAACCCGTTTCATTACTCTGTTGTGTTGTCCTATTCACTGTTGTGGCTATTGGCATAGAATATAGGATTTAATCGAATCATTCCCTGTGGGATCGACCCTTGCTCACCCTATATAAAATTTAGTAGTTAGGTTAGTAAGGTTAATTAATTTGGTGCATTCATTCGGCACTCTACCACTTGCTATTCGCTCGAAGAAGGTCATGGTTAAGAGCATGGACAAGAAGAAATTCACAAGGGCGGCTGGGGCCGCCATTCAGATCAAAAGTAGAGAAAGCTCGTGTAGTAACTGACTAGATTCGCGCAACGGAAAAACATAGTATTTAAAATGAATTGATCAATTACACGAACCAATATCCGAGTACAGATTATAACGTTTTCATGCATAAACTGAAACGTAAAATAAAACTATATTAAAAACAAATCCATACAAGGATTTAGTTCATATTGACATTTGGAGACTCCTCTGAATATCTCTGATTTCGAACACGAACACTGTTCACTAGTTACTATTCACTGGTTACTGTTTACCGGTTACTGCTCACCGTCTACTGTTCACGTGATTCTTTGTTAATTGATCTAATGTAGGATCACACTCACAGAAGTCCACATGAAGATAATCCGAAGAATCGATAATTGTTTTGCTAGAACAATTGCCGGCATCAAGAATCAAGAACAATCAAAATTGAAAAAATTTCTTCTTCACTTGAAGAAGAAAACGTGAGAGAGAGAAAACCTTTTGGGTGGCAAGGGTTTTAATTGAATGGATCTTTCACTTTGTTTTAATTTTAAGTTGCACTTATATAGTACAACAATTAAAACCATATTCCACTTAGGAATAGCCATGGGCTCCAACCCTAGTTCACCCTTGCAACCAAACACACCTTTTATGGTATTTTAATTAATTAATTATTATTATAATTAAAATCAATTATATATATAATAATATATTAACATTTAATTAATGATAATAATTCATTTAAATATACACATAGACATATTTAAATATAATCTCACTAATTTAATTTTAATATTAAAATTAAATACAGGCAACAACCTCAGCAAATTTAATTGCACTGTCAGATTACCAAAGTACCATTTCATCCTGAAAGACGAAAGTACCCTTCTCACAAATTGATTCTTAAATTATCTTCTAAGTGTGTGACCCGTAGGCTCCTCATCATATCGATAGTGTGTAATATCGTGATTAACACTGATTAGTCACGATACACAAACCAAGATTGGCCCCTAGCAAGGCATCATGGCCACCTGATAGATTTGGATTTAGTGAAACTGCAACGTGTCAACGACATGGTTATCGTGCAATTAAATCTTTTCATCAACTATTATCTCATCGAGACTGGGGTACAAAAATAGTGTCAACCTCAGATATCCTCGACATGTTTGTATTCAGTTACTAGACCAATGACAGGAATACTAAATTGGATTGAGCATTAGCTCAATCCCACTGTGGCCACAGATTTAGTGTCATTGTCATTTACTGAATTACCCAATGAGATAACTTCTCCTGTACCCAGGAGTGATGAATCCTTTGTCGATCCACCATAGTCTCGATACACTTCTCAATGTAGCGAATCACTACCGATACACTTCTCAATGTAGCCAATCACTACTGTATTGATAGCTTTGAATAGAACTAAGTTGGGTTAGTGTCAAACTACACCACTTATTGCACAAGGCGCTTCGGTGATCTCAAGTCTAAGGATCACATGCACTACCATCCGTTAGAGGATTTATTCCATAGACACTGGGGTTATCATCCATATGGAATCCTCTAATGGGTCTATCCAGTGAACTTGCCTCTAGCAAGCACCCATGCGTTGCATCAGGTTGTCGGTAAACAACCTTGACAAGTGAGATCAGTCACTGCCTTTTGACAGGGTCGTTCAAACACTATGATAGCATTACCATATTATCTATGTTCCTTGTTAGAATAATACTAGGGCTATGGACGTTTCTAGAACGGCCATCATATGGGATCATAGGGGTTCTCACTATCAAGATTTGAAACACTTGATACCCTCGTCATGGTTCTATCATCCTAAGGACATATATCGCTACATATAACTATGATTTACACGATATAGAATAATGTTATTGATAAATAAACATTTATTATAGAGTCAATTTTACAATAATAGATTGGCTCTAGGGTACCAACTCCAACAATTTCCCACTTGTGCTATAGCCAATCATTCATGTATTTAACATTAAATGACCCAAGTGCTCATCATGCTTATGCTCGAACAGAAACTTCAACAATGGGTTAGTAGGTATTCCGCAAATCTACACATTCTCTTCCTGATTGACTTCTCAGATCAGATTGAATCGACTAAGTAAGTGTTTTGATTACTGGTGAGACCGTGATTCCTCAGCCACAACAATGGCTCCATTGTTATCGCAGTAGAACTTTACTAGATCAATAATGCTTGGAACCACATAAAGTTCAGTAATGAACTTCTTGATCCAAACCGCCTATACGGCTGCATTAGACAATGCGTTACACTTAGCATCAATCGTAGAATCCACTACAGTACTTAACTTCGAGCTTTTATAGCTTATTGCAGCTATATTGAGACAAACTATAAACCTGGATTGTAAGTGAAAATCATCTTTATCTGTTTGGAGATTAGCATCACTATATCTTCTTATAGTGAGCTCATCTTGCCCTCCATAATCCAAGATCATATCCTTAGCCCTTTTTTAGGTATTTAAGGATGTCCATTGACACTTATCTAGTGTCATTCACTTGGATCTGATTGATATCTTCTATTGCTAATTGCACATAAGACATCAATCTGAGTACATAACCCATTGCTCACTAAGATCCTATTGATATCTTCTGCAAGTGCTTAATGCACATAAGATATCAGTCCGAGCATGCAATCACAGCATCGTTCTCTTGGATCTGATTGATATCCCCCACAAGTGCTTGATGCACATGAGACATTAATCTAAGCATACAAGATAGATCCACTTGCTTAAGCGTATGGGATCCTCTTCATTCTATCTCCCTCAATGTGTGTTTTAGGACACATATCCTCAGAGAGATAGACACTATGTGCCACCGGAAGAGATCCCTTCTTGGATTCTTCCACACTGAATTTCTTCAGTACCTTGTCTATGTACTCCGATTTGAGCTAAGCAAACTTTCTGATCTATTACGATAGATCTTCATTCCGAGAATGTAAGCTACTTCTCATAAGTCCTTTATGGAGAATCACTTGGATAACCAAGTGTTTACTGACTACAAGCTCGTTATATTATTCCTGATAAAAAATATGTCATCGACATACAACACTAGGAATGCCATTGCGCTCTTACTCACCGTTTTGTAAACACAAGCCTCACCTTCGTTCTTGATAAAACTGAATTATGGCTTCATCGAAACGAATGTTCCAACTCCTTGAAGCTTGCTTGAGTCCATAAATGGACCTTTGCAACTTGCATATCCTTTTAGCTTGTCCATCAAGAATGAAGCCATCGAGATGTGCCATATACACATCCTCTTCAAGGTTTTCATTCAAGAAAGCCGTTTTGACATTCATTTGCCAAATCTCATAGTCATGATATGCAACAATCACAAGCATAATCGAGATGGATTAAATTATGGTAACTGGCAAAAGGTTTCTTCATAGTCAATACCATGAATTTGTATGAAACCTTTTGGCAACCAGTCGTGCCTTATAGGTATACACCTTACCATCCATGTCAATCTTATTCTTGAAGACTCATTTACACCCTATGGGTTTTACCCCTTCAGGTGAATTCACCAGAAACCATGTCTGGTTCTGGTTCTGGTGCATGGAGTCTATCTCAGATTTTATGGCTTTAAGCCATTTAACAGAATCTAGATCCGTACAGCTTCATCGTAGGTTCTGGGTTCATTGTCTTGGTAGACTAGTACGTCACCATGTTGAGTCACGAGATAACCATATTTCTCTGGCTCATGACGTACTCTCCCAGACCTACGTAGCTCCTGTGCTACTTGAGGTGGTCCACTTTGATCCACGGATTGTGGAGTGACCTTCTCATGATGTTCAACCACCTCTTGTGGCACACCATCCCATCCTTGGTCTAATGTATCTCGTGGTTCTAGAACTTCATCGAGTTCTACTTTTCTCCCACTAGTACTTCTTAGGAAAGATTCATTTTCTAAGAAGACTGACAAAAAATTTTGCGCTCTTCTAGGTGGTAGAAATAGTATCCTTTGGTTTCCCTAGGATACCCCACAAAAATGCATTTCTTAGATTTTGGGCCCAGCTTGTTCGAAGTCAATTTCTTGACATAAGCTTCATAACCCCAAATCCTTAGATAAGACAAGTTGGACTTTCGCCCACTCCATTGTTTGTATGGAGTCTTATCTATAGACCTTGGTGATACACAGTCTAGTGTGTGAGTCGCAGTCTCTAGGGCATAACCCTAGAATTATGTGGGTAGATCACAAAAACCTCATCATAGACCTAACTCCCACATTCCCTCAGGTATGTTTAACTCAACTTGCCACATTTGGCGTATGTGTGAGTTTGAGAATATTCTTATTGTCTATTTTTTGAAAACATATTATTATGAAACAGTTCCATAGAATATTATTTATACTAAAAGACAACAATTCATTAGTAAAGCAATACTCTTACTTGTCCAAAGTAGACACAGAAAAATTATTTCTAGAAACTGAATGAACATCATAGCAATCCACAAGTTCCAAGTAACAAGCCCATAGACAAAATCAGACAATAAGATCCTACAACTAATGCAACATCATGTGCTCCATCTCCAACTGATAGGTCTACCTCTCCCTTGGCGAACAATCTACTCTGCTGTAGTCCCTGACGAAGAAGTAACATTCTTCTTCCTTTTTGCTAGAAAGGCCTTGCAATGTTTCCTCTAGTGGCTGGGATTCCCACAATGAAGACAAACGCCCTTTCTATCTTTAACAGTTACTTCTAACGACTTCTGAGCCCTTACCTTCTCACTTGAGTTGGCTTCAACCAACGTCAATGTTTCTGACATTCTTATGCCTGACTCAGTAGCATTCAACATATATAGAAGCTCGGAAAAGGTATTCTTCTTATCATCCTCATGAAGTCATAGACAAACTGAGAGTAAGAATCTGGCAAAGACTGTAATATTAGGTCTATTGCTAAACCTTCATTAAGTCTGCATCCCAAAATCTCAAGCATGTTCATATACTTGGTCAACTTGAGTATATGATCACCAATTTTTGTACCCTCTTCCATCCTATATCTGAATAATGACTGAGACACCATATGCTTCTCATTTCTTTGAAGAAAATGAATGATAGAAGCCAAGTCCATTCTTTGGCACTGCTATCACAGTAATGGTGTCATTGATGCAAGCACAATGTATCTAGTCATTTCTGTTTTCGCATCATGTGTATGCTTCATATACATACCCAATCTCATGGATAGAACTATCAGCAGGCTTTGTCACTAAAGCCTGTCAATGGTGTATAATCTATCGCTTGACTGAAGTATATCGTTTATACTTCTATACCAGCCAACGAAATTCTGACTTTGATGATTTGTTGCAGTGATGTTGGGATCATTTTGCTCAATTTAAGTGAATCTATGAAGTGCAAAATCAAGTAAAATTATTATCATGTTTATTTTTTATTATTGAATAAGGTCTTTTATTAAATAAACGCTCCCACTATTTTCCTCAAGCCAATAGCCCTCACTATTAACTCAGGAAAGCCCATTGGCTTTCCTAGTGGACTGAGATCCCATCTAGCCCATTTCAAACCTTTCACTTTGGTGAACAAACCAAAATGGGATGATTAGGTAGGCCAACAAACTTAATCCACACCAGTTGATAGCTCCCACTACCAACCTAAAATGTGGAGTAAGCCAACAAGCGAATCACACAATACGATGACCGAAGCCATTGTCCTCAAGTGTGATTCTCAATATTAGTAGAGTGGACACTACATGTCACCACATACACACAACGAGTGTACTTCTCTACTATGCCTATGACGTGTTTATCAACCTTCGCTTTGGCGAACAAGAAACATTGTCATTTTAAGTCAACTCATCACCATTAAGGAAAACTCCAATGAATATTAACCTCCCACTGGTAGAAGTGTACCCTTCACTTTGGCAAGCAAGGTTTTGACGAACAGTGGTTTGATTAAAACCATGGTGATGGAAGGCATGATAATCCGTAAATTATACAATTTTTATTTGATCTTTGTGTCGGATTTCAGGTACTTTCTAGTGCATTTTTACCTGAATTGGCGTTTAATTCTTTACTTTTCGTGTTTCAGGTTAAAATGGACTTTTTGAGCGAATAAAGACAAAATTGGATAGTTTTGACTCAGAAATGAGCGGATTTCAGAAGATAGGAGAGTTCCGGAGCAGGACAACGCACGATGAAGCTTGTTTCCAAGGAAGAGAGCCGAAAATCGAAGAATCGAACGAAGAAGCAAGCAGAGTGGTAGTTCTGTAAATTTNGGAGACCTCGGAATCAACCAACTGTGAGATCTAATCTATGTTATTTTAGTGTTCAATTTTCGTGTTTGAGTATTGAATGTTATTCTGTGCATATTTTCATGATTGATGCATTTAATTACTAGGAGGCCTACTAGTGTATTATTTGTTGAAATCTACCGCTAAGTTTGATATCAAATCCGTAATTGTTTGATCCCTCCAACTTGTGAAGCAATTAGGGTTAGTAATTTGCTGCGTCAGGAATTAATAACCTTATGAAGAACATTCAACTAAATTAAATACAACCGCTTGTGTTTGTGTTGTTTAGCTTCATCGATCTCTCTAATTCTTAAGGCTGCCACTAGATTAAATCTTGAGCGCTTGTCTAGGGTTGTTTAGTGGTAAGATTAATTAAGAGCGCTTGTTTCCTAATTAATTAAAATTAAGGAGAGATAGGAAAATAGTTCCAACGGTGAATATTCAATGTATGAATTGATTATTTTTGCATCAATGATCAGTTGTGAGATTCCGATGGTGGATGTTGATGGAGACCAAGTTTCGTTATATTAATTGATTTCGAATTGAACTGTTTTTGTTTTTGGTCTTTGCTAAGAACGTTTTCTGTTTTACACAAAACCCCCCAGCTTTGTTCACATAACATCAAACTCGGCTAGACACTCTTCGTGGGATCGACCCTTGCTTACCCTATTTACAGTTCAGTAGTTAGGTTCGGAAGGTTTTAATTCTGGGTGCCTACGACAGCACGCCAATACGTGACTTAATATACTTAAGTTGAGGGTTTTTATTTAATGTCTCACCATATTATTATCTTTGTTAGAATGTCATTGTTTGGCATGTTATTGAACATTCAACCTTAGCATGCATTTTAAACAAAATAAAATGTGCCAGTACATGACCCACTAAAACTGATTTCCTCGAGCCTAGAGGAATTCGTAGGTCAACCTAGGGTTTAAAAGTTAGTCTTGGGTCTTCAAGTTATTCCTCTTCATAGTTCCTTTGTTTCTTCTTCCCGATCATTACAAAGAATTTTATTAATAAAAATCCTATTCTAATTTACATCGATAAAATAGAAACCTCGCGTTACATATGAGGGGAGTGAGATGAGAAGAAGAAATACATGGAGATATAAGAGAGAGAGGTAGGACACGTAGGTCCTATTTCTTTATAAAATTACAAGCAAACCCAAAATTACAAAAACATATCAAAGGTCTAAGGCTCATGTACCGGGCACCATGCAATTTCAAACAAGAACATTGCATACATCCAAAATTAACATTTTGAATTTGGGTGGGTGGAATTATTAAAATTACCCTTCTTATATGTGTAGAATTATTATTGGCTTTATAGGTTCAAAAACTGCAATTTGGCCTCTCGTGCGAAAAATAGAAAAGCAAAATGGAATAGTTGCTTTCTTGCTGCGGCGAAGAAATTTATTCGCCATGGCGAAGTTCATACACACATGGTTACTGCGGCGAAGTTTTATTTCACTGTGGCAAATACTATAAACTTCTAGAAAACACAAAACGTTCCAGAGACTTTGATGCCACGACGAAGTTTTATTTTGCTGCGGTCAGATCTACTTTTCCGGCAGGTCGCCATGGCAAAGGTTTATTTTGCCGCGGCCAGATTCACGTTTTGTATCTTGCCACGGCGAAGTGTTATTTCACCGTGGCTAATGCCGCAAAACCGTGAATCTCACAATAAACCTTTTTGTAGTTTTTTCACATAACGATATGGATCCAAATAAAATTGAATGCATATGCATTCGACCAGGACATCAACCAACCAAAAATAACTCATCAACACATCATTAGTAAATTGATCAATTAAACAAAATTTTACAGATTTAAAAAACAATCAATTTATGCATCAATATGTTATCAATCAATGATTAAACATTATAATCTGGTATCCGAGGCTCTGATACCACTGTTAGTAACTGACTGGATTCACATAACGAAAAAATGTAATATTTAAAATGAATCGATCAATTACACGAACCAAGATCCGAGTACAGATTATAACGTTTCCATGCATAAACTAAAACATAAAATAAAACTGTATTAAAAACAAATCCATACAAGGATTTAGTTCATATCGACGTTTGGAGGCTCCTATGAATATCTCTGATTTCGAACACGAAAACTGTTTACCATCTACTGTTCACGTGATTCTTCACTAATCGATCCAATGTAGGATCACACTCACGGAAGTCCACATGAAGATAATCTAAAGAATCGATAATTTTTTTGCTAGAACAATTGTCGGCATCAAGAATCAAGAACAATCAAAATTGAAAAATTTTCTTCTTCACTTGAAGAAGAAAACGTGAGAGAGAGAGAACCTTTTGGGTGGCTAGGGTTTTAATTGAATGAATCTTTCACTTTGTTTTAATTTTAAGTTGCACTTATATAGTGCAACAATTAAAACCCTATTCCACTTAGGAATAGCCATGGGCTCCAACCTTAGTTCACCCTTGCAACCCAACACACCCTTTATGGTATTTAATTAATTAATTATTATTATAATTAAAATCAATTAATATATATAATAATATATTAACATTTAATTAATAATAATAATTCATTTAAATATATACATAGATATATTTAAATATAATCTCACTAATTTAATTTTAGTATTAAAATTAAATACAGGCAACAACCTCAGCAAATTTAATTGCACTGTGAGATTACCAAAATACCATTTCATCTTGAAAGATGAAAATACCCTTCTTACAAATTGATTCTTAAATTATCTTCTAAGTGTGTGACCCGTAGGCTCCTCACCATATCGACAGTGCGTAGTATCACGATTAACACCAATTAATCGTCTCAGTACACACAAACCAAGATTGGCCCCTAGCAAGGCATCATGGCCACCCAATAGATTTGGATTTAGCGAAACCGCAGCGTGTCAACGATATGGTTACCGTGCAATCAAATCCTTTCATCAGCTGTTATCTCATCGAGACTGGGGTACAAAAATAGAGTCAACCTCAGATATCCTCGACATGTTTGTATTCAGTTACTAGACCAATGATAGGAATATTAAATTGGATTGAGCATCAACTCAATCCCATTGTGGCCACAGATTTAGTGTCATTGCCATTTACTGAATTACCCAGTGAGATAACTTCTCCCGTACCCAGGAGTGATGAATCCTTTGTCGATCCACCATAGTCTCGATACACTTCTCAATGTAGCCAATTACTACCGTATTGATAGCTTTGAATAGAACTACGTTGGGCTAGTGTCAAACTACACCACTTGGTGTACAAGGCGCTTCGGTGATCTCAAGTCTAAGGATCACATGCACCACTATCCGTTAGAGGATTTATTCCATAGACACCAGGGTTACCATTCATATGGAATCCTCTGGTGGGTCTGTCCAATGAACTTGCCTCTAGCAAGCACCCATGCGTTGCACCAGGTTGTCGGCAAATAACCTTGACAAGTGAGATCAATCACTGCCTTTTGACAGGGTCGTTCAACGCTATGATAGCCTTACTGTATTATCTGTGTCCTTGGTTAGAATAATACTGGGACTACAGATGTTTCTAGAATGGCCACCATATGTTATCATAGGGTTCTCATTATCAAGATTTGAAACACTTGATACTGTTAGAGTAGATGCCCTAGAGCCAATCAATTATTGTAGAATTGACTCTTTGTATTAATGTTCATTAATCAATAAAAGACATTTTATTCTATATCGCATAAATCATTATTATTGCAATATGTATTGATATATGTCCTTAGCATGGTAGAACTGTGACGAGGGTATCAATTGTTTCAAATCTTGATAGTGAGAACCCTATGAGCACATATGGTGGCCATTCTAGAAATGTCCATAGCCCCAGTATTATTCTGAAGTAAGGGCACAGATAATACGGTAAGGCTATCATAGTGTTGAACGACCCTGTCGAAAGGCAGTGACTGATCTCACTTGTCAAGGTTGTTTGGTGACAACCTGGTGCAACACATGGGTGCTTGTGTAGGCGAATACACACAAACAAGTTCACTGGACGACCTACCAGAGGATTCCATATGGATGGTAACCCCAGTGTCAATGGAAAAAATCCTCTAATGAATGGTGGTGCATGTGATCCTTAGACTTGAGATCACTAGAGTGCCTTGTGCACCAATTGGTGCAGTTTGACACTAGCCTAACGCAGTTCTATTCAGAGCTATCAATACGGTGGTGATTGGTTGCATCAAGGATTGTTCAAGACTATGGTGGATAGATAGAGGATTCATCACTCCGGGGTACGGGAGAAGTTATTCACAGCGCATTCAGTATATGGCAATGACACTAAACTGTGGCCACAGTGGGATTGAATTGTTGCTCTATCCAGTTTAAATACAGGTCATTGGTCCAGAAACTGAATACATAATATCGAGAGTAACCGAGGTTGACACTATTTATATACCTTCGTCTCGGAGAGATAACGTATGATGAAAGGATATTGTATGGTAACCATATCGTTGACAAGTAGCTACTTTATGAACCAAATCTATCGGGTGGCCATGATGCCTTGCTAGGGGCCAATCTTGGTTGTGTGTAGTGAGACGATTAATTGGTGTTAATCGCGATACTATACATTGCTGGTATGATGAGGAGCCTATAGGTCACACACATAGAAGATAATTTAAGAGCGAGGAAGTTAGAAGGGCGTTTTCGTCTTTTTGGGGGAAAGGGTATTTTGGTAATTCATAGTGCAATAAATTTGTTGAGGTCGAGCTTTATTTTTTGTTAAAAATTAAATAAGTGAAATTACGTTTAAATATGTGTTAGCAATATATAAATAAATTATCATTATTGTTAATTGTAAATATATATAAATATATATAATTGATTTAATGAGTAATGATGAATTAAAATAAATATCTAATTGGATGTGTTTGGAAACAAGGGGTGTTTGGGGTGGAGCTCAAGCCTATTCCATATGGGAATAGGGCAATTTAATTTACTATAAAAGAAAAAGGTATTTGTAAAAGCTAAGAGTTTTCCATTGATTCACATTTCATTAAAAGAAAAAACACACAGCCCCTAAACACTCTTGATGCGACTAAATCAACCTTAGCAAGTGCACTAGTCGTGTTCAAGTATAAAGTGATGAGTTTGAGTATCATCCCATAGAGATCAAAGCGAATAATATAATTACCTAAAACAACCTACACGTTATTTGAGAAAATGAAATCTTAGAGTATAAAGTAACGGATCAAAATAACCAAATTAAACAAATAAATAATGTGATGAACTTTGCAATATTAATGAAGTTAGGGTACAGATTTTCCCCTATATGCTTGACAACCACTCTTAATACCTGTTTGTGCTATGAATTGGTAGGATTCTTTAAGGCCAATTATCCTTATTCAGGCATAATATTCAACTTAATACAGATCCCTATTCGGTTACTCTGAAATTAAGAAGCATAAATTCATCAATCCTTACGACTATTCGCCCTATTCGGTTATGAATTAGATGGACAACAAATTAATCCTAGAACTCTATTCGATTACTTCTAGTTTAATATGTTGTGCAATGTTATTCCCCTAGAACAATTATGAAATGAATTTAGCAATAAACCCTAACTTCTCTATTCGAAACATCATCAAGGTAATTGAATCAATCCAACATTCATAAAGCATTAAACCTAAACTCTTGCACAAATCATAAACATAAATCTGGTATTAAGAATAAAAATGTTTCAACTAATTAGGGTTTCATCCTCCCCTAACAAAAGAGATTTACTCCCTTAAGAACAAAGAATAAATAGAGAAGAAGGAAACATATTCGATTTGAAAAGAAATAAAAACAAACTCTTAATTTGATCTCAGTCTTCAAGCCTCAAGAGTGCGTTTCTCCTCTAAAAATATGCAAACTTCGTCCCTTGACAACTGATCTCAATTATACTTAAATACCCCAAGAGTCCTAAGTGAAAAAGGAAAGAAAACTGATAAAAACGCGCTAATAGTTTCGCCACAACCCTGGCCGTGGCCAAATTTAACTCACCACAGCCTAGACCGTGGTGCTTACTGGTCTCTTTGTTTTTCTCTTGTTCCATCACCATGGCCATGGTGAACTACCAAGGCATGGCCGTGGCCTTCAGACTAAAGGGTAATCTCAACTTCTTCAAGCTTTAAGTCCTAATTTCATTCTTATACTCCAATCTACTCAATCAAAGCCTAAAAAAAAACACAAAAGTTATCCAAATAATAGGTAAACCATTCATATCTCACACTTAACAAAAAACAACATCAAAACAAAGGAAACAAATGAGAAGTTAACTAAACTAACATCAAAACAACCCTAAAACACTCAAATTATGCAACTTATCAACTCCCCCAAACTTAATCCTTTGCTCGTCCCCGAGTAAAGAAAATATCAGAAAGATAAACTCAACAATCATCAAAGATTCGCAGCATTCCCAAAATCAAGGAAAAGAAACAATCATGCTTTAATAATATTCATGCTACCAAACATACAACCTAGCTAATGTGCAACTCTAATCTTTCCTTAACTCGATCATGCCTCACCAGGACCTTATACTCAAACCCCCTACGATTTTTCTTCTTTTTTTTTTTTTTTTTTTTTTTTTTTTTTTTTTTTTTTTTATCCAATTGCTTCCTCAGATTGTACCATCACCTTTTTACGCGAATGCACACATTTGTGATGAGTGCCCGGTTACTCACAATGTCACAACAATATAAGTGCTTTGCATACTCATAATTCAAGCTACGGTTGACGCAAAAGTAAAAATGGGGCTCATGAATACTCTGGTACTAAGCAGCTCGAAACAGCGGAGTAGTTCATTCAAAAACAATAAATAAGCAAGTTAATTTATTTCAAGACTGCATGTATAGTTCTTTTTTTTTTTTTTTTTTTTTTTTTTTTTTTTTGTGGGGAGTGAAGACAAGGCTCAGCTAGTCCACAACAAAGTCAAGTAATAAACCAAAATTGCACAACCATCTAGAATTGCTACTCTTCAACATTCCAAAGATAGAGCATGTTTGAATCCTATCAATGACTTGATATTACGCTACTCCAAAGATTACGAAGTTCATCACAAAAAGCAATTTTTTTTCTTTAGGGATATCAAAAAGTTTCGGTTCGGGATTGTATCAAAAGCACAAGCAAATAACTACCATGCAACAAATAAAAAAATACAAACCAAAAACACAAATAAAATAAACACTTCCTAAAAACAAACCCACCAAACAAAAAAAGAAACAGACTATCAACAATGCAACATAAACCAAACAACAATGCAACACAAATCAAACTGCTCACTCCCCCAAACTGAAAGAATGCAATGTCCTCAATGCATGAAAAACAAAAACAAAATAGAAAATATGGAAAAATAAAAGATAGAAACTTCCTGAAAAAAGATGAGATTTTTTTTTCATGACCAGGCTGTGTAAAATGACACGGGGTTACCCCTGGTATAGGCTGGAATCTGCAAGCTTTTATCTTTTAACATGGCCACGGCTGTGTAAAATAACACAGGTAGCCCATGTTTTATTCTGCTCAAAATTGTCTTCTTCTTCATCACTTAAGCTTCCCCCAAACTTGTTCCTTGTTCCAATGATAACAAACAAAAACAAAAACAAAAACAAAATCAAACAAAAATAAAAAAGTGTAAAAGAGAGAAAGAAAAGAAATTGATAGTTCTAATTTAGAGTCGTTAGCTTGACTTTCCCATTTCTTCATTCAAGAAAATGGAGGACGCAGTGTTTGGATCGAAATGTCTCCAACATAGTGCTTCAAACGATGTCCATTAACTTTAACGTTTCACCTGTCTTCCATGGTGGATCTCAATTGCTCCAAAAGGTTGTACCTGATACCTCATATGGACCATCCATCTTGATTTCAACTTTCTTGGGAAAAGACGAAGACGACTATTGTAAAGAAGAATTGCTGTCCTGGCTCGAACTCCTTTTTCATAATGTGCTATCATGCCATCTCTTTGTCTTCTCCTTGTACAAACTAGCACTCTCGTATGCCCAATGATGAAATTCATCTAGCTCACTCACCTGAAAAGACGTTTAGCACCTGCACTTTGCACATCAAAATTCAACAATTTAGTAGCCCAATAAGCTTTGTGCTAATTCCACCGACAGGTGACATGCTTTCCAAATACTAACCTATAAGGTGACTACCTATAGGTGTTTTAAAGGCTGTCCTATATGCCCATAAAGCATCGTCTAACTTTATCGCCCAATCTTTTCAGAGGCACTAACGGTCTTTTTAAAAATCATTTTAGCTCTATTAGAGACCTTTACTTGACCACTAATTGGGCATGGTAGGGAGTGGCTACCTTGTGTGTGACTCCATATTTCTTAAGAGTGCATTAAATTGGTGATTACAAAAATGCTTCCACCCATCACTAATGATTGCCCTGAGTTCCATATCTTGTGAAATATTCGCCCTAAGGAATTTGAGTACTGTTCTAGAATCATTAGTTTTGGTGGCAATTGCCTCCACCCATTTAGAATGTAACTACTGCCACAAGTATAAAAGTGTTTCCATACGATGATGGAAACGGTCCCATGAAATCAATACCACATATCAAAAATTTCACTTACCAATATATTATTTAAAGGCATCTCATCTTTCTTAGAAATATTACCTGTTCTTTTGGCAACGATCACAAGAGGATACATACATTTGAGCATCTCGAAACACAGTGGGCCAATAAAAACCTGATTGCAACACCTTTGCAGCTGTGCGATTCGCCCCGAAATGCCCTCCAGTTTCTCTATCATGGCAATGACTCAAGATAGCTCCAATCTCTTCTCCGCACACACATTTTCGAACAACTTGATCGCACATATTTGTACAAGTACGGGTTTTTACACAAATAATATTTGACATCAGCCAAAATTTCTTCCTTTGTTGGAATGTAAAATGCTTTGGAATCCAGCCTCCGCAAGAAAATTAGCCAAATCAGCAAACATGGAGATTTAGAAAAGAAGAGCTAAGAGATAGAATTCGCTCATCAGGAAATCTGCACTAATATCTCCCCTTCAAGGAGTGAATTATTTAGTGGGATAAATGATCAAAACTTGATTGTCGTCCCCTTCGATCTTTAACTCCAAATCAAACTCTTGAAGTAGAAGGACCCATCTGATAAGGTGTGGTTTGGGCATCCTTCTTAGAAAGAGATGTCGTAGAGCTGCGTGATCTGGTTAGACTATGGATTTCGTGCCTATGAGTAGGATTTAAACTTCTCGAATGCGAAGACCACTGCTAGTAATTTTCTCGGTTGTTGTGTAGTTCAGTTGCGGAACATTAAGGTATGACTGGCATAGGATATGACCTGAAACATTTTTTCTTTCCTTTGACCGAGAGCAACACCGATGGCATAGTCACTCGCGTCACACATAATTTCAAAGGGGTTGTTCCAATTTGGTGCGACCACTATTGGTGCTGTCACTAGTTCTCTTTCAGCAAATAAAGGCCTGCAAACATCAGAATCAAAGTTAAATTTCATATCTTGGCAAGAAGATTAGATAGAGGTTTTGCATTTTTGAAAAATCCTTGAAAAATCTTCTATAAATCCTGCATGCCAGGGAAACTTCTGATGCTCGAACCGTCGTTGGGGGAGGTAATTTTTCAATCACTTCCACTTTTGCTTATCAACCTCAATCCCTCGCTCAGAGATTTTGTGTCCAAGCACGATACCTTCTCGTACCATAAAATGACACTCTTCCCAATTCCGCCAAAGATTTGATTCCTCACAACGCTGTAAAACACGCAAGATTTTGCAAACAACATTCAAAGGTTAGTCCATACAACTAAAATCATCCATGAAAATTTCCAGAAATTTTTCAGTCATGTCAGAGAAAATTACCATCATGCAACGTTGGAAAGTAGCTAGCGCATTACATAAACCAAATGGCATACGTCGATAAGCGAACGTGCCATAAGGAAGTACAAGTAGTTGTTTTTCTGGTCCTCTGGAGCCATAGGAATTTGATAATAACCTGAATAGCCACAAGAAAATAGTAAAATTTATTACCGCTAATCTCTCTAACATCTGATCAATAATGGCAATAGGAAATGGTTCTTCTTGGGCAGAATTTAATCTTCTATAGTCTATACACACCGCCATCAGTGACCATCCTAGTGGGGATAAGCTCTATTTTCATTCTTCACTACAGTAATCCCCCTTTTCTAGGCACTACTTACACAGGACTAACCCAATTACTCAGAGATAGGATAAATAATACCTGCATCGAGTATTTTACCACTTCCTTTGCTACCACTTCTTGCATGGCAGGATTAATTCCTTTGCGTTTGTATTGTGGCTTGAAATTCTCTTCCATGAGGATCTTATGCAGCAGATAGAAGGGCTTATTCCCTTGATATCAGCAATTGTCCTCCCATCGCCTTCTTGTACTTCTTCAAAATGTCTAGCAGTGATTCTCCTCCAAATCTGTCAAAGATGCAGAAATAATCACAGGATAAGCATCTTTATCTAGAGAAAGATTATTTTAAATGTGAAGGAAGAGGTTTAAGCTCAAGTTTAGGAGCCTTATTAGGGGTTTTATGCAAATCCTCCTTTAGCTCCATATTATTATCAGTCAGAGATTCTTTCTCTAACGCTTCAGCTTCTCTCTCAAGCACGGGTCTTCATCTCTGTGTGCTTGACTCTATTAGACATCTCTCCAAAGAGTCTTCTGTAAAACTTCTTCTCTGATCACTCAATCCCACCAAAAATGTCAGAGTGAAAACAGATTCAATTAAAATGCAGTAGGATTTTTCATCGCTTTATGGACATCAAAAATTATTTCTCATCATTTAGTCTTAGAATTAATTTTCTTGTCACGTCTACAGAGCACGAGTTTCGCTAAAAATGGACATCCCGAAAATAGAGGCACCTCCGGTCTTCTTCCATATCAAGAACTACGAAGTCCGCTGGAAAGATAAATCTGTCGACCTTTAACAAATGTCTTCAACAATGCCTTAGTGTTTGATTCATCTATCAGCAAGCTGGAGCAACATGTTCGTCTCTTTCACTTCCCAAGTCCTAGCTTCCTGAAAATGGATAAAGGCATAAATTAATACTAGCACCTAAATCATACAATGCTTTATCAAAGAATGAATCTCCTAATGCACAAGGTATAGTAAAACTCCCGGCTCTGTTTAGGAGGTAATTATTTTGCAGTAGGGCATTGCATTCTTCAGTAAGCATAACTGTTCCATGCTCTTCCATCTTCCGCTTGTTAGAAAGGATGTCTTTTAAGAACTGCATAACTAGGCATCTGTGCTAAAGCTTCAGCAAATGGAATATTTATTTGCAATTTCTTAAAGACCTCGAAAAACTTTGAAAATTGTTGATCCAGTTTATCCTTTCTAATTCTATCGGGATAAGGAAATTTAGATACATCTTTTTCAACAACAATAGAATCATAATTTGACGTACCTTTTCCTTTACCTCTTGCAATTTCCTTTACCTTAGTCTCTGTCTCTTTTTCTGAATTCGCTTTCTTTTCTTCAATAGAGACCGGTAACTCTGCTTCACTTTCCGCCTTTTTTTGTGATTCTTCTTCACCAATCACCTTTCCATCTCTCAAGGTTATGGCCTTACATTGCTCCTTCGAGTTCCTTTCCGTGTCACTCGGTAAATGCCCTTGTTGTCTACCCGAAATGATATTGGCCAGCTGGCTAATTTGAACTTCTAAATTCTTGATGGAAGCCTCTTGATTCTGAATTCTTGTCTCTGTAGTACTCAAGAACTTCGCCATCATCTCCTCTAAATTTGATTTCTTCTCTTGAGATTGAAAACCTGGCGGTTGAGGTTTCACTTGATTGTTGTTACTCCAAGAGAAATTTGGGTGATTCCTCCACCTCGGATTATATGTTTCACTGTATGGATTATTATTAGGCCTGCAAAAATTTGAAACAAAGTTAGCTTGATCAGGCATAGAATTAAAAGCAAACATGTCACCTGATTGACACTCGTGGTTAGGGTGATCTTCGCCACAAAAATCACGCATAAAAGCAACTATTGCAGGTTTTTGCATTTGAAGTCCATCAATCTTCTTATTTAATGCCTGCATTTGTGCTGCCAAAGCTGTAATAGCATCTATGTTATGAACACCCGACGTTCTTCTCACAGGCAACCTCTCTATCGGCCATTGATAAGAATTTGAAACCATTTCCTCCAACAATTCATAAGCTTGTTCTGGTGTCTTCTTACCTAAAGTACCACCTGCAGCAGCATTGATCATATTTCGAACTTCACTATTAAGACCATTATAGAACGTCTGGACTTGCAGCCAAACTGGTAATTCATGGTGAGGACATCTCTGAAGCATGTCCTTGAACCTTTCCCATGCTTCGTTTAGTGACTTTGTATCCACCTGCACAAACATAGTAATATCATTACGTAATTGTGTAGTCTTTGCAGGAGGAAAATACCTACTCAGGAATTTTTGTGTCATTTGCTCCCAGGTTGTAATCGACCCTGCTGGTAATGAGGTCAACCAAATCTTAGATTTGTCTCTTAATGAAAATGGGAACAATCTTAGTCTTATAGCTTCGTCGGAAACTCCATTGTGCTTAAAAGTATCACAAATCTCCAGGAAATTTGTAATATGTAAGTTGGGATCTTCATCTACCAAACCACCAAACTGCACTGACTGCTGGCTTTATCTCAAAGGTGTTGGCATTTATCACTGGTCGTCGAATGCTCGATGTTGCTCCATTTAGAGATGGGGTAGAGTACTCGTTTAGTGTATGAGTTGCTGGTGGTGTTCCATTATTTGGGTTATCGTGATCACCCATGATGTCCCTTTTGATTGCTCTCTTTCTTGAGTTAAAAGTGCGCTCTATCTCAGGATCAAATGCTAGTAAAATCTTTCCAGAGGCTCTGGTCATACACTAGTAGAAACACCTATTGGTTTCCAATAAAAAAACAAACAAAATAAAAAATCTCAAAGTAACAAGTAATCTTAAAATAATCACAAACAATCTGATGATCCCCAACAACGGCGCCAAAAACCTTGATGCGACTAAATCAACCTTTGCAAGTGCACTAGTCGTGTTCAAGTAATAAAGTGATGAGTTTGAGCATCGTCCCACAGAGATCAAAGTGAATATATGTAATTACCTAAAACAACCTACACGTTATTTGAGAAAATGAAATCTTAGAGTGTAAAAGTAACGGATTAAAAATAACCAAATTAAACAAATAAATAATGTGATGAACTTTGCAATATTAATGAAGTTAGGGTACAGATTTCCCCTTAATTATGCTTGACAACCACTCTTAATAAATAATTATGCTATGAATTGGTAGGATTCTTCTAAGGCCAATTATCCTTATTCAGGCATAATATTCAACTTAATACAGATCCCTATTCGGTTACTCTGAAATTAAGAAGCATAAATTTATCAATCCCTTACGACTAATTCGCCCTATTCGATTATGAATTAGATGGACCACAAATTAATCCTAGAATCTCTATTCGATTACTTCTAGTTTTAATATGTTGTGCAATGTTATTCCCATAGAACAATTATGAATATGAATTGAGCAATAAACCCTAACTTCTCTATTTGAAACATCATCAAGGTAATTGAATCAATCCAACATTCATAAAGCATTAAACCTAAACTCTTGCACAAATTCATAAACATAAATCTGGTATTAAGAATAAAAATTGTTCAAAACATAATTAGGGTTTCATCCTCCCCTAACAAAAGAGATTTACTCCATCCTAAGAACAAAGAAATAAATAGAGAAGAAGGAAAACATATTCAGATTTGAAAAGAAATAAAAATCAAACTCTTAAATTTGATCTTCAGTCTTCAAGCCTCAAGAGTGCGTCTTCTCCTCTAAAAAATATGCAAACTTCGTCCCTTGACAACTGATCTCAATTATACTTAAATACCCAAAGAGTCCTAAGTGAAAAAGGAAAGAAAAACTGATAAAAACGCGCTAATAGTTTTCGCCGCAACCCTGGCCGTGGCCAAATTCAAGTCACCACAGCCTAGACCGTGGTGCTTACTAGTCTCTTTGTTTTCTCTTTGTTCCATCACCATGGCCATGGTGAACTACCAAGGCATGGCCGTGGCCTTCAAGACTGAAGGGTAATCTTAACTTCTTCAAGCTTTAAGTCCCAATTTCATTCCAATACTCCAATCTACTCAATCAAAGCCTAAAAAAAAACACAAAAGTTATCCAAATCAAGAGGTAAACCATTCATATCTCAAACTTAACAAAAACAAACATCAAAACAAAGGAAACAAATGAGAAGTTAACTAAACTAACATCAAAACAACCCTAAAAACACTCAAATGATGCAACTTATCAACTCTCATGCCATATTTGGGTTTTTGCCTAAAATCAATTACTCTTCATTTATTCTTTGTTCTTAAGGCTAAAGAAGGATCTAGCAAATCCCTCCTTAGTTCCTTGCGATTGTCTTTGTGTGGACTACGTTGGTTCGACCCTACACTTGGGTCGGCAGCAAAATACATTCAGAGACAAATTTGGAGGAGCCTCCAAACATGCGTATTGTTTCTTAAACTCTAGATTAATTTTTTACAGATTCTTATTGCGATATAAACTTTAAAATTGTATCCTGATCTTGGTTCTATGGAACGATCCTTGTTATTATTGTTTTTGTTTTCCACTGATAATCATATTTTACACTATGATTTTGCATTGAATTTTGATAGGATTTAAGATACTTTTCATACAATTTGAGCCATAATTGCTACCTAATTCTATTAATTTGTCTTTGCAGGCCTAAACAATGATTTTAAGCATTAATGACAGTTTTGAGCGTAAATTGTGTAACTTGAATTTGAAAACTTGGAACGACCTGAATTTAGAAGCTTTGGAAAGCTAAGAAGAAGAGCTACAACTTTCATGTTTTGGGTTTTTCCTAATTCGGACTGGACAAGGGTGAAAACTTGGCTTGAAGTCGTGAAAAGTACGCTGGGAACTGAAGAAAAAGGTCTTTGGACATGCTTCAGTATTTCTGCCATAACTTGAGCTGTAGGCCTCAGATTGTGCTGTTTCTTGAACGAGTAGAAATATAATTGAAAGGGATATAATTCATATGTTTAATACATTTCCAGATTCAGACTCTATCATGCTCAAATATGGCCGGAAATTCCTCGCTGCGGCAAGGAAAAAGCTTCGCCGTAGCAAAACCTGCATCAGATGTAAAAATAAAACGACGCGTTTTGGCTTGCTAGGGCTTCATCCTTAAGTGAAAGAGGTATGAATTAGAGCAAAAAGGAAGAGAAAAGGGTCTTGGTTCGTCATTTGGAAGGCAGCTTTTGGAAGGAGAAGAGTATTGAAGATTTGGGTTTCAAATTAGAGAAGATTTCTCTATCTTTTGCTTGTTTTTCAATGATGAATCTTGATTCAGTTTGTTTTAGTTATTTTATTTCGTTTTTGAGTATGAACTGAGTTGTTTAGCTAGGGCTTGATGTAACCTTGATACAATGATTCAATTTTATATAAATTGATTTACTTTGAGTTTTAATTTCATGATTGAGTGTTTATCTCTTTGCTTAATGACTTTTGGATGCTTGATCACCATTCAAATGTGTGTTGTTCACAATGAGACTGAGAAGTGATTTGTGATTGTGCCTCTTGGGATAAATACCGTAGACTAAGCAAACGCTAGAGATAGGTTTAACGATCTATGAAATCTAGATAGAATTTCATAAAGCTTAAAAGACTTTGAACTATTAATCTTCATTTTGTTGGGTGCGGAAGCTTAATAGGGATAGGTAGGGAAATGTAGCTTGAGAAGGTATGTTTTATAACTTAGGAAATTTGATATTCAATCAAGGAATTAGAACTTGGGTAATAGATTCTATGAATTGGGTTAGCGTATTTAGGTGAAATCAACACCCTAGCATTTTTTAGCATTGTTTAATCAGTTAAGTTATTTCATTATCATTCATTTATATTTTGTTGATTTGTATTTAGTTTGTTAATTTTCCATCAATCTAATTTATTGTTGCTTCAATTAGGACTTAAACTAGAGAAATCGGTACTTAGTAACACTATCCTCGTGGGAACGATACTCATTCATCACTTTATTACTTTGTACGACTAGTGCACTTGCTACATTTGCATGTTTATGAAATCACGCAACAAGTTTTTAGCGCCGTTGCCGGGGAGAGTTGATTATTAATATTGATAGTATCTAGTGTAGTGCTAAATTGAAACTTTTATTTCATTTTTGTAGTTAATCGTAAATATTGTGTAGTCTTAAGCTTGAGTTCTTTTCTTTGTAGTTTTTATTTTTATTTTGTAGTTAAGCTTAATTAATTATTTCTTGTAGTGCATGTGGAGATCATGGCAGAAGTACATAGAACATTGATGGATTATGCTATACCACCGGTGCAAAAATGCAATTATGGTATTATAAGGCCACCTGTTGCAGTGAACTTTGAGATTAAGCCTACAATAATTCAGATTATCCAACAGTCAGTCCAATTTGGTGGAAATTCATATGAAGATCCTATTTTGCATATCGCTAGCTTTCTAGAGATATGTGACACATTCAAGGTTAATGGAATGACTGATGATGCAATTAGGCTAAGATTGTTCCCATTTTCACTAAGAGATAAAGCGAAAGGTTGGCTCATGTCACACCCAGTTGGGACACTCACCACATGGGACGAATTAGCTCAAAAGTTTCTTGCAAAATACTTCCCACCAGAGAAGACGGCAAAAATGAGAAATGACATTATCTCTTTCATGCAAGGCAATGATGAATCACTTTATGAAGCTTGGGAGAGGTACACAGAGTTGTTAAGGAAATGTCCACATCATGGTCTACCGTTTTGGATACAAGTCCAAACATTTTACAATGGGTTGCTACCAAATATTCAATCTATGATAGATGTGACAGTAGGCGGAGCCTTAAATAACAAGACCCCAGAAGATGCTTATGAATTGCTTGAGGTGATAGCCAATAATAACTACCAAAGACCTAATGAGAGAGCAATGCCAAATAGAACAATGGGTCTACATGAAGTCGATGAGTTCGCCACATTATTTGCACAAATTGCATCACTTCAAAGCCAATTGGAGGTATGAATGTAAATTCTATTCACTCACCTTTTATAACTTGTGAATTTTGTGCAGGAAACCATGGGAGTGTGGAATGCCAAGATGGAAACCAATTAGTCTTCTCAACAACCAAGCAAGTGAATTACATGGTTAGTTCACAAAGGCTGCAAAATGACCCCTTCTCCAACACCTACAATCCTGGTTGGGGGAATCACCCAAATTTGTCCTAGAGCAATCAAAGCAATCAATTAAATCAAAGGACAGTGCCAAACCATCAACCAGTGGTGAATCTTCAACCGGTAGAGCAAAGAGTGTCAAAATTGCAAGATATGTTCGAAAAGTTCATACAAGAAACCACAAGTTTTATGAATAAGACACGCTCAAACTTCAGAAATCAAGGAGTGTCCATTCGAAATTTGGAGGTTCAAGTGGTGTGGTGGCGTGCCGAATGCACCAAATTAATTAACCTTACTAACCTAACTACAAAATTGTATATAGGGTGAGCAAGGGTCGATCCCACAGGGAATGATTCGATTAAATCCTATATTCTATGCCAATAGCCATAATGAAAACAACACAATAAAACCCTAAACAGTGAACAGGACAACACAACAGTAATGAAAGGGGTTTGTAATCAAGGAAAACTAAAGTAAAACAAAGAAGTCTCTAATGGAAGAAAAAATTAGATTAAAAACAATCAGTTCTCGGTTCAAGATCCACCTAAACATGCATTGGACACGAACTAACTGTAACACTATTCTATCTCGTTATTATGGAACTACTGACCCTAGGAAACAACAAGCTCTGTTACCCGAATTCTCCCTTAATCGTCACTACTGAAATAAGCTCTTCAAGTAGATCCTAACCCTCGAAAAACCTAGAATAAGCTCTCTAAGTTTAATTCAATGGCAGCCTTAAGAATTAGGAAAATAGATCAATCTAAGCAACAATCACACAAGCTCGAATTATTTAACTTAGGTTATGTTATTCAAGATGACTAAATAAAAACTTGTCCATAATCATCTATCATCATGTGTTATCCATTGAATAGAAAAAGGACAATTACGGATCACAATTCCTAATTCTAACAGATAAAATTCCGATAAAATAATTCAGCAGGCCATTACTAAATCACCCAAACAGAAAATTATAAACAATTAAAACAGAATAACATAAGCAATTCCAATAAAAACGAGACTGAGAATAATGTTACTGAAGTTAGGTTACACCAATGACATGAATTGAGGCTTCAAAATCCCCTTGAACTGAAGAAGAAAGATCAACCTCACATCTTGACATAGAAAGTAAAAGAAAACCGAAAAAACTAAAAACTACTGCTATTCTCTTCTCCCCCCTTTTTAACCTAACAACTCATCAATAAATAACATGTGTTTTCCTTAATTCTACCCCTTGGGGCATAGAAGTGAAAAACAACTAATTACAAAATGACCCATGTATATATAAATGCAAATGGTTGCATTTTAGGTTAAGGATTCATTTTAGTTCACTCAAAGAAAATCAATCTCTCTCTCTTAGGGTTCGGCCACTCTCTCACTCTCTCAAGGTGGTGTTAAAGTGTGGAGGATTCATTCCTTTGAATCTTGGCTTCATCAACCTTAAGCAAAGGAGAAGGTATAATGTTTTTCAAGTTTTGTTTGAAAAAATTTTGAATCCCATTAATCCAACCCTTTCATGCTTTCAATCTACATTTTCTGCCACCTCTTCATGTTGTTCTTACATATTGCTTGATGCGTTGTAACTACAACATGCAAAATAGCAAGTGCACTAGTCGCACAAAGTAATAAAGTGATGAGTGACCATCGTTCTCACGAGGATTGGTTGCTAAGCACTAAGTTTTCTACTGCTTTCAAGTTGGAGCAATCGAATTTGTTTGGATTAATGGGAGAAAATTAAACTTAAAAGTAAAACAAAAATTGCTAAATATTCAAAGCTAAATTATGAAAGCAAGATTAAAAACAAGGTAATATCAATTTAAACAAACGGGTAGGGTTTTGACTTCATTCGTACTCTATGGACTAAACCTACAGATTATGCTATTTCCATATTTACATGCATTGATTGTAAATCGAATTCTCTGAAATGTAAAACATACCTTCTCAGGCTATGTTTTCCTACTTTTCCCTATTAAACTTTCGCACCCAACAATTTGAAGATTAATAGTTCTAAGCTCATTAAGCACATGGAATCCTAGATTGATTTCATTGATTCTTAAATCTATCTTTAGCATTCAATACTACAATGGTGATTACCCAAGAAGCTTAACATGACGCATTTCTCAATCTCATCATGTTCATCAATTAAAAGCAATAAATTCAGAATAACCACACACTCCAGCAATAGCATATGAAAATAATAAAAATCAATTGCTCAATCCATGAGAATTCGAACTACATCAAAACCCTAACCCTAAATGGGTTAGTTCATAGCTAAATCAATACAATAAACAAGAAAAACAATAAACACAAAGTTCAACATATTAAAATGAGAGAAAAGACAAGAGATCTCCCCTAGTTGAAGAATCCACCAGATTCAATCCCAAATATTCTCACTTTTCAACTCAAATTTGTCGAATCTAAACTAAGGAAGATGAAAAAGCTGCTCTAGACTAAGAAAAACACGACCCTTCTCAAAATGGCATAGTTTTGCTTTTATACCTCGCTCAAAAACCTAAGACTTTGCCTAAAAATGAAACTGTGCATTTTAACGAAACTGAAAATTGCAGACTTCACAGCGGCGAAGAAGAAATCTCGCCGCGGCAACGAAGTAAAAGTAATTATTGTGCGTGACTCATTTCGCCGTGGCAAATCTTCATGAAGAATTCTGAAATTACAGAATTTCCCTCCACTTGCTTCTTTGCTTGAATCTTCAATCTTCAATGCTCTCCCATGGAAACAAGCTTCATAGTGCTTTACTCTACTTCAGAACTCTCCCAACTTCTGAGATCCGCTTACTTCTGAGTCCAGAAACTCCAATTCGCTCATTATTTGGTCAAAATGTCCATTTTGGCCTGAAACACAAAATGTAAAGAATTAAGTAGCAATTCAGGCATAAATGAACTAAGAAGTATCTTAAATCCAGCCTAAAAGCCTAATAAAAATAGTACAATTCTCGGATTATCATTGCTCGCGAGAATGTATAGAACTCCGTGCAATGTCAGGTCCCCTATAGATCATACCCACCAATATGTCATCCATTGGCTGGACTTGTTGGGTTTGATTATTCTGTTTGCTCAGTTTGTCGCGAGCTTGGTTTTTATTAACAAACTCTTTCAAATGACCTCTTCTAATCAGGTCTTCATGGCATCTTTCAAAGCCCGACATTCATTAGTGTTGTGCCTAATGTCTCGATGGTACCTACAGTACTTTTGGCAATCTCTTCTGCCCAGTGCCCCCTCATTCTCTCTAGTGCAAGTAATTTCTTAGCCTCGCGTGAGACTTCATACATGTGTGCTATATCTTATGTTAAGGGGAGGTACACTGCATACTGCGAAAAAGGTTGTCTTTTCCCACAAAATTTTGTTCTCTGTCTTTTTTGGAACTTGTTTCGGTCCCTATCATTTTGATCTTGGCCCCTTCTTTTGTTTGTTGGATGATCTTGTCGCCTCTTAGGGGCTCTTCTTGGTGAGCTTCCAGCTAAGGCCGCCAGCGAGCTTTCAACTCGCTGATGTTTGGCAGTCATTTGGTAGAACTTGGCCAAGGTCACATGATCTTCACTATAAAGTTCTTTTCACAGTTCTGTCTGTGGTCTTATTCCTGCTATAAGCAGAGTGGGAATTGACTCCTTAGGTGCATTTGCGACCTTCACTTGTTCGTTCTAGAACCTTATTAAGTATGAGGTCAAAGCTTTGTCTTTTTCTTGATGAATATTACTCATATAGCTTAGTGGCATGGAAAATTGTCTCCTCGCTTGGAATTGTTAAAAATACAATGAGGAAAATTGTTGCCAAGACTGTATTGAGTTCGCTTTCAGTCTTTTGTACCACCTCTTGGCATCTCCTACTAAAGTGACTGCGAAACAGTGACACTTCACCAAGTCAAAGACCTGATGTAGCTCTATCAGGTCTTTGAAGGAATCATGGCGGTCTCTGGGATCTGTTTTCCTATCAAACTTGTTCTCAGGCGCCATGAATCCCTGCCGAAGCGGGGCCTAACAGACTTCCTTTGTGAATGGAAAATTTACTATCTCTTCCTCCGAATTATTCTTGCAGGCTCTTAGATCGTCGAGCATTTTCTCCACCCGATCTAAGTCCTCATCATGAAAAGTATTCTGACTGCAAGCTGTATTTAGCCTTACCTCAAGTAGATGAGTTCGAAGGTTAGTTGCTTGCGAACCTGATCTGCTAGGCGTGCTAGTGCGTGAGGTGGAGTCGTGATGGCTAAGATGGTAAGTGCTATCATGCTCCTCGGTACGTTGTGTTAGGAAACGATCCATTTACACAGCGGAAAGCAAAAACAATAATAACAAGGATCGTTCCATACAACCAAGATCAGGGTACAAATTTACAGTTTATGTCAAAATAAGAATCTGCAGAAAATTAATCTAGAGTTTAAGAAATCAGACGCACGTTTGGAGGCTCCTCTAAGTTGTCTCTGAATGTATTTTGCTACCGACCCAAGTGTAGGATCGAACCAATGAAGTCCACATGAAGACAATTGCAAGGAACTAAAGAGGGATTCGCTAGATCCTTTTTAGCCTTAAGAACAAAGAAGAAAAACTTTGATTCTTTGCAAAAGCAAAACTCGGCGTGAGAGTGAGAAAAAGGGGCTGTGTGTTTTCTCTTTTTCAATCAATGAGTGAAATGAAAAACTCTCTTACCTTTTACAATTAACCTTTTTCTTTTATAGTAAAGTTTAATTGCCCTATTCCCATATGGAATAGGCTTGGGCTCCAACCCAAACACCCCTTGTTTCCAAATACTCCCAATTAACAATAATGATAATTTATTTAAATATATGCTAACACATATTTAAATGTAACTTCACTTATTTAATTTTTCTAACAAATTAAATAAAGGCTATGACCTCAGCAAATTTAATTGCACTATGAAATTACCAAAATACCTTTTCACCTAAAAAGACAAAAACGTTTTTCTAACTTCCTCGCTCTTAAATTATCTTCTATGTGTGTGACCTATAGGCTCCTCATCACACCGGCAGTGTATAGTATCACGATTAACACCAATTAATCGTCTCACTACACATAGACCAAGATTGGCCCCTAGCAAGGCATCATGGCCGCCCGATAGACTCGGATTCAGCAAAGTAGCTACCTGTCAACGATATGGTTATCGTACAATTCGATCCTTTCATCATCTGTTATCTCGACAAGACCGAGGCATAGAAATAGTGTCAACCTTCAGTTACTCTCGATATTATGCATTCAGTTACTGGACCAATGACCTGTATTATAAACTGGATAGAGCAACAACTTAATCCCACTGTGGCCACAGTTTTAGTGTCATTGTCATTTACTAAATTGCGTCGTGAGATAAATTCTCCCGTACCCGGGAGTGATGAATCCTCTGTCTATCCACCATAGTCTTGATACACTCCTTGATACAGCCAATCACTACCGTATTGACAACTCTGAATAGAACTGCATTAGGCTAGTGTCAAACTGCACCAATCAGTGCACAAGGAGCTCTGGTGATCTCAAGTCTAAGGATCACATGCACTACCATTCGTTAGAGGATTTGTTCCATAAACACTAAAGTTACCATCCCTATGGAATCCTCTGGTAGGTCAGTCCAGTGAACTTGCTGTAGTGTATTCGCCTACAGCAAGCACCCATGTGTTGCACTAGGTTGTCACCAAACAACCTTGACAAGTGAGATTAGTCACTGCCTTTCGACAAGGTCGTTCAACACTATGATAGCCTTACCGTATTATATGTACCCTTACTTCAGAATAATATTGGGGCTACGGACATTTCTATAATGGACATCATATGTGCTTATAGGGTTCTCACTATCAAGATTTGAAACACTTGATACCCTCGTCACGGTTCTACCATTCTAAGGACATATATCAATACATATTGCAATAATAACAATTTACGTGATATAGAATAAAATGCCTTTTATTGATTAATGAACATTATTACAAAGAGTCAATTCTACAATAATTTATTGGCTCTAGGGCATCTACTCAAACAATTTCCCACTTGCACTATAGCGAATCATTCATGTATTTAATACCAAATGATCTCAAGTGTCTTTCATGCTTCTGCAGCTACAGAGGCTTGGTCAGTGGATCTGCGAGATTGTTGTCGGTATGCACTTTACTGATCTGCATATCTTTCCTCTCAGCTATTTCTCTGATGAGATGGAATCGTCTGAGTATGTATCTGGATTTTTGATGAGACCGTGGTTCCCTGGCTTGAGCGATTGCTCCATTGTTATCACAATAAATGTCTATTGGATCAACAATCATGGGAACTACACCAAGTTTAGTAACGAACTTCTTAATCCAGACTGCCTCTTGGCGCATCTGACAATGTAATATACTCAACCTCCATTGTAGAGTCCACTATAGTGCTTTGCTTGGAGCTCTTCCAGCTCACCGTACCCCCATTAAAACAAAATACAAACCCTGATTGTGATCGATAATCATCTTTGTCCATTTGGAAACTAGCATCACTGTATCATCTTACAGTGAGTTCACCTTCCCCTCCATAAACCAAGAACATATCCGTAGTCATCTTCAGGAACTTAAGAATATTCTTGACAGCCATCCAGTGATGCTCACCCTGATCCGATTGATATCTACTGCAAGTGCTCAAGGCACATGAGACATCAATCCGAGTACATAGTATGGCATACATGATGGATCCAATTATTGATGCATGTGGGATCCTCTTCATCCTATCTCTCTCGTCTTGTGTTTTAGGACACAATTCCTTAGAGAGATAAACACCATGTGACATCGGAAGAAATCCCTTCTTGGATTCTTCTATACTGAATCTTTTCAGTACCTTGTCAATATATGCACTCTGACTCAGGCCAAGCAACCTACGCGATCTATCACGATAGATCTTTATACCAAGGATATAGGCTACTTCCCCTAAGTCCTTCATGGGAAAGCACTTGGATAATCAAGTCTTTACCGACTACAAGTTCGGTATATCATTCCTGATCAGAAGTATGTCATCGACATAAAACACTAGGAATACTACTGCGCTCCCACTCACTTTCTTGTAAACACATGGCTCATCTTCGTTCTTGATAAAACCGAATTCTTTTACGGCTTCATCAAAATGAACGTTCCAACTCCTTGAAGCTTGC
Organism: Pistacia vera; assembly: GCF_008641045.1. NCBI lineage: Eukaryota > Viridiplantae > Streptophyta > Magnoliopsida > Sapindales > Anacardiaceae > Pistacia > Pistacia vera. The sequence continues at coordinate 568,144 of NW_022196298.1, forward strand.
TTGAGTCCATATATGGATCTCTGCAACTTGCATACCCTATCAGCTTGCCCATCAAGAACAAAACCATCAGGTTGTGTCATATACACATCCTCTTCAAGGTTTCCGTTCAGGAAAGCTGTTTTGACATCCATTTGCCAAATCTCATAGTCATGATATGTAGTAATCGCAAGCATAATCTAGATGGATTTAATCATGGCAACCGACGAAAAGGTTTCTTCATAGTCAATACCATGAATTTGTTTGAAACCTTTGGCAACCAGTCGTACCTTATAAGTATGCACCTTACCATCCATGTCAGTCTTCTTTTTGAAGACCCATTTACACCCTATGGGTTTTACCCTTTAGGTGGTTCCACCAGAGACCATACTTAGTTCTGGTACATGGAGTCCATCTCAGATTTCATGGCTTCAAGCCATTTAACGGAATCTGGATCCAATATAGCATCTTCGTAGATTCTGGGTTCATCGTCTTGATAGACTAGTACGTCACCATGTTGAGTCACGAGATAACCATATCTCTCGGGCTCATGGTGTACTCTCCCAGATATATGTAGCTCCTGTGCTACCTGAGGTGGTTCACTTTGATCCACAAGTTGTGGAGTAACCTTCTCTTGATGTTCAACCACCTTCAGTGGCACATCATCCCGTCCTTCGTCTAGTATATCTTGTGGTTTTAGAACTTCATCAAGTTCTACTTTTCTCCCACTAGTACTTCTTAGAAAATATTCATTTTCCAGGAAGACACCAGATCAAGCAACAAAAATTTTGCACTCTTCTAGGTGGTAGAAGTAGTATCCTTTGGTCTCCTTTGGATACCCCACAAATACACATTTACAGGATTTTAGGCCTAGCTTGTTCGAAGTCAATTTCTTAATATCAGCTTCGCAACCCCAAATCCTTAGATAAGACAAGTTGGGTTTTCGCCCACTCCATAGTTCATATGGAGTCTTATCTACAGACTTTGACAGCACACGGTTAAAAAAATGAGTCGCAGTCTCTAAGGCATAACCCCAGAACGATGCAGGTAAATCACTAAAACTCATCATGGACCTAACCATGTCAAGTAAGGTCTTGTTCCTCCTTTCTGACACTCCATTGTATTGGGGTGTATAAGGAGGGGTGAGTTGTGATACTATCCCACATTCCTTCAGGTACTCTGAAAACCCTGAGCTTAAGTATTCACCTCCTCGATCCGACCGAAGAGCTTTAATACTTTTGCCCAACATATTCTATACTTTATTCCTGAATTCCTTGAATTTATCAAAGGCTTCAGATTTATGTCTCATAAGGTAGACATAACCATATCTACTGAAATCATCAGTAAATGTGATGAAGTATGAATATCCACCTCTGGCCTCAACTATTAGTGGACCACATACATCATTATAGATGATGCCTAACAGCTCAGTAGCCCTTTCACCTTGTCTTGTGAAAAGAGACTTGGTCATCTTGCCTAACAGGCACGACTCACATACCTCAAATGACTGTAAGTCAAAAGGGTCCAAAACTTCATCCCTTTGAAGCTTTGCAATGCGAGTCTTATTAACAGGACAATCTATAGTGCCAGAGATATGTCTGGTTTTGATCGCTATGTTTATCTTTCTTGGTTTCAACATTAAGAATATCTTTATTGTTTAAGTCAAGAACATATAATCCATTATATAACCTTGCAATTCCAAATAGAATACCATTCAAACTAAAGGACAACAATCCATTAGATATCTCAAAATGATACCCCATATTATCCAAAGCGGATACTGAAATAATATTTCCAAAAATAGAAGTTACATGATAACAGTTATGTAGTTCCAACAACAAGCCCATAGGCAAACATAAACAGTAAGTCCCTACAGCTAATGCAGCTATATGTGCTCCATTTCCAACTCGTAGGTCCACTTCTCCCTTGGCGAGCACTCTACTTTGTCTTAGTCTCTGCACATCAGTACAGATGTGAGTACCACATCCTGTGTCAATGACCCAAGATGTTGAGGGAGAGAAATTAATCTCAATCATAAACATACCTAAAGTCGTAGCATCTGACTTCTTCTTGCTTGCGAGGAAAGCCTTGCAGTGTTTCCTCCAGTGGTCAAGCTTGCCACAAAAGAAGTAGACTACCTTGCCCTTCCCTATGCCACTCTCAGGCCCAAAAGCAACCTATCCCTTGGGCTTGGGCTTGGTTTTGGCCTTAGCCTTACCCTTGCCGTTACCCTTTGCTTTACTGGCAGCAACCAGTAAAATAGGCTTGGACTTTTTCAAGTCCTGCTCTGCAGTCCTCAGCATGTTCAAAAGTTCTGACAGGGTTTTCTCCATCATGTTCATATTGAAATTCATTATGAACGGAGAATAAGAGTCAGGCAAGGATTGCATAATCAAATCCATTTGTAATTCTGCATCCAACTCAAATCCCAAAGTCTCAAGTCTCTCTATGTGCTCGATCATCTTGAGCACATGAGGACCAACTTAGGCTCCCTCAGTCAAACGACTCCCAAACAGTGCTTTTGATACCTTGTACCTCTCATGTCGAGCATTTCCTTCGAAAAGCTCGTTGAGGTGTAGAATAATGGAAGCTGCGTCCATATTCTCATGCTGCTTTTGCAGCACAGGTGTCATTGATGCTAAGATCAAACATTGAACACCATCAACATTATCAAGGAACTTTTGATAAGTATCCTTTACTTCCTAAGTGGCATTAGGATCAGGATCAGGCTCAGCCATGTATGGCTTTTCAAGGATATACAATTTATTTTTTGACTTGAGTATAATCCAAAGATTACGATACCAGTCTGAGAAATTGGATCCATCCAATCTATTTTTTTTCTTGATTATCGGTCATAGGTTCATAATGCTCATTTTGGTGAATCTACAATTGCAGAAAAATAAAGTCATTATAAAGTTCATTATGATTTAATATGGTCTTTTATTAAACGATGCTCCCACTATTTTACTCAAGTCAATAGCCCTCATTATTAACTTGGGAAAGCCCGTTGACTTTCCTAGTGGACTGAGATCCCATCCGGCCCATTTCAAACCTTTGCTTTGGCGAACAAGCCAAAATGAGTTGATTAGGTAGGCCAACAAACTTAATCCACATCAGTTGATAGCTACTACTATCAGCCTCAAATGTGAAAAAGCCAACAAGCCAATCACACAATCCAATGGACACTACATGCCATCGTCCTCAAGTGTGATTCTCAGTATTAGTAGAGTGGACACTACATGTCACCACGTACACACAATATGTGTACTGCTCTACTATTCCTATGACGTGTTTATCAACCTTCGCTTTGGCGAACAAGCAAAGCCGTCATTTTAAGTCGACCCATCACCATTAAGGAAAACTCCAATGCATTTCAACCTCCCACTGGTAGAAATGTACCCTTCGCTTTGGCGAACAAGGTTTCGATGAACAATGGTTTGATTTAAACCATGGTGATGGAAGGCTTATGTGACTTAATATACTTTAATTGAGGGTTTGTTATTTAATGTCTCGCCAGATTATTATCTTTGTTAGAATGACATTGTTTGGCATGTTATTGAACATTCAACCTTAGCATGCATTCTAAACAAAATATTAAAACATGCCGGTACATGGCCGAACTAAAACCGATTTTCTCAAGCCTAGAGGAATCGGTGGGTCACCTAGGGGTCCTGTAATAAATATCTTAAGTCTTCAAGTATGGTTGCCTCGTCCTTTGCTCCATCTTTAAGTACATTACAAATACATCATACTAAATTTACAATAACAATAATTATACAAAATTCTTTACATTAATAAATTTAGAAACCTAGATTTACATTCGAGGGGAATGAGATGAGAAGAGAATGTACATTGAGAAGAGGAGAAAGGCAGGACTCGCAGGCCCTATTTAATAAATTTGCAACCATACATACCCAAAAAAATTTTAAAACATTCACCATAGGTCTAAGGCTCTTGTACCGGGCACCATGCAATATACAAACAAGTACATAGCATTCATTTCAAAAACAATCAATTTTTGAAATTGGTGGGTTAACTATATTACCCCCTGACATTTGTAGATCTGCGAGTTGGTCCAAAAGTTTTGAAAACTTTATAATCTGGCCCCTGTCCACTTGGAAGTGTGCTCACTGCAGCGATGAGTTAGATTGTCGCAGCGTGCACTGGTTAACTTGATGTTCATGCCCTACGTGTGATCGCCGCATCGATGAATTTGATCGTTGTGGTGAGCGCTGATTTGGTACAATGCTGGTCCTGAGGACGACCGCCGCGGCGATGGTTTATATCGCCGCGGCGAGCGCTAATTTCATAATCAGTGTGAGCACCAAACACGCACGCCGTGGCGATGGGTTATATCGCTACGGTGAGCGTGCACTGATCTGTAGCTTCGGATCAGTTCAAACAGTAACCAAAAACACACCAAACGGATTTTGTAATCAATCATACACACTAATTTAAACAAAAATCCATCACCCAATATACCAAACTTGCAAATCATCAACAAATTAAAATTAATCGATTAATTGATTTCTTAAAGCATGCTTTTAAGGCAGATTTTACGCAGATTCTTTAAGGCAACATATTATCAATCAAATACATGTAATCAACCATCCATATAAAAATGTAAAATCTGGTACCCTAGGCTCTAATACCACTGTTAGGAAACGATACATTTATATAGCGGAAAACAAAAACAATAATAACAAGGCTCATTCCATAGAACCAAGATCATGGTACAAATTTACAGTTTATATCAAAATAAGAATTTGCAGAAAATTAATCTAGAGTTTAAGAAATCATATGCACGTTTGGAGGATCCTCCAAGTTGTCTCTGAATGTATTTTGCTATCGACCCAAGTGTAGGACCGAACCAATGAAGTCCACACGAAGACAATCGCAAGGAACTACAGAGGGATTTGCTAGATCTTCTTTAGCCTTAAGAACAAAGAAGAAAAATCAAAGAAAAACTTAGATTCTTTGCAAAAGCAAAACCTGGCGTGAGAGTGAGAAAAAGGGGCTGTGTGTTTTCTCTTTTTCAATCAATGAGTAAAATGAAAAACTCTCTTACCTTTTACAATTAACCTTTTTCTTTTATAGTAAAGTTTAATTGCCCTATTCCTATATGAAATAGGCTTGGGCTCCAACCCAAATACCCCTTGTTTCCAAACATTCCCAATTAGATATTTATTTTAATTCATCATTATCTCAATTAATATATATTTAATATATATATTAATATTTAACAATAATGATAATTTATTTAAATATATGCTAACACATATTTAAACGTAATTTCACTTATTTAATTTTTCTAACAAATTAAATAAAGGCTACGACCTCAGCAAATTTAATTGCACTATGAAATTACCAAAATACCCTTTCACCCAAAAAGACAAAAAGGCCCTTATAACTTCCTCGCTCTTAAATTATCTTCTATGTGTGTGACCTATAGGCTCCTCATCATACCGATAGTGTATAGTATCGCGATTAACACTAATTAATCGTCTCACTACACACAGACCAAGACTAGCCCCTAACAAGGCATCATGGCCACCTGATAGATTTGGATTCAGCAAAGTAGCTACTTGTCAATGATATGGTTACCGTACAATTTGATCATTTCATCACCTGTTATCTCGACGAGACCGAGGCATAGAAATAGCGTCAACCTTTGGTTACTCTCGATATTGTGTATTCAATTACTGGACCAATGACTTGTATTATAAACTGGATAGAGCAACAACTTAATCCCACTGTGGCCACAGTTTTATTGTCATTGCCATTTACTGAATTACGCCATGAGATAACTTCTCCCGTACCTGGGAGTGATGAATCCCGTATTTATTCACCATAGTCTTGATACACTCCTTGATACAGCCAATCACTATCGTATTGATAGCTCTGAATAGAACTGCATTAGACTAGTGTCAAACTACACCAATCGGTGCACAAGGCGCTCTGGTGATCTCAAGTCTAAGGATCACATGCACCACCATTCATTAGAGGATTTGTTCCATAGACACTGGGGTTACCATCCATATGGAATCCTCTGGTGGGTCAGTCCAGTGAACTTGCTGCGGTGTATTCGCCTACAGCAAGCACCCATGTGTTGCACCAGGTTGTCACCAAACAACCTTGACAAGTGAGATCAGTCACTGCCTTTCGACAGGGTCATTTAACACTATGATAGCCTTACCGTATTGTATGTGCCCTTACTTTAGAATAATACTAGGGCTACAGATGTTTCTATAATAGCCACCGTATGTGCTCATAGGGTTCTCACTATCAAGATTTGAAACACTTGATACCCTCATCACGGTTCTACCATTCTAAGGACATATATCAATACATATTGCAATAATAATGATTTACGCGATATAGAATAAAATGTCTTTTATTGATTAATGAACATTATTACAAAGAGTCAATTCTCCAATAATTTATTGGCTCTACGGCATCTACTCTAACACGTTGCTCTCGATGTTGGTTAAAACCGAAATGTTGGTTCTTGCCAGATTGGCGTGCATGGCTAATCTCGCGGGCTTGTGAGGTTTGAGCTCACCTTTGGCATGGGTTAAAACTGGCATGCTGGCGTTGGGCCTGTCATTGATTAGGATGAGCATTCCTTTGGCGACCATTGCCTTTGTTTTCCCCCATGGGTTGCTTGCCTGATCGACTACCAAGGGTTAACTTGCATACGAGACTCACGCGCGTGAGTGGAAGGCGCCCTACGATGTTGGGGGCGACAATCACTCCTCAGTGCTAACGAACCTAATTGGTCGCCAACAGAGTTATTCCAACCTGTGTGAGTAACCTCTGTGAAGCATGGCTGATCAAGGTCTCGGTTGGCCGGCTGCTCGTTTCTTAATTCAACCACATTTTGTTGCACCGTTGTGCAACCATTTTCCTTATCATCTCTATCAGTTGGCCATTCTAGGGATTTGCAGTCCCTACTCCCTATTGATTTGCGACCTGTTGCCCTAGCAGCATTGGTGGTTGACCTGAAGGGTCAATCTAATGCATCTCTTATGAGCGGTCTCCACATTATCATGGTTCTTGGTGGTTGTTTTTGATCTGGTTCAAACCATTGGAAATTTTAGGTGATAGGTTCACCGAAATTATTTGTTTCTTGCCGGAAATATGGAAAGTAGGTGGAGGCTCTCCTTCTAGCACCAAAATGCTGATGAAATTTACACCAACTAGAGTGATCCGATTGACCTTGGTGGAATCGGAACCAAAACCAATGTGTGTGTAATTAAAGATAACCAGCAATTGTATATGAAAAAGTGCGTAAACGTAAAAAACACAATCAATTTTTAAAATGGTTTAGAAAGTTAGAACTTAAGCCTATGTCCACTGTTTTTCTTATTTGCTTTAGAGAGCTTACAAGAAATATATAATGCCTTGAACAATTTGCTAATCCCTCTCTCATCGTTGGAGGAGATTTATATACACGTTTGTAAACAAGGAAAGAGAGAAATTATCAGGATTGCAATCACATTCGAATTGCAATTTCGATATTTTTATGATTATGCGCTAAGATCGCGCCATCATTACTGATGATCTGATCTCTTCCAAAATATTTGAGATATGAGCTTATCTGTGATTTGTCAAACAATTGTCAAAGTTGGTCATGACTAGCTTATGTTGGGTCAAGCTATATCTCGACGAGCTTATGTTGGGTCAGACAAGTTTTGAGTCGAACTGATTATGGGTCAAACTACATCCTTGTAGGACTCTGACTTTTTTGAGCTTAATGGAAATATCACACACAACAATGTCAAACATGTTTTTCCTTTTTCATGTTTTCAAATATTGTTTTTGCTAGTGTAATTGTCATCTTATGATCTTGTTTTGAGTTCTACACTATCTTTTCCTTTCTGCTAATGTGGGCACACTCTCTAAAGATCACCTTCACAAGTGTGAGCACTTTAGAGTCTGTGTGCTCACAAGTGTGAGCACCATCTGGCAGATATTTTTCCTCAATCACACATCACACACCCGTTTTGCTTTTTGGACAATATTATTCTTTGTTGATATTCTATTTTTGTGCCTTTTCACTTGTCCACTTTCTATTAGTTGTGTGAGAAAAAGAATTTTGCTTTGTTTTTGGTCCCAAAGATTCTTTTCTAAAAAGCAAAGCACAAAAGTTTTACTTTAACTTTTTTGTCCCCAACCCTAGTCACCTTGTTCTCTATATATTCATACTTTTTGGGTGTCTTCTTTAAGAAACCTAATTGCCTCTGATTCATCACTAAATATTCTCTGAGGTTTTTGTATTTGTTCAAGGTTTCTTCTATGCTTTGGTAGGCTTAAAATTACCCACTCTTCACTTGTTCTTGTGTGATGACTTTAGAACTTGGTTCCATGTTGATGCTTGGATGTGTGCAGGCTGCTGTCCCGAAGTTAATCCTTCGCTGTTGAAACTTGAGAGAAGCTCAAGTGCGACTTGGTGGTCTTGTGTGTGAAGCTTGCTATGGTGGCTTGAAGTTCAGCCAAAGAAGATAGAGTTGTCGTGTAGAAAACATGGTGTGTTTTTGCAACTTTGGTTATCTTGCTTTGTATTTGAACTCATAAGTTTACATAGTGGATTTGCTTATTCTGGACTTGGTCCCATGGATGTAAGCATGTTGCCAAACCATGTAAAAATAAGTGTGTTCTTTTCTTGCTTTGATGGATGTTTCAGTTATGCCTTGAACAACTCTTATGCACAATATGAAAAAGCAACCCATTCCGCATAAGTTTTAATCACTTGAAAAAATTAAAACTCTCAATTTTTAAACAAACATGTCTAACGCATTTTTATTTTTTTATATTTTTCCAAATTTTCTCAATAACATAAAAAATAAAGACACAAAATTTATAAAAGAACACGCCCTTTATTTTCTTGCACGAGTTATGTATCAGGGCCAATCTTATTTCCAGCAGAAAATGAGTGTAAGATTCAACTTAATTTTCCCTATAGAACTTACATTGATGTGCTTTAAGATTCTCAAAAGCAATTCCATTGAATCTTTTCAATCTCATAATTGATATTTATTCAAAATGTAATCCATAATTCATAAAAAGGTTCAGTGGTATAATAAGTAATATAAGTAGGAGCTAACCATTAAACTTATTCATTTTGTGACTTATGAGTGTATGTACGTTACATGGTTTTAGAAAGTAGACTCACCGTTACTCTCATTGTCATTATTTTTAAGCTGTTAAGAAAACTTTTAATGTTTAAAAATAAATAGGGGTCTTGTGTTCGAGTTGCGGGAGAGGTAATTATCGTGTTTACCTAAATTTAAAAAAAAAAAAAAAAGTAAATATTTCCAAATGTTTACAATCCAGATCGATGTTAATTTATGTTTTTGTCTACATACAAGATGAGCGCTTGGGCATCTATGCCAGGCGCAAACTCTGTAATTCTGTATTCATTTTTAAGCGGTCCATTTTAAGCCTACAATTAAAATGGGAAGAGAAAGCTGTGTATTAATACATCAGTAGCAAGCTATTGAATTTTGGTATTTTTTTTCATATACTTTTAAAGAAGATGAAGCTGTTTTTTTATATGCACAAATAAATAGCTCCATCAATAAATTTTCGAGTTTATTAAGTTTTATGTTAAATTAATTGTCAGCTATAAATTTATTCCTTTTGTCTTGAAACAAGCTCCCGATATTTAACTTAATATTGTCTTTGAGACTTACCTGATTGACTCTCTATTGATTCGGAGTCGACTTAAGTTGACTCTTTCTATAATATTTATTCTTTTCACCTACTTTTTTCTTAGTTTTGAAGTTATTGTTAATTTATATAAATTTACTGTTTTTTACTTTCTCAAAAAATTAATTATTTTTAAATATTTGAGGTCTTTAAAAAGAGTAATGTTACATATACAAATTGATGTGACACTACTTATTCACTAACACAGTCATTCATCTATATATTTACTAAGCATTTAATGAGTTGAATATTTACATGATTTGGAAGGGACAAATCTTGTGAGAAGTAAGCCACTAACAATCAAATAGACCTGCATAGAAAGAGAGAACGAACGTGAAGGCTCGAGGGACACCGGTGTGGTGTCTATCGTAGTCGCTCTGACACTCAAATCAACACGGTTGAAGGTATTTTAGTGAGGGTTGAGAGCGAGAAGAGTTTACTGTAATAATGCGGCTAGGGCTAGACTAACACAAAGTGGCCGGAGCATAGCTTTGCAGTGGCTGAAGATGGTAAAGTTAGTCATAACTAAGCTTTACGGCGGGAAAAATGACGATTCTTGGGAGCAAGAATTTAGGAGCTAAAACTATAGGTGATTTCTGATTGCCTAATGAGAGGCTTGACCTTTGTTTATATAGGAGCTCAAGGGAGCTTGAGTCCTAATAAAACTTTGAGTCTTACTTGGTATGGGAGTTCGAATTAGGAATGAATTCTTGTTCCTGGCCTTTATTGGTTCAAGAGTACTAATTCATGTAAGATACTGGATCTTGGATGAAATAGAAAGGTGATAGTATTTTGATTCCTATTTTAGGACAAAAGTAGGCTAATGGACTAGAGCCCAATTTAGCTTACTCTTGTAAGAAGGCCTATATCATGGTGCAATCCAAAACGTAAGTTGACCCAGTTCGTAGGGTGGCCTTGATCGTAGAGAGACCCAACTTGTAAATTAGCCGAGCTCGTGGAGAGGGCTAACTCATGATGTGGTCTAGCTCGTAAAATGTATCGACCCATAGAATGTTCCTTCTTACCAATTGGACCATCCCATCGGATGGTCAATCCACAAGATGGATTTAAGCATAAGCCCAACTGGAATTGGGCTAAGGCACTAGGCCATATTCAATGTGTTTTTTTATTGGGCCTCTTTAGGCCCAATACGATTTTACATGTACAAACTAATGTGACACTACTCATCCACTAACACATCATTCATCTATATTTATTAAACATTTATGAGTTAACTATTTACATGCATTCATTCATTCATTCATTCATTTTATAGCACGTCAGTTTGTATGCATGAGTTTGTATATCTAGTATTATTTCTTAATTAAAAATTGATATTCATACTCTTCTCTTTCTAATTCAACATTATTTTGATGCAAAATCCTATGACCTTATGCACTAATAGTAGAAATCTTTGTGCATATAAAATGATCACAACAAATCTAAGTGATACCATTGCAAAGCACTAATTGTGACCAGCAAAATACTTTTTTTTTTTTTTTTTTTTGATGATCAGGTCTTCGGATCAGCTTACGCGCACCTCAATTAATCTCTGAGACCTTGAAACTAGGGACCAGATAGGAGCTCTAGTGACTACCTCTATTAACAACCAAAGCGAGACTCGAACTCAGAACCTCTTGAGTAATACACCCAAAAGTATTGCAAGTTAAATATTGTTAGTTTCTTAAGTAGTTAGTTAAATATTGTTAGTTTGTTAATAATCAATTATTAGTGTTAACTGTAGTTAGTAGATTAGTTAGTTAACTCAAGATAGTTAACTTTATTGTATTTGTATATAAGAAAGTACAGTACAATCAACAAACATTGATTCAGTTTCTCCCAAATATCACTCTCTGTTTCATACAAAAGTTAACATGGTATCAGAGCATCAAGAATCTGTTTTTCGATCAAAGAATTAGATCAATCAAGTTCTTTTCTGCTTCCGATCAAACTCAAAAGAGTCAAGAACCTTCAATTAGAGCTTTTTTGCCCCAAATTTTCCTGTCTTCAATCGAAGCTTGATTTTGCTCAGAGATCTTCGATTAGTCTTTATTTTCGTTCTGATTCAGTTCAAATAACTCTCATTCATCTTTGTTTTTCAGCTTGTTTTAGTTCCAATCTTGTTATCTTAAGCTCAATACCTATGGCGAGTTCAACTGAAGATTTAATAGCACCTTCAATTGACGGTAATTCACCTCTTTATGTTCATCCATCTGACACTCCAGGATCTGTTTTGGTATCTGAACAACTTATAGGAACTGAAAACTATGGGATTTGGAATCGTGCCATGACAGTTTCTCTTTGTACAAAAAATAAGTTAGGGTTTGTGGATGGAACGTGCACCAAATTGACAGTTCATTTGCGCCTTGTTCCACAATGGGAGAGGTGTAACTTATTGGTTCTTGCCTGGATTTTCAGCTCTGTATCAAAAGAGATTTTTAATGGCATAGTTTACTCTACAAGTGCGGTACAAGTTTGGCAAGATTTAAAGGAGCAATACAACAAAGTAAATGGAACCAAAGTGTTTGCTCTTCATTGAGAAATCATTAATCTAACACAAGGTACAAGCTCAGTAGCCATTTATTACAATAAGCTTAAATCGCTTTGGGATGAACTTGATTCCTTGGTTAGTCTTCCTGCCCCTGATAGTACTTCATCAAAAGCCTACTTGAATCAACAGAAACCATAACAGTTTTTAATTGGGTTGAATGATTCTTATTCTATGGTCCGTAGTCAAATTCTCTTTATGAATCCCTTGCCAAATGTTAATAAAGCTTACTTTGTGGTTCACCAAGATGAAAGTCAAATAGTCTTAGCTGCAATGAATCAGAATTCTGATGTAACTATTGCTCTATATGTTCACAATAATGGAAAAGTGCATAATCAAGGCCAAAAGTATAAAGGGAAGAAACCATATATTGAGCGTGATTTTTGCCACATACCTGGACACAAGAAAGAATCTTGTTATAAACTCATTGGCTACCTACAGATTATCAGTTCACAAAGAACAAATCCTCCTTTAAAACAAAAGCTTCTGCCAATCAAGTCCATGCTCAAAACTCAACTCTTGATTCTGTTGAAGCTGGAAATTCTACTGCTGTGGTAGGTCCAGTCTTGACAAGCAAGCAGTATAATCAACTTCTTCAATTGTTGGGAAAGGAAAATGTCTCTCCACCAGCTGTTAATCTTGTAGGTATACCTGTTGCCCTATTTTCTTGTTTTGATAATAGCAAGTGGATAATAGATACTGGAGCAACTGATCACATGACCTTTAATTATTCCCTTTCAAAATCACCTGTTACTGTAGAACAATCCTCTAGATTTCTTGTAGGTTTACCAAATGTAGCCAAAACTCATGTGAAACATATTGGGACTGTTGATCTGGACAGTAATCTTTGTTTATCTAATGTCCTACACATTCCTGAATTTCATCACAATTTACTTTCTATTTCAAAACTTACCAAATCTAACAACTATTTCATTACCTTCTATCCTGATTTTTGCTTAATTCAGGATCTTTGCAATGGCAAATTGAAAGGGATTGGTAAGCATGGTCAAGGACTCTATTACTTTGATCCAAATTTGCATATTTCTCCTTTTGTATCAGTTTTTGAAAAGTCTAATAAAACTGAATGTAAGCCTTTACTTTCTTCACAAGCTATACATTGCAATTTACAATTCAATAAAATGCCAGTTTTTTTCTAATTCGTGTGTGTCATCTTCTATGTCCAAAACTATCACATTATGGCACCAAAGATTAGGCCATGTTTCCTATTCTACTTTATCTACTATGGATTTCAATTTGCCCAAAATAAACACATCACATCTTCCTCCTACACACTATTTTGTGTGTCTCTTAGCCAAACAAACCAGGCTTCCTTTTCCCAATAGTGCATCACAATCACAACATAATTTTGATCTTTTATACCTAGATGTTTGGGGATCATATAGAATTCCTACCAATGGTAATGTTAGATATTTTTTTACCATAGTAGATGATCATTCTAGGGTGACTTGGTTGTTTCTTATGCAATTCAAGTCAGATACCTTTTCTACGCTCAAACAATTCCTCCAAATGGTTCACACACAATATCATATGCATCCTAAATGTATTCGCACTGATAATGGGTCAGAGTTTTTTAATACTTCTTTCCATGATTTGTTAAGTAGTAAAGGCATAATTCATCAAAGTTCTTGTGCCTATTCTCCTCAACAAAATGGCATAGTTGAAAGGAAGCATAGGCACATTTTAGAAGTAGCTAGAGCCTTACATATTCAGTCTCATGTTCCTACTAAATTTGGGGATATTTTGTCTAGGCAGTAGTTTATATAATCAATAGGCTACCTACTTTCGTTCTTAAAGGATTATCACCTTTTGAAAAAAATTTTACTAAACCTCCTGCATTGGATCATTTAAGGGTTTTTGGGTCTTTGGCATATGCTACCATTTTACCTTCTAAAGACAAACTGTCTCCTAGAGCCATACCATCAGTATTCTTGGGTTATTCCTTAACTCAAAAAGGGTATATCCTTTATAATTTGTCTACTCATTCCATAACAGTTACTAGAGATGCTGTATTCTATGAACACATTTTCCCTTTTGCTTTTTCTCACCCCTCACAAGTTACCTTTCCACTTAATTTTGCTTTTACTGAAACAGAACCAGATCAGTCTCATTCTCCTCCTAATCATGATTCTCCTTCTGTCTAGATCACATAACCGATTGTTTCCCCTGCCAACACATTCTCAAATGACTTTTCTTCCCTAAATACACCAAGTCCTGCTAATAATCTCATTCCTTCTCCTGCCCTCCGGAGATCCAGCAGAAGTGTCCATCCTCCTATTTGGACTCAAGACTTTGTTTGTCCTACTATCCCTCATTCTTTCTCAGCCAATCACATACACTATCCTATCTCTAATTTTGTTTCTTATAACACTATTTCACCCACATATAAAGCTTTTTTATCCAATCTGTCCTTGGTTGAACCCTTCAGTTTTCATCACGCATCAAAAGACCATAATTGGGTGGATGCTATGAATAAAGAAATTCATGCCTTAGAACTAAACCATACTTGGTCTTTAGTACCCTTACCTCTTGGAAAAGTTCCCATTGGATGTAAATGGGTTTACAAGCTCAAGTACAAAGTTGATGGAACCTTGGACAGATATAAAGCCCGTTTGGTTGCTAAGGGGTACACACAGCAGGCTGGTACTGACTATTCTGAAACTTTTTCCCCTGTTGTCAAAATGGTTACTGTTTGGACTGTTTTAGGCTTGGCTTTTGTGCTTCATTGGCTTTTATTCCAACTTGATGTTGACAATGCCTTCTTGCAAGGGGATTTGCAAGAAGAAATATACATGACACTTCCTCAGGGTTTTCCACAGAAAAAGGGGCAAAATAATCTTGTTTGCAGGCTGCATAAATCTTTATATGGTTTGAAACAGGCCTCCAGTACCTGGAATTATAAACTAACTTCAGCTTTGTTGCACGGTGGTTTTCGGTAGTCCAAGTCAAACTATTCTTTGTTCATTAAAACATTGAATTCTCAAATTGTCATTATTTTGGTTTATGTGGATGACATTGTGATAACTGGGAATGATCAGAATTTGATTCATCAAACTAAGGAGCTATTGCATTCCAATTTTAAGTTGAAAGATTTGGGCATGTTGAGGTATTTTTGGGGGTTTGAGGTAGCTAGATCAAGTAAGGGCGTTAGCTTATGTCAGAGAAAGTATGCCTTAGAGCTTATTTCTGAGTCTGGATTATCAGCTTCTAAGCCATCTAGTGTTCCTATGGACTCCCATTTGAAACTTACATCAACAGCCTATGATGATCAATTTCCAAATGACAGTGATTTTTTACTTCCTGATCCATTAGTCTATCAGAGATTGATTGGCAAGCTCCTATATTTGTGTATGACCAGACCTGATTTGAGTTACTCTGTGAATTTATTAAGTCAGTTCATGCATCAGCCTAAACACTCACACATGGCAGCAGCCCTTAAAGTTGTCAGATATGTAAAATCTACTCCAGGTTTGGGTCTCTTCTTTCCTACAGCAAATTCTTTGAGTTTGTCTGCATATAGTGACTCTAATTGGGCCTCATGTTTGATGACTAAAAAATCAATTACCAAATATTGTATTTTTCTTGGTTCCTCACTTATTTCCTGGAAATCTAAGAGGCAAGCTACTATCTCAAAATCTTCTTCAGAAGCTGAGTACAGGGCCATGGCCTCAACTGTTTGTGAAGTAATGTGGATAGTCCAGCTTCTTCAAGAACTTGGTTTCTGTAACACCCCACTTGAGGTACGTAGTTAAGATTTGATGAATGGTTCGAATGTTTATCGATTTATCCTTAGTTGAGTCTGTATGTTGTTATTATTGTTTGGTTTATCCTTGGATGAAAAGGTGTATTGGTTTGGTTGAGTGTTTTTCTTGAAGGTTGGTATGATTTAGCAAAATTTTAGGGTTATAGTCTTCGCCGGGGCAAAGAAGTCTTGTCGCCGCGGCGAAGAGGGAGTGCTTCAACCCGGGTGGCCTCTGTGAGTTTTCGCCGAGGCGAAGAAAATAGCTTTCGCCGCGCGAAGACTCAGCTGAATGTTTCCCTTGAGTTTTTGAGATTTCTTTCTTTTGAGACTCAATGACCATCTACCCCTTTTTAGCAGGAAAGTGGGAGTGAATTGTAAGGAAAATTCATGGAGAATATTTTATTGGGGTTGTGTTTGCAAAGAATGAAAGGTCTAAATGGAATTTCAAAGAGTGAGTAGGTATTTTGGAAAGAGGAGAAAAATATGTGATATTAAGGTTACTTTAGAAACCCCTTCATTTTGTTTTCTCCACCACCGCCTCTTTCATCCCCTATTTCTCTCAATTTTTCATCCAAGATTCCAAGGTTTCTTGAAGAGCTTTTGACTAGAATTTGTTACAAATTGATCCTAAGTACTAAAAGGTAAGATTCCTTACTCTAGAAGCAAATTTTCATTTGTTAAAGATGGATCCTTATTAAGTTTTGTATTGAAGGTTAAGAGAAAGTGTTAAGCCATCAAGAGTGGAGAGTTTAAGTGGGTTCTACTTGTGTCCAAGGTAAGTAAATTCATCTAAGTTGTGATTTCTTGATTGAATGATGTGTAGAGATTTTTAGATCATGATTAATGCTGAATTGTTTATGTTGAAATGAGTTGATGAATTCATGAATGGGTTCAATGTTGTTATATGAAGGATTTTCCACCATGGAGGGTGGATGTGTTTGTAAATTTTGGTAGAAGTATGGGTAGAATTAGAAGATTGAGAGGAATTTTTGAAGTGTGTTTCTCTTTGCAGGATGTGTGATGATTTAAAGGAGTTGAACTCCATTTTGGATGGTTAAGAAAGAATATGATTAAAGTTAATAGAGTTTATGTTGCACACATAGTTTGATGAAATGCCTAAAAGAAGCATAAAGAATTAGAGAACCTTACCTTATGCACGTAGCATATTTGCATGTCTGAGTGCATATAAGGATATTTAGGCATGAGTCATCCATATGCATATGTTTATTGATGTATTACATAAGAAAGAAATATGAGAAATGAGAGAAAACCCTCTATGAAAGAGATAAAGAAAAGAACAAATTCTCTTAGAGTAAGAGAAAGGAAGAACTCAACTAGAAGATAAAATAATTCTTAAGTGCTATAAAAAGAAAAGAAACTAGGTTGTGCGATGGGGAACTCGTGATATAGAGTTACCCTCATGTAAACCGTTATGAGAAAACGGTCTCCGCCATGAGAGAGCGAATGCGTGTAAATCGCTATGGTAAGGAGCGATCTCCGCCATGAGAGAGCGGAATGCATGTGATCCGTTTGAGAAAGACGGACTCCGCCATGAGAGAGCGAATACACGTAAACCGCTATGAGAAGAGGGAGCGGTTTCCGCCATGAAAAGGCGGATGAGATTGAGAAAAAGAAAAGAATAGAAAGAAAAGAAAAAAAGAAATGAGAATTTGAATTAGAATTTGAATAGAAATACAAAGAATTGATGATAATCACGGGGATGATAGCGTAAGAGACTGTTTTACTTACTGCATCTTTGTGCTCACTCCGTTGTCTTTGTTGTACAGGAAATAGGTGAGGACTGGTTCGTAATGGCGTCGCCAGAGCGGGGAGATTTGGCTGCACTGTCCCTTGTTTCGTTTTGTTTCGAAAGTCCTTGTACATATGATGTTTTGTTTTGTAACGAATGTGATTACTAAGTAAAGGAAATTTTTGGGCCCAACTTGTATTGATAAATATGCTATCTTCTTATTAATCGATATTACGAATCTGGTAGAAAGAAAGTAGTTGTTACAGTTTCTCCAATTTGTCTCCTGTTCCTCTGCATTGTGATAATCAGGCTGCTCACTACATTGCTTCGAATCCCATGTTTCATGAGCGGACCAAACATATAGATATAGACTATCATATTGTATGGGAACAACTTCAAAAGGGCCTAATTAGCACTGCCTACATCTCTTCCTCTGAGCAGCCAGCTGACATTTTAACTAAGGCTCTTGGGAACCAACTTCATCATCATCTTTTAAGCAAGTTGGGTGTGCTTGATCTCTACCACCCTCCAACTTGAGGGGGGGTATTGGAAGTTAAATATTGTTAGTTTGTTAAGTAGTCAGTTAAATATTGTTAGTTTGTTAATAATCAGTTATTAGTGTTAACTGTAGTTAGTAGATTAGTTAGTTAACTCAAGATAGTTAACTTTATTGTATTTGTATATAAGAAAGTACAATACAATAAATAAACATTGATTCAGTTTCTCCCAAATATCACTCTCCGTTTCATACGAAAGTTAACAAAAAGTCCCTATCGAACTACTAGACCACCCAAAGGTAGTTCCCAGCAAAATACTAAAACAATTGAAAATTTCAAATATGCAAGCCAGCGCGTGGGGCATAATGTGTGATTGGAGGCCTGGAGCTTAATTTCGATAGAAACATTCACGCAATATGCGAATGTGCATGCATAGAAAAGAGCTTCAATTAATTAAGTTAATAGATTACAACTATATAACACCATATAATTGAATGCAGCAAAGACATGATGAACAAGTGATATTAACTCTTCTTTATCTACCAAATTAAGTTAGCCTCCATATTTGTTGAATCATAAGTTTCCATTATTTCAATCTACCAACCTCCTTCAACTTATTAACAATTATAGAAAAAGTGAACGTCAATATCTCAAATTAGTTCGCTAAAATAAACTCTAACCCGCTCAAACTAATACAAATCAGTATTCTGATTATTTGTTAAGATGTTCGAATCCATAAATTTGTTAGAGAGTGAACTTGATTAGTTTGATTTTGATGAATTGGATTGTTTAACCTAATGAACTTGAATTAGATTAATTTTGATAAACATGAAATTAGATTAGATGGGATTGTGATTTTTTTTTTTTTTTTTTTTTTGGTAACCAATGTGTTTGGATCAGTTTACGCGCACTTTAACTAAAATCTGGGGTCCGTTGAATACCCTATAAACTCAAAAGATCAAATAGATTACAATGTGATAAGGTGACTTTAAAGTTTAAACCCAAAAGGCAATAAAAGGAGTAAATTTTTTTGACCATTAGGCGCTTCGGCCAACCCCTTGGGATTGGGGTTGGGATTGTGAATTCGCAAACATTGAATCTGATTTGAGTTGTTAAAAATTAATCGATTTTATACCGACACACCCTTAACTATAATTGAGTCTCATTTAAAGCGCTTGGTGTGCCGTCATTTGTTTAAATATATTTACCAACTTTTTTTTGTTTCATTCAATAGCAAGCTGGGATTGCTCATCCACAATGAACTATTATAATTCATAGTAAACTACCTTAGAAAACCATTTTTTAAAATAAAATTGAATTTTTATTTTGGAACTCTTGTTTTAAGCAAATATTCAATGCTTAGTATGAACCACATTGTTGATCAAAATAATACCAAAATAACTATCTCTGGGTAGCCGAGTGATTTGATAGAAACTTTTAGATATATTATTCAAGAAATCCTGAGTTTGAATCCTTCCTCAATTGCTAATAGAGGTAACCACTGGAGCTCTTACCCAGTCAATAGTTTCAGGGTCTCGAGAGATTAATTAAGATGCACGTAAGCTGGTCCAGACACCTTCGATCATTTAAAAAAAAAAAAAAAAAAAGAATACCAAAATCAAAAGTATTTTTCATAAAAGAATTAATGATAATATCATTGGGGTCATTTGGGGCTTATTAATTTTTTTTTTTTTTTTTAGTATCATTGTAAATTATTTACTGTTAAATTGTCAAATCAAGCAATTAGAAAGAACATGTCTCTGATGTAGTTGCTTTTTAGGGGAATAAAGAGCCTGCAAAGCAGGTTGAAAATTAAAAGAATTAGTTTGGCAATTGAATCTTGGTGAAAGTGTTAGTTGAACTATTTTTCAGCTAAATTAGGTTGAGTTGAGAGTGAGTAGTTGGTATGTTTAAAACCCTTGCTTATTCAGTGGTCCAAAGTTCCCTTCGAAAAGAAACAAAAAAAAAAAAAAAAAAAGGTACTTTTTGGGCCCTAATTTAGGCTTCTGTGAATATTCAACTCCAAAGTCACATATCGTCGGTCCAAAATATCTGTGATACTTCGAACATCGAATTAATGACATATACCAAATATTTATTTATAAAATTAAGTTTGGTTGGCCAACTTCACCAAAGATGTCCGCACTCATAAATGAATGGAGAATGCGCCTGGATCTAATCAGGAACTTCAACGACTCATTTGATGAAGCAAAATTAAATCAAAGGCTTCTTTGATGTAGTTAAAAAAAGTCTATTATGTTTATCAATATAATAGAGAGAGAATAATTAAGGAATGAACATTTAAGGTGCGACACTTGACAAAATTTAGTAATTTATTAGAGTTAACATTTTCCCACCCAAGGTTTGCCTTAATTACCTTTTCCACCCAAAAAGTTTCAAAATACCACTTTTGCACCCAAAGTTAATATTCTGTTATTAAACAAAGCCGATTATGGTTGATTCTGACGGCGAAAATTCTCTCTATCACCACTATTTAAAACCTCCTATCTCCTTTCTACAAAATCATTCTCACTTCGACACCTAATTTTTCGTCGATTGTTAACCATCACAAAGCTAGAGTTTCATGTTCTTAGTTGATTTTCGGCTGATTCCGATAGCGAATATTCAATCGATCACCACCATTTGATCCACCGACCTTCACTCTACAAAACCCCTCTTACCTTGGCTCCTGGTAACTCGTCGAACGTCAGCTAAGAAAGTAAAGTGTATTTTGAATATTAATAGGAATATAAACTTTTGGTCAGAAAGTTGTATTTTGAAACTTTTGAGTGGGACAGTGTCATTAAAGCAAACCTTGGGTGGGAAAAAGTTGTTTACTCTTTATTAGATGCATTATTTGGCGTATTATACTTAATATAACTCAGGATGATCAACGTGACAAATTAAATGGGAAACCTGAAGTTAGAATTTGAGTATTAACCCTACTACCATTTTAAACTTGCAATAAATTTATGGGAGCAGCATAAAGGAATAATTGGAAAAATATTTATGTTCATTATTTTGTAAGAGTAAACGACTCTTTCCCACCCAAGGTTTGCCTTAATGACACTATCCCACCCAAAAAATTTCAAAATACCACTTTCCCACCCAAAGTTTATACTCTGTTAATACCCAAAATACACTTTACTTTCTCAGCCAGCGTTCGGTGAGTTACCAGAAGCCAAGGTAAGAGAGGTTTTATAGAGTAGAGTCAGTGTATCGAATGGTGGTGACCGAATTGAATATTCGTCACCAGAATCAATTGGAAACCAACTAAGAATATGAAACTCTAGCTTTGCGATGGCCAGCAATCAGTGAAAAATCAGATGTCGGAGTGAGAGGGGTTTTGTAAAGAGGAGACTAAAGGTTCAAATTGTGGTGATAGAGAGAATTTTTGCTATCAAAATCGGCCGAAATTGGCTTTGAGTAATAATGGAATATTAACTTTGGGTGGGAAAGTAGTATTTTGAAACTTTTTGTGTGGGAAAGGGTCATTAAGGAAAACCTTGGGTGGGAAGAAGTCTTTACTCTATTTTGTAATACAACTAGTTAATGAGAAAGTAAACGTATCATGCCCAGGTTGGTGTCAAATATGGATGACTTTCTTGAATAGTTGGTATTTGTTATAATAAAAAGCACTGGTCCAAACTACCTGCGGAAGTTGGTCATACACATTTTAAAGATCTTAAATAGTTTTACTCACAGAAGTCATCACCTATTCTTTAACATTAATTGGTGAAATGTATCATGAAGCATATAAACTTGAATACCTGTTCTTCTGGCAACAGCATTTTGGGTAATAATAATAATTGTCAGGGATTTTTCTTGGTAATTGATTGGTGAATATAATGTAGTATTGAAGCTTCAATCAATTATCTTGTTGAAGTGAACAAATTAAATGCACTAGAAATTAAGACTCGGGAAAACTTAATAATCTACAAAGAAAACTGCAAATTGCTTAGATAATTAATTGATTCTTCATTAACCAGAAAATAAAAGTAGATATTTGCTCGCTAATGTAGCTGATGAGCCTCATGTCCTTGTCATCTGATAAAGCCTAGTGTTTTTTCCTCCTAAGGATGGAATGAACTAAAGATTATATAAGGCCGTGTATACCTTAACATATTCACATCTCAAAGATATTCAAGTGATATATATTTTAATTTATTCCATTCCATGGCGAGCTCATTGGTGTTTAGTGCATGGATAGTTTTAGGTCTATTCATGGCAATAGGAACTTTAACTTTTGTTCCTCAAGCCCAGGCAGCCCGTGCTTTCTTTGTTTTTGGTGATTCGCTTGTCGATAATGGCAACAATAATTATCTGGCAACCGATGCTCGGGCTGACTCTCCACCTTATGGCATTGACTATCCAACTCATCGTCCCACCGGGCGTTTCTCTAATGGCCTAAACATTCCTGATTTTATCAGTATGGTTTATTTGATTTGCATTTAACATCAACATTAGTTTTCTTGATACTCCTTCAACTAATTTGACTAACACAAAATGTGTATATTCAGGTAAGCAACTTAGGTCAGAATCCACATTGCCATACTTGAGTCCGGAGCTCACTGGACAAAGACTACTTGTTGGTGCCAACTTTGCTTCGGCTGGAATCGGAGTCCTCAATGACACCGGAATTCAATTTGTAAGTTCGAAATTTTGACTTGGCAATTTTATCCAAACACCATTTAATTTCAATTAATGGTTCTTGGCTTGGCCACTGTATAATTAAGAGTCTCAGATTTAATGAACAATATATTATGTATTTTGTTATGAATTACATGGTCATCCTCAAAATCAATGTTCTTGTTATTTCATACATGATAATTTACCATAATGTTGGACTTATTGGAACGATTAATAACCAATGAAACGCGAAATTCAATTGGCAGGTAAACATAATCAGAATGTACAGGCAATTAGAGTACTTCCAAGAATACCAAAACCGAGTTGCAGCTCTTATTGGACCTGAACGGACTAAGCAACTAGTTAATGGTGCACTCGTCCTCATCACTGTTGGTGGCAACGATTTTGTCAACAACTATTACTTGGTTCCTTATTCCGCAAGATCTCGCGAGTATTCTCTACCAAATTTTGTCAAGTTTGTAATTTCCGAGTACAAAAAGCTTCTAGCGGTATACATGAAGATTTATTTTTATTTTATTTTTTATTATAAACTATCAATGATATGAAAAGTGATTTAAAATGCTTTGTGTTTAATTACAGAGGCTGTATGAACTTGGAGCACGTAGGGTTTTGGTGACAGGGTCGGGGCCATTGGGTTGTGTTCCGGCGGAGCTAGCCATGCGAAGCAGAAATGGGGAGTGCTCAGCTGAATTGCAACGAGCTGCCTCCTTGTATAATCCCCAACTTAATCAAATTCTACGAGAACTCAACAGTCAATTTGGTTCAGATATCTTCGTTGGTGTTAACACACAAGCTATGCACAATGACTTCATTAGTAATCCTCAAGCATATGGTAAGTACATTTACCTATGAGTCAATATTCTTGTTCAAATTTCAATAATTAATATTGTGTTTTAATTTATTAGTGAAGAATTCAGAGAAAAAACTAAACCAATATTGTAGTTCTAATTAATGGCAAAGGCTACCGATTGCAGGATACATTGTAGGCTAAAATAATAAACCATGAGTTTAATTTTGGGACCCAATGAATTATCTCCTTCTAGTTTCAAAATTCAGGTCTTTAAGACTCAGATTTGACTGATTCGATGCTTTATCTGGACCATATCAAGTTGGCAGATGAAAGTTTTAATTTTAGATTGACATTTGAGGAAATGTAGGTGTAGGGTTTTGAAACCAAATTCAGTTAATGAAGGCAAACTTTTTTTTTTTTTTTTTAATGATCATCGGGATGTTCGGGTTAACTTACATGCATCTTAACTAATCTTTTAGAGTCTTGGAATTACTAGTTGGATAAGAGTCACAATGACTACTTCTGTTTGTTAGTGTTTAGGGGGACTTAAACTAAAGACATGAAATCTCATTTTGTTCTTTTATCATCAAGTCACCCAATGTTGGTTAATGAAGGCAAACTGAATATTTCAGATTCATGTTATTTGATGTTTTCTGAAAATAATTGAAATGCATATACATTATGAGACCTTTAAGAACACAGGAAAGTTCATATCAGAAGAGGATTCTAATTTTTTGTTTTCAAAATTTACACATATATATTATGGCGCAGGATTTACCACATCGAAGGAAGCATGTTGTGGACAAGGACGATACAATGGTCTAGGACTTTGCACTCCGGCATCAAACTTGTGCCCCAACCGAGAACTATATGCATTTTGGGATCCATTCCATCCATCAGAAAAGGCAAACGGGATTATAGTTGAACAGTTCATGACCAGTGGCTCCACTGAATACATGTATCCCATGAATCTCAGCACCATAATGGAATTGGATTCCAGGACCTAATAATATTGTCTCAGGAACAAATACATTGACCTTGATAATAACAAGGACATTCAATGTGTTTGTTCAATTGTTCCGCAATGTATTGAAATTAGGAGTGTTGTCTTCAAGTATTGAAATTAGGAGTGCTGTCTTCAAGTATTGAAATTAGGAGTGTTGTCTTCAAAAATAATTCTCAGATTTTTCAAGTGATCATGTTATTTATAAAGAATCTGCAATTAAATCTCTTATTCTGTTCTCTATTCAAGTTGCTGGCTAATGACAACTTATGAATCGTTGATTAGCTAATAATTCACTTGAGAAAAAATTTATGTTCAATAAATGGCTCAAGGAGTCTTTGTCATCTCTATCTTAGGGTTCTTTGACATAAATGCTGGATTAATTATTGATTAGACTGAAGCTGTCGTTTGCTGGGAAGTAGCCATCTATGTAAGGTGGTTTAAGTTTGCATGTTAACAGACAGAAAGCATTTAGTGGATGCTACAATTATTGGATTGTAGGCGGGTGAATTTATAAATTCCATCACTTAGTTCAACTAGAGAAAATGAAATAACTTTTTCTTNCCGAGAACTATATGCATTTTGGGATCCATTCCATCCATCAGAAAAGGCAAACGGGATTATAGTTGAACAGTTCATGACCCGTGGCTCCACTGAATACATGTATCCCATGAATCTCAGCACCATAATGGAATTGGATTCCAGGACCTAATAATATTGTCTCAGGAACAAATACATTGACCTTGATAATAACAAGGACATTCAATGTGTTTGTTCAATTGTTCCGCAATGTATTGAAATTAGGAGTGTTGTCTTCAAGTATTGAAATTAGGAGTGCTGTCTTCAAGTATTGAAATTAGGAGTGTTGTCTTCAAAAATAATTCTCAGATTTTTCAAGTGATCATGTTATTTATAAAGAATCTGCAATTAAATCTCTTATTCTGTTCTCTATTCAAGTTGCTGGCTAATGACAAATTATGAATCGTTGATTAGCTAATAATTCACTTGAGAAAAAATTTATGTTCAATAAATGGCTCAAGGAGTCTTTGTCATCTCTATCTTAGGGGTCTTTGACATAAATGCTGGATTAATTATTGATTAGACTGAAGCTGTCGTTTGCTGGGAAGTAGCCATCTATGTAAGGTGGTTTAAGTTTGCATGTTAACAGACAGAAAGCATTTAGTGGATGCTACAATTATTGGATTGTAGGCGGGTGAATTTATAAATTCCATCACTTAGTTCAACTAGAGAAAATGAAATAACTTTTTCTTTTTATGATTGTGATGTCCGGACTAGTTTACGTCCACCTCAACTAATCTTTTGGAATATTAGAACTATCGACCAGATATAAACTCTAGTGGTTATTCCTATTAGTAATCAAAGAGGGATTCGAACTCAAAATCTCTCGAATAATACATTTAAGAGTCCTTATCGAACCACTCGATTATCCAGAAGTAGTTAAAATGAACTACCTTGAGAGTGATAAGTAGTGAGATTTTTAATTTATGTGTGTTTAAAGAGTATACAATATTATAAATGTTGAAAATAATAAAAATTATTTCAAATTTAAAGAAAAAAACTATGATGAAGAGATTGACTCAAATTTATATATTATAAGATTAATGTATGCGGACCTTAAAGTGATGAGCCCTCATAGTAATTCATTCATGAAGAGGGCGGCAACAGGCAAGGGCCTACAAAGGCTTTAGTTTTCGAAGATTTTAACCTTAATTTTAATTTGTGAACATTTTTACAAACTTGAACATAATGAATAGTCCATTGGTGTTACGTAAAAGTTCATTGATTTTTTAATAATGTTTTGCTTACAATTGAATTTTATAATTGAATCATACAATAAGATAAAAATTATATAAAATTTATGTAAAATAACAACTTTATCTTTTATTTTTTTATTGAATTGTATAACTTAATTATAAGCATAACGTTTTTATTGGATTGTATAACTTAATTATAAGCATAACGTTAGTTTTATCTTTTCGATTTTATATTAGCATTAATGGTAGATGGCTGGCCAACCTTTCATTGGCTATAAATCATGGACGACAAGATTAGCTGTAACATTAAAGAATGATAATTAATATTAATTAGAAATCGTCCCGTCATTCTCAAGCAGGAATGATATAATTATAATCCAATCGGAAACAACTTAGAGAGCCATATACTGTAGGAGATATTGAATTGGACTAGGCAAATATTAAATTGAATGAGAATAGATTAAATCAGATTGGATTGGACAGATCGAATTGAAATAGGTTGGACTGTTGGAGTAAATTATTTAATAATAAATTAAATTGGATTATATATTAATAATAGTATCTCATATATGATAAAGCAATATACTGGATTTCAAAAGTCATCATTTAATATAAATTTGGATTAAATTGTAATCTAAATTGTAATTATAATAAAATCTTTTAGAAAGATTTTAATCAATTATAATTTTTTTTTTTTTTGTAAAAAAAATAATTATAATAAATTGTACTTACCTCATATAGATATATTTTTTTATATAAAATGCTTACTTTCTCACATAGTACTAAAAAGATTATACATCACTGTTACAAATTAATAATTGTACATTATTTTTAATTTTTTATTGGTGGAGGAGGAAGGCTCGTTCGCTCACTAAGGAAAAGCAAACGTAGGGGTAGTGGATTTTAGGATTCAATAACATTATTTTACAAAGTTGAGATCCCCTTTAAAAGAGGTTAATAACATGATTAATTATAAAATGATGTGATAATACAATGTTTTAAAACCCGGCCCAGTCTGACCGGTGGAACCAAGACCTAGGGCCTTCACCGAGCTGGGTTACCAATTTCCCTATTCACCAAAAATCCTATAAATTATGATGATGATCGCCAAACAATTGAAAGTCAGGATGTTAGGGGTTTTGAAGAGGAATGGTTGGTGGCGACGAAAGTGATTTCCGATGAGTGAAGCGACCGGAAATTGAAAAAAACCTATAGGGGCAACAACCAGCTGTTGCATGCGATTGGCGAGGCAGACGGGGGTGGGGTGAGATCGGTTTTGATCAAGAGCTGAGGGGAGTATTTTTGTAGTGATGGGGAAGGTTGTCGACGCCAACAGTGGTGAGATCTTGTCGAAATCGAACCGATTTCGCCAGATCTTGGGTAGATTTTATGGGGAATGAATCAAAGGATGATTGGGATTGCATTTAGTATGTCATCGCCACCAATTAGTCGATCGCTGATTTGTATTTGGGGGGGTTTGCTAAATTTTAAACTTGTATAGACTTAACGTAATTTTTAGGGGTGTATTTGCTGAATTTTAAACTTTTAGACACCATGTTGATTGGCCGGTCAAATCCATCAACCTGGGACCCAGCAACTTTGTTGAGTTTCACCTCGGGTTGGTTATTAAAATATTGATAATATATGTAATTTTTTTTTTGAAAATAATATGTTATTAATGCATCATCAAACACATAATTTAATACTATGTAACATAATATTATTACAGAATTAATTTAGTGTCTTACTACATATTTTATCCTTCCTACAAGTACAATACCCTCACTTATGGTGAAAATCAAATAAAATGATGGAAATGATGAATCAATCTTGATCTTTTAATTTCTTAAGGGGGCATTTAGTTCAAGGAATATTGGATTACTGAATCTTATATTACTTAGAAGATTACTGAAAATCTTTAGGAAAATGTGTTTGTTTAGTTAGTGGGTATGTTATATTAATATGTTTGGTAGGGAGAATAAATTGATGGGTATGTTATTTAAATTACTAAATTGTCCAATTTTTAAATATTAATATAATATTATTTTTATTATTAATTTTTGAATAATTTTTTTAACCCCCAATATTTTAGATTTAGCTAAAACACCCTCGCTTAATTTAAAACTTTAATTTATGACAAAATCACCCCCATCCCCTGTCATCGCCTACCGTCACCACAAACCACCATCCGAAGTCTCCGAAAGTCGCCGTGAGTAGCTCACCATGACCACGAGGCTCCGATATGCCTTTTCTGGCCATATTGATGGCCAAAAACGGCCATATCAGGCCAGATCAATGGATCTGGCCGTTAACAGCTAGATCCCTGGCCATTATCGTAAATTTATTTTAAAATAGGGGCATTATTGTCCAAAATTTTTATTAATAAAGGATAGAATTATTACAAAAATAAGATTACCTTAGTAATCTTACAATACCTAAGAAAATAGAGGTAATCAGATTACCTCCAATATTATCAACAGTAACAACTATTGGTAATACAAGATTACCGGAATCTTATATTACTTGACAACCAAATACGGTAATCAAGTAATATAAAATGACATAACCCAATTAATATTTCATTACCTCCAACCAAACGCCCCTTAACTACTTTCTTGACCAAATAATACTACATATACAAACTTCTTGTATGCAGGGGATATTAACAATTTTGTCCTTGAGGTTTGGTATAAGTAATTTTAGTCTTGTAAATTTTTTTAGTAATGTTTTGGTCCTTATTAGTCTTAATTTGGTCCCCGAGATTTGCTAATGTTAAGGACTAAAATGTTATTGATATTTGATAAGAACTAAAACATTACTAAAAGAGTATACAACACTAAAGGTTGCTTAAACCAAATCTTCAGGATGTAATTGTATTTTCCCTCTTTTCAATATTTGTATTATTTTTTAGTCTTAATGCAAATAACCAAAATTTGGCTATTATAACAAAATTCAAAATATAACCATCAAACACCATTTTCCCAAATTGCTCTATATATAAGAAATTTTTCTCCATGTTCTCCCATTTAAAAAAAAAGGGTTTGGACTTGATTTGATTTTCAATTTTCCCTCCCTTCTTGCATTAATCACGGTATAGATTGATTACTTGAGTATTTGATTGTTTTGGCGATTTTTGTGATGAGAACAAAGTTAACTATGACACTTTGAAAGATGTTACTGGATTTTTGAGTTATGTAAGATTTTTGGGTTTTAGTTAAGATTTTTATATTCTAAATTTCTAGGTTTTCGGGTTAATGTGATTATTGTTGTGAAAGTTGTTTATGATATATGAGTGGGTGGTGTTTTGATGGAATAGAAGATATTGGTTTTGTTTGTGTTAGATTTGAAAATTGCAGCCAATTGACATTGTGGTATATTTTTCCAATTGGGGTGGTAAATATGCCACTGGGAATTTCTGTAAAAATTTCAATGGCGTAAATGTTTACACACTGGTTTAAAGTGCAAATTTGCTCTCAGTTAGAATAATTTTCTACGCTATTAGTGCTAAACAATTGCCATTAGCGTGTTTTTTTTTTTTTTTTTTTTTTTTTTGTGTGTGGGGGGGGGGGGGGGGGGGGGGGGGGGGGGGTGTGGTTGGTTTGTGGTTAAAGAGGTAATATTATAAAGAATAAAAGAATGAGACCACAAGGTAGGTTTCTTGGAGAGTCAGTGCCCTGGACATGCCCAGGATCAAGCAAAAAACGATAGCAAAAAGAGGCAAGGATTTACAATCCCTATTAACAAACCGCTAGTCTCGATGAAGCGTAAACATAAGCAGACCAGCATACAAAACAGGACAAGTCTTGCAGAATAGTAAAAAACAATCTGCACAATCTATATACAAAGACCAGCCACCAAACCCCAATACAAAAAAGAATCAGCAGACGGAGAAACGCAGACCAACAGTAGAAATTGTAGGCTCCGCAAACAACATGACTTGCAAAAGTCGAACCAACTCAAGCACGTGTCCACCCAAGGGGAGAAGCGAATAGGAATGACAGTGTAGAAGACCTAAGCTGTACAAAGCAGCCGTCCAACAAAAATCCAGCCGCACATCTCCCCTCCTAAGCTTGCCTGGCTCCATAATGCTTTTAGAGATAAGTGAATTGGAGTGCCAATGAGTAACAATCCTACAAAACAACCAAAACGCTTAAGAGCCAAACCATAGAAATAATCAGAAAATCAGATTCTTTGATTAGTTCCCTCCCTTATGCAGCTCATGGGTAAGTCCCATTCCTCCACAACCTGACAGAGATGAGCATTGTTCTTGAAAGAGAGACTAAGCAGTCGTAGTCTAATAGTGTTGAAGATTAGCTTCTCCACACACCCTCGACTTCTTGCCTAGACTTCGAAAATTCTAAGATTCTGCTCTTGCCAGATAAAGTAAACCACTGCCCCAAGAAGCAACCTTCGTATGACCATTCGAATACCTTTTCCTTTGAATATATCAGCACACCATGGAATAATGTTAGTCCCACCTTGATGTTGGGCCGCTCAATCTTCCTTTACCTTGGACAGATCGCCAAAGGGCTTATGGGAGTCCATTGGGCCTTTACAAAGGGCACATTCCAACAACTCTGAATCTAACTATGGTTGCGTTCGGTCCTGGGTGTCTAAATTCCAACCATAAAACAAATGAGTGACGTGGGATCCATGTGCCATTCCAGACAAGGTGTTTCAAATGAACCCGAGTACTCACAGGAGATAAGTCACAGCATGTTTGCCAAGTCGAGAACATAATTTTCTTTCCATCTTTAGTTCTCCAAAAAAACCTCATCGTTTGCATCAGTCAAGGGAATTTGGAGGGCTTGGCTAAACACCTGGGGAAATCTCTCCTAGAAAGTCTCCGACCATGCCTACTGCCTTGCCAAGATAACCTCACTAACCCTTGCTTTGTGGTCCAGTCGAGCTTCATAAAAGGTCCTATGGGGTACAAATTCCATCAAGAAAGTCCATTGGGTGCCAACACATCATGCCAGAGTGAAACAGATTGGCCACGGGACTTCCACTGAACAGCTATTACTGTTAAAGGAACGTCTATTGCTTCCAAGGAACCCATCACTGTGCGCAACCTGAGTTACCTGCATTTTTCCAGAAGGGTTCTAACAAAAATAATAATTCAACTTAGAAAGAGAGAGAGAGATGGAGTAGACATACTTTCCGTTCACTTTCATCTTGACCCTTGAATCCTGTGGCAATCAGAGTTATGCTAACCTGAAAAGCAAAAGAAGACGCGTCTTTAAGCAATCAGAAAGAAGCACACATAGGAACATTCTGTTTATTGCTAAAATGAGAATTTTTACCACCATATGCCAAATACAGAAATGAGATCATGGTAGGAAAAGAGATCAGAAACAAATAAAACCCGAATTATTAGATCACCCTTTACTAAATAAGGAAATAAGTTGATGTGTCTGATGATTGAAGCTAAGCATGACAACATGAAGCAGGAAAAAGAAATTATAAAACATCAACGCAAAAGCAATTATATAGAGTGCTAGTCTCATGTAGGCCAACAATGTCAATACTAAAGTGTGCTTTCACAGGCCAAATATGGGTTCTTCTGAAATTTTTATTATGTTCCAGATTAGTCAAGAAGACCAGAGCTTTAGGTTTTTATACATATCAATGCAGTCTGTGTTTATTCTTTGATGCTGTCAACTGGCATTAAATAGGTAATTTAAAACAACTTGAAGGGTGACAATCAAGACATTTTTATGGGTATAGCAATTTCATTCATAAGTGTAAGATTCTTTTCTTCTTTTTTTATAAATTTGGTCAGGAGTCAAAATTGTGCTTGTAGCTTTCTCCAACTTACTTGATTATTAAGTGATGGATCAATCACTGCTCCAAATATTAAATTTGCATTTGGATCTAAAAGGTCGTAGATAACTTCTGCTGCAATATTCACCTGCAGAAAATTTGACATGCAAATAAAAAATCAAGCATTGCTGTCATATTCAATTCAATCAAGTTGTGAAGCATATATTAACTGATAAACAAGAAAACAGATAAGGATAATCAAGAGTTGATATAACAACTCCATTCCCTCTCCCCTCGTGAAAAGAAAAAACAAGTCCCAAAGGCGTTGATGCATAACAAGCCATCGAGTAATCTAGAAAAGGATAGAGGAAGGCCCACCTCAATAAAGTCAAATCAACTCCCCCAGTTAAATTCCACACAATCCAGTAGCTCTTTCGATACCAATATCTAACAAAGGCGATTGGATAGCATTCAATGCAGCATCTCTGCCCTATTTCGCCTGTATATTAACAAAAGTTATATTTATACAAGTTCAGTAAAAACTTGAATTCTTGATCAAGGTATATTTTCATTCATAAGTCAGATTCAATGTGACAGTCGCTACAATCTTAAGCAACGGTAAGAACACATCTAGGCAAATGGTGAACAACGTCATGGCACCTATTTTGCTCTTCAACTATTTAAAACATTGTGAAGAAACTTGAGGTTAACCAAAAAAATGTTAAGATAGTCCATGATTCAATTGTAAGTGAAACCAACATTAGTTTGGTCACTGTGTAATGTGGATGGTAAACGGTAACGCCACTTACTCCAGAACTTAGGTATTCTAGAATTAATTAGTAAGAATTATATGTCCTGTTCGAGCAAAGCAAAACAATTTATAGAGTGCAGTAAGTGTAGGCTTCAGGACAAGACTATATAAAAATCCTTGTACAAATATTCATTGATGGGGAACTTGCCCTCTGTCCCAAGAAAACAATATTCTAGCAGGTCAGATTTTCTAATTCAATCATGTTATTGATGTCGTCTCACAGAGAAAAAGTAAACAAAAGTATCTCAATGCAAAAAAGTTTGTGCATTGCCAGGGCAGACCTACTAAAAGATCAAGAGCCCCTCCAAGGTTGGCCCTCAGCGGTGAAACTAGGAGGTCTAATTTTATTTACTACTGTCATGTTTTAAGCCATAGGATTTTGGAAGTAATTCTTATACATGACAGTGTTGACATCTATTTGTCGGCTTAATGTATGTGTATGGTTCATCACTTTACAGTTTAAACTTGTGAAGTTGTACCCATCATTGAGCAGGATTACAGATATACTCCTATAAAAATATTGTTAAATTTTAACAAAAATAGAAAGCTAAGAATATGTGTAAATATGGATTGATTTTATAACGGAGTTCCTGAGATTAAGAGGCATTATCTTTACAGAGAACTGTAACTTCAAGTGTAGTCTAGATGAGTGACATGAGTCTAGTTTTTCTACTGTTTTTCTTTTACATTATAAGAATTTCTCTTCAATAAAAACTAGTCAGCCTTAAACAGTAGGAGATTGGATTTTCAAGCTCACCAGTAGCAGTTCCTATTCCCATAAGGGAAGAACCAGCTTCTTCATATAGCTCGCACGTCAGCAAAATCAACATTAACAAGACCTGGAACCTGAAACCACATAATCCACCAAATGAACAAAAGGATAATAACTAATAAATGCTAAACATGACTGACAGGAACCTAACTGAGAGAAGGATATATATTGCAGTTCTCCACAACCATTGACATTATAAGACCATTGCAGCACATCAATACATAATGTCTCACAGTTCCGGATATATAGTCCAGCTAAACCATCATTTAATGACCTGAAACTATACCTTTTCTTTTTTACTGAACAGATAAGTGGTTTTGATCAAACTATTTAAGTAAGCTTGTGTTTGGATGAGTAAATGCAAAATGTCCATTGGTACCCATTGACCCACATCCAGTATAGTTACTTATATCTGTGTTTGCCCCAGTACACTATAAGTAAATTAGTATCGACAAATAAATGAGGCTCAGTCAAATTCAATTTCCAATGGCATGATATGACCACATTTATCCTAACAAAAGTGAAATTTGCAAAGTGAAAAGAATTGAGTTTTCTTTTGGTTCCACAATGACCTCAAAAGATTAGAATCACTTGTAAGAAATCAGGACAGCATATTGAAGATTATGAGGCAAAGCATATGCAGGAATATAAGAGCCCTACGAACCAAACTAAATTTTAGCTTTACAATTATAATTTTCCAACAAATTTCTTTATGATTCCATACTGTAATTATATCAGAGATATCACAAACACCTTGTCGGAGTGTATCATCAGCCAAATTAAAAGCATCTGTTACCACAGTGGCCTGTGAAACTGCTGTTAACAAATTGTCATTAGGAATGACAATCAGCATGTCAACGTTATTTCTCAGAGCTGCAATTCCTCCTGAGCTTGAATATGCGTCTTCGCCCTCACAAGAAATGGAACTGTGGCGATACCAATCGTCAAGATACCCATGGACTTAGCAATGCCTGCAACAACAGGAGCTGCACCAGTACCAGTTCCTCCACCCATACCAGCCTACAGATTTAAAGTCATTGATAAGACAATGTACCAAAACCAACGTATTGCCTTCCCCTCAGTTACTGCAGTTTAATAAAAGTACTTCGTAGAGATAAAACAATACAAATGAAGCTTCAAAACAGAATAAATAGGTGATAAAAATAGCTCCACCCAACTTCCAAAAATTAGAGAAGGGAAAGAAACAACAAATAAGAACAGAAATAAAAAAATCAACCATATCATCAAGTTCCATGCTTCATGGGAACCTCAAGTTATAAATCTATCATATTGATACTGGTAAAAATATTTAAATTTACATGTCAATTGTACTTGGGGAACATTTCCTAAGCCTCATACATTATAGCTTATAAATCTAATTACACAGTCAATTGACCAATTGCAATACATTGGCAACAAATGTTTAAGCATCCTCATCTTTTTATTTTCTTATGGGATATAAAGTTGATGGAAAGATAATAGCAAAACTTGTGGAAGGAATAGAATTGTCATCCTCAAATAATTTTTATTTCTAATCACATATGCCCAGAAGAACCTTTCCCAGAACCACAGATTTACATTTGCCTTTCAGAAGAGCTGGCACCAAATTGCAAACCATCCTCACTATATCATCTTTCACTTTTTTAACTAACCAAAAAGAAGATTTGTTTAGTTATCTATGCAAGAAAGATTGTATTTCTGTAAGATACTTAGCGACATCCTAAAATTGAGAAGTAGTAATGCTATGGGTTAATGATAGGCACACACCATGAGGTCTGACTGAATCACAGGCAAATGATAAATTTGCCAAGATAGACACTTGTTTAAGGAGTGTTCCACTTATATTAAGAAAAAAATATTTTACAGGATGAAAATTAGCAAGAGAATGACATGTGCCAATGACATTTCTGTATTACCATTTTGATGAACTATTTCGACTAATTAAAGGTAACGATGGGGGCTAAGTACATTTTCCCCAAGCCTTTAATCTGTCTATTCTTACATATAAGAAACCTCAGGGGGTGCCCTTGTTATTAACCCTAATAACATTCATAGTATTGACAAAAGATCCCCAATTAAGTCTTATTAACCGTAACAATATCATGATATTGATCAAAAGATGACCTATGGAACTCCAATATCTACTAAAAATACCAATTAACTAGAAAATAATGGGGAAGGTCGAATAGACATAGGCCGCCAATGTACCCCAAAATGACTTCTGAATTTTTTTGAATGGCAGGGACACGAATAAACCAGGAAGATTTGTGCAAATAATTTAATACGTTTGAGTTGGACACCATCTTCAACCTAGCAGCTTAAACAAATGGATTACAAGCCAACCGCGACATTTGGCCCTTCACTTATTTTATATTTCCTGATGTAAGATTTACTCGCTCACAAATGTAACTAACAATAAGTTTCACACCCGCCCTTCCATCACTTTAACAGTTATTTCCATCAAAAGATCAAGTTGCTATTTGGGAAACTTAAATACAAAGAACCGTTTCAAAGAACTCAAATCAATAAATATTGTGACCATCCAGCGAAAAAAAAAAAAAAAACAAGAGGTGTGACATTCACAAATAGTGAGACTGACTGTCCCATCATCCACCAATACCTGAGTTTCCCAGATTTTTTTCTATTCCATTGAAAGAAGAGCAAAAGTATTACTATTCTTTTCATAAAGGAGATAAGATGATAACCTGAGAATTCTACTTGAATATTTTTGATCTAGTATGAAAATTGTTGGAGCCTCACACCAACTAGGCATGCTCAACCCTACTGGGTCATAAGAAGAGGTAATCGTCCCATTCAACAAGACCTTATTAGATGAAAAGTCAGACCCACCTCAAATTCTATCATGATGTCAGAGCCTATTAGATGAGGAGTCAGACCCACCTCAAATTCTATCAAAAATTACTACAATAGAACTTTCTAACAATAAACATAAGAATGTTGAACTTGAACTTACAGTCACAAAAACCATGTCTGCACCATTAATTGCCTCAATTGCAGCTTTGCTCTCATTGGCAGCATTATGCCTACATCTGGGTTCCCACCAGCACCAAGACCCCCAGTTAGCTCCTCCCCAATTTGCAAACGGTTTTCAGGGATTACAGGTGACATCTTCAGGGCCTGAACATCAGTGTTTACTATCCAAAATTCCACGCCCTTCATTGAACTCTTAATCATTCTATTAACAGCATTAGACCCACCACCCCCAACACCAATAACTTTGATCTTTGCTTCACTACTACAGTTACTCGGAATAAAGGATTCTTTTAAGCTCTCTGTGACACTTCCAACAGATCCCTCCTTCCTTGGACCAGGAGACTTGGCATTTTCATCAACTCTGAGCATTGAAACTTCAGGGTGTAGATCCAAAAAAGGGTCGTTGCTGCGGTTAGTGTTAAGTTTGTGAGAGTTGACAGAACACTTAAGATTCCTTTGGCAAGCACTCCGCAAACCAGCTTTGTTGTCAAAACTCTTAAAAGAATTAAGTCCATTAACTTGAGTCCATCTCAATGAGGGCAGCATTCCCACTGAAATTCGAGGATCAGATGGAGCAAAACAAAGAGATGAACAACTGGCCATCTTAAAAGGGAAAATCGAATCTCGAACTTTACAATAATTCAATAAGAGTGGAGTGATTTAGCAAGCAGGGTGCAATGCATATCATTCTTGCTGTACCTGGTCATGAGAAACCAAAAACAATCAAAGATTACACAAAGACATTCATCTTACATTGTCAAAAACAATTAAAGATAGTTCAGAAAGAGCAAAATCAACAAAAAATTATAAACAAAAAAAAAATGGAAGATATCAAATTTCGGATACAATGGCCAGTCTTAAATTTTCCAATATTGTTTAAAAATATTTTAGCAGAAACATTGAACAGTATAAAATGAAGAGCAATTTAAAGAAGAAAAGGAGAGATATTAATGAACACACGTAACAATAATTTGGAGTTATACGCATTGAATGAGGACAAAATAAGAAAAAGAACACAACGACATGTGAGAACAAGCGAAACCGTAAACCCTTATGCAGATCCACAAACCAATGAGCCAAAATCATTGAAAAAACTAAAAAAGAGAAAATTAAAGAAAATAGCATCTGGGTATGAAAGCAAAGTACCTTGAGAATCCGAGGAAACAAACAGCACAGCTGACGGAAACAGAATGAGTTATAGTAGTGAAAGTAAAGTTGAAAAAGTGAAGTTTGTTACAGTGTAGGAAGAAGTAAAACAAGGGAAATGTGCTAAAGATTTTGAAAGGTAGGAAACAAAAAGTAGGTGAAGAATGAAAGTTAAGTCTAAATCTCAACATTTTGAGAAAATCTTATTCTAAAGGAACTGCTGGGAGGAAATATAACTCTATGGGCCGTTTGGTTCGGGGTTAAGTGGCATTATTAGGGTAATGTCATCTTATATTACTTGATTACCACGTTTGGTTATCAAGTAATATAAAATACCAGTAATCTTCAAATACCAATAGTGGTTACTATTGGTAATATAAGAGGTAATCTGATTACCTCCATTTTCTTAGGTTTTCTGAGATTACCAAGGTTATATTTTTTTGTTATAATTTTATCCCTTATTAATAAAAATTTTGGACAATAATACCCCTACTTTAAAACAAATTTACATTAATATCCTATTTCAATTTTACCCTTGTTTAATTAAAATTTTGGACAATAATGCCCTTATATTTAAAATAATTTACAGACCACCACTGCCACCAAGCAGCCACCACCACAGCCACCCAGCCACCACCGCCGACAGCGGGTCAACCACCACAGACCACCGCCGGAAAATTGCCGGAGTCCCTAAAAACACTGGAAATTCTGTGGGAGGCTCCGGGAGACTTCGCTATGGCCGTTTTTGGCCATATTGATGGCCGAAAACGGCCATATCGGGCCAGATCATGGCCGAAAACGGCCATATCGGGCCAGATCTGGTCACGGTGACGTACTCACGGGCACATCTGGCGGTGGTTTGCGGTGGCAGCTGGAGGTGGGGGTGATTTCGTCATAAATTAAAGTTTTATATAAGCGGGGGTGTTTTAGCTAAATCTGAAATATTGGGGGTTAAAAGAATTATTCAAAAATTAATAATAAAAATAATTTTATATTAATATTAATATTTAAAAGGGGGACAATTTAGTAATTTAAATAGCATACCTACCAATTTATTCCCCATAACCAAACATATTAATATAACATACCCACCAACTAACCAAACATATTTTTCTAAAGATTCCCAGTAATCTTTCAAGGTAATCTATCTTTCCAGTAATTCAATATTCCCAGTAATCTAACATTCCTGAAAACGCCCCCTATGGACATCCCAAGTTTGCATTTAAAAAAATAACCCTGAAAACATTTTGTAATTTTTTTAGGTTAAAAAAATTGACATGACACACTTAGGATTCATTAAATATGTAAAACGGGTTAAACTGAAAAAATTTAAACATATGTGGGTAATACTATAATTAATGGAAGTTTGTTTAAATTGTAAAAATTGCAAACGACCCCCCTTCTCCAATCAAAATCAATTAAGCGGACTCAATCACTTAATCGACCCTAAGAAAACCCCGATGAAACAACCACCCTTCACCGCGTTTTTCTTGCCGTTTTCCGCCACCCATTGTCACAATCGTTTGCTGTTTGTATTGAAGACATTCCCTTTTACTTAGAAAGAAACAATGGTCGGCCTAAACAAAGATTTTGACAAAGAGCCAACCCCTATTCAAATCGTGGATGCGAGAGGTTCAAAAATTGGAGAATCGAAGGTTGCGGTGGAGCAAATTTTGATGACTGAAGTTGGTCTAGTAGGAGACGATACGACACCGGTAAAAGACAGCCCGCCAGGTGAACAAGGGAGGGTAGGAGCTGAAATTGAAAATGAAGAGGAGAATGTCGGCGCAACGTCAGGTGAGAAAGAGGAAGAAGATGAAGTAAAGGTAATCATCTATATATTTTATGAAATTATTGGTTGTTTTACGGGATATTTGGTTGGTGTGTTGTTAGGGTCATTGTTGCATTTTGTCAAACAGTTGGAGGGCATTGGAGAAATGGGTGTTTTGGTCTTCCAAAGAGCTGGGAAAGCCAATGGAGGTCTTAAGGAGGTTGTTTGTGGCAGTTTGGAGGGCTTTTGTTGGCAAAGAGAGCGGAATAGGGGGGGCTAGGGGGCTGCCCTACATATTGCAGGGTTGTCCACTCGCAGCTAGCCCTATAATATCCAGGCAAGCCCCGAGCCCCCCTATACAACTCTCTTCTGCGTAGTCCAGAGCATCAAACCTGCCACAGCAGCCTCCCTTGTCTTCACAGACCTCTGGAAGACAAAAACAGCCACTCCCCTAATGCACTCCAACATGTTGCTTGTTTTGGTCTTTTGTTGTGCTGATAGGTAGTGTATATCGATTGTGTAGTGTTATAAGAGCATAAATTATAAGAATTATGGGCTTTGTTAGTAAACGGTCTCATACACGCAGCGGAAACAAAAAACAAATAATTCAGGGATCGTTTACATGAGCCAAGATCAAGGGTATAATTTTACAATTTTATCATAATAAGAATCTGCAGAAATATTAAACATGAGTTAAGAGAAACAAACGCACGTTGGAGGCTCTTCCAAATTTGTCGATGAATGTTTTGCTACCGATCCAAGTGTAGGATCGAACCTGTGTAGTCCACACGAAGACAACCTCAAAAGAACCAAAGAGGGATTTGCTAGATCCTCTTTGGCTTCAAGATTAAGAAGAAAAACAAATCAATTGAAATTGATTTTGGGCAATCTTGTTTTTGCCGTGGGAGTGTATTGAGAGGGGCTCTGTGTGTGTTTTCTTTTGAAAGATAAATTGAATAATCACACATTTTTCTTTTTATAGTAAAAACAATTTGCCCTAATCCCATACGGAATAGGCTTAGGCTCCAACCCAAACGCCCCATGTTGCCAAACACTCCCAATTTAATATTTTTATTTTTTTCCATCATTATCTCAATTAAAATCAATTAATATATATTTAAATATATATTAACATTTAACAATAATGATAATATATTTAAATATGTGCGAACACACATTTAAACGTAATTTCACTTATTTAATTTTTCTAACAAATTAAATAAAGGCTACGACCTCAGCAAATTTAATTGCATTGTGAAATTACCAAAATACCCTTTCGCCTAAAAAGACGAAAACGCCCTTCTTTCTTCTTGGATCTTAAATTGTCTTCTATGTGTGTGACCCATAGGCTCCTCATCATATCGGCAGTGTATAGTATCGCGATTAACACCAATTAATCGTCTCACTAATACACAGACCAAGATTGGCCCCTAGCAAGGCATCATGGCCACCCGATAGATTCGGATTCAGCAAA
Organism: Pistacia vera; assembly: GCF_008641045.1. Taxonomy (NCBI): domain Eukaryota; kingdom Viridiplantae; phylum Streptophyta; class Magnoliopsida; order Sapindales; family Anacardiaceae; genus Pistacia; species Pistacia vera. The sequence continues at coordinate 609,335 of NW_022196298.1, forward strand.
GTAGCTACCTGTCAACGATATGGTTACCGTGCAATTCGATCCTTTCATCATACGTTATCTCGACGAGACGAAGGCATAGAAATAGTGTCAACCTTCGGTTACTCTCGATATTATTTATTCAGTTTCTGGACCAATGACCCGTATTATAAACTGGATAGAGCAACAACTCAATCCCACTGTGGCCACAGTTTTAGTGTCATTGCCATATACTGAATTGCGCCGTGAGATAACTTTCTCCCGTACCCGGGAGTGATAAATCCTCTGTCAATCCACCATAGTCTTGATACACTCCTTGATGCAGCCAATCACCACCGTATTGACAGCTCTGAAAAGAACTGCGTTAGGCTAGTGTCAAACTACACCAATCGGTGCACAAGGCGCTCCGGTGATCTCAAGTCTAAGGATCACATGCACCACCATTCGTTAGAGGATTTGTTCCATAGACACTGGGGTTACCATCCATATGGAATCCTCTGGTGGGTCAGTCCAGTGAACTTGCTGTGGTGTAATCGCCTACAACAAACACCCATGTGTTGCACCAGGTTGTCACCAAACAACCTTGACAAGTGAGATCAGTCACTGCCTTTCGACAGGGTCGTTCAACACTATGATAGCCTTACCGTATTATCTGTGCCCTTAGTTCAGAATAATACTGGGGCTACGGACGTTTCTAGAATAGCCACCATATGTGCTCATAGGGTTCTCACTATCAAGATTTGAAACACTTGATACCCTCGTCACGGTTCTACCATTCTAAGGACATATATCAATACATATTGCAATAATAATGATTTACGCGATATAGAATAAAATGCCTTTTATTGATTAATGAACATTATTACAAAGAGTCAATTCTACAATAATTGATTGGATCTAGGGCATCTACTCTAACAGACTTGAGGGTGTAAATGATTTTGTGCTATACTTCTTGGCAAGGGTTACCGTTAGGTCTAGTTGGCAAGTGTTTAAGAAAATTAAGGACATTCTAGGTGGGCATTAGAAAGGGACGAAGCGATTTAGAAACTCATGTTTTGGTCATTTTGTGGGGTTGGGAGATAATTGGAGTAAGGCCTTCTGGGGCAGGGTGCACATTATCTTTTGGTGCATGCTGTTAAATGCAAAAAGAAGAATGAAATGTGGTTTTTGGTTGATGGAAAGCCGATTTAGTTTGGGATGATGGAATTCTGCTTAATGATAGGCCTAAATTATGGCCATTTCCAAACTTAGAAGTTGAAGAAAGGGTAAAGAATAGGAAGGTTGCCGAAACATTTGTTAGAAAGGTGTTCACAGGGCAGCAGTCAATTACGGGTCGTGATTTAGAAGAAAGGTTAGAAGCAGAAGGAAATCAGCATAGCTCTTCAGAGAAGTTCTGAATGTGCTTGGTATTGTTCGTGCATTCAGTCTTGATGGCTTCTGACTCAACGAAAGTCAAAAACTAGGATTGGGTGCAATATGCAACTAATGAGGACATTTTTTATTCTTATCCGTAGGGAAGGTTATCATTTAAGTTAACCACTGATTCCCTATAAGGAAAAGACATGGCGATTAAATACCGCCAATATGCCAAGAAGCGGAAACCCAGCACATACAATTTGCTTGGCTTCCCTTAGGCAATGTAGGTAAATATTAATAGGTTTTAGTTAATTTTTTTGTATTATATGTGTTTTAATTCTGATATGGACTATTTTTTTTTACCATGTAGGCTTGGATATATGATGTCGTCCGTGTCCTGGCTAAGGCAGGGGGGGATGGAGAGTTCGGATGAGGTACCATAGTTTCCTAGGATGTTGCGGTGGCACACCGAGAAGAGCATCCATTGGGACTATGAGAAAATTGAAATGGAAGTTGAACTGGTTCGGGTAAGATTAAAGGATTTGTGTTTTTAATATATAATAGATCAAATGGTTTTTTAAATTTGATTGATTTTTTTTTTCTTTTTGCAAGGAGTGGTCCATCCGTTCATCACTCATACTATGGCTGAATCGGTGATGGATTTTGTTACATCGTTCAAACCATTGGACGATGTTTTTTATAAGAAGATAGACCGCCTAATGTAGGACTTAGATGGAGTCAAGTATTTGACTGCAGTGGAAGGGTCGTTTGTTGAGCATGTGATTGAGGCCGAAGGCCAAGTAGGCGGGATGGATGAGAAGGAAGACATGGAGGCTCCTGTTCATACGCCTCCTTTTAATTGGCGTACCAGTTTGCCACCAAGTACCAGTTTGCCTATGCATCCTGAATCTAAGTTGGCGACCTTATAAACGATTTACACAACAAGTTTGACTTGTTAAGTGACAAGTTTGACATATTGAGCAGCACTGTTTATGAGAAGGTAGATAAATTAGAAGAGAGGATGCAAATGGTGGAGGAAAAGGTTGATGTGTTGTTGGAAATGGAGGAAGTTCAACCTAAGAAAAGAGAGACCCGAAAAAGGAAGCATGTGACATCTCCTTTCATGCAATTAAGGTATGAAAAGAAGATGAGAGTTGCGAAAGAAAATGAGGAAGCTGGAGGAAGTAGGGAAGCTAAACCGGCTGATACGGAGGAACAAGGAAGAAGTGGGGAAGTGAAGCAAGCTAATATAGAGGAACAAGGAGGAAATGGGGAAGTGAAGCAAGCTGATACGGAGGAAGAAGGAGGAAGTGGGGTAGTGAAGCAATTAAAACTAGATTTGTTTAGGGCAGTAGATGAGGAAGGGAAAAAATCATTTTATGCCTATTACAATGATGAACAAAGCGATGTGGTTGTGAAGTGTAAGATTGGGGATTATCCTCAGAAGCGGTTTGATCAAATTTTGACAATGGGTCGCTAGGTTGATGACTCCCATATTTTGACCATTTTTGCTTATGTTTTCCATGAGGTATTGTGTGATCGCTTAAACAATCTGTTTTGTTTAACAGATTGCTTAAGCGATGTGTTTTGATTTGATGGCACTTATCATGTTGTTTTGTTTTGATGCAGCACATTGATGAGGTTTTGGCACTTATAAGGTTACGACAGAGCACTGAGGGTGACAATTTTTATTTGCATTGTGCCATAACCGATGTGCCATTTGGCCAAAGCCTATTAAGCGTACATGAGACAATGATGAAGGAGTCACAATGGGAGGCTGTAACAACTACTTTCTTTTTACCAAATTCGTAATATAGATTAATAAAAAGACAGCATATTTATCGAAACAGTTGGGCCCAAAAATTTTCTTTACTTAATAATTACATTCTTTACAAAACAAAACATCATGTGTACAAAGACTCTCAAAACGAAAGCAGTGGACAGTGCAGCCCAGTCTCCCCGCTCGCCGACGTCCATCCGACCAGGTCCTCACCTATTTCCTGTACAACAAAGAAAACAACGGAGTGAGCATAAAAATGCCCAGTAAGTAAAGAAATTTCTCTTACTCTATCATCCCCGTGCATTACTCATCAATTTTCTTCGTATTCTTATCATTTCTCTAGTTCAGATTCTTATTATTCTTTCTTTTCTTTTCTTTCTATTCATTCTCATTCCACTTTCTCATAGCGGAGACCGCTCTCTCTCATAGCGGTTTCCATGCATTCCGCTCTCTCATGGCGGAGACCGTTCTTTCTCATAACGGTTCACATGCATTCCGCTCTCTCATGGCGGATACCGTTCTTTCTCATAACGGTTCACATGCATTCCGCTCTCTCATGGCGGATACCGTTCTTTCTCATAACGGTTCACATGAGGGTAACTCTACACTCGCGAGTTCCCCATCACTCGAACTATTTTCTGTTCTTTTCTGTAGCACTTAATAATCATTTTATCCTCTAGTGCTAGTTCTTTCTTTCTCTTTACTCTAAGAGAATTGATTCTTTTCTTTATCTCTATTCCTAGAGTATTTCTTTCTCATTTCCCATATATATATATGTATATATTTCTCATGTGATTACTCAATTAAACATATGCATATGGATGGCACACGCCAAAAATCTTTCTTATATGCCTTCATGACATGCAAATATGCTATGTTGCATAAAGTAAGGTTCTCTACTTCTTCTCATGCTTCTTTTAGACATTTCATCAAACAACATGTGTGCATACATAAACTCTATTCTAACTTTAATTATACTTCTTTCTTAATCATCTAAAATAGGAGTTCAACTCCTTTAAAACATCATACAACCTGCAAGGCAAAACACACTTCAATGATCCTCTCAAATCCTTCTAAAACTATTCACACTTCTTCCCAACTTTAACCACACCATCCACCCTTCTCATGGTGAAAATTCTTTCTTATAACAACTTTAAGTTCATCAACTCATTGTAAACATAGAAATTCAAGCATCAAGCATACATCTAAAAATCTCTACACATCATTCAATCAAGTACATCACAACTTAGGTGAATTTACTTACCTTGGACACAAGTAGAAACCACTTAAACTCTCCACTCTTGATGGCGTGACACTTTCTCTTAACCTTCAATACATAACTTAATAAGGATCCCACTCTTTCAACAAATAGAAAATTTACTTCTAGAGTAAGGATTCTCACCTTTTAGTGCTTAGGATCAACTTGTAACAATTTCTAGTCAAAAGCTCTTCAAAGATCCTTGGAAACTTGAATGAAAAATTGAGAGAAATAAGGGATGAAAGAGGCGGTGATAAAGAAGAAATTGAAAGGGTTTCTAAAGCTAACCCTTAATATCACATATTTTCTCCCCTCTTTCCCAAAATACCCTTACTCTTACTTTGAAATTCCATTTAAAACCTTTCATTCTTTACAAACACAACCCCAAACAAACTATTCTCCATGCAAAATCCTTACATTTCACTCCCCACTTTTCCTACTAAAAAGGGGTAGAATGGTCATTGAGTCTCAAAAGGAAGAATTCTCAAAAACTAAAGGGAAATATTCAACTAAGTCTTCGCCGCGGCAAAGATATTATCTTCGCCCCGGCGAAATCTCATAGAAGTTATACAGGTTGCAGCACCTCATCATCGCCGCGGCGACGATTCTTCTTCGCCCCGGCGAAGACTGTAACCCTAAAATTTCACCAAGTCTTACAAATTTCGGGGAAAACACTCAACCAAATCGAGACACCTTTTCATCCAAGGATAAATCAAACAATATTAACAACATGCAGACTCAAATAAGGATAAATCGATAAACATTCAACCCATTCATCAAATCTTAACTACGTACCTCAAGTGGGGTGTTACAGAGGCAAGCGAAAAAGAATGGCCGCAAATGAGTATGACGGTGTCCTTGCTAGCTATCGGTTTGATAAGAGGATGATGCAGTATGTGAGGGAGGAAAGCCCCAAATATGGCAAGAGTTGGGCAAATGTGAAAAGAGTATACTGCATCGTCAACACCAAAGATATGCATTGGATAGCCGTCGTCTGGCAACTGGAGGAGGGCTTGTTGCAGATTTTTTATTGCAACCCCATTATTTATCGGGGGAGGCAGTTGAAGAAGGAGATAAAGTCGTTATGTACATTGTTCCCGCGACTGTTGCGAGAAAGCGGTATGTTTCAGCACTGGGCGATGAACAACTGACACGAAAGTGGCAACACAAGCGCATTCCCGTCCCAAGAAATGACACAAGGTAAATTCTGTATAAAACTTTCATAATACAATTGTTTTATAAGCTGATTATAATACTAATATCTTTCTCATATTGTAGTGCTGATTGCGGGGTATATGCACTAAAATTTCTTGAGTTTGACATGACCAATACCCCAATAGATGGCTTGAATGACAATACAATGAACAACTTTAGGAAGCGCTTGGTTGTTGAGTGCTTTCACTGTCATATGGATTTGTTAGTTACCACGGAAGTATGCTTGTGATCACTAATCTGTACCAGTTCTTTTATTTTGGTTGTTTTCATTATTAATATAGATTCTGCTGATGGCTATTAGGATTGTGAAGCACGCCATGGAAATTATCAACCTTTTGGCTGTTAGGCTCCTATAGAGACGCCATTGAATGCAGCCCCCAGAGTTTGGTGATTGCGGGGAAGATTAGAGTCAAGGAAGACGGAAAGGTAAAAGAATTCATCTCGGATACTACTGGCCAAGACTGAGCAAAGACTGCATCAATTATGTCAAAAGGTAATGTTAATGGGTGTGCCAGTTGCATTCAATTCAAGCCATTTTTGATATTGTCATCAATAGGTATCGAAGTTGGACTTAGAGTTTTGTAGTTTATGTGAATTGCATTTCTTATATAGAGAATTGAGTTGTCTTGAATTGGATAATTGGGTTGTGGTGCATCAAACTGATATTGTTGGAAGGGGTGTTGTAAAAGAAGTTGAAGTCGCTGCTGATGCTGATGCTGAATGCGTGTTGGATAACTTTGGAGGATGGGGAAGTGGCTAAAGACAATTATGAAGAGAGCGGATGGAACCTGCTGAGGTTGCTGTTAGTTTAGGTTGGTTTAGGACATTTAGTTAATGTGTATAATGTTGTATTTTCATGTAATTGACACATTTAAGTTTTCTAATAAATCAATTCAGTATTTCTTTCCCTTTTTTGACTTTGAGTTTATTTAGTGATGTTGTTAAATATAATGGATATATGTTGATGCAAATAGGTTGTCAAATTCAAGAGAAAAGATGGAATGAATATGTGTTGGTGCAAATAGGTTGCCAAATTGAGAAAATACAGAGTTAATATGTGTTGATGCAAAAAGGTTGTCAAATTGAAGAGAAAATGCAGAATTAATATGTGTTGGGCATGATCAATTAAGCAATGGCCTATATCGCTTAAGCGACCAAGGTTTTCATAAACTAGATCGCTTAAGCAAGACCTTTCATCGCTTAAGAGATCGTGCCCAAGGGATGATCTTTATTCTGCCTTTTACTTGATCGCTTAAGCGAACAACGGTATTGCTTAAGCGAAAAAGGCTAAATACATTGGATCGCTTAAGCTATCGTGCGCTTGAGGATGATTTTGTTACTACCTTAGACATGATCGCTTAAGCGATGACTGTATCACTTAAGCGACAAAGGCTAAATAGATTGGATTGCTTAAGTGAGACATGAAATCGCTTAAGCGATTGTACACGAAGGGATGATCTTGATTCTGCCTTTCACTTGATTGCTTAAGCGAAGCATGGTATAGCTTAAGTGACGAAGGCTAAATACAATGAATTGCTTAAGCGAGTCATGGTATCGCTTAAGCGATCGTGCGATTGAGGATGAATTTGTTACTACCTTGGACATGATCGCATAAGCGATGACTGGTATTGCTTAAGTGATGAAGGCTAAATAGACTGGATCGCTTAAGCAAGACATGACATCGCTTAAGCGATCGTACACGAGGAGATGATCTTGATTCTACCTTTCACTTGATCGCTTAAACGATGAAGGCTAAATACACTGAATCGCTTAAGTGATCCATGACATCACTTAAGCGATCATGCACAAGGGGATGATCTTCATTCTACCTTTCACTTGATCGCTTAAGCAAAGCATGGTATCGCTTAAGTGATGAAGGCTAAATACACTGAATCGCTTAAGTGATCGTATGCTTGAGGATGATTTTGTTACTGCCTTGGATATGATCGCTTAAGCAAAGTATGGTATCACTTAAGTGACGAAGGCTTATATATACTGGATCACTTAAGCGAGAAATGCATCACTTAAGTGATCTGTCTTTTTGTTTTTGGATTATTTGACAACCCCATATTAAGTAACGTTAATGTTAACTTGGGACGTTCACAACATCACAAGATTCGGGATAAATGAAGAAAAAATTTATTGGGATAATAGCAACCTCTGTTCATAGTCAAAACATTTATGAAAAATTCAGGCATTCTCTCTGTCTATAGAGTGCAAAACAGATGGTTGCAGAGTTCAATTTTATATAAATATTATATTTATTTATATATTATTTTCTTGCCAAGAACTAACACAAATAATAGAATAACAATAGAGCATTCATTTTTATGTACAGTGCTGACTGACAAAGACTGAAGTGTTATTTTCATATTCTATTGAAATGAAAAAGATAAATATTAAATAAAAAAGGACTAACAACAGTAATAGAATAACCATAGATCATTTAGTTTTATGTACGAAGCTGTAACTCTGCAAAACCATATGCAATAACAATCTATTGACTAGTCATTCAAACTTCGTTTACTCATTAAAATAACAACTCTTTTTAAAATCAGACCAAGAAGAATCTCAAAAGAGTGTAATATTTATCAATGCTCTAAAAATTTCACCGTCTTCTTCTTCATCCATATCTCAACTCTAAAGCCATTTTCTTGCTCGAACTCTTAACATTTTTATGTTTCGAAGAAAAAAGAAAAGATATGTTCACTAAGCTTGCATGGTTATCTAGTTCTCTTCTACCAAAATCTCTACCCTTGAATTTGAGAATGATTATTGTAGAGTATAAAGGAAATTAGGCATGATCGCTTAAGCGACACGAGATATCGCGTGAGCAATCATGGCTTATGTATATAGCATCGCTTAAGTGATATATAACATTGCTTAAGCGATCCTGTATTTGACAATGATTATTCTAAAAAATGAAATTCGCTTGATCGCTTAAGCGATTTAATGTCTGGTTTAAGCGATCCTGTATCGATAAGCCCTGATCGCTTAAGCGATGTAGGCTATTGCTTAAGAGATCTTTTATACATAAGTCGCGATCGCTTAAGCGATAAACCATGTCGCTTAAGCGATCAAGGCAAATTTCCTTTGTACTAGTAATAATTCACTCAAATACACGATCGCTTAAGCAAGATACTAAATCGCTTAAGTGACCCAGTATACATAAATCGTAATCGCTTAAGCGATCATGGCTAATTTTCTTTTGTACTCTACATTGATTCATTCTCAAATACAGGATTGCTTAAAAGATTTCATGCCTTGCTTAAGCGATCCAGTATACATAAGCTGTGATCGCTTAAGCGATATACCACGTCGCTTAAGCGATCAAGGCTAATTTCCTTTTGTACTTGGAATAATTCATTCTCAAATACACTGGATTGCTTAAGCGATATCCTACGTCACTTAAGCAACCATGGCTAATTTCCTTTATACTTAATAATCATTCTAAATCATGAATCGCTTAAGCGATGTGGGCTGTTGCTTAAGCGATCTGGTGTACATAAGCCCTGATCGCTTAAGCGATAAAGGCAAATTTCCTTTTGTAGTTGGAATAATTCATTCTCAACTACAAGATCGCTTAAGCGATTTCATATCTCGCTTAAGCGATCCAGTATGCATAAGTCGTGATCCCTTAAGCGATAACCTTAGTCGCTTAAGCAATCAAGGAAAATTTCCTTTTGTACTTGGAAAATTCATTCTCAAGTACAGGATCACTTAAGCGATGTCTTCTCTCGCTTAAGCAATCGCTTAAGCAATAACCCGAGTCGCTTAAGCGATCAAGGCAAATTTCCTTTTGTACTTTGAATAATTCATTCTCAACTACAGGATCACTTAAACGATTTCATATCTTCCTTAAGCGATCCCGTATGAATAAGTCGTGATCACTTAAGCTATAACCTGAGTCGCTTAAGCGATCAAGGCAATTTTCCTTTTGTACTTAGACTAATTCATTCTCAACTACATAATCATTTCAGCGATTTCATATCTCGCTTAAGCGATCAAGGCATATCTCGCTTAAGCAATCCCGTATGAATAAGCCATGTTCGCTTAAGAGATAACCCACGTCGCTTAAGCGATCAAGGCAAATTTCCTTTTGTACTTGAAAATTCATTCTCAAGTACAGGATCGCTTAAGCAATTTCTTGTCTCGCTTAAGCGATCCAGTATACATAAGCCTTGATTGTTTAAGCGATATCCCTCATCGCTTAAGCAATCATGGCTAATTTCCTTTATACTTAATAATCATTCTAAATTAAGGATCGCTTAAGCGATGTGGCTCTCACTTAAGCGATCCAATATACATAAGTCGTGATCGCTTAAGCGATAACATATGTCACTTAAGCGACCAAGGAAAATTTCCTTTTGTACTTAGAATAATTCATTCTCAAATACAGACTCGCTTAAGTGATGTCTTGTCTCGCTTAAGCGATCCAGTATACATAAGCTATGATCACTTAAGCGATATCCTGCGTCGATTAAGCAATAAAGACTAATTTCTTTTGTACTCTACAATAATCATTCTCAAATTCAAGGGTTCAGATTTGGGTAGAAGAGAACTAGATAACTATGCAAGCTTAGTGAACATATCTTCTTCTTCTTTCTTCGAAACATAAAGATGTTAAGAGTTTGAGCAAGAAAATAACTTTAGAGTTGAGATATGGACGAAAACGAAGACGGTGAAATTTATAGAGCATTGATAAATATTACACTCTTTTGAAACTCTTCTCAGTCTGATTTTAAAAATAGTTTTTATTTTAAGGAGTAAATGAAGTTTGAATGATGTAATAACTGCTTCATACTAGGTTACTCATAGAAATACATAAAGTAAAATGCATTTATATTAGCAAAAGTAAATGGGCCCGAAATTTTCTTTTAATACATATAATCATTCTTTATACAAAGTAAGGTATCATTTGTAAAAGTTATCAAAAACAGTGGACAGTGTAGCTATTGCTCCTCGCTTGCCAACGCCCATCCGACCGCGTCCTCACCTAGATCCTGCAAACACAAAGATAAACAACGGGGTGAGCACAAAATAATGCTCAGTAAGTAAATCCTCTACTCGTCTATCCCCGTAACTCTTTCTCTTAATTCTTTCCTTACACTCTTCTCCTCTCATTTATTTTCTTTTTCTGTTTCTCTTTCACATAGCTCTCTTTTCTATTAAATTTCTGTTGTATGTCACAGCCTCATCTTACCAGAGGCACGGCTGAGTGGAGATCACAAAGCACCCACCCACTCTTTGTGACTTCTACTCATTCTGTTCCTCTCTTCTTTCTCATATTTTCTCATTCTTTCTCACTTGAATGTCACGGCCTCATCTTACCGGAGGCACGGCCGGGTGGAGTTCACAAAGCACCAACCCACTCTTCGTGACTTCCGGGTGGAGTTCACAAAGCACCAACCCATTCTTAGATTTTTCCCATTCTCTTTACTTTTAGAGTAGCTCATTCACAAAGTTCTCTACTCTTTCTCAAACTACTTCTTAATGCACAATTAATGCATAAGGATGGTTCATGCTTAAAGTTTCTTACTTAATGCACTTATGAAATGCACAAATGCAATATTGCATCAAGATAGTCATTCTGCACAGGTCACACTCAAGAAGACATAACTTGAGTTATACACATCGGATTGATACGGTTTTGGTCTCGTTTTAAAGCTTAGAGACAGGGCTACAACTTTTATGTTTTGGTCTAAACCCAGTTCAATCCGTAAGATGCCCAAAAATCACTTAGAAAGTCACGGCTGTGACAGGGCAGTTTGGTAACATGTTTTCACTTAGGCATTTCATCAAACATTAGTTGTGCACAAACAAACCCTAATTCAATTATCATTCTATTTATTTCTCAAACCATCCAAAATGAGAGAAAAACTCTCTTGTAGCATCACATACCTACATGGCAAACACACTCCCAAAAAAATTTCTCCAATTCTTCCAATTTCAACCCATCATCAAATCATCACATATACTTCTCATATTCAAATATATCCAACAATAAGCATAATACATCATACATCTCATCTCAATTTCTCAATAATCACAACATATGCATATTTAAAATAAATCTCTACTCACTTGAATTCTTAAATTTTAGCTTGAGTTGGATTTTGAGTGGAATTTACTTACCTTGTGCTTGAGTAGTCTCTCCTAAACTCTCTACTCTTGTTGGATTCCAATCTTCTCTTAACCCTAAGCATAAACTTTATAAGAACTCAACCTTTACACAAATAAATCATAGATAAAGAGTATGAATCCTTACCTTTTGATACCTAGAATCAAAGCCCTATGAAAAACCACTTAAAAGCCCTCAAAATCCTTGGAGGATTGAATGAAAATTTGAGAGAAAATGGGGGAGGAGTGTGGCGGTGGAATGAAGAAAATAAGGGTTTCAAACCCTTAACACTTTAGTTTATAACCACACTTTCCCATTATGCCCTTATTCTTTCTTTAAAATTCCATCTATGTCCCTTAGTCAATGACCATAATGCCCTCATTTTTAATGCATTCTCTATGAAATTCTATCTCTTTTCACTCCCCACAATTTCAACTAATTTTGAGTGAAAGGACCATTTTACCCCTAATGAAAGTTTAAGGGATTTTCTTCACATCTTTCTCAAAATAACTTTAACAAAAATTCAACTAAGGGCCAACCAACCAATATTCACAATATATCAACCCAAATAAAACCAAAGCAATAAACATTCAAGCAATATATCATAACTTAGCTACGTACCTCAAGTGGGGCGTTACAAATGACTAGTCAAAAGATTGTTTGTGCAGATAGTTTTGCAGAGTTACAGCTCCTTACATAAAACTAAATGATCTATGGTTATTCTATTACTGTTGTTAGTCCTTTTTTATTTAATATTTATTATTATTAAAAAATTTTTTCATTTCAATAGAATGTGAAAATAACACTTTGGTCTTTGTCAGTTAGCACCGTACATAAAACTGAATGATCTATTGTTATTCTATTATTTTTGCTAGTTCTTGAAGAAAATAATATATAAATAAATATAATATTTATATAAAATTGAACTCTGCAACCATCTGCTCTACACTCTGTAGACCGAGAGAGTGCTTGACTAATGTAGTAACCTTGGGCTTGGTGTTGCTTTTTACAGCTCACTCGTGACTAATTCAGTAAATTGATTTATTTGACACGACAATTATTTTGATAATATTTAAAATGGATGAAAGTTAAAAATAATCAAGTTTATTTAATACGATATAAATGATGATTTATTCAAGCTTCTCAAAACACAAATGTAATGTCATCACACATTTTCAGGATATAGTTGTTATGTTGAAAAATTTATTGTGATGGCAGGAGCAGTATGTTTTAAAAAAATTATTTAAAACATACTTCATGACTATATCACCACCTCAGCAACTCAACCCACATCTTCTAATGATTTCATCAATCAACTCATCAAAACTAACTTCTGTACTCACCGCAATTGGTTTAACTTGTTTGCTCTTTCTCATCCACTTCCAGTAACTTTCTTCCTCCACCCACTCACCAAAATATTCAACACCCAAAACAACTTGTTCCATGTCTAATAATAGCCAAGTACTTATAATGCAAGAAACAAAAATTATTAACTGATATATTAAGGGTTGATAGATTTTAAAAAGCATCTGCAGAGTCGCTTAAGCAATATGGTGTATCGCTTAAGTGATCTACTATATTGCTTATTGGATCGCTTAAGCGATCTGGCATAAATAAGCCCTATCGCTTAAGCGATCTTATTCCATATACCTAATCACTTAAGTGATCTGTTGTCATATACCAGACTTAAAGAAGATCACTTAAGTGATCTATGCCATATACCTGATCGTTTAAGCAATCTTCGATCTGCTACATTATACGACATACCAGATCGCTTAAGCGATCCATCAGATCTAGAACACATTTTCAGCCATCTCCACCTACAATCGGTGCTACCACCCCCAACTACCCACAATGCAAGAAAATATTCAAAAAATTTCACTCCTTTCAACTTGCATTACATCAAACACAACCCAACAACCTAAACAACTAAATCAAAATCATAACCCAAACCCAATCCATCATTAAATCTTTGTAAATCAAAATATAAAATGGAAAGGGGAGATACATATACTGGACAAAATGTCAAGAGGGGGAGGAGGAGGTGGATCTATGGCGGAGAAGATGTTAATGGCGGAGGAAAAAGATTGTGTTAATGGTGGGAAGAAGAAGATGTACAAGAAGGAGGAAGATGAAGATGTAGAGGAAGAAGAAGATGCAGACGAAGAAGAAGATGTAGACGAAGCTTAAAATAAACAGCAACCAAGGGAGGGATGCATTAATGGCGAGAGGAAGAAGAAGAAGATGTTATGTTTGCAATAATTTCAAGTTTTTTGGGACATATTATAATTTTTAAAAGATTACACAATACTTCATTAATCCTAATTAAGCCCTGATTAGTGTCTAATTGTTATTAGTTTGTCTTAATAAAAAATAAGGCCATTTAGTAAAGACTAAAAAACTACATGACCTTTTAATTAAATTCAAGGCCAATATGGCCTTTTAATCATTTGCCCCTTGAACTAGACTTACTAACTTGCTGAAGCAGTCCAACGACCTATGGACACTCTATAGACACAGTGTTTTTACTAAATTGATGTAATCTATGGAAACTATATATATATAATCTCAAAAAACTAAGTAAAAAAATTGTAGAGTTTAACGAATAATTCATTCCAATTTGGATTAATAAACCATAAAGAAGATCATCAATTGTTTTGTTATTGTGCCCTTCAACTGTTTTAATTTTTTTCTTTTTTCTAAAACAGGATATTACCTAACTGATCCAAAGGGGCAGGATGAACCACTGACGGTATTTGTTCAATTTTTGATATCAAATTACATTTAGTAAATGGATGAGTATCGTGGGTTAAGAATTGAAAGGAATTAGTGATAATTATTTATCTTTAGAAATTCGTTTTTTTCTCAACAAAAACCTTATTAGTTGAGAAAGACTCAAAACTTTCTTGATTTTAAATCCCTCCAACTTCGAATTGAATTTTTAAATTACTTTATCTTATTTTCCCTCTCAAAATATCACAATATTATATGATTAAATATCCATATCAACCAGTAATGTATGATATTTTTTCTTTATAGGAAGATTAAGAATGACAATAATAATAATAAAAACAAATAATTGTAAAAAAAATGGCAGAAAAAAACTATTGAAATACACTACCTGGTAGAATATTGGCGTAAAAAAAAAATGATTTGCTGATCTTGATATATAACAAAACCTAGTTGGATTTTGGTTTTCAAAAATTGAACCTTCCTCAAAAAAACACACAAAATAAGCGAAAATCAAAGCAGAAATTCTCAGGTCTCTCCACAAGAGAACATTATAACAGATGCATATCAGTAATGCACAATTGTATGTACATTTTTTGTTTCATGCTTTTACACTGTTCTAAATTAGACTCATCCTATTAAAAAAAATCAAAACTCGTGTTTGTAAGCGCACATCAGACTGTTGCATTGTTGTTAAAAGATAGACAGTGAATCAATAACAGAAAGAATATTTATCTTATGACGATGGAAGCGCATAATGATTTGTGTATTCGTATCTATTTCGTCAATGACCAGGAAAATTGGAAGATGTTTCTCCATTGATTCCTCCCTGACCCCCTTTTTGTATTGTTGTTGGAGAATGGGACAAAATGAGCCAAAGATGGACAATGACAATGAAATGCATACCTAAGATCATTGCATTGCCAATAGAATCAAGAGCTCTCTTCCAAGTTTCATTAACCCCACCTAAGCTACTTTTGTAAAAGGAAGAAGAATAGAGGACAACATTTTATTAAGCCAAGAGTTGGTTCGCAATTATGGGAGAGATTCGACTAAAGGCAAAAGGTGTGCCTTAAAAGTTGATTTAATGAGAGCCTATGATTCGATGAATTGGGACTTCATTTCAGAGATCCTCTGAGTAGGATTTTTTCTCAAAACTTGTTCATTGGATTGAGATTTGTATCAAAACTCCTAAGTTCTCTATTGCTATTAATGGTGAGCTTGGGGGTTTTTTGGGAGTTCTAGAGATTTGAGAAAAGGGGACCCTATTTTCCCTTATCTTTTGTGATTGTGATGGAAGTGTTCTCGGTAAGATGGCTATGGACCCTAATTTCAAGTTCCATCCTAGGTGTAGTTTGGAGAATATCACTCACCTTTGCTTTGCCGACGACCTTATGATTTTTAGCCATGCGGATGTGACCTCTATCGGGATGATTGAGCATGCTTTAGGTAAGTTCAAGGAGTGGGCGGGTTTGGAGGCTAACCTTAATAAAAGTAATTTCTATTGTTCGAGTATCTCCGAAGAAGAAAAAAGAGACATTTTGAGGATTATGAAGTCTAGACCAGGGAAGCTTCTGGTTTGATATTTGGGAGTTCCTCTTATCACAAGTAAGTTAAAGCATGTCAATTGCAAACCACTTATCGACAAGATCCTTGCTAGGATTAACTCTTGGAGAAGTAAATGTGGCTAGAGTTGTTTTATTAAGTCCATTTTGTGGAGTATTCAAGTCTAGTGGTCTTCCATTTTTATTTTTCCTTCCAAGGTCCATAAGGACAATAAGGCTTCTTTAAGGGCTTTCCTTTGGTCTGGATTGGAAATGAAAATGACTAAAGCCTAGATTGGTTGGGCAAAGGTGTGTGTTGGTGGACTTGGCATCAAGTGAAAAAAAGAGTGGAATAAGGCAGCCATGATGCGTCATTTATGGAATGTTTCCCTTGTTATTTATTCTTCGGGTTGGGCTTTGTGGATCAAGACATATCTTATCAAGAATAGAAGCATTTGGGCAATCCCTATCCCTCATGATTGTTCTTGGGCTTGGAGAAACATTTTGAAGCTCAAGGAAATGGCAAAGTTGATGATTAGATTTGAGGTTGGCAATAGAGTGCATATTCATCTTTGGCATGATAATTTGCATCCTCTTGGCCCTCTTAGTCTTAAATATGGGGCTAGGATTATTTATAACTCAGGTCTCCCCCAAGATGCCAAGGTTAGTGAGATTTGTGAGGGAAGGGAGTGGAAATGGCATATATGACAAAATAGTCCTAAAGAGGGATGAATAGGATACTTATGCTTTAATGGAAGTGAAAAAGCTTGTGAATTTTAATCCCTCTATGAGTGGGGATAAAATTATGTAAAACCCTATATGACAAAATAATCCTAGAGGGTGATGAATAGGATCATTTAAAAATATTTGCAGAAATAAAACTATTGATGTGTGATTTCATAAACATGCAATATAACAAGTGCACTAGTCGCACAAAGTAATAACGTGATGAATGAGTATCGTTCCCACGAGGATAGTGTTACTAAATACCGATTTCTCTAGTTTAAGTCCTAATTGAAGAAACAATAAATTGGATTGATGGAAAATTAACAAACTAAATACAAATTAACAAAATATAAATGAATGATAATGAAATTAAAGCAAAACCCAACAACTTAACTAATTAAACAATGCTAAAAAAATGCTAGGGTGTTGATTTCACCTAGATACGCTAACCCAAATCATAGAATCTATTACCCAAGTTCTAATTCCTTGATTGAAAATCGAATTCCCTAAGTTGTAAAATATATCTTCTCAGACTACATTTCCCTACTTATCCCTATCAAGCTTCCGCACCCAACAAAATGAAGATTAATAGTTCAAAGTCTTTTAAGCTTTATGGAATTCTATCTAGATTTCATAGATCACTAAACCTATCTATAGCGTTTGCTTAATCTACGGTATTTATCCCAAGGGACACAATCACAAATCACTTCTCAGTCTCATTGTGAACAACACACATTTGAATGGTAATCAAGCATCCAAAAGTCATTAAACAAAGAGATAAACACTCAATCATGAAATTAAAACTCAAAGTGAATCAATTCATATAAATTTGAATCATTGTATCAAGATTACATCAAACCCTAGCTAAACAACTCAGTTCATACGCAAAAACGAAATAAAATAACAAAAACAAACGAAATAAAATAACAATAACAAACTGAATCAAGATTTATCATTGAAAAACAAGCAAAAGATGGAGAAATCTTCTCTAATTTGAAGCCCAAATCTTCAATAATCTTCTCCTTCCATGAGCTGCCTCCCAAATGATGAACCAAGCTCCTTTCTCTTTCTTTTCGATCTAATTTATACCTTTCTCACTTAAGGATGAAGCCCTAGCTAGCCAAAACTCGTCGTTTTATTTTTACATTTGATATAGGTTTCGCTGTGGCAAAGATTTTTCCTTGCCACAGTGAGGAACTTTCGAGCCAAATTTGAGCATGATAGAGTCTGAATCTAGAAACATGTTAAACATATGAATTGTATCCCTTTCAAATATGTTTTTGTTAGTTTAAGAATTAGCATAATCCGAGGTCTACAACTTAACTTATGGCAGAAATACTGAAGCACGTCCAAAGACGTTTTTCTTCAGTTCCCAACATACTTTTCACCCTTTTCGAGTCAGAATTAGGAAAAACCCAAAACAAAAAGTTGTAGCTCTTCTTCTTAGCTTTCCAAAGCTTCTAAATTCAGGTCATTCCGAGTTTCCAAGCTCAAGTTACACAATTTACGCTCAAAACTGTCATTTATGCTCAAATCATCGTTTAGGCCTGTAAAGACAAATTAATAGAATTAGGTAGCAATTATGGCCCAAATTGTATGAAAATATCCTAAATCCTATCAAAATTCAATGTAAAATCATAGTGTAAAATATGATTATCAACTATCACTAGCCCAAGCAAGTTATAGACACCCAACACCAACAAAGATATGCAATGAATATGTATGATGCTAAACAAATGATAAACAATGAAAGAGAATGATTCAAACAATATGAATTATCAATAATAAGCAATAAATGAGAGAGATGTGTATATGAATGTGAGCAATAAATATGAGTGTGATGATGATTCTTCAAGTAAGTACGAGATGAGTAATAAATGAATTAAGAGAGAAGAAATGCTCAGAGATTTATTGTGGTTCAGAGTTCTATCCACAAGCCTCCTACATCCACTTCTTCAAGGCAACCTCCTTGAAGTTCCACTAGAATCTGATTTCGCTTTTTACAATAGTTTTCACAGGATTTTGCCTTTATAATAGTTTGACAAGATTTCACCTCCAGATTTACAGGATTTCGCCCACAAAGTGTTTGATAAAAGGTGTGAAAAAGATCGCCTCTTAACTTAGGCTTGAACAAGCAATAAGAGCAATACTCTCAAAGCATAACAAATGAGTACAAGAGAGTGATAATTTGATTTGGATTTTGAGCTCAAGGGATTATGTGAGAATGTTTTGACATGACTTGAATCTCTGATATTCTATTTACTTTTCTAAGCATTGAAGTGCTATATTTAAGCTTGACTTCTCCCTTGGTTGCAAAGAGTAGTTATTGCATTTAAGCAAGATTGAAAAGCCTAAAAACATAAAGGAACAGTTGTTCCGTTATCGCGAACGGTCGATCCTGACAACAATGATCAATTCATACAACTTCAGGGTTTTTGGTATAGTCGTTCCACCACAAGGAACGATCTGACCATTGGCTCCTTAAAATCCATAAAAATTCCAATAGCATGAATGGCTACTTGGAACGATGACATTCAGCCAAGAACGATCTTTGAGTGTGAACAATCGTTCCACCATGAAGAACGATCGTTTCACTTTTGATACTTGAATCTTTAACTTGATCTTCAAGGCTTGTCCTCCAAGATTCGTCAAAGGCGCAAAGAGTTTGAGTTTTGAGAGCTTTGACTTTTGATTTGGATAAAACGAGTGTGCTACTTTGGTCATGCTGGTGTGAGCAACTTGGCTCCATTTTGGATAGAAGCATGCACAATCACACAAAACGTTGTCATGCTAAGAGAAATATGCATCTGGCCAACTTTAATACAAAGGAACGGTCATTCCTTTGTCCTACACAGTCGTTCCAAAAGGAAAAATTGCATTTTGTTTTTGGTTATGACTCTTTGTCATACCTAAGCATGTTTGTTAGAAATCAATCAACTCTTTGATTAGTTTTGGCACATCAAAACACAAGAGGGCTCAACAAATTATATGGGTACCTTTAATGGCTAGTGGTTTTTCAATCAAGTTGGCTTGGAATGAAGTGAGATTAAGGAAAGGTAAAGTGGAATGGCACCACCTTGTGTGGTTCAGGAAATCAATTGCTAGATATGGTGTGTTTCTTTGGATGGCTATCAAAGGAAAGCTCAGCACCAAAGACAAATTGATGAGGTTTGGTATTACTCAAAATGCATGTTGTTGTTTTTGTAAATCGGCCCAAGAATCTTTGGATGATCTTTTCTTCTCATGTGCTTTTGCAAAGTCCATTTGGTATCGTGTTCTTGCAATCTCTTCTCTTGGTTATAGGGAAGGGACTATGTTAATTTCTTGTCCATGAATTGGAAGAGAAACAAACTCAAGTATGCCATAGGTAAATTATGCTTGGGTTCTACGGTTTATTTTATCTGGAGGAAGAGGAACATAGATTTTTTAAAGTGGATTTTATGGATGCTTGGACAATTCACAACCACATTTGGAACATGGTGAGAGATAGCGCTATGGACCGTAACAAAATAAAGTCTTCCATGGCCAATAGAAGATTTGCGGAGATTTGGGGATTACCTATGACTATCTTCAAAACCAACGATGCGTGTGGAGCGCAACCAAAAATTAAATCATTATACTCATAACTTGTATTCGCAGTAAGTATAGGTCAATCCACAGAGACTAGGTAATCAAATTATCTAACTTAATATCACAATAAATTAATGAAAAACAAGGGGGAATTTTACTTCGAAAATTAATTGACACAAGAGTAATTACTAATAAAAGGAATTAAATAAAGAAAATTTAATCAAAGACGATCTCGATTCAAGGAAATTTACCCACAGTTGCAAATCGATCACTGACTTCTAATATGTATATTATTCTTTAATTGAATATTTAACCAAAGATTATCAAGAAGTCAGACAATCTTTACCTTCTCTAAGTTAGTTAATCTAAGCCCAACACACAAATTAATTCTTATCAATAAACCAATTGGTATTAAGCAATCCTTATGAATTTATTGATATCATTACAAATTAGTAAGGAGTTAAAGATGAATAACAATCGAACAAGCGTTCGATTATTTAATTCATTCCACATTTCTTTTGAGCAATCAACAAAAGCTTGAATCACAATCGTTTTGCTTAATTACTACTCTAACTGAATGTTATTACAATTATGGATTACAAATTTAGTTTAGCAATCAATCACACAATCAATCAATTAACAAGCCTCTTTAATCAATTAAATCATGCAACCATTAGTAAATAAGACAAAGAAACACATATATTCAAATAAAAGAATAACTAAGATTAAGAACAAAGTCTCACAATTATGCTAACCGAATTGTAGCTTCCTTAAGTTGAACTAAAGAATTTAGCCAGACATGATGAGTTGAAAAGCACAAATAAAAAGAAAAATGATGTTACGTTTTGTCTCCAAAAATTCTCTCTACCCTACCAGCCTAAAAGTTATCTTTTTATCTCCTAAGAAATGTACAAGAGCTGCCCCTTAATAACCAACTCCTAAAATTAAGGCAATTAACTAAACCCTTTTAGGAAAACAAATCTTTCTCTCTCTTCAAGTCTAGCCTTAATTCGTGCAAGTGATCTTCCAGCTAAGACACACGAATTTTCAGCCCTCCAGACTTGTATTGAACTTCCTCTTGAAGTTGGACCAACCATACATGAATAATCCAAATCAGCTAAGGATTAAAACTTTTGGGCTAAAGCGGTAACTTCCAAGCAAGTTTGGATAGGACAACGAGCTTTCTGGACTTCGGCCCATCCATAAAAATTTTAGTTCAAGATATGTACTTCAATTTGGGCTTTTAAATCGCCCCATTTGAATTTTGGAAGCTCCAGTTATGCCCTTTTAAGGCTCCAGTGGTTGGACAGAAATCCTACTCCAATTAGGATTAGATTTCAGTTTTCTGTTTTGACTTTACACCAATATTTGGACGCCCAAATGAAGTCGTCTCTGGACATTCCCTCCAAAATTGGAAAGCTTAAGATGTCTACTTTAACTTCATAGAAGAGGTCCAAAAACCAAATTGTAACTCTAATTTGATCAAAAACATGTAAACATCCCAAAACATCCAAAAGTAAAAATGCTGAAAACTTCTGATTTTAAGTATATTTTGCTAACACTTTCTCACAAATGCCTTATACATAAAAATGGTCACAAATAAGCACCATAAGACAATAAACATGCCAAATAAACTAAATGCAAGGATAATAAATATATAAAATTATAAGTCTATCACCAACATGTGACAAACATGGGTTTTCCTAACCCAAGGCTTATCCTAAAGTAGGAATGATGTTGTGTATAGTTGTTCTTTGTCTTATTTAGGTATTTTATTTTTGGATCATATCCCAAGGCATGTCTTGTGGTAGGATGTTTTTGTCTTTGTGGTAGGATGGGCCGTTTTTTTTTTTACGGCTTCTCTGTACATTCTTTCTCTCTTCTAATGATACTACTTACTTAAAAAAAAAAAAAAAAAAAAAATATTATCCTTCTTTGAAGCCCATAATGCCTTTAATAGTTACTTTACTCACCCTATCCACCTTACAAATAAAGATGGAACTTTTAGAAAGGTTAGGATGTAATCTTGATAGCTTTGCAAATTTCGATAAGGCATTCCATAGAATTTGAGCCAAATATGGATCCCCATGACGGAACAGGAAGAGGTCATCTGCAAAGCATAAGTGGCTGATCTCATGGGCCTCGCATCTATAGTGGTATCTGAAACCCTCACTCTCCCAAATCCTCCTCCTAACGATAAGAGAAAGCACTTGCATGCCTTTCTTACTTGGGAAGAAACCATGTCATTCCCCATTTATAATCACCAAAAAGGAAGGTGTTGTGATACACTCACGGATCCATGAAATCATCTGTTGCAGAAACCTAAACAACTTGAAGGCCTATAATAAGAAACCCCAGTCCACACTATCATAGGTGTTTTGAATGTTCGCCTTAAAAGCACACCGAGGGATTCTTGCTTCCCATGATAGTTCTGGAATATCTCTTAAGCAAGCAACACATTATCGCTGATCCTCCTTCCCTGAATAAATGCAGACTATGACAGATCAACTAACTCCCCAAGGCAACCCACTACCCTATTCACTATCATCTTAGAGATACATTTGTAGAGGATATTACAACAAGAGATAGGGCAAAAATCACTAACTTTTAACGACACTTCCAATTTTAGGACTAAGACAATAGTTGTGGCATTAACCTCCCTAAGAAGTCTACCCTTGGTAAAAAAGTCCTTGACAGCCTTAATTATCTCTTCCCTTACAACCCCCCAGGCAAGGTTGTCAGTCGCGAGCGACTCGTTAAATACTCGAACTCGGGTTGATTATAATCGAGCCGAGCTGACTCAAATTTGACTCGAGTAAGGTACCGAGCCGAGCTTGAGTCTACCCCGACTCGGCTTGTGAGCCAATAGTGGGTCGTTTAGGGTTTTTCTGTGCATAATACAAGTTTTTGGTTTGTTTTGTAATTTGACATGTAAAAGACTAAAAGGTTTAAAAAATCACAAATTAACCCTTAACCAAACCCAATTAACCCAAAATTAAATCACATAAATGCATTCTCCATTTCTCCCCCAAATCAAGAACCCTAAAACAAGAAACCCCAAAAACAATTTCCTGATTATCACACCAAGCCACCCACAAACACAAGAACTACCCAATCACAGATAACCACTGCTTCTCGTCGCCTTGTTCATCATCGACGATGCCGATTTTTGCGAAGAATTTGTGAGGAGTTGTGTATCTCGACGGCAACATGTTTGTTCCTTCACAAAATCTAGATTTTTTTGGCTATATGAGCAAGTTTGGGCTGGGTATTTCTTTGTTTTTAGTTTTTTGTTCTATAAATTTGTTGCATTTAGTTGTTTGTAGTTGGGTTTCTGTTTTGGATTATTGTAGTTGCGTTTGGTTGTTTGTAGTTGCGTTTGGTTGTTTGTAGTTGGGTTAGTGCAAAGATGATTAGAAAATTTTTGAAGAAATTTAATGTTACTTTGCTTCCACACATCCATTATTGAGTGACCGATTTATGCTATATGTGAAGTGAAGCTGAGTAGACTTTTGTCACTGATTTGTTGAGTACACTTAATGAGGTGAAACATTTCGGAGATCTAGTGTATTTTGACATAAATCATTGCATTGGAGGCATAGGAAGTATGACGATTGAAAATGAATGAGAATTTCTCATAATGTTGTCTTAGGACTTGGTTAATATGGAAGCTAATTTCGCACATTTTTAATTGATTTTTAATTTCTCATAATGTTGCATTGGAGACGCAACGCACATTTTTAATTGATTTTTGGCTTTCTTATTTTTATTTTTCAGTTTGTGAGATTGAAAAGGTTCATTTTCATGTGAGATCTCTTTATTTTTATTCGATGCATATAAACATTTTATGAGTCCATTTGAATCTTGTGATATGCATGAAACGGTTTCATTTTCATTGTATGTCAACATGTATTATGGCATAAACTTTTTCTTAATGCTATATGAGTTACCACAATAGATAACAGGTTCATCTACTGTGAATTAGAAATGTGCACATTTATGTTTTCTGAATAAATATTATATCTTTCATTGTTTCTTGCTGAATGTAACACCATTTTTGTAGTTCAATAATGCAAAACAAGCTTTTGCCATTTAACTTGGAAACTATTAAGACTAGAATTTTGAGTAAATGTGATGTTAATATCAATTTCAATTTGGTGTTCTATTTCAGCAATCTTATGCATTCTTTAAACATGTGTGTTGGAAATATCTTATTTCTTGGATTTGTAATGTGTTTAGTCGTTTCTTTTCATTTGAAGTTATTGTATATTAT
This sequence comes from Pistacia vera, assembly GCF_008641045.1. Classification (NCBI taxonomy): domain Eukaryota; kingdom Viridiplantae; phylum Streptophyta; class Magnoliopsida; order Sapindales; family Anacardiaceae; genus Pistacia; species Pistacia vera. The sequence continues at coordinate 633,884 of NW_022196298.1, forward strand.
TAACCTTCTGCAACATGTTTTTTCCGCAGACTACATTTGAGCTGATTCTTGCTGGAAATTTATGGTTTTTTGCATAAGTTTTTTGCTGCCTCTGCTTTTGTTGTTTGTGTTGGCTGGGCTAATTTTTGCTGGCCTTGCTTTTGCTGTTTGTGATTGTTGCTGGAAATTTTTGGTTTTTTGCATGAGCCTTATGCATTTATTAACCTGCATTCCTGTTGTGTCTATAGTTAGCTGCCCCTGTTTGTGTTGGCTGGGTTTTTTGTTGCCCTTGCTTTTGTTGTTTGTGTTGGCTGGGCTGATTTTTGCTACCCTTGTTTGTGTTGGTTGGTTATTTTGCTGCCCTTGCTTTTGCTATTTGTATTGGCTGGGCTGACTTGTTGTTGCCCCAGTTTTTGCTACTAGTTTTTTCTGATTTGTTGCTGCCCCTGTTTTTGCTGCCATTTAGTTGTTTGTGCTAATGCTTTTTATTCAGTCACCCCTGCTTGTTTTTGTGGTTAATAAATTGTGTTAGGCAGGACCATTTACAAGTTTTATTTGTTTTTTACAGGTATGGCATCCACTAGCCAGTCGACACTGGATGAAACCATGGATACACAACCAAGTGTTACTTGCCCACCGAATGAGTATGCAAATGTTAATCTCTTTCAAAGGAGAAAGAGAGCCAAGACATCTATAGTATGGGCTGAATACAAAGAAGTAGTCCTTCCTAACGGTGAGAAGAAAGCAGAGTACATCCATTGTAAATACAAGCCTCAAATTCATGCATTTGGAAGCACTACACATTTTGGAAGACATTTACAAATGTGTGTGAAGCGAGCAGCTTCACATAGACAACAGCATATTAATTTTCCCCCTACTGATTCTAGTGAGGGAACATTTGTCCTTCCTGCTCTTACCGGTAAGTTCGACATGATGGTGATGAGGGAATTGATTGCATAATGGGTGTTATGGATGAGCACCCATTTACCATTGTGGAAAAGGAGGGTTTGAACAATATGTTGAAATATGGGATTCCAGAATGGTCAAGGGTTTCATGCAATACATGTAAAAATGATTGTGCGAAGGTATATGAAATGGAGAAACAAAAGTTGAAGACATTGTTGAAAGGTGTAAGGAGGATTAGTTTGACCACAGATTTGTGGAATTCTGACAACCAAAAGTTAGAGTATATGGTTTTGACAGGGCACTGGATAGATGATAATTGGAAGTTGAACAAACGAGTTCTTAACTTTGCTCGTTTACTTCCTTCAAAAGGTGGTGTGCAGATTGCTGATGCAATTTACAAATGTTTTGGCAGAATGAGAGATTGAAGACAAGGTCCAAATGATATCAGTGGACAATGCTACTAGTAATGATGTGGCAATTAGGTTGTTGAAGCAAAATTTTACAATGACATGGCAATTGAGTTGTGGGGGTAAAATGTTTCATATCAGATGTTGTGCACACATCTTAAACCTGATAGTGCAAGATGGGCTTTGGTAGATTAGGAGAATCATCGACAAGATCCATGAGAGTGTGGTATACATCAATGGTTCGGAGGGTAGGCTGAAGGTTTTTGCAGAGATTATGCAACAATTGCGTTTGCCATGTCGAAAACTTATCCTTGATTGTAAAACAAGGTGGAATTCAATCTATGACATGTTGGAAACTGTAATTAAGTTTAAAGAAGTGTTTCCAAGATACAAAGAAAGGGATAAGGGTTGCGAACATTGTCCAGATGAAGAAGATTGGGTGAAAGTAGAGAAAGTCTATGAGATTCTAAAGGTTTTTAGTACAATGACCAATATCATCTCAATGAGTAATTATCCAACATCAAATGTATTTCTAAAGCAAGTATGTAGGATCAAAATCTTGTTGGATAAAAAAAGTGAAAGTGAAGATGAATTTATTAGACAGATGGTGAGAAAAATGAAAGAGAAGTGTGATAAGTACTAGGGGCAATGTAATTTGTTGATGGCTGCGATAGCTATATTGGACCCTAGGTACAAAATGTTGAGTTTTCTTTCCCTAAGATGTATTCTGACATTGAGGCACGGGTAAATGCTACAACTGTTCAGGATGCTTTGTATGAGGTATATGCGGAATATGCTAATGATTGTCAGTCATCTAGTGCAATCCGCAGAGGTACAAGTGAAAGGGTTGGACTTGGAGTAATTACCGAGGGGTCTACGGGAGGAGGAGTTGATGATTGGGAATTTGATGATTTTCTGGATGAGGTTGAAACTATTAAGCCAAATAAATCTCAGTTGGATATTTATCTAAGCAAGGCATGTTATAAGTGTTAGGGTGATTTGGAAAATTTCGATGCTTTGGATTGGTGGAAGGAGAATGCTTTGAAGTACCCTATCTTATCTAGGATAGCTCGTGATATACTAGCTATTCCCATCACTACAGTGGCTTCAGAGGCTACTTTCAGTGCCGGTAGTAGAGTCATTGACACGTATCAATCTTCGTTGTCTCCTGAAACAGTGGAAATGTTGTTATGTGGAGCCGATTGGTGTCGCATTTTAAATGGAGTGAAAAAAGGAATCATGGTATATTTTTAATAATATATTTATTATTTTATTCTACAATTACTCTTATTTCATTTGAACATTGATATTAACTTTTTTTCTGTTTTAAATTTCAGATACAGAAGGAACCATTGGAGATTCAACTTCCGGAAGTTTGAGTTCTATGTTGTTTTGATGATAATTTTGATGTATTTTGATGGACATTTGAGGTTTTTTTTTTTTTTTTTTTTTTTTTTTTTGNCGGACACTTCGATCACAAAAAAAAAAAAATATTCTTTTTGAAGAAAAATATAAATTTTATCTTGGTTATCCATGTAAATTAATCTCTATAATTAACATAGCTTACTCATCATCATCACATATAACAATAACTTAATTCAAATTCCAGTTAAACTTGATTCAATACAATAACATCATAAGAATTATAAATAGACGCATGATCAAAACAGATCACTACAAAAATATTGTCAAGAAGATCTGGACCATGATTATTAGTATCCTACGATATCCAATATATATCATACAATATGATTCGATACAGGTCACTAACGATACGTATCAGAGAGTGTATCCTAAACCTTTTGATATGTTGATATGTATCTTACGATACGATACATATCCGTTCATATCCTTAAAAATATCAATACAAATCGATACGACTTTATTAACTTGGGTCAAAGATGCAAATAAATTTCGGGTTGGAATCGGGCCAACCAACCCGGTTCACTAAAACCTGCCCAAATTTACCTATTTTGCATGGAGAAAGTGAAGAGGAACATGTGTTACCAATTTTGTATGATAATAATAATACAAGTGGAGATATAGATATTGACATTGATATTGGAAATGATATGAAAAGTTGAGAGAAAATGATATAGATTCTTAATTTTGTGATTAATTTTGATTATGTAATACCATAATTAAAAGCCAATAATACTAAAAAATTCTTTAATTAATCTTGGGGATGATATTAATTTTTAGAAAATTTTGATTATTTTATTAATTTTTTTGAAAAAGACGTATCGTATCAGATACGCGATACATAATTCAAAAAATTAGATTTTTAATACATTATACGATACGCGATCTGACAACATAAATTAATTAATCCAAGGCCAAGGCGGTGCTGAGATTCATGGGAGTCATGTAGCTGGTGGAGCCGCTCATAATATTTTGAACTATTATTCTGTTTGCCTTTTCAGATGGATGGAATGGATCCCAAAATGCATAGAGATCTCGATTGGGGCATAAATTTGACAATACTGTGCATAGACCAAGCCCGTTGCATGGTCCTTGTCCACAGCAAGCAATCTTTGACGTTGTAAATCCTGCCACACGTTTCATTAACAAATGCATGTTACTGACTACGTACGTTCTGTTTATCAACAATATTATTGCAGTAGAAGTATACATTCTTGTACTTAATCAAGTCACATCGACTATCATCATACCATACGCTTGAGGGTTACTGACGAAATCCATGTGCATTTGTTGAGTATTTGCTCCAATAAACACGGTTTTTCCGATCTGTCCGTTTAGTTCTTTCAGCATTTGAACGAGTTGTGGATTGTACAAGGCTGCAGCTCTTTGCAGCTCGGCTGAGCATCCGCCATTGGTTCCTCGCTGGGCCAGCTCTGCCGGAACACAACCCAGTGGTCCGGTACCGGTTACGAGAATTCTACGGGCTCCCAAATTGTATAGCCTCTGAAATAACGGAATAAGATGAAAGAGACTGCATAAACCACCAGTACATTCCGTGTAAATTGTAGCAAAAATTACAGCAAAATTGTGAACTGGAAATTACCAGTAGTAATTTTTTGTACTCTGAGATGAGATACTTGACATAATCTGGTAAAGAGAACTGGCGAGATCGTGCAGAGAAGGGAACCAAGTAGTAGTTATTCACAAAATCGTTGCCACCAACTGTGATAAGTACAAGAGCTCTGTTCACAAGCCTACGAGTTTCTTGAGCTCCAATAATAGCACTCACTCGATGCTGGTATTCCTCGAAGTAATCCAATTGTCTGAACATTCTAATTATGTTTACCTGCAAATGTGGTAGCATTATTAATTCAATTAAATCATACCTTTCAAACATGAGTTATATTAGTTAGAATTACAGATAAGAGTCAGAAATTAGAGTGGCATTTATGTACAGTTGACTTACAAATTGGATTCCGGTGTCATTAAGAATTCCTATTCCTGCTGAAGCAAAATTGGCACCAACAAGAAGCCTTCTTCCGGTGAGCTCCGGGCTCAAGTATGGCAATGGGGATTCTGATTGACCAATTTGCTGACCTAAAATTGAGTATTAATTAAACAGATAGATTCAATAGGAACATGGCATTGCCATTGACCATCAAAATATAAATCAACTAAAACATAATAATGCCATATATTAGAAACCTACTGATAATGTCAGGGATATTGAGGCCATTAGAGAAACGGCCGGTAGGTAGACGAGTAGGATAATCAATTCCATAAGGTGGTGCATCAGCACGGGCGGTTGTTGCTAGGTAATTGTTGTTGCCACTATCAACAAGTGAATCACCAAATACAAAGAAAGCTCGAGCCTCAGCTAGAGGAGCAATAGTTCCCAATGACAATGCAAGACCAAAAATCATCCAAGGAATGAAATTTGATATATTCATTGACATGATTTCAGAGAACTATAGGAATAGCTAATTTGTATTGAAATAGACTTTTGGGATGTGAAATGAAATAAAGAATGGAAATTAAATTATATACAGTTTCTGATTCTTCTACATTCGTATAATGAATTAAATATCCGAGCCCTACGTATCAAAAACAAGCTAACATAAGTAGTTGTGGAGGAAATAACTTATACTAGCTAATTATACCAGCTTCACCAATCAATTTTAAGTTAATAAATGGCCTTAAAATACTGATATATAGATGGACTTACACTGGAAGGATTAATGAAATTTTCAATTTCTACATTGAAATCCTCGGACCCAATTCTTGCAGGCAAAAGCACGAGGTTGTTGATTAATTTGCGGTAAATATTTAGGAGTGCTTCAACCAAGACTTGGTCTATGGTTTACATGAACAAAGAAAGGTGAAATACAGATATATCCATTTATGAAAATAATTAAAGTATATCCATTTAAGAAAATAATTAAAGTTCTTACATGAAAAAGGTGAGCAAACGACATATTCCTAACCGAGGTTTAGCGAAATCTAAAATTGATACATTTGGTTGTATTTATTTTAAATTCTTACTCTTAAAGTAACGTTGTTTTCTTTGTTTTAACATATTTATAACTTTTCACTATAACGCGACGCACGTTAACGTTTTCTTTGGCCAAGATGGCTTCATATTAGCAAAAAAGGGCTCACGTTAGTAGTGTCTAAGCCGACATTTTTTGGTTTTTTTTCGACTGATTCCGAAGTCCAAAATCGCTTCTGAAACTACTATTAGACTCTCAATAACCTCCTCTACAAAACCCAACAGTTACTAACGGTATTAATTTAAGGGTTTAAATTTAAAATAAATACAATTAAGAGCATCAGCTTAGGATTTTGCTAAACCTAGGGTGAAAATATGTCTTTTACTTGAAAAAGTTGAAGAATCAAAAACAACTTGTAAATATATATTATCACATGACCAAAAACTGACATCCTTAAAAGTAATATACATAGATCTGTACTTGAATTTATGTATCCATAAATAAAACTAATCATACTTAAATATATTTACAAATCAAATCTCGAAAAATTTTATATTTACAAAAGCTCTAAAATTTAATGTTGGCTCAAGGTGACGGTGATGCAACTAAATTATGCAATTGTAGTGGGTCCTTCTTCTGAGGCAGCTACTCTTTGATAATGACGTCTATCATTAAGTCATATTAATAAAATTATATTTTTCTTTTCTGAGTTAAAATCAAACTGTGTTTGATTTCTTAAAAGGAGGTGCATTTAATTTTCTTAACTACAATATCTACTTTTTTTGCATTTAATAAAATATTAGTTACGATGATCTCGAGAGCCAATAAGATTTCAAATCCATATCTTAATAGTGTTGTTAATAAATATCATATCATTCAATCAATAATTAGCGACATAGTATGTCATCTTCAAATATGTAACGAGGGGAGAGTAAGTAGTCATAGCCTACTAGGTGGGAAGGCCCGGCCAAGCGGTCCCAGGCCTGGGCTGGGTTTGAAAATTTTCATTTAGCCCTCCCAACTTTTTATATCGTTAAGAAAATTATGTAAGAGAATTTATGTAATTTTTCAGGGGGTGATGATAAATTTTTTAATTAATTAGTAAATAAAATATAAATAAATGATTTAAATTTAAAGAGATAATTTAATTTTAGCTTCGCAATGTGAAAATTTAATTTGAACTTAAACAATTAAATAACTACAAATGGATGGTTTATTGGTTATAAATTTATATGGTTTTAATTTAAAGAGATAATTTAATTTTAGCATAAATATAATGTTCACAATGTGCAAATTTAATTTAAACTTAAACAAATAATCAATTTAATAATTTTTTTATTAAATTATTAATTTACATCGTTGAAATTTACATAACTCAAATCTGTGTTTTTGAAGAGGTCGAGTAGTTTGGGATCTTTAGGATGGTACTGCAGTCTCCTGTCTGTATGAGTCTAATCCCGTAAACATGTAATGACTTCAATCATCTCATTGGTTAAAGAGAATCTTGTCTTCAAAATGCGGCCACTAATTGAGAATGGCAACTTGGATACAATCGTGAAAAGTGGCACACATAAAATGTCACGTGCCATTTGGGCTACAATGGGGAATCGACTTGCATTTTGGTTCCACCCATTGAAGCACATCCGTCTCGCATTTCTCCTTCTTAGTCACGTAGGACATGTCCATGCAGATACCATTGTAGCTCACTTGGTCCCTATATGTACGCGCTAGAGTTACTACATCCACCACCATCGGTACTAAGTTCCATATATGTCCAGATGTTCGACCCTTGTTGATGAATGTCTTCATCAACTTCCTGCTGCTTGTCTCTGATGGACGTTCCATTGTACTTATTTTGATATAAAGAATTTTTTTTCCAATTTTCTGTTAAATTTTATCAAATAAGAATTATAGTCATATTCTAAATGTTGGTCTATCTCATTAAATATACAAGTAAATACGTTTAATCTAAACCTAGGATCTACAATAAGACCTAACGCATATAAGAATGAGATATCTAGCCAATATTTTCAGTATTTTTGCTTCCATTTCTAAAACAATTTCGCTTAACTCTGCATTATATCTATGTCTAGCAAAAGTTTTACAAATTTGAAGTAAAATATCTAATGCTAAATTAGTAGTATGGTAATAAATAGCACTTAATGTATTAGTGTAATCGTAAAAAACTTTAAAAAATGAATGAAAAATACTGCAAACTGTCCAATAGGAATCATTGACGACTTCGTCTAGATAGTTCTTCCGGTTGACGAAATCTGTAATTTATCTTGCAGTTGGCATAGCTTTTTGCAACATCAAGTACGTTGACTTCCAAGGGACAAGCATGTCGCAACATAGCTTTTTCGGTTGAACGGACAACTCCTCTTGGTGACAATATTTGACATACTCATTCCATCTTGTATTGCTACCGGAAATGAATCTGATAGCCACGCGCACCTTATCAATCCTTGCATATATAGCTTCTAAACCTGCTTTAACAATCAAATTGATGATGTGGCAAGCACATCTCTAGTGAAAAAATTTGCCTTCATCAAGCAGATCCAATTTCTTTTGAAATAAAGAAATTGTTGCGATGTTAGCAGCTGCATTATCAAACGTTAGTGTCACAACTCTCTCAGTTAATAAATAATCTTGCGAAAGTTCAATAATTGTAAAATAAATAGTGTTAGCACTATGTTTAGCATATAATGGTTTAAAACCTATCAATTTCTGTTGTAAAGCCCAATTATGATCTAGGTAATGTATTGTGATACTAAAAAAATCTATTTTTGATATAGTAGCCCATATGTCAGACTCGAATTGAGGCTTAAGCTCGTCGAGCCCAGCAAATTGGAGATCAAGCTCGAGCTTGAGACTAGAAGCAAGTGCTTGAGCTCGACCAGAATAGTGGTTGAGCTCGATTATAATTCAATGTTTGACTAAGCAACTTTTAATTAGGCAAATTACACCTAATGCTTAGAATGATATGAAATTTAAAGATACTTATGAGATATTTATTGAGGATTATATACTTATGCTTACATATGGCACTAAATCTAATATCTTGAGAGGTAGTTAGATATGGTGAGTTAGTCATATCAAATGCCTTAATATTGAATAAGTTTTGGTATATGTTCTATGATGGCATATGGGGTTGTTTCAGATAAATTATTGAGGTACTATATATATACTATGTCCTCAGAGATATGGTTAAGAATTATGATTATGTTTGAATACATGCTACAATGGTTGTGAAAAATGATTCATTAACCAAGGTGTTAAACTTGTTAATTACTATATACATGTTGATAACATGTGTTTTGAGTTTTTGATGCACTTGGTTGCTAGGAGTTTTCTTCTGTTTATTACATGATATTATTTGGATTTGTAATAAACTTGATATCATAATGACATTTGTGAATCTATGACATTATAAGAAATGATATATACGATATTGTTATTATATAATGTCACATGCGTGCGATAGATATTTTACATTGTGACATGTTGAACTAAAGTTTGATGACGTCATTGTTTATAGGAGTTGTTTTGCTTGTTTTCTTGTATAAAAATGTTTTATTGTCNAACCTGAATATGTATATTAGTTGGTACGTGTGTGTATATATATACCCTAAATACAAGCTTAAAATGAAATATTTTTATGGTAGGTATGGACGTTGGGAAAATTTGAGAAATTACCACGACTCGGGTTTAAATGTATTCCAATAGATAAAACCATTTTTAGGGATATTATCAATTTAGGTACAACTTTTTTTATGAAGTACTAAAAATGGACACATGTTTTAATTTGTTCATTTTAGAGACACTAAATAGTAATTTTGTTTAATTTAAGGACAAAACAGATACTACTTTTAATTTGTTCATTTTAGAGACATTGAATAGCAACTTTGTTCAATTTAGGGACACTTGCGGTTAATTTCAACAGAAAACGAAGTCCGTCTGGTTTGTTATTTTGGAAATAGTATTGGGTAATTGAGTAGGGTGATTATTACGAGGTAAAATTTAAAAATTAACAAAAAAACCCCATAGGTTTGCTAATTTAACTAAACATCCCAATATATAAAATTTTTTATAAAATTACAAAAACACCCCCACCCACCCACAGTGCCAGATTTCGGCCACCACCGCCGAAATCTGATTGGAATTTTCGTTACGACGCAGACTGGTCGGATTTGATCGGTCGTGCATCGATCTGGCCTTTTTCGGCCCAATCCACCACGGATCTAGTCGAAAAATGCCAGATCTGGCCGTCAGCGACGACCAAAGATATGGTCATCGTTGTCGGTCAACGAAGGCCAGATCGACGAATGACCTGCCAGTTTCGGTCGTTTGTACGCCATTGTGACAGATTCCGGCTACCACTGATGGTGGTTGTCGGAATCTGGCAACTATGGGTTGTTGGGGGGGGGGGTGTTTTTGTTAATTTTTAAACTTTTTTTGAGGAGGTGTTTAATTAAATTAATAAACTTAAGAGGTCTAAAAATAATTAAATATAATATAATAGTATTTTTTAAATAATGAAACAAACAGTTATTTTGAGAATAAGATTGAGAATTGGGTAGGAAATAAAGAACCAAACGGACCCTAGATACCTCTCGTTATTATTATTATTATCTTTTGTTTTAGTCTTTCAATTTTAAATTTAAAAACTACGAAAATTACATAAAAATAAAAAATATTTAAAAAAAAAATATTTCAAAGTTTAAATAATAATAATAAAAGAAAAACCAAAAGTTATAAAATAATTTAAATAAAAAAGAGAAAAAACCATTTTAAATTAAAAAAAAAAACTAACAAAAAAATTTAAGCAAAAGAAACAACAACCATTTTTTTTTTAAATTTTAAATAATTAAAGAATAAAAAAAAAAAAAAATAAGACATTAGTTTTTCCTCTTGCCAGCAAGGCAACCGGTAGAGGTCAACGTCGATTGCCAAGATTTGGCCCAACCTAGGTAGATCAAGGTTGTGCGCGAGACCACTGCTCTAGCGTGGCCTCAATCTACCCATGGTAAGATCGAGCCACGCTAGAGCAGTAGCCTAGATCTAGCTAGGTCGGACAAGATCTTAGCCAACGATGTTGCCCTACTAGATGCGCCATTGGCTTGAGGGAAAGCCAAAAACTTTTTTTTTTTTTT